>NC_087515.1:69489389-70231560 GCF_963921805.1 Phalacrocorax carbo
ATACAGGAGCGCAACAAGGGACAATCACAGCTGTTCCAACCAAGGATCCAACTAAATCAGAATTCAGTGCCAGAGGAGGACTTCACTGAAAGAGCTTAATAAGCGTTCACGACTTTTCCCGATACCCTCTCAGCATCTGATTCCTTTCAACAATGGTGCTGAGCCTGGTGGTTGTCTGATTAGTAAGGAGTAACCTTCATTTGCGCTCAGCACCATTTGGCAATCAGACTACCACCTTTTTTGGCTTGAAGACCCCTTCATTTCTTCTTAATTTTTGAGCCTGCTTTCTGGTAGCTTCACTTGATGGACCTATATTTGATGTGTTATAAGAGGCTAAGATTAATTGAATCCTGACATCTCTCGTGTGTGGTTTTTGTAGAGCTTTGTCACAGTATTACCCCATGATCATCTCTTTTCCAATGTGAAGATGCTACCCTACTCAGCTGTTTCTCATATTGGGGGTTTTCTGTGATTTTAGGCACCAATGTTGCCCTTTACTGAAACCTAGTCATAAATAGGCAGATGCCTCGACATAAACAGGCAGATCTGGAGGGTTGTTCGGGATGGTACTATTTAGGTGATGAGCACAGCATTTAACAGTGCTGCCCTATCCTTCCACCCAGTGGAAGTGCAGACTGGATTTCAAAGTCAAGCTTCCCCAGCGCACCACCATCATGTTGTCCATTTGTTCTGAGGGAACATTTCTACAAACTCAAGTGCAAGAGCTTCTGCCTCCCAAATGACTAGTATAGATACGATATGCAGTCCATATCTTAAAGTACGGTTAACCAAATTGCTAATGAGTGAATATCGAGCACTGTGGATTAGTTGTGCTGTAGATCTACAGACACTTGAGCTGGCTTTAATTGATTCTCCAGTTAAGTAACGACTGAATGGGTCTATTTCTCCTGAGACCAGAAAGACAATCAGTGACTTTCTAGCCAGATTTTTCCCAGTGTAAGCGGTCACACTAATCACATAAATATTACTACTGAAAAACAAGTTTTTTGTCATATTTATACTTTGAATCTTTGTTACAACAAAACAAAGATGGTAGGATATTATCAACTCATAAAAAGCTTCTATGAACTATTCCTCAGAACCTATTTTTACAGCCCAAATCATCTAACGTACATACTAATTTTTAGGCTATCTATGCATTTACATCCTGTAGTGAATTTGGGATTCAGTACACTGGGTGTCAGTTTAATTACAAGAACACCCTCCTCATAGCAACACTGTCGTAGTTGACAATATACACATTTTCAAAGTCTAACAGAATAGCCCCAACTGAAAAGTAGATTATGAAAATATCCCAATAAAAACTGTCCAAATACTTGTTAGGTCAAAAAGCTACCCTCTTTTCTGTATTTCTATGTTCACACTAATCTAGTGTGCTGCCTTCTCTTTCAAAGGCAAATATTCTTATTCCCCATTTTTGTTGCACCTGCTCAAAAAAAAGCCCTTATACCAACTTGGCCTCTCAGGAGTGAAGCTGTTCTCATGATATAAATGAAATGGTCACCCCTCTCCATCAACTACATAAGAATTTCATGACCAGCTTCACTCTTCCATTCATACTTCACAACACTGCATTATCTAAACTCTTAATAAATCATTATATTCTGTTCATTCCTTTTTTTAAAAAAAAAAAAAAAAAAGATATAATGTGTTTTATTTGCATGCAGAGGAAATGGTGAGGATTTTTATTCTGGTTTGTTTTTCTAGAAAGCTCTTCCAGGCTTTTCATCACAGTCAAAATCCATTTAGCGACAAGAAAGTGGGCAGCTGCTTTGTTACATATTCACTTCATTTCATAGGTATTTCTTACCATCTGCCTAGGTGCTGTGGCAAGGATGTTGGTTCCTTTTGGCTATGCCTATTCCCCCTGCCCCTTTCTGAAGCTGGCTTTCATGGTAAAGCCAAGCAGACTAATGGCCAGCACCTACTGAAAAGGCAGTCTCAGTCTTTCCCTCCCCTTTCTTCTTTCTCAAGCACCTGGACTTGTGCTCCTCTTTCTGTGACAACACTGGCTCTTTTCAAAAGCCACTGGGAGCTGCTTCAGTGGCCCAGGAAAGCAGGAAACCTCCATGTACACCCACCCCCAAGGTCAATTTTAAACCTAAACTGCCATGGACGTAGAGTAGATGAGTGGCATTGCAATGGACACTGGTGGTGGGAAGTGGAGCAGTAGGGTTGCCCTTTCAGGTGGGCATTAGATGATGTGTAATTCACATCTGTGATGTAAAACTGTGGTGTAAAAATTAACCAAGTGGGAGTCCATTTTGGTTTGTGTTGGTTCATTGCATAGATTGAGGGAAGTGTCTCAGTGCCTCCTAAAATTAGTCCCCTTCTCTGTCATTCTAGTGGGCTGCCTTCTGGCATTTTTGGCAAGAAATATTTGGGCATGCTGTAATAAGAAATGTAAAGACGTTGCTGGTGGGAGCATCTAAATGTTTCTTGGAAAAGGTTAGGAATAGAAATTGAAGAATTTGAGCAAGGAAACAGTCCCTTAAAAATAGGCTTGCTCAAAAGTGATGGATTCTGACATTTTTTTCACCATAGACTTGAATAGTCTGAGCACACACAAAATCTCTAGATAATCATTAATGTATAACCCATATAGTAAATTGTATCAATTTTTCCTTTGATGGTAGTATTGAAGTGCTGATAGAAAGCTTTTAACTTCAGCAAAATGGGATACCTGAGGAAGAACTTCGGAGAAGGAAGATATTATTTATCCTGTTCTGCAGGCATTCCTGGGTGCCCTGCCTGTCTGAAAGGGAAGGTTTTAAGTTCATCTCTGTCTCCTGCACATTTGTAAGGGTCTTCCCTCAATAATACAGTGTGTGAGGTCCCTCCCTTCTCCTACCTCTGCATGTCAAGGTCCATGGTTTGGGTAAAATCAGTGTTTAAAGTATGTAGCTTTCTTCATTTGATGGATCAAATAATCAGAAATAGAAAGACACAGAGACACAGGAGGATGAATTGGGGCTGCCTAGACGGGCCCAGGGTGCTGGCGGGCAGATGAAATTGAGGAGGAACAGTGCAAGGTGGGGGGTGGGGTGGGTAGGAGAAGCCTCAAGCAAGTGATTGGCACATAACCCTGTAGGCGTGCAAACAGCTTGCAGGAGGCTGGCTGTCATACTTAACCAGTGCAGGTACTACATGGCAGTGAACAGTGCTGGGAATGCTAATGGATATCTCAGATGCCAGGTGAGCAGGTATATTACAGAGTATGGGGAGGGCTGGGAAGGTGAGATGTCCATGACACCCCTCTTACATGCTTGAAGTTTCTGTAATTACTATTAAATAAAAAGGCAAATGCTTGATAATCAAAGCTGTGCCACCTATTCCTCTCAGCTGCAGGTACTTTATATTTCAGTTCCTTTCTGGTGCAGCGATGCCTGAAGTCCATTGCACTTAAAGAGCATCAGTTTTGAATTCTGCCTGGCCGTGATACTGTCCCAACAGCATGTGAAACATTTTTATCTGTCATTCAGAAGGCATGCAGGAAAGCTGATGATAGAAATTTGGATAAGCACTGGCTGGACATAATGTGTCTTCCAAAGTGAGATATACTAGAGTCTTCTAGGACAGGCAAACACCTCCGGCAGGAGGGTCAGTCGGTCTACAAGAAAGTGCAGGTCTCGCAGGTAGCACGGTCATGCCATCACTCAAAGAAAGCTTCACCTTACCTAAGAAATACAGCTGGCCTGTGTGTAGGTAATTCCACATTGTTATCAATGGCCTCATGCAGGTAGGGTACATGGCTTTCACTGAACTGTAGTGCTGGCTGGGTGAGTTTTTTTAATGTTCAAGTTTTATAGAGTTGTAGAGCTAGTAAGGCGTAAATCTGTGACGGGTTTTTGGTGGTTTTGTTGTTGTTGTGTTTGGGTTTTGTTTGTTTTGGTTTTTTGTAACTGAATTCTACTGAAATGCTCTAGTTTTGTTGAGGGGCGTTTGAAGTATTTAAGTTTGGTTACAAGTATGTCACTGTAATATTCATCCAACAGAAAGTTTGTGCACTTAGTTTGTTTAGGCAGTAAACTGGATGTGAGTGTGACTATAGCATCAACAGATACAGCAACAGTGAAAAAATCTTTGCAACATCAGTGTATCAGGCCAGTTTAAGCCTGGTATTAAAAAAAAATAATAAATCCAAGTACCTGAGGAGCAGAAAGAAAAAGAAAATTGTATTCTCAATATATAACTATGTAAAAGAAAATCCTGGAGTCTCTGAAATAACCTTTCGTCCTTCTTCAGCCACTCTTCCCCTAATCTCGAGTTTTATTCCTTCTCATCATTGACAGCATGTGGATGTGCATAAGGAGTTCAGTATTGTCGAATATCCCATTGCAAAGCCTTGTAGAGTTGAGAGTAATTCTTCCTTGGGAAGTACCAGTTTTTGAAGAAGGCATTCAGTTTTGTTCTTAACCTGCTGGTTCCTGACAATGAAGTAGATAAAATATTTATTTCCAACAATAATCTCAATGCTAAGATCTCAAGGGTATTAATTACTGACACATGGATAATGAAGTCACAGAATCACAGGTTGTAAGGGACCTCAGGGATCATCTAGTCCAACCTTTCTGGGAAGAGCACAGTCTAGACAAGATGGCCCAGCACCCTGTCCAGACGACTCTTAAAAGTGTCCAACGTGGCCGACCACAACAACCACTTCCCTGGGGAGATTATCCCAATGGGTGACTGTCCTCAGTGTGAAAAATTTCCCTCTCATGTCCCATTGGAATCTCCCCAAGAGCAACTTGTGTCCATTCCCCCTTGTCCTCTCCATGTGACTCTGTGTAAAAGGGGGTCTCCATCTTCTTTGTAACTACCCGTTAAGTACTGGTACATGGTGATGTAAGCCTGCAAGCCTCCTTTCCTCAAGGCCGAACAAACCCAGCTCTCCCAGCCTATCCTCATATGGCAGCTTCCCAGTCCTTTGGTCATCTTGGTGGCTCTTCTCTGGACCCCTTCTAGCCTGTCCACATCCTTTTTGTATAGCAGGGACCAGAAATGTACACAGTGTTCCACCTGTGGCCCGACAAGCGCCGAGTCCAGGCTTTGCCCAAGACATTTCTATAGGTGACTCATTTAAACTGAGCGATTTTTTAAAAAAACTCTTTTTAAAAAGATTTTAATGTTGTCTTATTACAGGCATCTCTTTTACTTACGTGCATTCGTTTTTCCTGTAGGAGTGTACTACATAAACATCTTTAACACAATGCAATTTTTTTGACGATGTGTCATACTCTTCTAATTGATTCCCAGAGTAGCATGGCCTACTGTCATTCCATAAATAGGCATGAGTTCTGTTCATAAATTGTGTAGAGGGATGACATGCTCCAATTTTTAGAAAAACTTTTTTTTTTAAATGTAAGCTGGGCATGAGCTTAACCTTGTTTACGGTTTCTGCTGACAAAGCTAAAGCTGCACACTGTTCCTTTTATTTAAAGAAAGATAATAAAATGAATGCAGTGGTGTTTCAAATCAAGGTGAATAAAATGCCACAGTGATGCATAGGATATAAAATCATTATGCAGAAGTTAGCAGTTTTCACCACTGAAATAATTCATATTTCAGCACTTCAGGTGGTCAGTAACTGCCACACCACTTAAATTAAATACATTTTAGCTGCATGAGCTTGCAGACTTGTAGTTACCACACAAACTTGATCTATTAGGCAGGTGCTCAAAGACAAATCGGTAGTTTGAGCTGAGCTTGTGACATAGTATCACCATTTGCAGACCCAAAGTTAGAGGTGATATTACGGTGAAATACGTCAGTATCCTTCCTAAGCCAGTGCCATAAGCTCGCTGTTCAATTTGCCATTTGTGTATGTTGCTGTTTTTTCTCCAGTAACTGATTCTCTAGGTAATAACCTGAATCTCACCTTGTTATAGGTATTTATTTTGAACATTTGTTTAACATAGATTCTTTCAGGTTTTCCATTCCAAGTAATAAAAGACAATGAAAATGGTGTTGCAGACTCTCTGAAGTGAGTTCGATAAATCACTTGATATGACCTGGTCACTAAGCTATTGCTTAGAATGAGTTCTTTTGTTCCAGACAACTAACTATCTTAATTAAAATGTAACGTTTTGTAGGTATTATGTCTCAACCTCAGGACTAGAAGCTAGTGCCAGATTCTGAACAGTTGTCAGAAGTTGTATTTTAAAGTCACAGAGAGAATGTTTCTGGAGTCTCAGGAATTAAGTCTGCATAAACATCATTAAAGATAAAGAAAAAGGTCTGGAGAAAAAGCTTTGTGGCAGTATACTAGATCACAAGCTGCTCAAGTTTCTCCATGCAGCCGCTATCACTTACAGTTGCAGGACAGCAGCTGAGATAAGTCTGAATTAGTTTTTGATTGTTTTTTTTAAAAAATGTAGTGGGAGGCTTGTGACTATTTGGAACACTTAACTGTAAAAACCAACCAATTTCTACATGATTTTCTACATTAAATCATTATCTGGTGTAATATGTGGAAGTCAGTTATTTGCTGACAAGGCTTTTGCTGCCTTCTCTTCAGTATACTTTTGGGGAGAGATGTTGTTAACTTGCATGAGCAGCAAGAACCCACAATAAGTGCTTCTTCCGGTTTGTCTGCAGAAGGCAAAGGTGGGAGCAATAGAAACTTTTCTATTAGGAACAAAAGAAAAAGTAGAAAAATAAAGCAGCTGCTAAAATTAGTTAAACTTGATGAGCAGAGAGAAGTTTTTGACCATTGGGGAAAACAAACAAATTTGTTACAAAATGGTAAATGAGTTTATGAACAAGTAGAGAAGCCAAGCAATGGCTTAGGGAAATAGTAATTAAACCTAAAGAATGGCCAAGGCTTGTGAGAACTCCAAAGGGCTTGCAGCTGATGGGATTTTTATTGTAAGAATCTATAACCAGCGTTTTTTGGTCCTGGAGTAGAGGACATGATTCTAAAACTCCTCTTGAGGTCTCTGTGTGTTATTTTGAGTGTTGCAGCTGTTTTAAGCAAGTGTGCCCTCCCGCAGCCTAGGCAATATGCACTGCCTGCAGTCAAGCTCATCCTGCTGAAGGCTGTTTTTCACTGCCCTGTGCCTGGGTATCTCTCAAGGTGAGACAGAGGACCATCATGGGCTGGGCAGTGGTGGCTCATGCTCAGCTGGTGGTGTGGAACTGGTACAATCTACACAACTGAGGGTGTGGGAAGGTAGTAGACAAAAGTGTAACCCTTGGGCAAAAAAGGGGTTGGGAGTTGGCCGGGACAGGAAAGGCTGTTGTGGCTGTTGCCTCTCACTCCACTATATAGTGTGGAAGCAAGAATCCAGCGAGCTAAGCCTGTTAACAACAGCATTTCTCTACTTAAGGATGCGTGTTTGTCTGCAACTTTGAATTGGTTAGTTAAGATTGTCCTAATGTAATTTTGTATATTGGACTTCCCACATAAAGTCTTAGCTAGTGGTTAGAAGGTCTCAGAGCAATGTGTATCTAGAGTTGTGTTCTTAATAACGCAGAAAAATAAAATGTAAGTTAGAAGAGTGACAGCTTTTTTTTTCTTCTTCTTCTTTCTTTTCAGAAGCCCAGTGGAATACTCAGCTCCCATTAATGAACTGTCTTCAGTGTGCTGGGCAATCTCTTTGATTCATAGGCTGTTGGGTTTTTTATTTGTCTTCCGTGTGTTAAACAACAAAACCATTAAGAACCTAACTACTCTCTAGAGATGGCATGTACAGGGTGACAGACTGAGCTGTGAGTGTAGTCTGTCATGCAGAGAAAGTGAAAACTTGAGATATTGTTGGAAATCTAAACATAAACTGCAGAGGCTTTCTGTGACTAAAGTTCAGGATACCTCCGCTGTTAATCAGATCTGTACTTTCAGCTTGGGATCCCTCAATCCCCTGCATTAACCTGCTTTTTTAACTGAGTAGAAGAATTTCTTATTAGGTAGATATTCTGTAATGCTTCTCCCCTTACTTGGCAAAGCCCCTGTTTGTATTAATATAGCTTTTGTTGGCTCTGAGGGCAACAGGTCTTGTCAGGCTGCTGTCAGTGTGGAAGACAGCAAGGTGTCCTTTCAGGTAGGCACATGTCCAAAATAAACCGTTTTGCCATAAATTCTGTATATTTTTTTTTCCTAGCAGAGCAGTATTTCCTACCCATTTTGGAGAGCCGAATGAAAATATTTCTAGTTCATATTAAAGATATGCCACATGTGGAATGATTTTTCTACAAATAAAAGGAACCCAGTATTTGTGCTGAAAGCCTCCATGGTTTGTTTTCATCCTCAAACTTTTCATAGCTCATTTTGTGACCACCTTCACAACCACGTAATTTCTTTCAGTTGTACTTTGGAGCCTTACGTATTGTTATAATCTTCTATTTTTTTTCCCCTTAACGTATAATTTATAAGAAGACATCCCGCCTTGACTGAAAACACTCAGAGAATGCAGAATTTCCTACCGTATTACCAGTTATTGTTCTTCAGTTACTATTCTCACTGTTAAATTTGTGGCTTAATACCATATTTGAATTTAAGCTTTCAGTCACTGCTTCGTCTTAATTCTTTTTTTCCATTGGATTAACCAGCTTTTGAGACTGAGAATTTTGTTTCTCTGCAAGTACTTGACTGCCATCATTCTTTCTGCTAAATCTCATATATTTTCTCCAAGTTTTAAACAAATGTTCCTGGTTCTTTGGTGTTTCAATATTTTTTAAAACTTGTGAATCCCTAAAGCCATATGTAATCTTCCAGCACAGGAAGAGTACTGAAACAGCATAGCTGTTGCATGGGATCGGCAGCCTGCTTCCCCACACTCTTCTGGCTCCGTGCCGTGGGTCTTCTGACGCAGCTTTGCCGCAACATCTCCGTGTGCAATCTGGAGCCTAGCACAGAGGCACCAACATTTCTGCACAGGGCCAGCTCCTGGCACGCAGGCATGTGTGCCCTGGCTCCTTCAAGAAACCTTGGGTGTTTCAGGCTGCATTTCCTAGGGCCCCTTGTCCCAGGGGGCTTTGTAGGCAAAGATTGTGCTCTATACATAGCCAGTACAGGTCAGGCACTGAACCTCAACTAGAAACCCAGAGTGCTTGCAAGGAACGTGCAGAAATTTCTTAAACAGCTTTGCAAGAAATTTCCCTAGAAGAGGAAATGAGTTTGATCTAGGTGGGAGCTGAGTAAGTCTTGAGTCATTTGGGGAAGCATCTCCACTGTAGTCCTTGGAACATCCAGTATTAGCTGTATTTATGTGGGTTGGTTTGTTTGTTTCTCTGAATTAGGAAAATTTTTAAAGGCAATCTGTATTTTGATTTACCTGCTTTCTTGACAGTTTATGACATAGTTAAGACATACCAGTTTAAATTTCTGGAGGGTGAGGCTGATGTTGGGCGGCTTCTAATAAATGAATGCTTAGTTATACTTGTAAAAGTTGAGCTTTCCATGGTTGAACTGTTGATACTCGTTAGCATACCAGCTGTATGGCTTCTTGTAAGGTATTTGACAGAGAAGGCTGAATGTGCCGTCACCAGAAGGAAGGCACGCTGCATGTGCGAGCAGAGGGAGCTTGTATGTCTGGAGGCTTTGTATGAGGAAGGGATGAGACGGAGAGTGGCAAGAATGAAGGCAGGCACCCATCCTCCATGGGCTGTGTGGTGACGAGCCCTCATCTCCCCACGTCCCCAGACCCTTCTGCTGTGAGCAAGGCAACAATCTCCTGTGACTGATACCTGTTACACTCAGCAAAACATGACTTCATGTAAATAAATAAGATTTTATCAAACATGCATCCAGTTTCAGCTTTTCCTCCATAGTGGAACATGTAGGATTCTGGTTTGGTCTGATTCCCCTCTCGCGCTTTGAACTTATCATTACCAGACTACCACTAAGATACTGATGAAACTCCATTCCCTTATTTTAAATTTAGGAGATGTTTAGTCTTGGAGGGCAATGTAGTACGGCTAATGTCACCCAGGCTAGGTAAATAGTATTAAGCAACATAGGATATGCATATGTTACTTGGGCATATAGGAAGTTTCATGCATACTAGTTACTGTAGTAATAACAGCCTTCTCCAGTTGTTTTTTTCTGTCTATGAATACCTAATTATTTGCATACAGTATTTAATATTAAGAATATGACACAACTGCTTAACTGTAGGAAGACTTCTAGATGGGGTTGATGCTGCATGCTTACTCCAGTCATTTGGTGCCTAAATATCACAGTGTGTTTAATACATAATGTCATATACATACTGATGTGAGCATAATGTACTGCTAGTAGCTCAGCAGAATGGGAACTTTGTACTGATGAGATGTCAGTCTTAATTTTTGATTAATTTAGCTGTGGGCATTTTATGTCAAAGCCAGAACTGGCAAAATACTGCAAAATCCTATGCATGAAGATACTTTAGTTTCTTTAAAGTCTTGCAGATGTGCAAGTGTTCTTTTTATATAGTCTTTCAGAGATGTTAGGGGCCATGCATACTGGAAGGGTTTTCATCAGATTTAACACCTTTAAGCAGTGGCTAGAAAATAGAGTCAGAAGATGAGTCAGTAATTAAACTAGTCATGCTGGAAAAGGAATTATAAAGTTTGTGCTTAGCAAAGGAAGAAGTGAAACTCACCACGCAGGGTCTTCGTTCAAACTGTTTAGCACGTGTGTTTTGAATACCTATTGGAACCATGATTCTACCGATGAGTTAATAAACCATCCATGGGTTGAAATATTTTTTTCATAAAACATTGTTTAGAACCTTTATGGCTGTTCACAGGCGCTTCATGGCCAAGAAGAGGGGAACCATGCTCAGTAAAAATTGCTTGCTGGGAATACTGTGTGCCTTACCCACATCTACTCAGAATGATTGAGGGGGGTGTGTTGTTTGTTTGTGGGTTTTTTTGACAGAAATAAAAGAAACAGTTACCCAGTTTGGTTGTAGTGACCGGGGCAGCGGGGAGGTAGAGGGAGGTCACTGTGCTGCCTGACCTGCCTGCGGCTGTGGGTGACTGGAAGCCACAATATGCATGTGCCGTAGTGGCCATTTGCAGAGTGCCTCGGCAGGATGGAGGCTGCTGTGATGGGTACCTGGTGAGGCTCAGCCTCCTGCACCACTGCCTCTGATCCAAGTTCTGAACTCTAAAGCTGTCGCTTGGCTTAAGCTGAGGTTTTTTTATTGTTTGTAAACCATACCAAACTTCTGAGAGGGTGGTTTTCTTTGGGGTACCCTCTCATGCATGTCTCTTTCCCCCCACCCCGCCCCCATGTAAGAGGTTTTCATTTTTGACAGACTGACTTCCCAGGACACTGCAAAACAGTGTTCCTTACTACTAGGCAGACCCAGATTGCTAGAGTGAAAAGCCAGCAACATCACTACCTTGAAGGAATGCGAATTGTGTTTAAAAAAACAGCAGAAGAGCAGTGTTGTTGATAATTGCAATATTTGCAGTGGGAATGGCAATCAAAACATTATTAATTGTTTTGCTCTGTATTTTAGTTATCAATGGCAATTTTTAAATGGTAAAAGTTTTAGGTTGCTCTATATATAAAAGGAAGTTACGTGATTTGAAATTATAATTGGGGAGTATTTGATGGATCTGGTTATAGAATAACAAATGAAAATAATTAATAGAAAGTTAATTGGGTACCATCAGAAAAGTTTATCCTGGTATATTGGGATTGCATGCTTCAGTTGATACTTAGTGTACTTTGGGGATTTCTGGTTGCACCTCACCTCTGGTTCTGACAGTATATTGTATTATGAAGAATATTAATAATGCTACAGAACAATTACTAGTTCATTTGCTAACTGATTAAAATTCATGCATAATTTATTGGAACTGGGAGAGACTTCATAAATAAGTCTCCTTGTCCTCAAGAGCTTAAAAACAAAATGCATATGCTAATATAAGAATACACTTTACCTCTTAACATAAAAATTTAATATGCAATGGTATATTAGTCTCATTAATGTGAGGTTTTAGTTGTGATAATCGTGCTCTTAATCAAAGTGTATACTTCTAAACATAGCTTTACGTTTTAGAGGTTTATAACTTGGACTTGGTAGTGTATCATGCTCATCAACGTTTATGTTTTCTGCTGTAATATACACTGACCTTAGAATTCATTAGTTTGACATTTAATATGTTAGTTCCGCAGCAAATAAACTGCCCTCATTAAGTCCCACTGCATTTCTGAGCGGTGATGCAGGTAGGGATCTAAATTAGTTCATATGCACATTTCTTGCCAAAACAGGGTAACATATGTTAATAATTAATTGAGATACTTTCTGGAGTTTTGTATATCCCAAAGCAGAAACGGGAACACCTTGGAGCATTCACCTTTTCACTCCAGGAGAAGAAAACGAACTCCGCTTGCAGCCACTACTGCACGCTCACAGATTCCCTGGCCTACAAACCGAGCGGCTCAAGACACAGCTAATTTAGAGAAAAGTCTGCAGGAAATCCTTTTGCACCAAAACGTGGGAAATTTAGTTGCTTACAGAGCTGGTAAATACACTGTTGGGAGCCAGCTCTGGTATCTGGAGGGGAAGCTGAACTGCTGGATATAGAGAACCAGGGAGCTCTTGGCCGAACTTCACCATGCAGGATGGGTAGGATGTCAGAGGTCTGGAGGCCCACTGGGAGCCCCTCCATCACCAGTCCCCCCCACGGCTCCGTCAGTGACACTGGCGGGGTTGTTGTCGGGCAGCAGAATATGTACAATGCTTCTGCGTCTTAACTTCTTTTCTGGAGAGGGGTGGGGGGGAGCGGGGATGAGAAGGGTCCCCTCTAGGGAAATCTTATGGTCTGGGGTTAAATGTTATTTTTAATGCACTGGCCACGAGATCCCTCTACCTGCTCATAGTTGCTGCGTTGTTAGTTCTGCATCGCCACTGTGTGAAACCCCTGTGTGCATTGAATTTAGCATTGTTGCCTAATTAAGTGCAACAAATTAGTTGAAATATGAGCCATCTGGAATGAAAATGAACCTTCCGTGTTTATCAGCGAATACATTTTGTTACAAAAGTACACGTTGCTTGTGATTTGTTTCACAAATCACACTGAGGCAACGTGCTACTTCTCTAGGTAAACATTTCTCAGGGTAAGGGGGACCTCACCTTCCCATTTGGTCTGTCATTACCTTTTCACTTTGCAGCTGTGTTGAAATATTTAGGTGGAAGCTGATGAGAACAGAGGAAGACAAAAGGCAACATACATCTTACTGTTTCAGTTTCTAAATTAGCAGCAAGTCATTGAAGAATAAAGTGATGTTCTATGTCTGTGCTATACGTCTTTATTTTGTTATTCTCCTGGCAGTTTTGCTCAGTTCAGAGTGAATCCCTGTAAGAGGCTTCTGTGTCTTTTACCCTAACTGCATGTGGTGGGTTTCGAATGAACTGCAGTGATACTCATTTTTAAGAATATTATGTGCAGGGCTAGTGTATCAACTATTGCAACAATTTCTTTAAGGAAAGTATGTATGTGGCTTCTGTCAATAAAAGAAAATCAGTTATGTTTCTGAAAACCTCAAGTTATTGCCATAGTAAATTACATAAATGAGCATGAACCCAGTTTTTTTCCAGAAAAAAAAAAATATGTTAAGTAACAACCATATATAAATCAGATAGGATTTTATGGTTCCTAGCTGAGATTTCTAAATGGAGAAAAATAGTACTAGCCAGATGTACAGTGGTGCGCCACTGCTTCCATCAGTTGAAATTCTCCTCAGCTCTTCTTCATTTATGTCAGTTTTGTTTTGCTGTTGAGTTTTGAAATATTTGCTGACCAAGACCTGACAACTTTCTGTGGAATTAGTCCTTCTGTTATTGGGTTTTCCAGCTTTTGTTTTATCGCCGCCTTTTTTTTTTTGACCCCCCTACAGAGCCGCCTCGGCCGATAGCACCCCCGCAGCTGCTGGGCGTGGGGCCCACATACTTGCTCATTCAGCTGAATGCCAACTCAATCATTGGGGATGGACCCATTATCCTGAAAGAAGTGGAGTACCGAATGACGTCTGGGACCTGGACCGAAACCCATGCCGTCAACGCACCAACTTACAAGCTCTGGCACTTGGACCCCGACACTGAATATGAGATTCGGGTCCTTCTCACCAGACCGGGCGAAGGTGGGACTGGACAGCCAGGACCACCGCTCATCACCAGGACCAAATGTGCAGGTGAGTGCTGCTTTGGAAGAATGAATAATCAAACATAACTATTTATTTAATGATCTAATTGGTTGGCAGGCTTGTTGGTTCTAATTAACTTGTAGCAGAACTTAAGGGTTCTCTTGGCACCCACAGGTTCTCCAGGCATCCAGGCCAATATGGATTTGCTGGGTCCCCTGCTCTGCCTGGTCACTGTCTAGGTTGCTGTTTGCTAACCCTGGTGGGTACGTTAGGAGGCGGGATGTTAGGAAGCTAAGAAAACATTTTACTTCTCCCCATGTAAGGAAGGAGACATTATCATTTCTAGACAGGGAAAGCCACCTGTTTTTTTGCCTTCATGTTTTTGCTTATACTTCGAGTAAACCTGCACATAAAGGTACTTGCTTGGAAAAAGAATCTGTTTAACAAATAGATTTTTACAAACAAATGTAGTGTATTTTTTCTTTTTCCAAGCAGACGTGCATGGCCTGCCAGAGTCTCTGACAACTCCTAAAATGCAATAGCAAATATTAATAGTGTTTTCTCCATTTTTGACCTACCACCACCAAAATCATGTGCAAGATTCTTGCAGTCTGCTTCCATTTTTTTTGAGCGCCCCTGCGTGGCCGGCGCCAAGAAGATTAAGTGCTGCCAACTTGTGTTATATGCTGTTCCTTCTAAAGCTACTTAAAGCTATTTTAATCTCAGCTTCCATAAGAAGAAAGACAATGCCTATGTCTCATAGTTGCAGAGGAGAAAAATTACAGATTTGAACGTCAGACTGGGAGGCTAATAAGTGGAAATAAAATTGTGGGGTTTTTTCCTAATCTTAGGATTTTTAGGGCCTGACTTACAGTATTTTTAAATTTGCGCTATATTAGATTTAGCAAAGACTGCTGATAACCGTCTATTCAAAGCTGCACTAAAATAGTAAGAAAGGAGACCTGCAGTTGCAGATTTCCATGTTTCATGTATACGTATGTGCATATAAAATGGAAGTATAAATGAAATGGTTTTTTCACTAGTTGGTGACAGACCTCAGTGGCATAGCTATTCGGGTTCTCATCTAAGCATGGTTGACCACTCATTTTGTTTGCGTAAGGAAGAGGGTCAGTGTCTGGATCACAAGCCAGAACTTCAGACAGACTAGGTCAATAGGTATGAATCCCAGAAAATCAGACAGTCTTTTTTGAAATCAGGTACAGTACTGTCGGAAGCTGGGGCACACAGCTGGAGCAAGCCTAAACTGAAGGCATTTTTTGGAATTTGTGATCTTATTTATAATTTAGTCTGTCTTTCCTGTGAACTAAAAATATACGCGTGTGCGTCTTGGTTAAGATGACAGTCATTGAGATCTAAGTAAGGTTAAAGCATTCGTTTATCACACTGAATCAGTTTAGGCTTTGTTCTGAAAAAGTAGAAATTTGAAAACAGCTGCTGTTTTAAAAAGCTGAGACTAACAAATCCTAAATGTTTGGTTCTTTTTCCTAGCCCTTGAAACAATATACTTTCATTTACACAGTGTGTGACAGACTAAAGCTTTTTAATGGGCAAGGAAGGGAAAGGAAGTCACAATTTATGTGATATATTTTTAGAAGCCAGTTAGGGGAAACAATGTTATTGTGAGTGTAATTTTATTTTTAATTTGTTTTTAACTTAACACTCGCATATAAGGCACCAAAATCTAGTCTGGCTTGAGACAAATTCTCAATTCAATTTAATCCACTATGAAATGAAGCAGATCAAAAAAATACTTAAAAAAAACATCCCTGAACTTCTGTGACAATATTATTTAAATAATAATAAAATTTCAAGTTGTTTACCTGGCAGTAAGACTGATTCTTCTTATTCCATGAAAGTGAAGGTGAATAAATATAACTATTAACCAGTTTCAGTTAGAAAAAGGTAAGCCAGCAATGGTTTCTGGAGACTGAAGGATTGTGCCCAGCATCAGGGACGGCACGGAGTTGCGTGGCAGGTTGCCTTCCTGCCTTCTCACCTGTCTGGAAAGTGAAGACAGACTTTCCTTTTCCGCAGTGTTCTCCCAAGGCTTCTGTAATACAACTGCAAGCCCAAGTCAATGTGATATTTTTTTTTTTTTTAAATATTCTGCTCATAAAAAGGCAAACTATAAACAGAAAAATTAGTCTCTTCCGAAGAGAAGATTTATAAGGAAAGGTAAAGCTAATAATGGAATAGCTCACCCTGCAGTCTCTGCTGCTGCTGGTATTGTATGAGTGACTGGCAGGTGATTTACTGTGCTATATTAGATGACATCTCTGCAGCAATATCTTCTTTCTGGAGATTCTTCAATTATTCCTAATTCTTGTTTCTGACAAGATCATTTATTTTTCAGACAGATACTCTCTTTTCTGTTGATGTTCTTTGTCAATTTTGTCTTTCCATAAGTTTTGCACGTATTAGTTCAAATTCTAAAACAAGTTATAATTGATTATCTGCTCAGCATCAAATGGAGTGGCGGGAAATAAATGAATTTTCAGCATGCAGTTTGCTCTTTATATGGATTGAAAAGCATACATTAGCAAACGTTGATCTGATGAGGTTTTAATGTTTACATTCCAAGTAGCAGCAATAGCAAACTCACCGACATATCAATAAGAATAGGTTAGTATTCTGCTTTCTATTTATGTAATATCTAAGCGAATATTACCATTGTTTTAATACGAAGATTGCAAACGATTTTTCCATAATTCATGCAGTATTTATAATTTCATGACAGTTCTTAATAACATATTATTGATCAGTTGGCCTGTGCTTTGCTGGAGATATATCTTTCTTCTGAGCAATTTGAGCGATGGTTATACTTACCTTGGTATCAGACATGCACGTTTATTATTAGGTATTTAGATCATTTTCCGTTCTCTTCATAGCAAAACCATTGTCTGGTGACTCGTTTAGTAAATGTTTCTGCTAATGCTAAACAAAAGCGTTTTCTAATTAAGTGATAATTCTTCTGCTAGTTAAAAGTCCTCCACCAGCCTGTTTGTCCACTCGGCATTTCCCAAGTAATCTGTCCTGCGCTGAAGCTGAGTGATGGTATTTTGCTAGAAAACTTACGTGTTGTTTTTATCAGTCTGCAATTAAAGATAGCGCTGAGCAGTCAAATACGTGAAACCACTGGATGTTTTTAAATGGCTGAAGTAAGACTAAAAGGGCAAGGAATCGGGTGAAGGGTCTAGAGCACCAGTCTTAGGAGGAGCAGCTGAGGGAACTGGGGTTGTTCAGCCTGGAGAAAAGGAGGCAGAGGGGAGACCTTATTGCTCTCTACAGCTCCCTGAAAGGAGGTTGTAGGGAGGTCAGTGTCAGTCTCTTCTCCCAAGTAACAAGTGGTAGGACAGGAGGAAATGGCTTCAGGCTGCATCAGGGGAGGTTTAGACTGGATGTTAGGGAAAAATTCTTTACTGAAGAAGTGGTCAGGCATTGGAACAGGCTGCCCCAGGAAGTGGTGGAGTCACCATCCCTGGAGGTATTTAAGAGACATAGATGTGGTGCGTAGGGACACGGTTTAGTGGTAGACATGGCGGTGTTAGGTTAACAGTTGGACCTGATGATCTTAAAGGTCTTTTCTAACCTAAAAGATTCTATGATCCTATAAAACATGTGAAGCAAAACATTATTTTCCAACACTATCTTCCTTAATAGCCAGGTGTATGCTTCGTATTTCCATTTGTAAGCACAGGTGAAGTCAGTGCCAGGTGCAGTATTGTGTTCCCAGCTGTGTGTGGTTAGAGACACAAATAATTTCAAGCTGCTGATGCTGAAGACTCCTTCCTCCCCATCGATCCTGTGGGGCACCTGGGCTTTATTTCATTATGACTACACCTCTTGCCTAGTGTCATTGCTCAAGTTATTCCCTTCTCAAGCATTTTAAAACCAAAGGCAGAGGGTAGCACTTAAACCAGAAGTAATCCTTATGGCTATTTTCTGCAGCGTTGGGGTGTGTTGTCTTTCTGAGTGTATCCTCTGAGTTGTGATCGCCTTCCATTTGGGGGTGTAGAAAATATTTGGTAGTCTAAAATTGTCCACTTAGCCTGCTTTATCAACTGTAAGTTAGAAGTTACTCTCTTCCATTGGCTGCTGCTTCCGAGTAGCAGCTCACAGTTCGGTTTTATGATTAACTGATATTTTAGTGGCAAAGGAGGTCAACAGTTCAGCCTGTCCAGAGCTTAATATATGTACACAGTGGAATTGCTCGCTCCTACTTTACTGAAGTTCAGTGCAAGGGTGTGATTTTCAGTAAAGCATGAAGAATTATAGAGCAGTTGGCAAAAAAGTCCTGGGTGGTTTTGTTTTTGTTTTGTTTTGTTTTGTTTTTTCCAAATGGCTTGATATTAATAAACTGTTGCCTGTATTACTTGGTTTTGATAATAAAATGAGAAAGGTGGGGGGAAGCTTTATGGCTTTATCAGAACTGAGAACGGAACAGTATGTGGTGATATTATTATTATATTATTATTAATTTTGTTCAAAATCGTTATCCGTCACAGAGACCTAGCTATCAGTAACAATCAGCCTCAAGGCACAATAGCGGAGATGCTGGTTCAGTGGTGCAGCTCTGGTGTATGATTGCCTGCAGTTGAAGGCTTAGGAGCTGGGCTGCTTTCTGCTCGTATTTTTCAAGCACAGAATGTTTGTTTACAATTTGCACATTTTTGAATTTTGAAAACAGTGTACACAGAATACAGGATACTGGTGAATTCCCCTCTAGTAAAAAAAAAAAAAAGGGCAAAACATGGGGAAAGATTTTAAAAAAAATATATAATAGCAAGCTTGAAGTTTTTATTAATTTTCTTAAGATTTTTAAAAGAGGGACCGCAGCAATGTTGCCATTGAGAAAACGACCTTGCATGGCCATATGGAGAACCAAAATGTTATTCTGGTTACATAAAATTTGTACCTTGTTTTTAAAATGAGTGGAGTGAAAGGGACGGTGCAGTATGGAATCTGCTTGCGCCAATGTGCAGTGCATACAGTGCTGCTTCGGCCAGTGTTGTTTGCAGAGTGGAGGTAGAGGGTTCAAGGTGGGGAGCTTGATTTATAGATTTCGCTGTGTGCTGTACATGAGAATTTAGGATGTTTGTATGTGAGGCAGTGGGCTTTTAGGATTGGGTATAGTCAATATCACAGGAGGGTTCTGAAAAATAAGGCACTGAATGGAGGTAAGCTGTGCTGCTTAGTTTATGTCTCTTGCAGTAGTGCATCTTAAGTCATTATTAAAGTCTTTGAAAGCTAATAAAAGTACAGATAAATGTGTAATTTTCAATCATCTACATATTTAAAAAAGTGGACAGAAAGAAAATATTTACCTTTACAGCAAAGCATTTATCTTAATGTTTCAAATGGAATCTTTACTTTTTTCCCCTCAGAGCAGATATCATTAGAGACTTAAAATATACCTTAAAGAGGAGGATAAATACATTTTGAGCTCTTAAATGACATCTTTTTATTACTCATTTTTTTGATGTTTACACGTTGAACAATTTGTTGGAATAAACTAAAGATTAACAACTTGAAACTAAATGAATGTGATACTTTTTAAAAATTATTTTACATTTTGTCATTGCAGAAAGGCCCACATTACACCAATATTTATAAGTTGCTGTTGTTTTTACAAATGTGTTTGGCACTCATGACTGTTTCTGGGATTTCAGCCAGGTAGTAATTGGAAACATTTAAGATCCCACTAGCAGATACCAAATGCACCAGTCTCTTGTTCCATATAGGTTTATCACTTCGCTATGGTATGAAGAAATTAAAAAAAGGGTATTTAAACAATGGAGAAAGTCTGGACTAAGGAACTTATTCATATTCCCTTCAGGACTGAATACCAGAATGGTTACTGAGAGAGCATCCTGTAGAAGAGCTATCTGATTTGGACCAGCAGCTGGCACAAGCAACCATATTCTTATTGTGCTGCTTGCCACTGTTCAGATACCCATACCACATATAGAATCCTAATGATGCTTATATCCATAAGAAAGGACTGTAGCGCAGCTGAGTTACCTAGCAGGAGACCAGGCAGACTGCCTAGCCAAGTTCTTGTCAGTTTGTGTAAATTAAGCATGGTATCCTCTTTTTCAAAGGAGTGCAATGCTGATGACTCAGTTGAATTGGCAGTAAACTGCAAGTTCAGTCACTGACCTCCCCTAAATTAGTTTTCAACTTTTTTTGTTCGCTATATTCAGCCTTGCTTAGTATCATTTTTTTTTGGTATTTGCAGCTGCAAGCTCCCTCTGCACTAACTGGAAACTTTCTTCCTGTGACATTGCAAGTGCCATATTATCCAGTGAGTCGTGGGTTTCCTGAATTCCCCTGTGCTTCGTTTTTGGGATAAGCTTTGTTCACAGCTAGTTCTTTATTGTATAGGGTCATACTCAGCAGTAAGTCATACTGTGGCTATTCAGTCATACTGATGGTCTTCACCTGGGGTTCGGGTAACAGACCTACGTAGGTGGGTTCCTCTAGCGTGGCCACCCACTTTTCCAAGCCTCTGTGGTGTGCAGTGATCTCTTCCTTTGCCTTCTTTCTGAAGTCCCTACTAGTGGGTTGGGCAGGACGAATTACCTATGGCAAGACATAATAATGGTCACTGGCACTTAACATGCTGGCCAGTCTGGGCTTCAGTGCAAAGTCCACGAAGTTGAGGGAAGTCCTTCAGCTGAAGTTAGTGGCTTGCTCTCTGGCGAAGGACGCTAGGTCGGGATACCACTTCAGCTGGGTGACAGTGACTGGGGGAGGAAAAGTAGCAGAGCCCCCTTGCCTTGCGATTCCTCCATCTCCTGTCTCTCCTCAGCTTTTTCAGCAGAGCATGCCACAGCACTGAGACCATCGTGATTTATCCAAAGTGTGTGTAACTAGTCAATAGATCACACTTCCGAGAGGAGCACTGTCTGTGGCAAGAAAATGTATTGCAGTACATTAATCCACAGCACCCATTCCAGTTGTAAAAGAATGGATGTGGGCAATAATTCATATTACAGCACTTGAAAGTGCTATGGGTGCACCCAGGCCAGATAACTCAGAGCCTGATTATAGCTTCTCCAGAGTCTGGGGACTGATATTCACAGATTTTTGGTCTGTGTTCGCTTCCAAAGAACGTTGACTGCAGGTTGAGATAATCTTACCCTTTCAGAAGACTGGAGCTCTTTTTTGAACTGCGACTTCTATTTTAATTTCAACTCCTTAATAATTTTTGGTATGACTCATTAGTGTGCTTGATACTTTAATTTAGTTTGCTTTCATAATTAAGGTGTTTAGGAGTGCAATAGTCCTTTTATAGTGTTAGAGAGTTGGTAAGTACCTAAATAAACCTAACTTTTTTTAGGACTAGCTTTTATTGTACTTTCATTTATCTCTCGTAAAAATTAAGCAGGGAAAATTTTAAAAAGGTTTTTAAAGTTGCTCTGGTCATTGCGTTTCTTAAATGCACACTTTTGGAAGCACACTGATTTTTCACTGTTATTTTGGAACTCTTGGTGGAGTAGTGTGGAGCAGGGAGGGAGGGCCGTGAGTAGCAGGAGTGGTGATGTGGAAGGGTAAAAGAGGAAAGCAGTGCCAGCAGCGTGTGCTGGAGGGAGGAGATGTTGATGAGATTTCCCAGATGCATTCGTTATTCTTTCTCTCTCCCCCATATGCCTTTCTCCTCCAAAGCCATTACAGAGAAATTTCATATCATTCATGCTAGTGTGAGATCTGGATAAAGTTCAGATTAACATCCTCCCAAGGTTAGGACAGGCTTCCCAAAAGCCCCGGTTATTATCGACATTGATTCTTTGGGCTTTATTCTGCTAGATGAATCTTTGTTTTTAATTTAATTCTTGCTTGCCTTTATTTTTTCAACTTCGTTTCATTTTAAAAGTGGGCAGCATAATTCTTTCCTCCTAATTTGAACCTAAACTGTAAGGCAGAACAGAGTGAATTTCACTTTCTTAATTTTATTTCTCAGTAAATCCTCCTGCTGGTGCTGAGAGGGGGAATGGACCGGGTGATGCTTTTATATGGTACGATAAAGAAATAGCTTCCATTATAACAATAAATTGAGGAGCATATTAAGCAGCTGCTGATGTCAAGTTACACCTCAGGTGATCAGTAGTTGCAAAAATGGCTTGTCAAGACTCTTAATGTTACCTGGTCTTGATTGCTGTTTTAGTGAAAATAAAAATCTGGAGCAGTCCTGGAAAGTTCCAGATGACCTGATAGCAAACATTAAAAATACTGGCATGAAAGATCAGGCTTACCCAATTAATTAAAAGCTTGTCATCTTGACTTTAATTCTAAACAGAATTGTGAAACAGCCAATACAAGAGTTGATTAATGAAGAATTAAGAAAGGAATATAATTAGAGACAGTCAACAGGTTTATAGAATACTGATCTTGTCAGAATAACTTGATTTTTAAAATATGATTACAGATTTGGTTAATAAAGGCGATATTGTTCTTCTCTAATGCATTTAATTTGATATTAAACATTTTGATTAAGAGACCAGAATAAAATAAACTCAAATGGAGAAGAACTGGCTGATATATCTAAACCCATTTTTATGGATTAATTGAATAAACATTTCTATTTGGGTCCTATCAGGAGCAGTTCCATGTTATATATAAAGAAAATGTATGATAAAGATAGCAATTTCCAAAAGATTATTGAAGTGGTAGGAAAAAAAAACCACTCCAAAAAAGAACTGGGTTACTAATTTACAGTGGTTTGAGCTGAGAGCTGCTAATCTGTGTTTCAGGCAGGCCAGCTGCAGTATAATAAAACTAGTGTGGTCCATATGTACAGTGTGGGGAAAGGGGGGGCTCAGGCACCAGGCATGGCCTGGCACAACATGGGCCATTAGGGCTGTCACGGGGACACTGTAACTAAAAGAGCTCCTGTATAATCCAGAGCAAAATTTCTCACCCTTTCCTTAGTATTGGAGAATGTTTTAAAGTTTTTGAAGGTGCGTATTTGAAATTGCTTGACAAATTCCTTTCCTTCTGACCCAAGCCCTTTATGCCCATCTCCCCAGCCTGTCCCCAAATCTATACAGCATCCTGTTCTACAGAATTAAAGGTATGGCATTGCACAAGAAGTTACTGTCAGGAGGATGAAGAGAGCAAAATTCTGGCAGAATCTTAAAATCTGGAAACAAAATCTTGTTGTTAAGGAGGTGGGACGTGACCAGAATTAATACTGGTTTTAAAGATGCAGACGTAATTTTAGGCAATGATTTCTCATGTGCTTGAAATTTATTTCCCTTGCTTCACATCTCTAACCCCACTGCATAAACAGCATACAATTTCATTTGTATAGTAGTATTTTTATTTCATATTACCTTTTAAAACTATTTCATTTTATGCAGTTTGTTTTCCAGGTCATTATTAATTGCTGAAAGCTATTTCATTACTCTTGGAAATGGCAACATACTTAACTATCATTCAGATAATTAAACATTTCAGATACTAACAGTTCCATAAGCACACATTTTGCAGTTTATTACCTTTATTTTATAGAATTATGCTCAGCGTGAGGGACTGGTGAAAATATATTCAACAAAGTACCTTCTTTTCTCTGCAAAATGAACTCTACTAGGCTGAGGTGTCACAGTATGGGCACCCGCTGGGAATACGATGTGCAGCATTCACAGTTTACAAGAGGTAGCAGCTTAGATTATTACAAATAAGTAAACTAGTCCAGTTGCACCGTATTTCCCTAAGCTAACGACCTTCCAAGATAGCGCTGAATGGCAGTTCGAGAAACTTGCTTTCTGTTTGTGGCTGTTTTGTCACCTTTGACAAATCGGTTCACTTTGCATCTCGATGCTGTTTGGAAAGCTGGGTTCATATGCATGTTTCTCCAGCAATTTCTCTCATTTTCATTTACCTCATGTAATTTATTCAGAGCAAACGCTTCTTTACGTTTATTGTGCTGGTTGCAATGAGATCTTGGTTTTATCTGTCTGAACGCTTTCTGCAGATACATAGTTTGTAATTAGAATTTAGCACATTGAAGATCATACAATAGAGAATAAATTTTTATTCATTCGGTGACAAATTTGTTACCCATGCAATTCTTATGGTCATGTGGAGGCACCTCCCTTGGAAATATAAAACTGCTCTGAAATCAGTTCTTAGTGTGACCAACATTTCTTTGTCTCTGTCCATGCAGAGTCTACTCTTGTTGTTCACTTGATACAGTAAGGGATGGGGTGGGGAGTGTGGGAAGAATGCAGCAATCGTACTGTATAGAAATCAGGGCCGGTCAATTTATTCCTGAACTTTTTTTTTTTTTTTTGCTGCCTTATCACTTGTCTCTTATTGTCTGAATGGCCATAATTAAGGATCATGGTAGTCGCGCATGTTCCTTGTGTGTGCGCGCGTGCGCGCCACTTTACCTCTTAGGCTACCAAGGTTTTTTCTGTTGCTCTTTGGGGTTTTTTCTAGGGTTTTTTTTAGGTTTTTTTGCTTTTTGTTTTTTTTGGAGGGGGAAGACAACCCTACCTCCCCTCCACCCCAGTTATTCATTCCTTTCAGCCATGAAACACAATTTAAAAGTTAGAAGCAAAAATACAGATGCTTCTGTATAAACAATGGATGAGGGTACGAACAATATGTTTTAGAAATTATTCACATTGCGTAATGTGCTTGTAGAAGGTTTGCAGGTCAAACCGTGATGAATATAGTATTAGAACCTATACGGAAAGAAACAAGTAAAACGTTCCGTGGATATGACTTATCTTGCCTAGCAGTAATTGGAAAAGGTGTTGAATGCATATCTGAAAGACAAATTAAGATGGTAGGCATTTTTCATTGTCACATTTTTCATTGTCACTTTACTGATGGGCATATTCAGAGCATGTACCCATAGTTTATACAATGAGGAAAAAATATATACAACAGTAATATTGTATGGAAATCAATAAACATATATAACCATGATATTTATGTCTTACTGTGAATTATTTAGTCCTGAATTTACTAGTTGCTATGTGCTCTAAATAAAGTCAGTTCACAAACTTAGGTTTTTTCCCCTGTGTTAATTTGATCTGATTCCCACACTGGAGACAAAAGTACTACCACTCTTCAATATTGCCTTCACAAATCAGCTTAGTGTCTCTGTGTTTAAGAAAGGATTTGCAAGGTTGAGGTGGGAACTCTGAGTCTGTACAGTGGTTTCTGTGGTGACTCCAGGTGATGTAAAGATCTCTTGGAAATGGATATGCTGTGGGTTCCAAGGTGTGAGACTTCAGCTGGGCTGCTGCGCCCCACGGGGAGCGGGTTCTGTGGAAGCCATGCTCTCCTTTCAACACACTCTGAGAATCTGCCTTGTGGATGGACTTAAATAAGAAAATGTCAGATGCTTCCATTATACACTTTATTCTCCTAAAATTAATCTGTTAAAGGCTTTACTCTCAGTGGTCACATATGGCCCATGTGTGGTTTTTTCTCAGCCTCTGAAGAGCAGCCATCCTGCACTGGTAGCTCTGTGCAAGGCTCTCGGGTGTTGTGGGCATCCTTCCTTCCACCTGGGTAAACAGTTACTCCTGATTGGAAACAAATATGTAACAATCACAATAAAGAACAACAACTACAAAAATCCTGTAGCAGGATGGCAAAAATCTATTTGCAAATATCCTACTGTTACTCTCACCATCCTTCTGTGTTTCATCCCATGCCTTACTCTGGCTGGTGTGGGCTTGTAGAGATGGTTAAGCATCGCATAGCACTGAGAGCTCATGAAGAAATTCTTTTGTCTCCAGTGCGGAAGGTCTATTTTTTGGAGCAGTGATTTGATGAGTTGTTTTCTGCACAGAATAATTGCTGGTGAGAGAAAATAGGGTACTCAAAGCAGTGCAACTCTGTAATAGAAGTTCCTCTCAGTGGATGTGATGGCATTTAAAAGAACATGGAAGTCATCATATATGCCTTTTTTTTGTTGTTTGTTTGTTTGAAAATTTAATAACTGAATTCACCTCTTTGAATTTAGCCATGTCAGGAATAGTCTCCTTTATGAGGAAGAAGAGCATAAAGGAGGACACGAGCCTGGGCTGCTGCAGAGTAAGATTCTTTGATGCTGGCAGGGGGCTGAGCATCCTTGCAGATAGGCAGCGTTTTCTGTTTTACTCTTCCATTACATTCCCCCATCCCACCAGGGGGGAATGAGTGAGCGTCTGCGTGGTGCTTAGTTCCTGGCTGGGGTTAAACCACGACAGAAGCAGAGCTCTAAGATAGTGGCTGGCTTGTAATGTTTTAATTTCTGCAAGTAAAGTGTAACTTTACTTGGTAAAGTGAGTGTCTAGCTATTTAGCAAGGGACAAAGCATAATGTCATCATTTGAGAGATGTATTGCCAACTTGGACAGGTGATATTTAAGGAGCCTGAAGAGAGAAATGACCTGGCAGTGTAACAAGACATATCACAAGTGACTGTCTCAGAAAGAATGAGAACAAGACAGACAATTTCCATTACTTCTCAGCGTTAAGGTGCTAGCATTATCCCCAAAACAACCGTGTGCTCCAAGCAATAATCATGCGCTGTCGTCTTCTGTACTAATATGAAAGTGGAATTCAATCTCTTTGACACATATTGCTTCAGCTTCTGACTTGTCAAGTTGTTTCTCTCCTGGAGCTCAGCTAATATATAGTGAATGGGCTTTGTATACTGACTGAAATGGGGAAATAGTTATCCAGTTTCCTTTGAAGCTGGCCGCAGAGGTGCCTAGAATATGCTAGAAGAGAGAGGCTTTGGTTTTGGTAGCCTATAAGTTATTGTCGGTTAGGAAAACTGAAACCTCAAGCCCTTCTTCAAACTGGCTCCTCTTTTGGACTCAGTTTTCCAGTCTGAGCTGAGTTGCCTATTAGCGGTGTACTAATTCCCATAATACCTTGGAGAGAAGCAATCATTCTCTTTCCGCTGCCTTCCCAGCAGTGCGTGTGTGCGCTGGGTTTTATGGCAGCATTTCATGCTTTTTTTTAAACTTCTCAACGGGAACCTATTTTTGCAATAGCTGATAGGGAGGCTCTACACCTTCTGTATCCGTCAAATCCTGCCTTTCAATGACAGTATTCATTGCCGTTATGATATGCTGCATATTGATGAAATAGGTTTTATAGTAAACTTTTCTTTAATTCTGAAGTAATAGATACTACTGTTCCAACTGTTAGATTTCTGTGTATGTAAGGAGAAATTAAATTATCGTCAATAAAAATGAGGAATTGCTCTTCTGTGCACTATAAAAAACAAAATAAAAGAAAAAAAACCCTTCAGTAATATTCAGTTCCATCCTGGAACATACTGGTTTTTTATGAAAAAAGCACACCTGTGGTGTGGTGGAAAAACCAACTATTCCCATATTTGAAGGATTTGAATATTCAAAATACTTGATCTGAATCAGATACAAGAAAATTTAAAATAATAAAAAAATTGCTATCTTATGCATAACCAGAATAACATTTTTAATAACCTAGTATCTATTTAGTATGCCTGTGTTTCAGTTCTTTTCATTTTAAAGCAGTAGTGTAAGCTTTTTCCTAGCCGCAATTACAAGATAAATTTGTTAAAGGATAAATGGCTTGCTCTTACATTTACAGAGCAAATCGAGGACACTTTTTCTGTAGTGTGACTGCATCACTACAGAAAGCTGATAGATAAACTACCCTAGCAAGTGCTGAACGAAATGGCAGGTTGTGAAGTTAACACTATGACAAACATCAGTAACTTACGTGCCAGGCAAACCTTTCAGGATGTTCTCTGGTGAATGCCTAGTGGACTCTGTACTTCTACGTACAAAATACATGTGAGGACTTGTGTCGTAAGACACACACCGTGTGTCCTACCTGCTGCTGCACTTACCTTTTCCTAGAGCTGTCAGTTATGTCTGTTCTCTGATACACCTTTTGCGATCTAGTTTGATTATTTAAAAGCTGTATACAAGGGGCACAGGAAAAATACACACACAGTTGTATTTATTGCTTTTTTTCAGCTTGTGCCACCTACATTAGTTGACATTGTATTTTTATGTATAGATTTTTCCATGCTGCCTTAAGGAAAATCATGTATCTAAACATAATGTCATAATGCATATACATAAGGAAATTGAAATAAACTGGTTACTGATATCTCAAAGGTGGCATTTCTTAACTTCTGAATATTTGGGTTTGCTCTCTTGCTGTAATATAGGTTTGTGCATATAATTTGCTATAAACAACAACAGACAAGAAAATCCTTCAAATTCTTTCACTTGAAAGTTTCTGCTGGCAGTTGGAGAAAAAGAAAATGAATAAAAAATGCATTTTGACATTTAAAAGAGAATTATTTGCCTTAAAATGCATAAAACATGCAAAAACGTATACTGCTTGAGGTTGCACATTTTAGAGCATTACTCTCTGAATGACATTTATTAGCTAAGTTAAGGCATGTGTAGCAGGTTTCTGTGTAGCAAGCTTCACCTTTACTTGTTTTGTAAGCTAAATCACATTAGAAGCAGCAGCCTTCCAACTCTGAGAAGGCTACAGAAATATTTTGTCATCGACACATCTTTCCCCTTCCTATTTAGATCTTGGATATAAAACCAGACATGATCCAAGTCTGTTTCCCTGTGACTTTTTATCTTTTGGACTCATATAATCAGTGTCCACCTCAATCCCTACATTCTTTTGTTGCTGTTTTTGTGGTGTTCTTGGAGCATCTTTAAATCACTTTCTTTATAGCCATCGGTAACATCTGGATTTGTATTGGTTGTACTGCTGTGTGCGGGCTAAGAGTCAACAGACTGCATCCTCGGTAGCTGCTGGCCCTCAGGCCTTTTGCTTTGTCTGAAGGATCTTTCTGCTCCCTTGACAGTTACACACTGACAGAGGAAATCTCAGAAGTGGTGAGGCCAGCATTTGCTTACCAAAACCTTTCCTCCCCGTCCTCTACTGTGTCAGCATCAAATGAAGTCTGTATATAAGAGGACAGCATTTCCTATTTAAAAATAAAAAGGAGGGGGAGAGCAAGAGAAGTCTTGACATGCTCACTGCTATCTTAGGAATGAACTAGTTGATAGACTTTACCATCATGTAGTTCCTGAAGATCCCCTCTCCCAGCTGCTTCTAGGCCATGTAGTTCAGCTCCTGTTGTCTGTTAAGGCGGTGGACTCTGGCTCTTCCTTCATGAGGCCACTAATGTGAGGAGGCAGTTCCTGGCTTCCCAGGTCCTTCGGGGAAGATGCGCGGGGTAGAGACTCATGTGGGCTAAGGGACTAGAGGAGATGAAGGTGGCAAGACACAGATTTAGCAGCTAAGATCCACTGTATTGGAAAGCTGGGGAAGAGATTGAGGCACTGCGGGACAAGAGAACCAACCTGTCCCTTGCAAATCTGTGCTGTTCTTGTGCCATTGAAGGTCTGGAATGCGATGCCGTAATGGAGCAGCAGGAGTAGACAAGGGGCAGCTCATACTTTAAGGTTGGGGTCAGGAAATGGCACATGGGCAGTGGGAGGTAGGATGTCTTTTCATCTGCCTTTTGTATGGAAGTTGTCCAAGGTATAGAGGGAAGAACCAACATGAAGAGTTCCTGAAGGAGTCATAGTGAAATACATGTTTCAAAATCAGTCAATCTTGCTTAGCTGCTTTAAAAAAATAAAATAAAATACAAGAAGGGAGACCAGTATTCTCTGCTGTGTTCAAGGACAGGAAAAGATCTAGCTTTGTTTGGACTTCAGTATTGAACTGAAATCTTGCAGCCCCTGATGGCTTCCAGCAATTGCTTGTGAATGTCCGTCACCACTCATAGGTGTTGCTGGCAATGTTTTCCACAAAAAGATATGAAAGAAATAGAGAAAACTTTGTTTTGAGATTTAAAACCGTGTATATGCACACAAACACATAGATGTGTTGAAATATATCTCAATTTCAAGACAAATATTCTGATAGCTTTGTAAAAAAAAAAAAAATTGGTTTCAGCTTACTGGAACATTTTTCTTTACAGTGATATAATATCTTTAATAACTAGTCAGGCATTTAGAACTATTTTCTCTCCCCAGTGTATTACGATAGATATGAAGGAAAAAAATCCATACCTGCAGTATTTTATGAATTTGAAAAAATAGACCAAACTGTATGTTCCTGCCAGGTATCGTTTGCATAGAAGTGCCCACTTATTTTCCGTGCATTTTTTCCAAATTGTTGCCTCTGCATCATGGTTGTGTGTTGGTCTTAGTCAGTCGTGGGAGTGGGGTACATGGATTACACCAGCTACCTGAATGCCTGTAGCAACCTGAATTCACCTTACGGTTTAGAAACCCCTGCATCATAAGGATAGGTTGTGGTGAGAAAAAGAACTCCTTCGTTAACAATTGTGTCAGAGAATTACGTTAGGAGTAAAAATAAAAAAAAATGTCATAGAGATTATAAGTAAATGTAGTTTGGAAGTTAGAAAAAAATTATAATCCAAGAAGTAGAATTTAAGATTTGTTTTTCCAAGGAAAGATGTGGAGGGAAGGAATCTACTATTTTTTTAAAAGAACTTTTGAAAGTTTATGGAAAGGATTTTGGAGAAACCCTAAAAGAGCTGCTAGAGATGGAAAATGAAGCACGTGGCATGAGTGTTTGGGTATCCCAGTTACTGATATCGAAGAGGTCAGACTTACTCGTGTTATACAAGTGTTGTAGTAATCCCGTGTGTCAGGACTGCGGCTGGTCTCTTCTGGGCCAGGAGTGTGTGCCCTTTCTCCTCCCCCTAGTCCCCTTGGTGCATAACTTGCCTTCCAGGTGTTCTGCTTTTAATCTTTCCCGGAGGTATTGGTCACTGGTTTTGCCCTCCCATCTGGCATCGTGGGGACTGAACCAGTGTTTGGTTCTGTGGTCAGAAGGTCAAACCTACATTATGGGTAGGCTCAAATATTCCGCCAGTGGCATATCTGGTAGCTTGTGAATGCTTTCAGTTGTTGCTATTGCGAGTCCTTTCAGTTTTCCAAGAGCATGTTTAATGATGTTTCCCTTGCGAGTGGTGTTTAGTGATCTTCTCGAAACCAAGCTCCCACTGAGGCATGGCAGGTGAAACCTGACCTTGAAATGATAATGCAAGCCGTGCCAAAAATTAATTGCTGGTAGCATACTCGCTGCTGTTTGATTTTTAATAAATAAAGAGTTGCTGCGAGTTTTAAAGTTTTTACAGGCAGGATGCAAATTTGCTCTTTTTAATTTTTTTATTTCATATTGATAGCTCAGTTGCTCTTAGTGCAGATTATTGAAGCCATCTTTTAAGAACTACTTTGATTTTTAAAGTTTCATTATAAAATAAAAAGGAAATACAATGGTTTAATGGCATTTAGAAGCTTACTTCATCAGCTTAGTATTATACTTGCAAAGCACATAAATGGAATACCATTTTTGCATTACTTTACATTTAATTTAACAGTGTTCTTAGGAAAAATTGTGCAAGTCTAATTTATGTTGACAAAGGCAATACAAAAGTATTTTGTAATAAGCAAGGCACTAATACACACATGAGAAATCGATTTCATATTACATTTTTGTATAATTAAGTAAAGTGCTAACTTCGAGCTATTTCTTATGACAGCCCATAAGGCTGTATTTTTTGCATGCTTGCAGTTAGTGTTTAAGTTGAAAATCACATTTAATTTAAAAATGTTTGCTACCAAGTATGCAAATATAATTGGCATTAAAGTAATTTAGCTTTATATATTTTATTATTAAGTAGAAGTAATTCTGTATAGATTTTGTTTCCTTGTTGCTGTAATCTTAATTACAATATTGAAAATATCCCACATTTGAAACGTTGCTCAACGTTATCTGCTCCAAAGTGAAGGGATGTAAGATAAAACCATCTGCACTTTGTTTCATCCTATATTCTACTCGGTCATTTATGGTACCACACAGCCTTTTCCTCTTATGCAACATTGCTTGCTTTCATGCACTTTCCTTTTTCTTTTAAGAGTAGATTTATTCACTTCATAAATTTAGCTTCCGGTTTTAGAAGTGAGTTATGGAAGTATGTCTTTGGGAAGGTCTTATCCTAAACTCCCAGTTCTTTGTCCCTTTTTATCTGGAAGATAAAAGTTAAGGTGTTTTGTGATGGGTGGGTTGGTGGGTTTTTTAGGAAGGTTGTGGGTTTGTTTGGTTTTCTTTTGAAAATATAAAACAAGGCAGGGGATTGCAAGGCTGTTGTACTTAGTTTTCTGCCTTTCGGCCATTTTTCCCTAGTGCTGATAGCAATGAATTGGATGTGCTTTACCACTTCACATATTTTTCTCATCAATTGTCTGACCCCCGGGTATTCACTTTCCACCTTTCTGTTGTATCAGGATTTCAATTTCCAGTTAAGTATCTGATACTGAACCTGGAAATTGAAATAAATCTATGGATGTGGAGTACTGTGAATTAAAGGAAGGCTGTAGTTCTGTCCTACCAGCATTAGCGTCTGCTTTTATTCTCCTTGTATTCACTCTTCTCTGTAACACTTGCCCCAAAATGCCTTAGCAATACATATAATTTAACGGTTGTGTTTTTCTTGATTTTATATGTTTTCTGTTATCAGTTGATAAGGCAGAAGAAACAAATTATTGGAAGAAGATGGGAGGCCAATCCTTTCCTTTCTTATTAATGTATTTTGGATGCAAAAGAAACAAGGACATGACCATCTTCAAAATAAAATAATGGACAGTGATTGACTGTTTCAGTTTATTATTCAGTTGGAGAATCTTAAGTTGTGCCTGATTTTTAAAGGATGTGTTCAGCACTTCTTGAAAATAAAGAGCTTCCCAAGGCACAACTTCCTGAGCTTTCAGTAACATGGTTTTTATGATTTTTATACTTTGCTTTAAGCACGAATAGAATGAAACTGTATGCTTGGCTTAAAATCTGACGTAAACCTGTCAGACACTTTATGGTCTGCAGTGGCCACAGAATTCTTGGTGAAACCAAAGCTTTAGCTAAATCGGATGGCCTCGGTGCATAACAGTGCCATCACGTATGACCCCTTTGTTTTGAAATTTTATTTGGTAATAATCATTCTAATTGGACTTACTAGAAAATTCAGTATTCGGAGAATATTGCATTCCTTGGGTAGAATGTTCAGATGATGCTTAAGATTTACTATTAATATTCAAAAATGTTTGGCAGTTCAGCCTTCAGCACGCAAACTTGGGTCAGGAAATGCTTAGGAAATTGCATACCTTCTCAAAATGTAGAGACTGAATGTCCAGCATTATTCTTGAGAGGTATTATTCTATGTTTCCTGTTAGAATGGAGATACTATATAATAGTGTGGATTTTATTTCTGTGTTGTTTCTATATATACGCAGTGGAGACCTTTGCTTCGGTAAGCTTCTGAAAAACCATTGGCTCTGCTGCTTATAATTGTAAAATCTTTGTGTCAAGTTGATAAGTTCCAAAAAGCCATTTGTTGCCTTTCTAAATAACTCAGTTCAGGCAGTTGAAAGAAAATCATACAGATAACTAGTTTGTTTTTGCTGAAGTTCCTATTGCTGCAGTGTAATTTCCACAGAAAATTAGAGCTGAAACAAGGGTATAGAATAACATTAAAGTTCAGTTATCTTAAGAACCTAACAACACAGACTGATCGAAAGAGAACAGATTGAGTTACTGCAAATGTGATTTAGGTAATAAATGAGTGCAGTCATTTCCTGCGTAAGAAGCCTACCTTTTGAAAGAGAAAGTTTGCTCATTCTACTGAAAAGTGAAATAGCAAAAATTAAATAACACCTTTGAGACATATTCCCTTTTGCCAAAAATGAAAAAAAAGTAAAAATTATCAAGTATCATAAAAATTAATTAGTCAGAATAATCAACTTGCAAGTTATTACCGGTACCAAATAACAAGTAATAGTAATATTTGATACTTAGAAAGAGTGGAAAACCAGCAATAAGATAATATTGTACCAATGTATCTGATGTCTGAGAATTTAAATGCTCTAATATTTTGAGCTTTTTAATCAAAAAGATTTTATTTTCATTTTCTCCATTTCCAATCCCGAAAGAGCTAGAGTGCTTGCAAAGCTTTATGACAGCAGCGTGATCTATGCCACATAAAATGGTCCCTGAGTTCTGTAATGCAAGAAGTAATGTGGGATTTGCCACGTGAGTGCTTGAGACAGCCTAACTCAGAAGAGCAAGTAAATAAAATCAGTCCAGAGGCCTCCAGAGTGTGATTTTTCAAAAGTGTGGAGGTACATCAGTTGTATGGACGTAATTAGAATTACGTGTCTTTAGGCTTCTGAAAAATCCCATTGTCTTCCTGTACGTGTTTTTACCTCAGAATATTTTTTCAAGAACTTGTGAGTTCTTCCCGTAAAACCAAACAAGGTGTTACATTACTTTACTTGCTTCTAATAATTTAACCTTATTTTCTTGCTCTATTTTGACTGCAAACTTTGCTTTACATATAGATGCCTTGAGGCGTTGTTGTTGTTCATCTTCTTACCATTGCATTTCTCTTGGATGGTACCCCCTTGCCTTCCCTTCAGCAGGGAGAGGGGAAGCGGTCACGCAAGGCCTCTTTGCCTACTGCCATGGAAAGCCAGCCGTGCACATTAACTTGAATCCCCCTTGTTGGCAATTTAATCGGAGCTGCTTGACTTTTTCACTGAAGAAAATGAGATCTGCTCATTGTACTGGCAGAGATTTTGAGGGAGAGAATTGCTGGCTCACAGGCATTAATTAAATAACTGCTGGAGTGCTAATGCTTTCGGGGCAGTACGCAGGTTTTGATTATCTGTCTCTTCTTTCCTTGGACATATATCTGCAAGAGTATATGCTGCCTAGATCATGAAATGTGAAGATTTTAAAATTACTTGCGGTGAAACTGCCTAGAGAGAGTGGTGCAGGCCAATTGGCACAAACACTAAAACTGGACTTACAAGTCAAGTTTCTAGTTCCCAGCTTCATGCTGAATCCACCAGTGAAAAAAGTGATATTAATGTTAATATAAGGCAGTAGGTCAAATTCTTTCATAACCATTAACTACTGTGTTGGGTTTTTGATGTGTTATGGTAATGCCAAGCCTTCTGTCTTAAAGCAACAGTGGAGTCTTCCCAAGGGAGCGTGCGTCTTGACATGCGCTGCCAAAACCAGGAAATTATTTGGCTGGGTAAAGAAATGTCATGTTTGTGTAACCGGATCTGATGTCTAAGCTGTAGGCATGAGGCTCATAGCAACCCATCTGATTTAGCCTGTAAACCAACTGTTGCCCCCCAAACCATTCAAAGTTAATTGTTGCCCGTAATTTTTTTACTGCCAGTTTAAAAACAATGAATGTACAGTGCTTAGAAACAATTAACTGTGTAGTATGGAGCTTTGTTACTTTCATTTCTGTAGCATCTAGGAGATGATTTGGCTTTTTCTTGGGCTGAATTATGCCGTGCCATAAAGCACTATAACATTACTAATTTGCTTGAAATGTGGTAAATTTATCACAGACAGCACAGGCTTGTATGTGTTTTCTTTCCTGCCTGATTTCACAAATATAAAGCAAATAAAAACTACTTTTCCCTGCTCTGTTCTTGCAGTTCCCCCCTTCCCTAACCCATATGAAAAGTTGTATTTCAGAGCATGTTCTGAATTCACATTAGTAATATAACTTACTGTGTATTTTATTCTTAAATACGTTACACCAAAAAAGCGAGGATAAGGGGGTGTCTTGTGGGTTTTTTTTTGTTTATTTTGTTTAACTATAAGAGAAACTCTAAAAGCATTTTACTAGTGGGTGTCATATGAAGAAGGCATATTGATGAAAGCCAGTCTCCTTGGTCTCTATTTGAGCACTCTGACAGCTACTGTTGTTTAACCATCCAACCTGCTTCCCCTTCCCACTGTAGACATTAACCTTATAAGCCCGAAGTATTTAGAAGTTAATGGCCTGTTATACAAGTCTAAGCGTTCCTGGTGAATGGCATATTAAGTTATTAAATGTATTTTGCTGTGTAACTAAACCTCAAGTTGTGCTCATAAATAATCGCTTAATTTGTTAGTTTAATTTGAAAGCATCTATTTTTCTGCCTCCGTAGTCTTTTTTGTGTTAGGAGTAGTATTAAAATGCAAGTCTGGTAAACATCAGCATAAATCTCTTACCTTCCCTGAGATAGTGAAAGAAGTGCAGATCATCAAGTTTTTTTCCCTTGAAAATAGAAATTTCAAAATTAAGAGATTAAGGAAGATAAATTCAGTAGCAGTATGTTCTGCCAAGACCCTTACGTGTCCCTGTCAAGCCTCATGGAATTTTGTTTTACATTTTGAAATTTTCGAAGAGTTAAATTTGAATTGAAGCTAATGTTACTGACAAGAGGAAAATAGAAGCAATTGGTTTGCACTAAACAAGTTTGAATGGTTGTTAATGTGAATGACTTTCAGGCAGCGAATGTCAGAGAACAGTAGATTACTTTCTTTACCTCAGGCATTTTAAACCATCTCCTGTGGTAGGCCTGACATTTTTTTTTTTTTTCCTCTTGAACACGGGAAGCAAAGTAATTGGAGTCTGGTAATTTCAGCCCATGGCTGATGAAGATAAATCATAACGAGCTACTGGAATGCACACTGACAATCCACATAGGGCTACTAGAACATGAACTCTCACTAATGCATTATTCAAATTTTGTTTCCTTCCGATTCATATTCTAGAAGGCCCCTGAAACTGTTAATTATGAAGCCAACCGCCGTTTGTTATTCTGCGGAAATTTCATGCCAGAAACCAACTGCTTCAAAATGCCTTCGTTTTGTTTCCAGGACTTGGGTGCCCGAGCGCCATGCTGCTCGCTCCATGGTGCTGGTGTGGGTGCGCAGGCTCGGCTTATTTGTCTGCAGGGAGCAAGAGCTCGTTTTGTTGCTTCCGAGTGAAGTTCCCCTCCACCCAAAACAGGCAACGGCTCCTCCTGGCAGGCGGTCAAGTTGTTCATTCCCGGCATTTGTTTCCGTTAAGGTGTGGCTGGCTGCCTGTGGAAACTCATCCCAGGCCGTGCAGCTGAAGGCTCACCGTGCAGCCTCGCTGGGTTTCAGCTGGAGCCACCTGGTCGTTTGGGGTTAATGCTTGACCCGAGGGAAGGAATGCGAAACTTCCCATGGGGCAGGAATGTGGCAATGCAGTTTTAGATTGGGTTGCCATTCCTGGGGATTGCACCCTTGGTGACTTTGTGCCTTTTCAACCCTTCCTAGCCAGAGATCCTGGTGATCCCCTCCTAGCCTTGATCCTCAGGCTAGTCTGGTCAGTCTTCAGTAGCAGGACCTTCCAATCATATGCAGTGGCTCTGGCTCCATCCTTCTCTGGGAAGGAAAAGCAGATACGTCCCAAATATTTTCCACATAAATGCTCTTTGTTCTGTTGTTTCAGCCAGTTAAAGCAGATACCGGTAACAGTGCCACATCACCGGCTAGTGGGGAGGCAAGCGGGGTACCAGTGGAAATGTCATTTTCTCTTTGGCTGCTATATCTCTTGTCCTTGAATTTAAGCAACGGCGTAGTTTGCATTCCACAGCAAATTACCCAGTAGGCAGATTGACTTATTTCTGTGGTCTCCATTGCACTCATAGTAATGCTTGATGAAATTGTTTATGCAAATAGTGTATTAACTGAAAGACACAGTGCTGTATTGATCAAAGCTGTTTTCTTGTTTTGATGCAATTCATCCAGTAGTTTCAGCTGAGGAGAGAGATTGGGAGCCTAAATATTTCATTTCAGTGGTTTCAAAATGAAATGGCTCCGCTTCTTTGATTTTGAAACAATGTTTTGTTTTGAAATTGAGCTAAGCTAAATTTTTAAAAGGATAAAAACTACCTGGCAACAATTATATTATGAGACATCCAGAGAAAAAGTTTCACTTCAGTTTTACTGAAACCAATTATTCCTTTTTTTGTTTTTCCTTCCCCCTTTTTTCTTTCTCTTTTATTATATATTCTTTTGTTTTGGTTTGGTTTTTTTGGCTTTTGAACTGAAAATACCTCACAGCTCCGTATGTGAGCGTTCCTTGGGGTCATACAGAGAACTCTTTCATTTTACATCTCAGTACCTTGTTTCCTTCCTCTGTGTTTCACAGCCAGGGAGTAGTTCACTGCCACTGGTAATTTTCAGGGGACCAGAAAACACAGAGGAGAATAACCATTTAGGATGAAGCCTCTCCATGTTTCTGACTGAAGATTTCACCCGCTGCTTGATATCAAAAGCCCTACATATATACAAAGAGGTTATTTATGTGAAGAAATGCTTTCCTTCTGAAAGGAAAAGGGAAATCATGTACCATGTTTTGCAAAATTACCAAAGACATCATTCAGAAGTTTGCTGGCTCCCCCCTGCCCGCCCCATTTCAGCGTTTCCCTTGTGCCTGGGTGATTTTGCCATGAGCCCTACAAGGTTTATTCTCCCCAGGGAACCATGCCAGTGCAGAATAGCTCTCCCAGCTAGTCAGTCCCTCTCCAACACCTCAGGTTTGTGGCTGGGAAGTTGCGATTTGGCATTGAACTCATGAGGTTGCCTGCAGAATCACAGTGTATTTGCTTCTACTGTTGCCATGTGCTTCAGGGGACTGCTTGTAACTTCATGATTCTAGATTTTGAGGCTTGTGGTGGGAAAAAGAAGACCCTGGGGCAGCAGGAGGGGGAATTTGGGGGATTCTAGAGCTTAAAAGGTTTTTCAGCACCAGCGGTCATGTACCCGGGGGAAAGGTGCATATGGACTGAAGCATTCAGCCTAGGCGCTTATTATGTTAGCCAACTAGCTCGCTTTCCTCCGTAGCTCTGGGTTTATAAACCTTATTGCAGCTGCAGTGACTGTATGCAGGCTAGCTCAGTGGAGACGCTCCATCAGTCTCTGACCACCAAACCAGTGTTTAACTGGTCATATAAAGTTGGTGCTTCCGTGTAGATCTAGTATCGCTTTATTGACTGGTAATTAATTGGTAGCTTCATCTAATATACCTCTGAGGATGTTTTATTACTCCACTATGGATAGCCTGGCAAGTGAGATAAGGGACTCTGACCAGAAGGAAATTTGGTCTTAACATCTGCAGCCTTTCTCTGCAGACATCTTAAGATGATCTGGGCAATGATTATGATTTATAGCCCTTTTTGTTGAATCATTTTATTTGAAGTCTTAGAACCTGAAATTGTTGTGAAGGACTGCTGCTTGCTAGAAAGGAGCCATATTTTTAAGTGCAAGTATTTTAACAGCTGGTTAAAAAAAAAAAGTTATGTGAACCAAGAACAGTGAAAGCCCATTTTCAAAATAGTAGTCATCAGAACGGAAATTTATGTCAGAGATCTCAAATCTACTTTTGCCTAGTCATTGATTTCTTAAAGAATTGTCACTGTATCATATTGAAAAGAAAGCAATATTTTTAAACGGTATGCACCTCTTTATTGACCATTTCTTGAGAGGTTCTAAAGGCCTTTTTAAAGTTCTTTCTAGTGTGTTACTTTTAAAATGATTTGTTATGTGATGTTACGAAAGTTTGGGAAAGTCTGCTTATTATATGGGAAGACAGACATTAATGCAAATTGTAATGCCGGGCTCGTGAGCCTGTATTGTTTCATGCTTAGCCAAATACTAAGAACAAGATGACAGTGAACACACACACAAAAAAGGAAGAAGTTAAAAGAGGAAACAATATTTAACAAACAAACCATTTGTCTCATGTCATTCGGTAAGTAATGGATCCACTTTTTTAATGGCTGGTACTAAGCTAAATAATTATAACAGACCCCAGTAAGCAGTGAGGGCGCTGTATAATTTTAAATAAAAATTAAAATATACCAATGTTTTAAATTGCTTCCTGCTATAACCATAAAACGCATAATTATCTAATAGGCATACGTGGAGAAGCAGAGTGAGAACTGGGAAAATTATTTTTTGCTTGCATTTGTGTACAAACTGGGAATTCCTAAGATCTATCATACCAATTGTCAGCTGTCAAAAGAAGGCTTTTATCATAAGACCTACTGCTCACGCACACAGAAAAGGAAAATCACAAGTTGATTAGATTATCATAGCCTTTGTTTTTTATCCTGTTATTCCAAAATGCCGGATCTGAATACGGGTGCTTGTGGATTTTTTTATTTTTTTAATCATTATTTGGGGGGTGGGGTTGGGTTGGCTTTGGGGTTTTTTGAGTGCCCTGGTCTCTTATATTGTATAAATTTAGCCAGGAATTGAATATCTTGTATTTGATCTCTCAATCTATTGCCATGGAAATGAAGGGTATTTCAGAAATTCTTGCTTTCTGCATTTGTCGACTGATTCAGAAGGGAGAAAAGGTGAAAAATGTAAAAAATCTTTGATGAAGAAAGGAGAAAAAGAGATTGTTGGAAGTGTTGTATTAGGGTGACTATTTTGCATTCTTAAAAACTTCATTGCATTTAAATTCCACATGTGACTTTTAGTGCTATATATAATACTGATTCTAATTATTTTAAATTATATTTTTAACATGAGTTGATGGTGGAATATCAGCATTAATTGTACATTCATTTGTGACTTTTAATACACGATTAAATGCTTTGCTTGTACATTTGAGTGCTAGTCAGCATTTGAGTCAGCAAAAATATTAATGATTTGTAATGATGTTTGGCTTTTAAGATAGTTAGCTAGAACTAGTCATGTTATATGATGTCTTATGTTAGGCGGGCCTTCAGTTAAACTTCACCATTAAATTATGCCTATTTCACCCAAATTCCTTGTTTCCAAGCGATTTCCGAACAGAACGGGAAATCACGAATGAACTAAGTCAGCGTCGGGAATAGAAGAATTCAGATCTTAATAGTCCAGCCCAGGTGAAAGCTAACAGAAATGGGGACAGCTAACAGAGTTTTCAGGCACTTTGTTCTTTAACTGCAGTAAAGAGTTGCAAACAGTAGAAAAGAGCCATAAAGAAGCTGGGAATTGTGGAGAAGAAAAAATGCATTTCAGATATGAACTACACAGCAGTCACATAAGACATGCTGCATCTCCAGAAGAGAGCTCAGGAGGAAGATAAAAGCATAGAGAATTTGGCTGTACTTGGCTGTTTACTTTTTTTGGGGGGGGGGAGGAATGGGGGACAATACCACACTGGGGTGGAGGGGGATGTCACAGGGTAGAAAACAGCTTTGATTAGAAACTGTAGACCATGGCCAGTTTACACAGGTAAATTATTAGGACACTTGCAATTAACCCCAGATAAAGCAGCAAATGTGTCGAATAAAATACAATACTGTGAGCATACCAAAACTTGTGGAGAATAAAGCTCTGATGGTGAGCGCTAGAGGAAATTCACAGTGGTTATATTGTTGAGAAAGAGAGGCAAATAGGGTCTTCAGTCCAATCCCCAGAAATAGGAAGGACAGGTGCACACGAGGTGTTACCTGTAAATGTAGTAGTAGACTAGAACTGTGGTTGTAAAGCCATTCTGAAACATCTGTCCCATGTATCTTTGGAGCACTGGTGGGCTGTGGCATACTGCCAAGAGCACTCCAAACATAAACAGCATCATAGAAGAGTGAAACAAGACCGTATATACATAGGTTATATGGGTAAGCTTGCTTTGCGTAAGCCTGGAGCTAAACAACACGAAGATGCACAGCTAGCTGAATAAATCTGGAAGGAGGCGGCCACTGCGATTTCCCTCAAATAGTTGCTGATTATCCCCTCATGCCGTGTCCACTGTTAGGAATTTCTGGGGTACTCTATAGGTTGTGGGAAGCTGCCCACGGTGTGAGGGCCTTACAAGGTGCATGGTGGAACTAACTTTGAGAGAGAGATATAAAATCTGCACAGCTGCCTTCACTGGGATATTAGTGTGTGGAAGAGATCTGTAGGATTCCCATGCAGACTTTGTTCAGTAAGCAGCTTCATTCCTAGGCAGTGCCTGTCTTGTGCTGTTTGTGAGGTCTCTTTCCCTCCCTGTTCTTTTTGTCATTGTATCTCTCTCTTGCTATCCAGCCAGGGAATTGCTGTGAATAAAGGGTCATAAGAGAAGAGAACCTAATTTGCTTTGCCCACAAGAGATGCTCTGTGTAAATAAAGAGAGATAATGGAAAACTACCTTCTGTCCTGAAAAGTTCATGTGAATGACTCACGGGTGGAGGCACAACCAGTATTTGAAAGAGAGTTTTGTGACAGCCGCTAATCTTTTTTCCTTGTGTAGGAAGGCAGGGATGCCATATAGAATACTGAGGCGCCCTCAGATTTTTTTTTTTCTTGTTTAGTTCTAAAAGTGAGGAGGACTGGAACATAACCCTTTTGTAAACTGTTGTTATTAAGCCCTGGAAAAGTGCTGCTTTGATTATTCTGGTGCTGCTTCTTTCTAAAATTGAACGTATTGTGTTTCAGAGCCCTACCCTGTATGTCTACCCAGAGGAGTAAGAAATAAGTGGCGAACTGGCGAGGTCAGGGACAGTACAGCATAGAAATCTGCTGCTTTTGTTTCATAATCTCAAGTATATATTTCCTGCCTCTTTCCTTATTCTGTGGAGATACGTAAAGGCTAAATGTAGCAGAAATTGAGCTTAGAGCAAGTTTCAAACATAAAAACATAGATTTATAATAGAACTTGGCAAGTGGATGTTATCTTTCATCCAGAGATCACAATCTACAATGTGTACTTTGGGGATTGCAGCTGCGCCTGGCTGGACCAGGGGTATTTGGAGTTCTCCTCTGCCTTTCCTCTTTTTAAAGAAAGTCTTTATCAGTTTGATTGCTTCTGACCAAAGGATACGTGTGTGAAAACTTTTACTTTTTTGGGGGTAAAAAGGACACTCAAAGGTTAGTGACTACATTACTTGCATTTGGGGGGGGGGGGGGGGGGGGGAAAGGAAGGAAACTAGTTTCACTTGCTGCAAAACATGTGCATCTGTCAGACATAAAATCCACTTTCTTCTCCTAGTCCTGCCATGAACATTAGGCACGCTGTATGTTTTATATACGTATGAACAATATATTTGATATAGCAGCAGGAAGCTGCCGTTTTTACATCAGTCAAGACCAGAATGCCACTACTAAAGCTGCTTTATAGCTAACAGGCACCCTATATTGTTTGCAAAACAGCAGTTACTGTAACACACCTTTGGGGGGGGGGCTTCTGTCTAGCTTTATGGTTTTGGTTCTGAGGTTCCCTTGTGGAACTGAGAAGTTTTTATAATAAATAGCACAGTGTACTGGATGCGTGTCTTTTTATTTGGAAGGGTGCTGATGTTGAACTGAGTAAAGAAAAACTTGTGGTGAGTTCCTGGTTCACAGCCATGATTTTTATTTAAGTAGCTTTGTAATTTCTAAATAGGCACAAGCTGTTCCCTTAACTGATCTTTCTGAAGTTTTTAGCTTATCTGTTTCCAACAGATTCCTTAGATGGAGGTTTTATCTGAATGGTCTGTTAGGGTGTCCCTCCCTCGCTAGTTGCTCCAGGAATCTCTGACTTTCAGCAGGGAGGAGGAAAGGAGCAACTTGGCCTGTGCATAAGCCGGAACCAAAGGCAGGTCAGTTGCTCAGGGCCACGCACGCTCATCCAAGTTGAACTGCCTCACTCTTGAGGTCTGCCAGGGCTCGTCCCTCCTCTGAGGGAGAGTGGGGGGACCACTTATTCGGTGGGTTTCTTGGCATACGGATGAAGTTTTATGAAACTGCATTGTGTTTCGTAGCCTGTACCAGGACCAATTATAGCATGGCTAAAGAATTAATATTTTAAAGTTGTCAACACAGTCTATTTTTTGGCGTTTGTCACTATCTTTTATCGGAATTCTGCCCCTGCCAAAGGAGGTCGGACGTCAAACCAATCAATACACACTGTATGCTGGTGTAAAATGCTGAAGAAATCAGCAGAAGAAAATTACTTTCTTTACCATACATTGCAGTTGCAACTTAAATTATTATTCTCTGACACAGTGATCCAAGCTTTTATTGATAAGTCTGCAACATTTTGATGGCATTGTGGTTTTCAGGAAGAAACATTTCTCAGGATCAGAATTTAGGGGCCAGCCGGTGATTTAAATACCATCTTGGCTGGCAACATTATAAAAGTATTGTTTATTTCTAAAGACTTTTCAGTCCATATTGTGCAGTATCCATTATGCTGGCTGTGGCATAATTGAGTGCCGCAGTAATTCGTGTATGAATTTTTTTTGAGAAATCTTTTATATTTGTAAGCCATTGTTCTCCTTAGGTGATGGTTGTGAAGCATTTTGGAAGCCTGGAAACCAGTCTACAAATATAAGTAAATTCTGTTGGGGGGATGGTGAGGGAGTGAAGGCTGAAGCGGTAGGACTAGGCCAGTCAGGCAGGAGGTAAAAGTAGCGTTGCCTTCAGATCCTTGTGGTATTTGTGCACATTTCTGCCCGAGAGCACTGAAGCCCTTTTTCTATTATCATAGCTGTATTCTCTGCCCTGAGACCAAAATGACACCCTGTATTTCTACGATACAATTGGTAAAGTCGGTGGGGAGCTCTAAGTTAATAGATAGGTCCTTCTAGTGAGCAAATAAAGAATCGGTTTTTCAGCTACAGCTTGTTGTTCTGGTTGTGGTGGCTGGTGTATTTTAAGGAGCCCATCGCCTACTCCAGGAGCAATAGAGCAAAGAATACTTTGATGCTCTTGTCTGAACTGTGATGAAATCCAACCTCTGCACGTTGCTGCTTTTGGAGAGAGAGATAAAAGTGAAGATCTCCCAGGTGGTGTAGATAACTGTGCTGGATTGTTGAGGGATTTGAATGTCCTGTGCATGTGCTGGCTTCAAAAATCGTATCTTGGAAACTCATAAATTGGAAAGCATAAAAATTATCCCTGTGTTCAGTAATCACACACATCTGAGCAAAAGTTAATTGAAGGACAAATATGCAGAAGGCAGCCTGGTAGTGGAGTTTCACAGCAGAGAGTTTGGTATCAATACTATTAAAGGAATAGGAGTGGAGGTCTTTGCTTACAGGTTTTTGAAAGGCAGGTGAGTTCCTTGACTGTGTTTGCAGCACAACATAAACACAGTTGTATCAGCACCTCTGCGGGGATGATTTCTGAAATGCAGGGGCCGTGGTGGGTGGCCACGTGTGCAGTCAAGATCTCTGTAGACTGTTGTTAGGTTGGAGGCCCACATAGCTTTTCAACCCGAGTGTTGAGGGATGGAACAAGAACACACCTTTACAAATTCCCATGGGAAAGAGAAGTGGGAGGTGTTTAACTTTCCAATTAGTTTTCTGTTTTAGGAACAACCTGAGTTACAGAATCTCAGCTACTGCTACAAAACCCTTCCTGGAAGTAAAACAGCCTTGCTGGTGGGCAGGGAGGAGCTGAAGGAAGGAGTTTGGGAAAATGGTTATAGGTGTTTACTTGCAGTTTTCACACCTAGATTTTACAAGTTGTTCCACGTAGCACAAGTAATTTTTTAAAAACCCTACTTATATAGTGTTCCAGAAGCAGTGCTTATTACAAAGCTGGGTCTCTCTTGGTGCCTTTTTCAGGTGAGTGAAGATTTGAGTGAAGAGTTGAGTTGAAAAGTTAATGATTCGTAGGTCCCTGCAGAGTGATTATTCACCAAAGTGGCTAGTGAAATGGTATTCTGTAGTATACAAATCTGTATTTTTGGTTGTGTTGTTTTGTGCAGAGGTCCCTTATTCAGAGAGGAATGTGATCTAATTTAAGAACACATATCCAACTGTTGTTATTGCAGTAGTGCTGCTGCTTGATCTTGATCTGCTTAGAAGTTACTTTTCTTCAGGAACGTGCTAGAGCCATGGAAGCTTAAATCTAAATTGCAATATACAGAGTAATAGCTTTGCAGTAGAATATAAATTGGTTGAGTTATAATGAACAATTGCTGCTCACTTGTAACAAATGAAACTCCAAGGCATAGCACCAAGCATAATTTAAAAAGAAAATGTCTTATTGTTGTTTTCATTCGTTGTTGGGTCCATGGAGAAAACATTGTGGTGTTTTTTCCTGTGTGTGGTGTGGTCGGCTGGCCGTCTGCTGTTAGGAGAATCACCAAATGATTACAGGATGGGACAAAGGGCTTCTCAACCATAAAAATGTGTCAGTACATGTTTCGTGAATGCTAGGGTTCACTTTTATCACCCATAACACCTCATCTAAGGATTACAGGCATCTCAACAGAGAAGATTCTGCCTTTTGGATTGTCTTCAGAACTGGCCTTGATTTATGCAAAAGATCTTATAGGATATGATTGGACATAGTTTTATATAACTCTACAACAGAGTGAATATATATTGTTCATGCCAAGAGTAGCGGTAGGAAAGCTGTACAAACTGTGATAAGTAACAAGTAAACCATGGGGTTTTTTGTTTTGTTTTGGGTTTTTTTATTACTGAAATCTGTAGTGTTTTCTGACTGCTTAGAAACTAATGCCTGGCATGTGTTATTGCTTAATTATGTCCTGTTGGGTGATTTACAATACATGCAACCTGATCCAGGAAAGCAGTGGTCTTTCAAAATTATAATGTGCTCTTCATCCTTGTTAAATCTTTGGATTTTGTTGGAATGTGAGAGTGGGCTGATTTCACTCTCTTCAGTTTGCCCTTGTAAAAATTAAAATTGGTTTCTGTTTTTTTTGGGGTTTGTTTTTTTTTTTTTTTAAGTCCAGTTCTAATAGTAGATCTGTCAGGTTGTCAGCTATTTCAAACTCTTAAAATCCCTGAACAAATTTAATTACAAATCTTTCTGTGACTGTACATTTCCAACATGCTTCTGTTATCTTTCCATCTGTAACTTTATTAAGGGTGATTGCCCTATAATTCCTTGTTTCTTGCTCCCCCTTTGGCTGAGCAGTGAGACTCTAAGGTGCAAAAATGTGTAACCCTTTCTTGGCTGAATCTTTTGAGGACACTTTGAAAAACTATGACATTAAGGCAGAATACATAAACAGTTTCTGTTGAAAAAAACCAACCCAACAAATAAAAAACAAAACCCCAACAACCCACACAAAATCCCCCAAAAAATCCCCCCCCCCCCCCCCCAAAAAAAAAAACCAAAACAAAAACCCAAACCACTTTTACTTGAGTGTCAATACTCATAATGCCCTTAGCAGGATTTTGAATAGGATTTAGTAGCTGCTTAGTCATTTATTTGGCTCTTGAAGGCTACTTCTAAGGCTACCAACAGTGTGGTTTGAGTATTTACTAACATTAGAGAAACACAACTTGGCTACCCCATACATTCCACAGGCTATTTTCCTTCATGTTTCTTAATTATGAATGGTTAGCTTGAGTGGGCTCTGGTTTTCACAACCTTCAGAAGAATATTGCAAAAAAAGTCATTCCAAAGCTGCAGTTTGAATGTGGTGCAGACTACAGGGATGTGACATCTCTTTTGTGTTGTTTGTTATTGAATATCTCAGCCTTCACTAACTGATCCTGTTTTTCATAGCACAAGCAACTTTGATGTGGTCTTTGTCATATAAAACAAAAGTATAGAATTTAATTCAAAAGCTGCAGGGTAGCTGAAAAAGCACCTTAGTGACTCTAAAGCCCCAGTGTCTGAACTGCTTTTGAAATATTTTTTCACACATTTGTTAGAATTTCTCTAGCATTGGCTCTGATCATTCTAAAAATTCAGGTGGCATTATCATTATATCCCAGCCTCGCAAACAAAAATGTCTGTAACTATTCATTTGAGTAGTCCCAGCAGAATTACAGCAATTCAGCTGTGCTGTGTTTGTATGCAAGGTTAAGACTAAAGAGACCGAAGATGATGATAGCCATGTTGAAGGGAGTACTTTACGGACCGAGAAATGGATTCTGAAAGGGTAAACCTTCATTTAGGATCCTGGCAGCGTTGTCCAAATGGTAACATGGATAAAGAAGAAAACATGGTTAGCAAAACAAAGCACTCTTAAAACAAAAGAAGAAAAGGTAGATACTAATACTGTCTGTTAGTTCTGAATCTGGTTTTCATGCTGCAGCACTGACATTGTTCTGGTCTGTGGCCATCATAACATGCCAATCTGACAAGTTTTATTATCACAGTTAGTTTTTACTTTGCACATGAAATGGTGACTGAAGTTACCTAAAATGATGACTAATCGGTAGCATCTTCCATGAGATCTATATTTTGTAACACTACTTTCTTAAAATATCCAAACAGTCATTTGAAGACAGTGGGCAGTATTTGAGAGACAGGAAAGATCACGCTCAGCCTTCCCATGGGGACCAGGTGAAGCCCGTGGGATTTTTCCCTTGCTTTTTCTCCTGTGCTGCTACTGCCAGCAGACAGAACATCTGTACTGAGGTTTTCATGGGAAAAGGAGGAGATGGGTGGTCTTCTCTGGATTTGCCAATATTTTCATGGCATTTGTTTCATTTTATTTTCATGGTATTTCAATATTTTTCTTTCAACCCTCAAAGGGGTAAAATGTAAAAGTGTAAAAGATGAGAAATAAAATGACATTATGTCTAGCTTATCAGAAATGAACACCTAGAGCATACTTACTACTTCTTTCCCCTCCGCCCCAATTTCCACAGCTCATAGTTGCTTTAAAATGTCTTTTGAACTGTTATTCCTAAACTGGTTGAAGTAGCCCAGGTAAACTTGAAGTGTCAGTGTCAGACTTTGCGGGAGCTGTACAGAGTGTGGGGTTGGGAGGGAAACTCTTCTCTGGTCTGCCCTGCATGCCCAGTATCCATTACACGGCACCCCTCGTGATTTGCAGTGGATATTGGGAAAAGCTGTGCTGCCGGGTTACTGCCAGGGACATGGTGAAACATGCCTTACCACTTCAGAGTGCCCTTGGCTTTTTTGTGGTTTCGGAGCCTGCTTATCAGATCCAGCTGGCTAATAGGCTAATGAGTGTGTGATGTGAGAGTCAGGAGAATGAGCAAGCTGCTTCTGCTGTGGCAAGAGAGGAGGAAATGAGACCCAAGGGAAAGCTAAGCTTCCTGCACTGGAGTCATGCCTGCCTTGGATTACATGTTTTAGTTTAACAGTCCTGTAGATCAGGCTTAAGGTTCAGCAGGCTTGGTAGTTTCTGGTCCAGTAGTGTTTGAAAACAGAATGAAATTTTGTGTTACGGAGGTTGGATGATCTATAAAGGAGAGAGTTACATAAAACCTAAACAACCTTTTAAATATATACAGTTGTCACTGAGTATGGCATTTGGGTAAATTCAAGTACCACTGGGCACAGAAAAAGACATTATACAAAGGATTTTAACATGTTTTACATTGAGTGTCCCGATTTGTCTGCTTAAACAGCAGAAATAATTAAAATAGGGAAAGAAATATGGAACTTAATGAATATTTAGGCTACTTAACCTATTTTGTTGGTTGACTGCTGAGAAAATTCTCTTACTCAGAGATTTGTAGTTTGAGTCCATCTTTCCTCCTTCACTTTTTGTTATTTTGGAATATTCTGGTCATGCTTTGGACTGTATTGTTGCAAACAGGACGACAGGGAGGAATCAGGCATAGTCTTTTTTCAGAAATGTTGACGGCTTTCGTGATAACTTCTAAAACTTTTGTAGTAAAACTAAAGTAAAACTTACAGAAGGATCTGAGACAGGGCAGGCTCTCCTTTTTCCTTTGCAAAATACACCCTTCCCACCACAGCCTTTGTCCTTCTATTTTGTTAAGTTTATAACATTTTGGGAGCCACTAAATTGCTTCATGATGTCTAGCATTCTCTCTTTTTCCTTCATATATTGTAAGTAACAGTTTTCCGTATGGCTGTGTATAACTAACCTCAGCTAGTTATTATGCATGGCAGATCAGCCCAACTTTGGCCAGACCTCCCATGGTCTGTTGCTGTTGGCCAACACAGATTTCTGATCTCGTTAGTCTCTGAAATACCTATGTCTTGCCTCACCACCACAGCCATGGATGGTGACTACCCTAGTTTTGTGTCACCTAGTTCTCGAGTTTACATTTTAGGTTAACTTAGCAATATCTTCTGACCTGGATTCTCAAGGGACAGCAGAAGCAAAGTCTGAGGCCATTCCAGGGAGAATGAGCTTTCTCATACCATAGAGCATATACAGGCAACTGGTGCCAAGTGGAGCTTATGCCTTTGAGGAGTATTTTGGATATCCAGGCCCCATGGGGGTAGGAATCCAGGGCTGTCCTGCAAGGAAAGGGCATGACTGTTCTCAAAAATCAGGAAATCAGGGAGAAATTGTGCCAGCTTATCGCCACGACCCCTGTGCCCCTCTTCTGAATACAGGCACCTGCAAGTAATTTGCTTTGACAAAGGGGATGGATGCACTTGCCGATTGAGCTACAGAGCTGTATTCACCATGACTAGAACGGTTAGTTAAGCCAAAATCCTGCCAAAAAAGCACCCTGTATTAGAGCACGGAACTCACTGGGAGAGAGGAGAAAGGCTAAGACTAGATCCAAGGCATAAAGAAGGTATATGCCAATCAACCAAACCATATTTCAGGGTAACTTAAGAAAGCATGAATGTTTGGGAATGCTTAGAAATATTGAGTGTTAAGTAAAGAGTTGTTCTTAATCGTCATATTAAAAGAAACTATAGCATGCTAAAATGAATGTTTTACTTAAGTATGATTCAGTAATATACGTACTTAAGTATGATTGCCATCCCTTCAGGGATTTCTCTCCAACTTCCTATTCAGGTTGTATCTGCCTGGCAGACATGCATAATCTTGTTGAAACTTGTGTAAACCTAGGCAGGTTTTAAACTAGCCACCTGGTAGGAGTATTGCTAAAGGAGCAAAGAGTTCTGCAAAAGCTGAAAAACTTACTGGGGTCCCTGGGCAAGCTCAGAGGGTCCCTGATTGCGCTGAGCTCGGTGCTGCCTCACCTCTGGTCCTACATAAGTACCTGTGCTGCTAACATCAGAATAGGATGTAGCCAAGCAGCACCACATGTTTTACTGCAGCATGGATATCATCTGAAATTTCAAATAAAAATGAGCTGTTATTAATCTTTGATATGGAAACTAATAAGATAACTTGAGGCCCTAAAAGAAATTTCACAAGCTTAATCTTCCATCCACAACTTCAAATCCTGAAAGTGTCTTTTCTACACGCTTACCAACATTTTGCTTTCCAATACAAGAACTACCTTGGTTTTTATCTTTTTCTCTTTTTTTTTTTTAAATCTATTTACTATTTGGCCATTCTGGATTTTAAAATTAGCTGTTCTTAATGTAGTGACTTTAATGTTAGAACAGGTATTTTTAAATATCACCAATACCTTTCCACTAAATTATGTCTAATTCGGAGAGGGAAAAGGGCAATTGATGAGGGGAATGAAAATTGTGAATATATGCTAAAACAGAATTACTTCAGAGCTGAGAATCTGAAAGCCGAATCTGAAAGCCAAATCTGCTCTTTTGGTGAACTTCTGCCGTGTTTGCTCATTTGTATGCAAGCGTTAAAATTCACCTTTGATTGAAGGAATGTAGAAGCTATATCTCAAAAGATAACAATGGTACTGAGCTAAAGTAAATGATTTGCTAATTACAGCAAAACACAGAGAATGCTTTCGTTTTGCCCCTCAGGTCGATGTTTTTTAGGCTGTTCATTTGTATTGAAAAATGTTCATGTTTGAAGCAATTGCACATTGCATGTAGATTTTGCAAACAAGATATGAAACTAGTTTCACTGCTCAAGAAAGAATATTGACGTATTAGTTCTACAACTTGTCATTGCCCCAATACACATTTGCAAATGCAGCAGTAAAGCAGCACTAGTTTTCTGAGAATTTGTCCATATGTAGTGAGCCCAAAATAACAAATTTAATGGAACAGAATTACAGCCAATGCTAATTTACACTCCAGCTCACTTACCATAGAATTCTTTCCTGAAATGTATTCCTATTTTTTGAAATGGTTTAAAAGTATCAAAATACTTCTGAATATTTGCTAATATGCTGTTAATTATCATGGTGAACGACACCCAGTAATGCTTATCACGACTAAATAGATATACTTTTTTCTTCCTTTTTAACTCATTCGCTTCCAATGTTAGGAGATTTTAAAAATAGCATAGGGCTCCTCTCTGCTCTACCCAGTCCAAGTGTGAGAGGGAAAAAAAGCCAGTCCTTGCTGTAAACAATTTAGAAGCGAAGTTTAAAACATGGGACTGACAGAGATAGAGGTCAAAGTACAAGGAAACATGGGGAATTGTTGGCTTAGCCACCTTAGCTTAATAGTTGTCAATTTTTTAGGAGGCATTGTGGTCAGGAAGGGTTTTAGATAAGGAATAAAGGAGCCTTATATTTCTTCAGGAGGACTGGATGAAAGCCACCGGGAGAAAGCACCCAGGAACTTGGATAACACAGTTGCCTGCTTCACAGCCGTGGTCCAGGCAGAGACAGAGGTGCTACATGAAAGATAGTGTGGGACAACCTTGAATGTGGACATGAGTTGCAGTAAATAAGCATTTACTGAAGGAGGCCAGAGTGGGATGGAGTCATTTGTTAGTCTGGAGGGGTTTTCCTAGGAGAAGAGGTACAGACCAACAAGCACCAGGATGGGGCTTCTGCAACCAAAGTGGGGCTGTCAGGGCAGCCTCCTCTAGCCCCAGCAACCTTCCTGGTTCCCTTCCACTTCTAGCAGCAGCAGCAGCAACTTCGCTGTTTGGGATAAGCCTCAGCTGCCTCTTCCTCTCCTGTTTTATACCCCCTGGGCCTTGGTAAGCACAGTGGTGCTGGGTTAGAGGCGGGCAGCTGTGGTCGATGTGTGTGCGGTGAGGGTAGGCTGGTGCTGGTGAAAGGATTGGAGAGGACAAGCTGCCACTGGGAGAGGGGCAGGATGAGATGAGGAAGAGAGATGCGAAGGGAAATACACCTGCCATGACACACTGACAAATTAGACTGGACCATCTTCTTAGAGTTACAGTTACTCTGGTTTTATTGCCAGCTCCCAAAGCTCTTGCAGTATAATCAGTGCTCAGCAGACAAAGCAGCACTGCTACATGGCGTAATTTTGGAGGTCTTTTTATGAATTCCTACCAGTTTTATGGAAGAGGATGTGGCTATGAGTGTTCATTCCTTGATTCCATTACACTTCAGTATGTTAGCAGCTTGCTGTAGTACATTGCACTCCAGTGTTGATAGGGTGAAAGACAATAGCAAAAAATATTGCAAAATACAGCATTGTTTCAATACAACAAATGAACAAAAATGGTGTTTATTATTATATTTGTTGATTTAAAGTGAGAAACCATCATTAAAACTACTATTTTAATCTTGAAAAATGTCATGTCGAGACATTTGTGTTTGGCTTTGACAGTGCTGGTAACAACCTGTAATATGTTCTTGACTTTACTTGATGAATTGTAATTCCCCCAGAAATTTTGCAGTTTTTACCATGGCCATTACATATTTTCCTATTGTCAAACTGTAATCTATTGATGAAAATAAATACATGGAAACGCAAATACTGAAGCAGCTCTTTGTCCAGATTAAAAGATTTTCATATATATGCAGTAGGATACGTGCCTGGGATGCTGGGTCTTTTTCAGATGTTAGCTCTGGTTCAACATTCATAGTTTCATGGCACAAAGAAGTTTAGGACATTGTCAAGTTACCACACGTGCAACCTGGCAACTGTGTAGGCTGAATATTGATGTTTCTTCGTTGACTGCTGTGGGCTAGCCCATCAACTGTAATTAAAAACAAAACAAAACAAAACAAAACACACCCCAAAACAAACAAACAAGAAATCCCAAAGAAACCCAACCCACAAAAAAACCCAAACACATTTTATTTCATTTTTCAACTAAGTCATGTATAGAGTGTGAATGTAAACACTGATTTGGAAGAAATCCACTCTTTTGAAGAAAAAGAGTGATTTATCTTGGTGACGGGTCTAAATATAAATGTTGTGCAGAAGTTATATGAGTGCTTAGTGTTATGGCTGATTGGCTAACAGACCTTTCATAGAAAAAGGCAGGATGACCACCTCTTTCTCATGTTTGGGTTTTCGGGTTTTTCTCCTTAAAAAATAATATTGAGAATTGCAACTCTTCATGCTCCTCAACTTACCTCCTTTTAAAAATTTCCTTCCTGCTTCTGGTCACTCTTTGTTAACCCAACAGTTGAAGAAGACAAATCCTTACTTTCTGCTTTATGTTCTCCTAAAAATATAATGTGTACCGTAGAACTCCATTTTACTCAGAACTCCAAGGCACATTCTTGTAAATGTAATATTTATATACTCTTTGAGATATTTATATTCATAACTCTGGCTGCATTTTGTGCTTTGTTTTGCTTGCATGGGTAAGAGTTGTGATGGATTCGTTCACCCTAGATGATATTTATTCCTTTTACTTCATTACACATAATCCACCTGTGCTAGATCTTAAGGTCTGTGTACACTTTATACTCTACTAGAGAGCTTATCAGCTTCTCTGCAGGCAGCTCAATTTGAATTTTAAAACTGAAAATGAATGAATTTGTGCCGCTTCTTGAACTTCTGCACAGAGCTGCTCTTGCACCCTCCTATTGGTGTGATAACTGGAGGATATCGAGCTTGCAGGTTGTTGATTTTGGCTGAAGGGTTTATGATTTCATTCTGATCAGCAGCTACTTCTACTATTATTTTTTCTGCACTCTCCCACCTCCTTCCCCTTATGAGAAAGTCTGAGATTTGTTGGCTAGGATAAAGACATCAGGAAGAACAAGAGCAAATTGGTACTTCTAATTTTAAACAGAAGCAAAGTCCAGGCCCAAGTGTACAAATAATGTTAGTGTGTATCATTCACTTCATGGTCCTGTAAGACAAATGTTAACTCATGCTTGGCTTCCAAGTCAGGTACGTGTTTAAGAAGTTGCTGAACATCATTGGAGTTTCTTATTGGTAGCCTGTTCCTGCATCTTCTTTATGAGGCAAACCTAAAGTCTTGATAATACCAGATTTAAAATCAAGTCGAATTCAGTTTATTGAATAATTTTTTTTTTTTTAACTTATCAATGTACCATAATCCATTCAAGCTAATTGCCACTAAAACATCTTAGGGATTGTATATATTCTAGCATTCTACAGCATATACCAGGGAAGTACCTCTCCTGATAAATCAGCTGTTTCAAGAAAGGAATAATTAATCAATTCACTACATACAATTCCATAGTATGATGATTTTGTCTGCCTAACCTATTTGTATGTAAAGTGTATGACTTAATTGGACTCATAAGACATTTTTTCTTTGCCCTGACAATAATATCTATGTTACAGTGTCCTTAATAAGGAGTTGGGTTGGGTTTTTAATATATATATTTTCCAGGAAAATGCTACTATTTATCCTGATCTTTCACTCCATAAGTTAAGGCTACGAAGACAGCAGTATAAGGCAGGTGCTTGTTCTTGCGGTCTTGACAGTGTCTTTTGGGGTTTGGTTTTGGGGCGGCTTTTTTTTGTTTGTCTGTTTTCCAAGGGTGTCTGCCTTCTTCTATCTTCTTCTGGGCAGATAGTTGCCCAGAACTGGGATTTGTGTCCTTGATGAACTGTAATACTGGTACTTCCTTTTCTACTGTGATGGGTTTCCGAGTACATGTGAAGGGATTTCCTGCTCCAGTCAATGTGTACGAAGCAAGGGAGAGAGAAGTCTACTAGAAAACATTTTTTGCTATTCTTCAACACATACAATCTAATAACCGAGCTCCATGCAGTATCTTCAGTGCATGGTTTGCTGTAACACTGATCCTCCTTGAGTGATTGTCAGTCAAATAGTGCCGCTTGCTTGGGTCACCTTCTTGTGTGAATATAGAGTCACAGAATGGTTTAGGTTGGAAGGGACCTTTAAAGATCATTTAGTCCAACCCCCCCTGCAGTGAGCAGGGACATCTTTTACTACATCAGGTTGCTCAAAGCCCCATCCAACCTGACCTTGAACACTTCAAGGGATCAGGCATCCACAACTACTCTAGGCAACCTGTTCTAGTGTCTCACCACCCTTTCAGTATTGAAAGAGATACTTGCATACCATTCTATTTGAGCTGTAAGTAATAGCTATCTTGTTCTTAGTTTCTCAGATGCAATATCATAGAGATCAGTTGGATTACATTAATGTTAATCCCTAAAAGAGGCTATGTATGGCATCTGTTTCATCTTAAGTGGCTAATGATTTGAAGGAATCTGCAGTAAGTGAAGGAACTTTATTAGCCAGTCGGTGCACCGGTACTGAGATAAGTGATGGAATACTTTCCCTTCTGTACAGCATAATTTGGTTGAGGAGATAAATTGCAGGGTGCGTTTTGTCATGTTGTGTTTTTGTGTTAGTTGATTGTAATTATTGTTCATGGGGTTACTGAAGTTAATTCCTATATGGGAGAGATATGTAATTTTCCTAGCTATATAATGCAAAACATGTTCAACTGTCACTAATACATTTAAGTTTCATTAGAGTGAATTGTTTATCCTGATTAGACAGAACCATAGGGTGCCTGAAAGAAAAGCAGAGAGGTTATAGGAACATGCTTATAGCTATGCACTCCTCATTGACACAAGGTTTTAAAAGGAGATAGTCTCCAAAGTGTAAATACATCAAGTGGCCAACACTGTGACCTTTCCAGCTGTCCACAGTCATAGTCTTCTTTGCCTTCTACTTTCCTTTTAGCTGCTGGCTACCCGTTGCTTTCCATGCCATTCATTACTAGGAAGAAGATGTATTCAGTTCTTGATCATTTCCAATGTTGCTCCCCTTTCTAAGCCCTTAGTTTCTGAGCCCTGTGACTTGCACCTTCTCATAGCAGATCTGTAGAACTTGAAGAACACAGCTGTTGGTAAAACAAATTGGGTATGACACAGGCTGCTAGTAAAGTGTGTCAGAGTTTTTCTTCTATACTGAAAAGGAATCTAAAATACTGGTGGCCTTCAAGTGAAATCGTGAGCAGCCTTTTTGGGAACAGAAAGCTTTTGAGAGAGCGAACTTTAAATCAGTAAAACTAAGTTGAATTAGCCAATGCTAGCTAGCAGCTATGAACAGATATGTATCATTTGCACAGCCACAACATTTGAGAGTCCTGATCATAGGTTGCCTACCCTGCTGCCTGCTGTACAAGCACGTGTACAACACTGTGCATATCCTTTGAAGGTGAAGGATGAGTCTGATTTCTGCTCCTACCAATGCACTCCTGTTTACCCCCTGAAGAGACCACACACATTTTTCACGAGGAGCACAAATGTCCTTACATGGAGAATAGTAAAATAAAAGGCACTCAGTCTCTCTTGGTAGCTACCAGGGCCTGCTGTGATGGAGGTGCTGATATAAACAACTATGGAAATCTGCTGGACTATATGGCATTAGTTCCTTTTTTAGAAGCCTAGCACTTTTCTAGATTTTGTAGTTGGCCTTGTGATAAGTCAGTTTTATATTGAAAGAGTTCTTCCTGCCTTGTGAGTAGAAAGTGAGAAGAAAGTTAATAAAAGAAACACTGCTTCTCTTTTTGTGTAGGTCACATTTTCATTAAAAAGAACTGTATTTGTATCATTTTGTAGCAAGACCTTTGAAGGCAGCATTTCACTTGTTCAAAATGTAGTAGAGCTATGTAGTTTATTGATGTTTTGTGTCAGCAGGGAAAGCTCCACAGGCACTTCAAATATCACATGCTACACTTGCCTCTTAAACAGCAGGGCAAGGGAGGGGGTCAAATCTTATCATTATCTTCTTATGGACCTTTGTTTAATATCACAGTTTCCTAGCTCTTTGTTATTTTAGCAATAAGGCAGTTTGTTGGCTGATTGGTGGGACTCCAAGGTGAAAAATTAAATGGCCCCTTTTAAAAAAAAACCTACCTTTTTTTCTCAATAAGTTTGAGGGAATGAAGTGGAAAGTCTGCTCTGGTCAGAATATTTACAAATATTATTTGTACATATCTATCCACCCTAGACTCATTATACTTGCACTGTAAATATGAGCAAAGAGTTTTTCAGTTATTTCTCTGTGTACTCTTGTCGTGTTGACTCTGCATCTGTTTCTTCTTCATTAGTCATGCAATGACACTGAAAATAAATCCATGTTAAAACTTAAAGCTGTGTAGTGTCAAACATTAACTTCCAGGAAAAACACATGTATGGAGTTTAGTCATGAACTTAAATTTTAGCCAGCATTCTCCTTTGTCCTTCCTTACCCCTAACCAAAATCATGCAGTCGTGATTTATTTTTTCTTAGTTTTCCAGGTTCTGTGGGGAAATATAAATTTGAGAAATACACCTTAAGATGGTAGGACTTTAAACATCTGTAACATTGTCCTTTAACGTCACACAATTTCTGTTGTGGGGTTTTGCTGGGTTTTTTTGCATTGTCTTAAATTACCGTGTTAAATTATAACAACTGAAGTGCTTTGTCATTTTTGAATGAAGAAAAGCCCTATTTTTAATCTTTAAAGAAAGGATGCATATGCATAGATGTTTAATTTATTTACATGATTTGTGTATGAACTACACAGGGTAATTGCCTACTTTGGGGAAAAGATCAGAGTGAAAAAGCTAATAACACCTCTTACAACTTTTGAATCCTGTTGTGAAGCATTGCAGCATTAGTTACAACTAATTTGACATAACTAAGAAGTGGTAGAGATATATTCTTCGTGTTTAAATGGTTAACTATACTTTGTAAGAGAAGAGGAAGGAAATTGTCTCCTTACAAAACTCAGTTACTTGCATGCATATTGCTTATGTATAGACTATATAGGAGTTTTTATCAGAAAATTGTGCTGTGGCACCTAAAGGATAACATTGTGCTTCCTGGCAAATTCCATTTTTTTTCTTTTCTATTTTGTTACCCCTCAGTAACTAGAAGCTCTTCAACTATAGCTTCAATGAGTTAGGAGTGCTGTTATCTATTACAGAGGTCAGTGTTGAGAGAAGGTTTCAGGCGAAAACCAGTGAATTTCAACAGTGATGCCTAATTAATTGATTATGTGTGTCTAAATGACTCTCCATTCTGTACACAGACAGAGCACAATGCAGACCTAACCTGCCAAAGCTTCCTATTGATCCCCATTAGGTCAGGTTTCCTTTCAACCCCCCACCATTAGTAGTTCATGTTTAGCTTCGAAGGCAAGGAGCTATTCCTGTCAGGCACATCTCAGATTTGGAAAACTGCCATAATTACAGGCACTCGCTTGTCTTCTAGTGCTTGAAAGAATGCCAGAATTAGAACTGCTTTTAATTCTACAAAGGCTGCTGTGATTACTTGATCTTTTGCATAGCATATATCCATTGTAGGTTTCAGCTTTAAAGTAGCATGGACTTTCTCCAAAGAGGAGGAGGTCTTTCTTATCACTGTGTTTCCTAATTTATCCATGCAGAGTAGCAATCTGTCCTTACCTCTTAGCAAAGATTTAAAGGTGGTTGACTGAAATGAAAGTTCCCATTATTGCAAGATTTCCTGGCTCTTTCAAAATATGCTACAAACTTTGTTAGGAATATAAAGCTATGCTATATTTGTCCATTGAGAGCAGTATATTTTATGATGCATTACCCCTGCTGTTTCATTAATTTAGGACTGAATCATCCAAAATGTAACTTGTGTGAGTAAGATTCTGCTGAGGTCCATTTTAGTGAAAAGTATAAGTGGATTTATTTATGCAACTTTGAAGGAAGCTGAAAGCTGAAAGTTAGTGCAACATCTGTTCTTAAATACTGCTTCCACCTGCAGCCCCATGCATAACACCGATTCATGAATCTGTAAGATTATATGAGGGGAAATATTAATAAACATCTTGTTATTTCTTATGTGTATATTCTCACACTTCTAAGTTTCTTCCTTTCCCTTGCTTCTTTCAGTTTATTCTGACACTAAATTAAGAAAATAACTTCTGGGATAATCCATTCTGCACCTCTTTTTAGTGGTGATATCGGAATGTATCCTTCCACTGATCAAATTATACTCACAAAAAGTAGTGTTCTGGGCTGTGACGTGAGTTAGTTAGAAATGGGTCCTCAGTGGTGATGAAAACCAGATGAAGAAAGCTCCTATCCTCCTAAATATACTCCAGCAACTTGTTACGTAAAGTTAAGTTAAAAATCACATTGTGTTGAAAAAGAATTACTGAATTGTTACAATCTCTTTCAGTGCAGTTGGTGTCAAGCTGTGTATTCAGGATTGGCAAGACAAGTGTCTGGATGTGGCATTATCTGATGACGCTCAGTAAACCTTTACACATAAAAAGATATAGAGAAGTGCTTCATTGGTTCCCTTGGATTGTGGGATTTTTCATCTTCTCTCAAGATTGTGAACATGAGTAATGTACTCGGCTCTCTTGTCTTACATCAGAAAACGTAAAGACTAAAGGGAAGTTAGGTGTGGGCAAAAGAGGTGTAAGAGATCCTAAAAAAATAGAGACTTCTACTAGCACTCCTGGGTTTTACTAAAGAACATGAAATTTAATTTAGGATTATATTTGGTTTTGTCTGTTCTTGAGAAGCCTAGGTCTTGACTGAACTTGATAAAACTCAATTTTATAAATGGAAACTGTTTCTTTAACAAGACTTGAGAGTAAAAGTGTGCAGGAACTATTCTGTGGGATTGGCTGTGTTTACCAAGATGGCTGCGACTTCCCAGTAGTTACAGAAATGTTTATTGCTCGCCCTCTTCTCAGTAGTTTATAACATTGCATTGAAATTTTCCATGTCAGTTGTTTAGAGTTTTAATTGTCTTTTGCATGGGGGAAAAAAACAGCCAAAAGATTTTAGAGATTTTTGAAAGCGACAACTAAGGGATACATGTTTTGTCTGCATGAGAAATACTGAAACAGTATGATGTCCCTAAGCTTTCAAGCAAGGACTTGACTCTTCACAAGGAATTTGTGGCAAGGGAGTGGCTTTTTCCACTCCTGTGAGAATACCATTGGAGTTGTAAGCCTTTGAAATATCACATCTCAGCAGAGGCTTGTTAAGAACTCTTGAGTTAAGTCTAATTCCCTGTAGGTTCTGTCTACATTAGTATGTTGCTGACCAGTACTGTAAGAGGCTGAGCAGATCTTTATTGCTGTCATTCTGGACTGTTAAAAGCAGTTTCCATCTAGACACTGGAACAGAGTAGGACACACATGTGTCCCCCTGTGCTCTTCATACTCTGGTAGTTTCCTGGCATCATGGGAAGGGAGTGAACAAAGGAAAAAGAGATGAACCTGCAAAATGGGAAAAAAAAAACTTGGCAGAAAGTCTGTACGAGAGAGAGGATGGAGATTGAAGATCAGTTCAACAGAGCGTAGGTTGAATAGGATCTGGACAGAGGAGCTAAGGGCAGGGGCTGGAAATAGCTGGGTAAGAGCCAAGGGGAGCAGGGTCTGCTAGGAGAGAAAAAAGGTTAGAGACCTGGGGCAGACAGCAAATACAGGACTAGAAAGAGGAAGCTGGTGGGATGACTAGGGCCATGAAGACTGCAGTTTCTGCCATAAGAGAAGAGGCTGAGAGAGCTGTCACTGGACTGGAGAAAAGAAGGTTCAGGGGGATCTTACCCATGTGTACGAATACCTGATAGGGGGAATAAAGAAGATGGAGCCAGGCTCTTTTCAGTGGTATGCACTGAAAGTGCAAGAGGCAGTGCGCACAAACTGCAATAAAGGAAACGCATAAGAAGAAACTTTTTTTTTACTGTGAGGATGGTTGAACACTGAATAAGGTTGCCCAGAGGGGCTCAGGAGTCTCCATCCATGGAGATATTCAACACCTGCCTGGACAGTGCCCTACGCAGCCTGTTCTAGTTGACCCCGCTTCAGCCAGAAGGGTTGGTCTAGACAATCTCCAGAGGTGCCTTCTGACCTCAGCCATTGTGTGATTCTGCAAGTAGGGCAGACTGGAAAGCAAGCAATGTGATGAGAAGCCTGGAGTCAAAATAAAAGAGTCTATGTAGGAGAAGTAATACTGGCAAGGGAAGTGAAGTCAGGGGAAAAATTGATGTGGGTCAACGACAGCCTAGAGGATAGATAAGAAAGGATCAAATTTAGAGAAAGCCGAGAAGTGAGCCTGAAATGTAGTCCAGGATCACTGCGTGTCACTATTTTTTAAATGCTAGCGTGAAACTACAAAACTGACAACAAAGTGCGTCATCCCTCTGAAGTAATGTTCCATGTGTCTGCACCAGGTTGTCAATCCCTCCCTGTTGCCCAATTACCTCAAAGCTGCAGTTGTCTCTGCTGGGGACTTGAAAAGCTCAAAAGCTATTGATGATTCTGGTGGATGTCTGCATAATAGCGCAAATTGTTCTGTGAAGGCAAAGAAGTTGTACACAGGTGTCAAAGTCAAGCCTTCGTTAGTTAGGAAATGCCAGATTTTGATTGCCAGTGCAATCTCTTATTTGCTGCTCTTCAGGGTACACGCCAGGATAATGTGCAATTGTCTCATTAGCAGTAATCTTTAGCTCGTTCAGTGAAGAGGATGATTGTGCTCTGGGGTGTCTCATAAAGAAGCCGATATTTAATAAAGGGGTCTCCTGGCAGTAAGACCCTTACTGGATTTGTAGAAAGTTGAAACTCATTGGCAAACGAGCCAAAAGACATTGGAAAGAGAAAGAATCCCCTTTTTGATGAAAGAAATTGATCTCTGCTCTCAAAAACCTGGATTCTCTGGAAATTTTGGAGTGATTCTAGGTAGGTCTTATTAAACCAGATATTTCACAAGTGGCCATTTATGGAATTTAATCTGGGCCCTGTGCTGGGGTCCTGGGGAGCAACCTACAGAACTGCTCATTTTTCTCAGCTACCACTGCAGTCAATGGGAACTTTACCCTGCAAAGTATTTAGGAATAGTAGCACTGTTGTGTTTGTGACAGCCAATGATATAGGGAGGTAGCTTTATGGGGGAAAAATGATATAATTTATTAGACCTGGAGAAAAAAAAGCAAGCAAACTTCAGGGCATACAAACCTGTGCTGAGAATGGATGGCTCTGTCTGCATAACAGCCCTTGGACTGTGTGCAGTTCGCTAGGCCAGGCAAGAGGCATGGCTCAGCCTGCACAAGGGGTGAGGGAAGTGTCTGCCAGGGAAAAAGGAGTTCTCAACATAGAAAATGAATAATTTTACTCTAGCATGTTTAATACACTCTTGATGTGGTTAATTGATGTACCTGCGTGACTTGCAAATGAGAAAATAATGCATAGTTATCTGCTTTGGCATAAGGAAGGAAATAATAGGAAATAAGCAGTTCAGCATCAAATTCAGCTATTAATTACCAAGATGTCTAAGCAGAGAATGTAGTTCAATTCTAAGCTTGATAACTTTTCCTGAATTCATTTACACTTATATTGTCTTCAACAATACGAAAAATTCTTGCAGTGATTCGTAATGGAAACTTGAGCTAGTCGTGTGAGTGTATTTAAATGGGTTCTTTGGCTTTACCCCTGCCAAACTGATTTTTATCAATGTCTTCCCTGAATCTCTAGTTTCAGGCTAGTTTTCTTTTTTTTTTTTTCTCCTTTTGAAGCGGTGTTCAGACCATTGCCTTTTTCTTTCTCAGCTGCCTCTGAGCATTCATAGTCCTTGGCAGAGTGCCTTGCAGTGCTGTCCTCACCAAATACTGTTTGCATGCTTTTAAAGTGACACCAGCTTGAGAAGAAGTAAAAACTAGTATCAAAAGAAACTATAAGATCAATATAGGCATAGCTAGAGTGTTAGATCTTGAGCCCGTAGCTTGTGGTGATACACTTGTGATACCCAATGATATCCTCTTAATTTTTTAAAACCTGGCTGAAAAAGTCACAGTGTGTGACTTCAAGTTATTTCTCCTTCTTCTAGAGAAAGTTTGATGTTTTAGCAAGTTATTTTTACATAGGAAACCTCCAAGCAATGGGGAAAGACAATTATGGTCTAGGGCTTTGTTGGTATACCCAGGCATCCCTTTAACACATTTTAAGTTACTTGCTCACCTTTTTATTAATTGCAACATTTGAGTTAATCATAATTGATTCAAATAAAGTGTACTTAATTTTACCCTAATTTCTATGGAGTCATCATTTGCATATCTAAAGTTTTTGAAGGTATCTGAGGTCACTATGGTGTGCAGAGAAAGACAGCATGGGTATACTTAGGGGCCCGAGCTGCAAGGCCCTACCCAGCCCTCCCAGGGGGTTCCACACTGCTCCCAACCCCCAGGGAACCCCCAGACCCTTTAACACCGTGATGTGACCACTGGTAGCTTTTAGCTGACTTTTTGAAAAGGCAACATCCCCCATCCTGCTTTTTTCCTCCCTTTCCTCCTCCTGGAAGAAAGAGGATGGATGTGTTTTTCAACTGACTCTTGGCTCTAGCCCCATGTGTTGCCTCTCTGCTTGGAAGGTGCAATGGTGTAGTGCAGCTGCTTCCCAGGAGAAGTGGGGAAGCTTGAGAAATACAGAATCTCCACTAGAAATGAAGGAGACGCCACATGCCTTTTGCCTTTCCAAGGAAAAAATGCACTTCTAGTCCTGATCTAAGCAAGGCTCTGGTTTTTGTGGCCCATTTCTGGGTATTATGGACAATAAAATAACTCACTGCAGTTTCTGTCTAGAGGATTCAATAGATATTATTCATCAACTAGGGGATATGCAAAGCAGCTGCAAATTAAAGTAGATTTCTTTAAGTTAGTTTCTTTGAGTTTTGAATTGAATTGTTAGAAAAAACTGCTTCCATATTACAAGAACATCTCAACTTGTGTCCAGCATAAGGGTGCTGCTGATTTTCTGCAAGCTGTATTTGCATTTGTCAAATCAAAAATGTTAATATTTGCCTGTTGGGCAGAGCTGCTGTCTTGTAGGGTAGAGATGACCACAAGCTGTACTTGCCCCAGTGTTTTCCAGGCTTCTGGGGCCCTGGTGCCTGTGCAGCTGCCATCCCACTACCACCACACTGGACTGAAAACATTGTCCTACCTAACTGAACTTGATCACCAGCAGAGTTCAACTGTGAGGTCTGGATTAACGTTCAAGCAGCAGAGGAAATTTTTAGGCAGCTGTAGGAAAGGTCAGCAGTTTTGAGCAGTATGGAATATAACCAGCTGTGAAAATGGAGAGATAAGGTGGGGCTCACTTTATGTTACTGGGTTATAAATTGATTTCTGGGAGATGACTGCTATCCTCACACCTGTGTGAATTTTTATGCATGCTTCTTACCTACTAGTTTTAATGACATACCAATACAAAAGGTGTTTTGTTTTGTTTTGTTTTAAAGTTAAATTTCCCTTAATTAAAGCTCTGGGTTTTTTTTTTTCTCCAGGTTAGAAAGAAGTGAGGATATGTCTATTTGTGTGCAAATACTTCCTGTTAATATAATTATTTAAATGTACAAATGATAAGAACCTGCCTTAAATTATTTATTTATTTATTTTAACCTGGGGACACCTTTTCCTGCAGTGCTGTGTTAGCAGCACAGCTTTGGTTCGCATTGTAATGCCTGTGTATTTACAACAGGAACTCAGAGAGGTAATCTTAGAGACACTAAAATTTGCATCAAAAATTTCAGAGTATTTTAGTTTGCTGATCTCCAAAATATGCATCACAGTACCATTTTCTCCTGTCCCTGATATTAAGTGGTACCAGGGAAATTATGCTACGTGTTCCAGTAAGTTGTCCTCCTTTCACTTTTCCTAGAGTCACTGAAGCTGGACACAGTTTGCTAGCAACAAGGCGGCTGCGGATGCAGGCAGAGTAGAAAGCTGCATAAAATGTCTGAAAACCTGGTGTAGTTGTAGGTCTGTGGTCTTCATTCCCACCTCTGCTGCAGCTGCAATCCAAGGCTGAGTGCATGAGTTGAGTCAATGAAGGGAATCTTGACTTACCTCCAGGTCTTGTCCTTTCTTCCTTCTAGACTTGAGAGCAGAGAGAGACAAGACATGGTCTGCTTTTCCTTTCTTTCTCTTTCCTTGCTCATGCTTTTAGCACCACTGAGAGTGAGAGCGAGGCAGAATGGAGCTTGTTTGGGCTGGGATGCATGTGTCAAGTCAGTAAGCCCTAGGAGGGAGGGCTAAGGGAACTAACTAGCTCTGAGGTGTGTGTTCTCATCAGAGATCCCCTCCAAAGCCTCCCTCCACCACTACAGCAAGGGCAGCGCAAGTTTTATCTTACCTTATCCTTGGAGAACACCAAAATTCAATTTTGCCTGCAGTTCTGCAATGTTTTAAAGCAGCCTCAGCTGGACAACGCTAGTGGGTGCTGTAGATGGAATAGAGAGGACAAAGAGCTCAGTGCCAAAGCCGTGATGTGGTTTGTAAATTGTGGACATACTGCTCCATGTTTTGCATTGGTTTCTTATCTTTAGATGTTAGAATCAGCAATCATTGACCTGAGGAACACTTGGGTGGCTTTCGTAGTAAATCAGGTTGTCCTGTTCACTCCCTCCACAACCCAACCCTGCCAGCTTCCTCCCTTTTTGCCTGGGTCTTCGCTCCAGCCAGTCTTCTTGCTGACAAAGCCCGTTCTGCTGATGCTCCTGCCTCTATTGGTAACTCCCCATTGGTCCCTGTGGCTGTTAGCCGGCACGGACAGGCTGGGGAGATGCCTAGCACTAACTACCTTCCCATCTTGTCAAGCTGCTGCAAAATCTGGCCTCTTGTATACCACGTCGTTTCCTTGTGGGACACATAAATGGTGACTTAGTTCTGCTTGAGCGCCAGGATAGCATTTGTGAAAGCTATTAAAAAGTTTGTAGATGTCAAGTAAATGTATATGATTAAATAAGTGATTCAACTAGTATAATTAACAGATGGCAGGAACAATTATATATTCATATTTCAGGCCAACAACATTTGGTAGATATAATTACTTTACAGGTGTTAACTGCCCTTTATCGTGAAACGAGGTGTCTCTAAACACTAGAGGTACTCTGCAAAGTGACTTGTGGTTATAAACTTACAAGGAGGTTAACAGCTCTCCTTTTACGTGTGATGTTGGAAAGCTAAATTCAGCTCCTCAGTCCGATACCAAATCTAAGAAAGTGGAGTGAAAAAGATGAGCAGGTGTTATGTAATCTGATTTCTGGAAAAAGCCACTGAATGTTACAATGGGTTTAAAATTCGCTTTGACGTTTCAGAGATGCAAAGTCCAAATAGGCAGGCATTCAGGGAGGAAGAGACAGCTGGTAGGAAGAACTCCTTTGATTTTTTTCAAAATTACTTTTCCCCCCCCGTATGTAGAAGAGTAAATTGCATGTAATTTGGATTGGATTCTAGTACAGATTGTGGTGACTTGTGGCCAGAAGAGCAAAAATGAGTAAGTAGGCTGTAAGTTTATGCTCATTTTGTAACTGATTTATTTTTTTAATAGAACTAAAAAGTATTCATTCACTGGGAGCTTTACATAATAAAAGTTGCCAGACATGATAAGTTGCATCTACAGAGCACTTGCAGAAGCAATAAATTTTTTTTTGAAGGTTTTTTGTTTTGTGCCTTACATTTAACATTTGCATCAGACAAAAAGAACTGAAAGAATCCATGAGAAATGAAATACTTTTCATTGATACATAAATAGGAGGTTAATAGAATTTTACCATTCCCAAGATGGAGGAGGTAAGGTATACAATCAAGAGCAAGGGTTGACCCTTAATTTTCACCTTTCTTGATATTTGGTACCTAGAACTGTCAAAAACTAAGATCTATTTCAGTATTATGATTTGAGCATAGCACAATTTTGATTCAGACAATTAGGCTTGTAGCCCAATTTATTTTTGTTTGACATCAAAGATTGCTATTTATTAAGCAATTTAGGCAGCTTAAACACTAGCTTACAAGATCCCACTTAATATGTCCACATTGAAAGTAATATATTTATACACAGTGTTTCTTCTTGTATTGACGCTGATCATGGTTTTCAGCTGTGCTTGTCAGGGGACACAGCAGTGGTTCTCTTCAAGGTGCCAGAAGACGCCTGTTAAGGGAGAGCGAGCAGAAATGGTGTTGAAGGGGGGAAGGAAACAAGTCTGGGAACTTGTATCTCTGGTATAAACTGGGAACAAACTGATAGTCTGGATAATCTTAGTGTTAGTAGGCACTACCGGCTGACTACTGTAGCACAGGCTTCAGGTATCTGTGCAGTATAAAAGCCTGCTACGATGCTTGTAAGAACTGGGAGGGCCTGGGTGGTGTGCAGCACTCGCTGTGGGCTTGCTGTCTGCGCTGGGCATGGCTGGACAGCCGTACCACGTCCATCTCGATGAGTGCTCGAATCTCAAGACCTGGAGCGTAAAGAAACCTTCCTAATCATTAAAATGTTTATCTCTTCCATAAGTTTTCCTGTAGTAAAAATGTCACATACATTATTCTTGTTATGCAACATCGCAGCAAATGACAAAAGGTCAACAGTAGCTGTCAAGATTATCAGAGAGTAATTGTAGCAGCTTCATGGCATATCAGATGTGAAGGCTTTTATTTAATAATAGTTCACGTGGAGTAGCTGGGAAGTAAATATCAAATGCAAAACAAATGCTATGCGAAAGGAATGCAAGAGGTTTATTTTTCTCATTTTGTGGGTTTGTTGCTGTTGCTCACTCAATCATTTTGAGTCCCTCTATCGCCACAGCAGATGTTTCATTTCTTCCATCTCCAATTATGTATTTCTAACAGTTTCAAAATCTCTGAACATGTGAGCTGATTGTATCTTAATTTCTTTCTTTTATAACCTTAAAAAAAAACAAAACCCTTTTTTCAATTTTTATTCTGACTAAAGAACATAGAAGTGTACCATTTCAGCAAAAAGCCAGTCTATACTGACATGGTTTTATAACGTGACATACTTCCAAACTGAAAGGCTGTCCTGAGCATACAGAATTAGATCTTCTTGGAACAGTTTTGACAAATGCTGCTTGACTTAAGAGGCAAGAGGCAAACAGGATTGTTGATAGTTTGCTATTTTCTTACCGAAGTGTCATATATGCAAAAATAAAATAATGCTGTGGACTTGATCCCATATGGTTGAGGGAAGGGAAAGAATTGTGTATATTGTACTATGAAGCCTGCAAGCATAGGGTAACATGAAATAAAGGAAAAAAACGAAGACATTAAGACAAAATATGCTAGGTGCATTCCAAAGTCCAGAAAAAAAAGAAAAATATATACAACTTTTCCCTCTATTTTCTGTTTTCTGTTAAGAGAGTATCAAATTAAATATTTGGATTGCTTTTTTAATTTATTAATTTATTATCATAAGTGATAATAAACTGCGGAGTGCAGCTGGTTTGTTATGCAGTGGGTACATAGAACTAACCATTAAAGCTTGGTTTAAGTGATTTGGATTGCTGTGTAATTCAGCCCTAAGTGAATTGTTTCCTACTGTTTTAGCACTGAGTCGGTCTGCTGAACCCACTTTCAGGGTTAAGAAGCACTTCAGTAATTTTGAGCACTGTGTATCCTGAACTGCAGTACTTGTCTTACATGGTTTGTAGTTTTACTTCTTTTGTAATTCCACTAATTATTAAAAAAAAAAAAAAAAAAAAAAAAAAAAAGAAAAATAGTTTAGGTAGAGATTCCTTGCTGTAGAAAATAGCATTCAGTCTTTTAGTTATTTGGCTTTACTGAGCTAGTATTCAAAGACAGAATTGGTTAGCAAACCAAAAACAGTTTTAGTAATACAGTATCAGGGCTTTTACAGTGATTTATTAATTCTGGCACTATTACAGGGAATTAATGACTTTTCTATAATGACTATTTAATATGGATTGCTATGTCTATGCTGCGCATTGTTGCTATTACGAAACTTCTAACCTACTTGTGTTTGTGGAAAAAAATCTAGATTTTTTTCTAAACATTCTTTTTGAGTGTTTTGAACTTAAAACATTCTTTTGACAAAGTATTATGGGGGGGGTGGGGGGTGAGAAGTAATTCTGCTGTATTCTGTATTTACTGTGTTACTCTGTGTGCAGCACACCTGAGAAGGAAGCTAACTGTGCAATATTTGTGCACAAATCTGGGGGTTGATATTGCCAGTGGCAAATGAAAAAGTGTCTCGGAGAAGTCTGTCCAGGACATTTGATAACAGTGATGTGAGACACGTCTGTTTAAACAGCTGAAAGATACAGATGGAAATACATACATCACCTTCACATAGCAAGAAGTTGATTCTGAAATGTGATAATAAGTGTTCAATATACTGATTGTTTACTGATTATCTACAGAGGAATTGTAAAAGCTGCTTTTCAACGGTTAGTTGTTTATCTGTATATCGACAAATGAAGTTCAAAGACGGGGGAGAAACAAAGTACAAAGAATAATTTAAAGTACTTGTATACTGTGTTACGAATTAGCCATAGCCATAACACACAGGACTTTCCTTGAGGTGTTTGGAGAATTTGTAGTGTGCCATTATTAGAGATCTTCTCTTGATTTACCCAGACTTCAGCTCTTTGTATAGAGTAGAAGAGGGTGAAAAATTTGGGAAAATTTTTGACTGTTAATTCAATTCAGACTGTGAAATTTCCTCTGCTGGAATTCTGGGTTTTTTTAAGGCTTAGTTAATTCAGGGTCTGATGTTAATTCAGCATCTAATATCTTGACCAAAAAAAAAACTCCACCAAAAATCAATTTAACAGCTTGTTTATTGATGTATAGTATTCAATTGCAAGACTACAGCAAAATGGCTGAGGAGGCAATCCACTCCTTCATGCAGCATAGGCCTAAAACTGTCTGGACCTGAGATGTTTCCTGTCTGCTAAGGTGTCTCATTTTGATGTGGAAGGGAGGTGGGCAGAGGGGAATGAGAGACTGGCATCCCAGTTGTAATTTTGGGTGATGATGCATCCCATCTGTTTTTGTCCATACAAGACATGAGCTCTTCAGAGATGCTCCATTCAGATTGAAGCCCAGGAAACTCAGAGAAGGTAGGAGAGGTCCTGGCACTGGTAGAGAGAAGGTAGAGAGTCTGACGTATGTTAATCCTGATTTTTAAAATGAGGTGAAGACTAGAAACACATTTTGTGACATTTTTATGTTCACAATGAGCGTCTCAGTTTTATATCTTGTTTGCATGTAATAAAATGCAAAATACCTTAGATTTTTGGCTTGGTGTGAGACACAAGTATGTGGAATTGCTGTATCTATATTTGGAGTTCTTGACAACATTGTTAGCTCAAATAAAGAGCAGGGAAGTATTTCTTCAGCTGTGATAGGAGAATCCAGCACACCTGAGCCTTTAAGATGTGTAGCTGTACGCTTCTACGGGAGAACTTATCTTGGGCCGCATATCTCCGGGACACAGGGCTCTACCCACCCTGGGGACAGTGATGCACAGACATCAGTATGATGGATGCAAAATGTCCGTCTATTTGGCTGCGTCACACGCTTATATAGCTCTTGCGGTTCCTGTTCCTGCCACTCCTATGGGGAGGAGTCTATCTTTCCATCACATCCCGTGATCTTCCGGTCGCCGATCCCTGTCTATTCCCCTACAAAGATGGATCATTTCTGGAGTATAGAAATTAAGGGAGCCAGGTGAGGCAGGAGGAAGAGGAGTTTAAGAAGAAAGCGAAGAGACAGTGGATGCATGGAGTCTGCTGGAGACCCCAGCAAGCTGTCAGACACATCCAGAAAGACCCTGAGCAGTTCTTGTTGTGTGATAGACAAAGACTCTGGTAAAATACGTAAGTCTATGGGACCTGACAAGATGTATCCAGGAGTCCTGAGGGAACTGGCTGATGTAGCTGCCAAGCCACTCTCCATGGTATTTGAAAAGTCACAGCAGTCAGGTGAAGTCCCTGGGGACTGGAAAAAGGAAAACATTGCACCCATTTTTTAAAACGGTAGAAAGGAAGACCCTGGGAACTACCGACCTGTCAGCCTCACCTCTGTACCTGGGAAGATCACGGAACAGATCCCCCTAGAGGCTATGCTAAGGTACATGGAGGACAGGGAGGTGATTCAGGACAGCCAGCATGGCTTCACCAAGGGCAAGTCCTGCCTGACCAACCTAGTGGCCTTCTATGACGGAGTGACTACGTCAGTGGATAAGGGAAGAACTATGGGTGTTGTCTATCTGAACTTCTGTGGGGCCTTTGACATAGTCCCCCACAACATCCTTCTCTCTAAATTAGAGAGATATGGATTTGATGGGTGGACGGTTTGGAGGATGAGGAATTGCTTGGATGGTCACATCCAGAGGGTAGTGTTCAACCACTCAATGTCTAGATGGAGATTGGTAACAAGTTATGTCCCTCAGGGGTCCATATTGGGACCAGTGCTGTCTAATATCTTCATCAATGGCACAGACAGTGGGATTGAGTGCACCCTCAGCAAGTCTATGGATGACACTAAGCTGAGGGGTGTGGTTGACGTGCCTGAGGGACAGGATACCCATCCAGAGTGACCTGGAGAAGCTCAAGAAGTGGGCCCATATGAATCTCATGAGGTTCAACAAAGCCAAGTGCAAGGTCCTGCACCGTGGTCAGGGCTACCCTCAGTATAAATACAGACTGGGTGATGAAGGGACTGAGAGCAGCCCTGCAGAGAGGACTTGTGGCTACAGGTGGATGAAAAGCTATACGTGAGCCAACAAGGTGCACTCACATCCTGGAGAGCCAACTGTATCCTGGGCTGCATCAAAAGAAGCATGGCCAGCAGGTCAAGGGAGGTGATTCTGCCCCTCTGCTCTGCTCTGCTGAGACCCCACCTGGAGTGCTGCGTCCAGCTCTGGAGCCCTCGGCACAGGAAGGACTTGGACCTGTTGGACTGGGTCCAGAGGAGGTCACAAAAATGATCAGAGGGATGGAGCACCTCTCCTATGAAGAAAAGCTGAGAGAGCTGAGTTTGTTCAGCCTGGAGAAGGCTCTGCAGAGATGTTATTGCAGCCTTTCAGTACTTAAAAGGGCCTTATAAGAAAGTTGGGGACAAATTTTTTAGCAGGGCCTGTTGTGACAGAACAGGGGGTAGTGGTTTTGAACTAAAGCAGAGTAGATGTAGACTAGATATAAGGAAAGAATTTTTTGCAATGAGGGTAGTGAAACCCTGGCACAGGTTGCCCAGAGAGGTGGTAGCTGCCCCATCCCTGGAAACATTCAAGGTCAGGTTGGACGGGGCTCTGAGAAACCTGCTCTAGTAGAAGATGCCCCTGCTCACTGCAGGGGGGTTGGACTAGATGGCCTCTAAAAGTCCTTTCCTACCCAAACCATTCTACGATTCTAAAATGGTTTTCTGAATGAAGACTTCTTTGTTTTTATCCAGATGATGTATAAATGCTTGCCTTGCTGTAATTAATTGCTGCTTAAATATTTCTGTGGAGCTAATTTATGAACAAATTTCGCTGGTTCTTATGCAGTACTGGTGTCAACAAATGTGCTATGCTTTCAGCCTAAGGCTGAAAAAGGGTTCATTCTTATACCTAAAGACATGCCTGAACAGAAGTTTCTCGGAAGGATGGTAGAAAAGCAAGCAACTAGGAATCCCCTTTCGTATGAACCCACAAAAGTAACACTTAAATTTCTAATACATTTTTGTCTTTTAAACATTGTTAGGTTGATAATGCCAGAAGATAGTATTTTGGAAGGGAAAAAATCTGATATAGAGTGGCAAAAGGAGATTAGCTGAACCCATCTGCTTTTATTTTAGTTATGTTGATACTTGTTCAGATATTTGAGTTATTTGGTTCTGAAAACATTCAAGAAAAACAAGCAAAACTACCAGTGCAATCCCAGTGGTGTGTTTTCCTGACCAGAAGCTGCAGGAACATTTTAAATGGGCAAGAGGATTAGGTTTCAGAGAGGTGTCTTTATGTTTGGCCTCTGACTCTAATTCGCGTTGTCCTTGGACAGCTTCAGTGACTTTCAGTGAGACACTAGTCTTTGAGAAAAAATTGTATGATTGTTTTTTGCAGTCAAGCATGACTTCTTTTTTTTGTGGTTTTTTTTTTTATAGGGAGATGGTGTAACCCCCTCTCCTGCTGCATTTGGCATTCTTTTCTGGTTTTGTTCTATTTTTCTTGCAGTTGATAATATGACATAATTGTCATATTTTAATTCAGACAAATGTGTGTATACATAGTCTTCGTTTTGGGCAATGAGCAAAGTAAATTAGTAAAGATGTTTGCAGATAAGGTCTAGTGCCCTTCACTTTAGCCTGTTGTGTTTGCCTTTAATCTTTTGCGTCTTTTGATTGCAAAATGCAATCAAAATTGCATTTTTAGCTGTGAAGTGAGAATCTGCAAAGGTGAGATAACTCACTATATAAGTTTATGATGTTACACTTGTTAGAATTTTGTATTTTCTGTGAAATTTAAATTTGGGTGTTGATTTTTGGTTTTTTCCCTCTGGTAGTTTAAAGTAGAGACAGTATAGATAATATGGCTTGCTGTCTACACACAAATGTGAATAAATGCATGTATTTGGAAGAAGTAGTACAGAAACATTAAAAGAATTGCGGGGTACGTAAGTCAGCAGTCAGCAATACGTCTTTGTGTAGTGCTGTGACAAAAAACAGGGTCATAGCTAGGAGGAAAGATGTGATTTTGTGGGTATGACCAATATTGATATACTCTGTGAACATCTGGTGTCCGTGCTTTCAACACACTGATGGAGATTTGGGAGGAGTGGAGAAAAGTGCTACAAAAAGAGTCATAGCTAAAGATGCAGTCTTACAGTAGGTGACTTAAAGAGCTCAATCCTTTAAGTCTATCAGAGTAGAAGGTGGGAGGTGAATGTACAGTATGTATATAGGGGAAAAATAATACCAGGTACAAAAGGCCTCTTTCCTCTAGAGGAGGAAAAATATAAGAACCTCTCATGGCTGCATGCTGAGGTCAGGCTCATTCAAATTAGAAGCAAGGCACACTTATTTATCTTTAACAGTGAGGCTATTAATCATTGGAACAAATTACTGAGAAAAATGGTGGGAACAGGCATTGCCATAAATTATAACTCCCTGAGGAATTACCACTGGATTCAGTTACTGGTTTCACCAAAGAGGCATATTATGGAATCCAAATACATTATCTGAAGGAAATTGGACTCAAGCAGTAGCATAAGCTGCGTAACACTAGGATATTATCAGCTGTGCGGTACCAAAGCATAGTATAATTGTAATCCTAGCTACAGCTCTGTCATTTGTTTTTACTTCATAACAGTATCATCAAAATGATTTCTCATCCTCTTGTCTTTTTTCAAGGAATGTTAGGGAAGTGAAAGCTGTTGGGTTTTCATACTCAATTGGAGATGAGGGTAACACAGATTTTACAACTTCACTTACCTTTGCACGGAGTCATTATCATTTTGTTGTCAGTTGATTCAGTATCTTTTGGCTTTATTACATGTCCTTCTCAAATGCCAAATGTTGATTGTTAAAATAGGGCTTTTAAACCACTGTGTAAACAGCAGGCTGTATAAAACTGTTTCCATCCAGTTCTGTTAAAGACAAAGCTGTTTCATTTGTGGGCTATTTAATTTAAATTAATTTCTTAGAAGTCTGTGGATAACTGCCTGTATCGATGTTTTATATTTAGGTAAATTTGAGTTTATATTGGATCTATTAATCATGATAAAAATAATTAAAACCAACTCAGAGTGTTTTGGATCTTTTCTAAGATAGATAGCAGTTTTCCTCGCATGCTACTCAGTCATGGCCTGATCAAGATAGCTAAGTGGGAATGAGAATTCAGAGCCAGCAACAACAAAGAAACCAGTCAGACATTTCAAATAAATTTCCTTGAGGATTTTTGTGTCTAGAAAAAGAAATCTGAATTTAAATGGAGAGTAGCTTAAAAAAAACCATCAAACTGCTCAGCAAATGAAGGAAACTTCATTTTGTACACACTGCTTTAATTAGGCAGCGGCATTTGTGTCCAAAAGAAGACAAGCAGCCTGTTGTCCCTTTGGGATGAATGCCTACTGGACGTGTTTCTTGAGGGACACATTCCTCTGGAGCCAAACTGCAAGTAGAGCACGGATTACATTCTTTGCTTAGAAATTTCTATAGCTGTGGTGACTTTTTCTCTGAAACCATTCAGGAGCTATGCTTGAAATACAACTTGTGCTCTCTCTTTTCAGAGTATGTGCCCCCTTTCCTGCCGACTCTGTGTCATTTAGATAAGCCAGTCCTGCAACCCTGGCAGAAATATCTAATGATAGACCTTACTATTAAATAAACTAGTTCACCCCCTCAGTAACTGGCTTGATTTAAATGCTTAGCTGTGAAAATCATATATTCTGTCAGCCTCTTCAATTGCTGTATAAAGCCTGCGCTCAGAACCAGTTAATACAGATTACTCATTTTGTTGTAATGCTGAAAAGAGCCCTGCGCTACCATGGTACTATAGTAGTTAGAATAGAGGCGGAAAGCATGAATTTCATTAATCACACTGAAGATTACAATGGCGGTACAGATCAGAAAAGTGTAAGGGTATTAGCCAGTTTCTTACAAGACTCGGATATGCATGATTTTGTCTAGATGTCAGAACATAGGCTTCGGTGCCCAGTACATTCAGATTCAAACTGTTGGCCTTTCCATCTTTCTTGTAATTTCCTTAAGAAACAGAGGCAGCGTACCTAGATGCATCACTGTGTGCTTGTGATGATTGAGTTCTGTTCTTGGGTTCTATTATAATGTCCAGCAGAAGTAAAATCCAACCCAATCCTTCTAAGCAGAACAAAACAAAACACCCAGCAGCAAATTTCTAGTAGATACATAGAGTAACCTAAGGGGTCATTAAACAGGACAAACCCCACCCATTTTGTTTAGACAGCTGCCCCTTGCCAAACGCCGCGAAATAATGCTAGAAATTATGCAGAGTACAGCAGATTGATTGGTTCTGTTCTGTACCATCAGGTGGTTTGGAAAAAGGAGAGCTGAATTCTTCTTTCACCTTTTTTTTGCACATTACCTTAAATTCTGCAGTTAATGATAATATTTTTGTATAGGAATCAATGTGTCTGATATTCTGCGAACTGCAAAGTTGTATGTGAAACAGGGTCAAGCAAGGCGAATTTTAAGTGAAGTGCTTGCACACTTGCCATCTAGCAGAGGTCAGTGCCAGATGCTGTGAATCAAGATTTGAAAAAATCTGAGCATTTATAGGGAATTGTGGAATTCTTTGCTCTTCCATCTTTCAAACACCACGTAGTTAGAAATATGCTCAAGCCCTGAAGTCGCATTTATATCTCCTATGTATCTTTCATGCCTGCAGTCCTGAGAGGATCGCCTTGGAGATATTCAGAAATAGCCTGGACAAGTTCCTGAGCAACCTGATATATTTGCTTTGAGCAGGAGGTTGGGTTATATGATGTCCAGAGGTCTCTTCCAAGCTGAATTGTCGTATGATGCCGTGATGCAATCTGTCTTCTAGATATCCAAGTCAAAAGCAACAAGCGAAGGGCAGCTGGGAAATGCAAACCTGTGCTTGGTTTTTTTTTTTGGCTGATGTTTTTTTCTTGTTAGCACATGTCTCTGTTACAGCTCAAATTAATAATAATATTATAATTTTGCCTAAATATTAAAGTAGCAGGTGAATGTGGGAAGGCAAGAGCTGCCATAACTTTAAGGTTCAAATCAAGGAGAGAGGGAGAAGATGGTTATGGAGAGCATAGCCAGCGGGAGATTAAGGCTGGTGTCACTAGCTGGTATGAACGGGTATGTATATGAATAGAATGACCACAAAAGGGAAAGCAAAAGATGTCAAGAATCGGGTATATTTGGAATGTAAGTAAAAAAATAATTTCATTACCAGTCGTAAGAGTCTTCAACCCAACTCTGAGGAATTTCATATTTCTAGACATTCTACAGCAGATTCTTATTCCTTCAAATTATCATGGTTGTCAATAAAGGTTATGAGCTAGTGTTTGATTGTGGTGACAAGAGGGGATGGTAGTAGATTGCACATGTGCTCATTATGCTGGTCTCGAAAAGGTTAATAGTTAGATGAGATGTTTAAAAAAACAATACAGAAGAGAGAAGCTAGCTCTGAAATTCCCTACAGACACTCAGGAGAATTGTGAAGCCTTTCAGTAGTAAGTTGGGAGGAAGGAATTGTTATTCTTTTTATTCTTAAGCATTTATTACACTCAGCAATAAATCTCATTTAAGTGACATAATGCTGGTGTCCAGCAATTAGCCTGTGCTTCCACATTAACACTGCTTTCGCCTGTGTGGCCTTGACTTGACTAATTGGCTGCCTTTCCTTTTTGTATTCTGTTGTGATTGTATGATGACAGTGATTCAGCATGTACTGCATAGGCATAAAAAAATAATTTAATGCTCCACTTACTCAGCAGGCATGATTGACACTCTCTTGGGTGACTGTTACAGCAGCACTGGTCAGAGTAGCATGTTGGCAGTTGCCTTGCAGTAACAGCGAAGCCAAGACAACTGTGCTAGTACAATATCTTTTTGAAAGTCAAAATGTGGTAAAATTATTGCATGTGATTGACAGCTTGAACTAGATAGATCTCTAGATGGGTATCTAGAATAAGAAAACACATAGTAAAACTTGGTGTCTCCTCCCTGCAAGCAAAGAACTAATCCTTTACATTTCCATGTGAATGAAAACTAGGTTTGCTGGTTTTGCACCATCTGTTCTGTATAAAGCACGATCAATCGCTCATTAATTAATCATGTTTTAGAAAAAACACCTAATTTTAAAAGGAGGGTGGATTACTATCAGCAGCATCAAGAATTATTTTTCTTTTGCTGCTTGCAGTAAACTGCAGGGATTGCCACCTTCTTCTGTTATCACTCATCCGGCTTTACTGTTGACTGAAAATATTCTGGGATCATTTTTCAGGAGCATTTTTGTGTCTTGGGATCATGGAATAAACCAGAATTTTTCAGAGGAAGTTTGCAAAGAGAAAACTATTTTAAAAATAAATTACCTTGGTTTACTGTAGGGTGAGTTATTCTCTGTTTTTCCAAGTCTCTGCTTAGACAGGAAACAATAGCTTTGAGAAACACTTAGCTATCTGAAAATAAAGCAGCAGGGCAACTTCTTTAGAGTATTTTAATGCAGCTAAATGTTAAATTGAAATATATTATTTAGATTTCATGGCATATTTTAGAAAGCACTTTCCCAGCTTGCCATTGCCTCCGTTTGCAAGCAAGGCTTTTTTGTTGCTTTTGCGTTCTTTGTCGCAAAGACCTTGTTTCACAGTAAACAAGAGATGCTCGTGAGCTCGCTTCTACAGAGCCCTGCTCCTTCTGAGCAAAGGCAGCTCCAGGAACAAAAGGTAGGTAGGATTAGGTCCCAGTTCCCAAAATAGCCTTTGCAAACCTCCGTAGCCGATTGTGGTAGGAAAGAGAATTGATGTTACGTGAATTCTGCACAGACAGAGCAAGTTGACATAAAAACCAAATATTCCTTGTCACCCTTTTCCTTTCTGAAAACAAACATTTTAAAGAACTTTAAAAAAAAAAAAAACAAACCACAACCCACCACACCCCAAAAAACTCCTTTCTGGAAATTAACAACTTTGGACTGTATTTTCTAATGCAAATTTCATGACTGTTCCATTAGCAAATTTTAAACAGTGCTTTGCCTGTTTACTCCAGAATACATTTCTTTCTCATAGTACATCAAGGGACAGCTGAACTTAAATTGGGTTGCTTAAAATGGACAGAAAGTTTTTTGTTAAATAAAATACCTGTAAGAAATACCAGCTTTTAGGGTGTGCTGGAAGCATAAGGGAAAAGGATTCTTTCTACTGGGACAAGTATTACAGTTTGATAGTTACTTGGCATTGGTCATTGACCAATAGATTGAGAAGTTTTTTAATCATATTTAGTCAGGTTTTCACAGATGGCTGAGTGACTAAAGCAACAAAACTTCATCACAATTCAAAGGTGGTAAAAATTCATGGTAATCGGGTATCTAACTTAAAGAAGAATTTGCCTGTTGGCACCTTACCAGCATTTGTAGAGTTCTAAGTACCTTTGAAAATGGTTTCTTGTTTTCTTCAAGATTTTAATGTCAGAGGAATTCTTCTTTGACCACCTGCGTTATTTTTGTCTGCGTTTCTGAAGAAAACAAGCTTGCTTATATTTCCAACGTGCATTCTTACATTTGTATGAACCAGTGAATAAAATTAGGCCAATTTACTAAATAAATTTCCAAGTCCTTAAGGAAAACTTTTCTGTACAGTAGAAGCTACAGGTTTGGTCATTTAGAGTTAAAAAACAAAAAAAACCCCACAACATTGTTCCACTGGTAGGACAGGAGACATACGGCAGATTCCTTATATGATCAGGGTAGTTTCTGGTTTTAAGCCGTTTAATGACTTTCTGTTTCAGCTGAGGTTTATCACATACATTTACATGACAGATACATATCACTATGCAAGATTGTGTGTTACATATTGATTTTGTGAAAGGGGCAGAGCCAGAGCAAGGTGCAACATACAGTTATTTGATTTTTCCATACAAACACACCTTTGGAAGGGCAAGTCTGTGGGCTTGTGACCCAGACTGAAATTCAAGGCTCTGTTGGTTGCAGGGAGCGGGGTTGGAGGGTGGGTGTTTTCTACCAGGGCCCATGGGCTACAGGAACCAGATGGGGCAAAATGGGAATGGGGGCAAACCTGGCTTAGGACATTTCAGTAGGTGTGCACGCAGAGAGGGTGCATTTTGATGGGCGTTTCATCATCATGTGGGGAAATGCACATATATGCACAAACATCTCTGTGTGTACATACGCGCACACACACACACAAACAAAAGTTTTAAGTGGGTATCGTAATTACGGCTTGCAGTTTTTAGTTCTTAGTCATCAGAGGTGAATGTGGCCCTAACTTTATTCACACTTTGAGCCTGTCTTCTGTGCTTACTATTTATGTTTTATAGACTGTGTTCACATTTGGTCACTTTATTTCATAAGGTGATATTTATGCTTCCCGACTTGGAGGACTGAAATTTTTATATACAAGAGAAAGGAACTGAAGCTTTAATGATATCCATAGAAAACACTGGTTTCTGCTTATTCACACTACACCAACTTAGGCATTTTGCATAATATTCATAACATCCTAAGCTCCCAAATATATTGTTTGTAAACAAAACCATAAAAAGATCTGTATGAATGTGCTTTGGAGAGAAATGAAAAATGTATCATCTGAGGAAACTGGTGATTTATATTTGAATAAACGTTTGTAAAAGCTTTCTTCATAGTGTTGAATGGTTAGGTTCACTGTTAAGGTGGGTAAAAAGTGTGTGTGTGTGTAAATATTGATATTCTTTATATTATAATTGTTATTGGTTTAGATAATAAGTCTTCCATTCTGACTTAATATATCCATGCCACTAATAAGTCAAAGGTTCTTTTTTTTTCCTCTACCACTCGTAATTTTGTAATTGACTTTACACAATTAATCTTCACCATCACAGTTCTGGACAGGTTTCCTAGGAATTTTGTAACGCTGGGCATTCCCTATATTTACTCTTGCAGTCTGATGCTTGTTGACATTCTGATTCATGTTTTACACCACCAGGTAGGTTTTGTTCATCTGGAGGAATGAGCTTAAAGAGGTCATGCCAGCTTTTCTTCTCTCCTCCTACTCTATATATCTGCTTTCAATTTAAATTCAGGGATTCAGGGGAAAAAAAAAATAAAAAATTGGGCATCTGTAGCTAAGCTAAAGTGGAGGAATCAATGGAATTTATTATCAAGGGATGTCTAATCTCTAAAGCTAATACAAGACTTCACAGCTATTGATTACATGCTAACGATGCACAAACTGTTAATCATGCACGGAGGCCACAGAATAAATATACTATCAAGAGGGAATGGGCAAATAATTGCCAGTAGTGCAGTTATATTTCATCACTTTACTATACCTCTGATGCAGGGACAGCTGTATTTTGCATCCAAAAAGATACATCCTAAAATATATTGAATATCCCCTCATTGCTACTGAAACTAGTGTAGTACAGCTGATTATCTATGTAATAATTCAGATGTTTTCTTCAGTTCCCTGAGGTATGTGGTCAATAAGAAATTTGTAAGCTGGCTTAATAAATCAATCGCTAGATGAAGTGAAAAGAGAAAAAGCTCATAGATTTTCATGCAATCACATTATAAACTTTGTTTGCAACAAAATAAATCCGAAGTGCCTAGTACAGTATAAATGCCATTGTTTCGTTTATTCTGGGTTTGTATTTCACATGCTGAATAGGTGGACATACTAATGTACACAGAATGGTTTCTTTTTGTGTTTGCGTCCCTATTTGTTTTGTATCCCATACATGTTACACCTGAGAAATGTGTAACCCAGTAATCCTTTTGATATTTATTGTGGGCATAAATACCTGTTTATCTGTCGTTTTCTGTCTGAGCTGAAATTACGTCAAATTGTATGACTTTTCAACTACATTTGAATTCTCTTTCTTTGATGTTCCCTATTTCTTAATGCTTAAGTTTAAAAAGATTGGAGGCCTGAGTTTTCAAATCTGATTGCCTAGTAAGGCCTCGAAACAGCTGACAAGGAACAAGGTTGGAAAAAAAAAATAAAATCAGTACCGCAGTTAGACTTTCCAACCTGTATTTACATACATGGCAGGTGTCCTGTTTTTTGTATGTTCTAACATACAAAAAATGATATTCCAACACTGGAATATCTGGAAAAGTAATATATTTCATTAACTTATGAGAGGTCTTTATTGATCCAATCAGTAATATGATGTTGTGTGGGTTTGGCTTTGAATACACATAAGTAGGTAGAGAAAGAGTTTCTGGCTGAAGATAAGTAGTTCATAAGGTATCATTAAATAGTTCTTAAAGGATTGAGGCCAGCGCTGTTCATTGATTTTTGTCTTTAACTCTAAGTTGGCCTTTAACTCTGCTTATAAATGGTCCAAATTACAGTGTTACCTGAACAGCATTTACAAGAATTTTTCTGTCATTAAAGAGATACTGGTTCAAGGAAATCAGGCTGAGTGCATGGCATTCTTGGCATGTCTGAATAAACTGTGTCTTCCTGTATTACCATCAGATTGTTAAATAATGGAGTTACTGGGAGTTAGTCTGAACTAAATTCTTTCGGACTTGTAGATTAGTAATATTTGAAACATCATCATGGATATTCTAGGACAGCTTGCCTTACCTAGGGACTTTTGTTAGCTTTGTTCATAACTGAATTATAGGACGCTCCTTTGACAGGCAGCAGATCACCCACAGAAATGCAGAAGCGATCATAGTTGATGTGCTTTCCTGCTCAGAGTTTGGTTGTCTCTTGAAATGTGTAACTCTAGTCCAGTCCTTTTCAGAGAGTGATAACTTTTATATGCAGTAATCTTAACCAAGTTTATGATGTGAGGTTACGTAGTATCTGTATGAAACCTTTCTACATGATTCGTCACTCACTAATAACAAAAGTAATAATTGAGAGTAATGCAACTGAAACGAGCAAGTCAGTGACCTTTGTTTATTGTTTTCTTACTACACATCTGACAGCTATTCTGGTTGAGATTATACTTCCTCCAGTGGTTTTCACTCATACCGTTCTTCCACGCTCTTATCAGGGTTTTTTTTTTTTAAGAAGAATGCTTTACACCAGCAGGACTATAACATATTTCGTTTGAGTTTTGGGAACATTTTGTTTTTGTAGGACCTTGCATGAACCGAGGAAGCAGCAGGAGCCAGAGTGACATCTTAGAATAATCCTCTTTTATTTCCCACATGTCAAGGAGAGACCTATCCTGGAAAGGTCAGGAGAAGCCACAGGACAGAGAGGCTCACGTTTTCATAAAGAAAAGTCTGGGGAATTCCAGTAGCCATTCAGATGGAGAATATTAGAACAAAAATGAGGACAATTTTTTTTTCCTATGTCATTTTTGTTTTAAAATGTGAGGGTAAGATAATTAAAGGAGCCTCTGTCAGAAACACGGTGTTTTAAATTGCAGGGTTGCTATCTTAAGTCAAATGTACTCTACTCCTCTAATAATTCTCATACATTTGCTTTTCTATGTCAGAGTTTTTATTTAATATAAACCCCGCATGTGTCCTTAGTTCCCTCAAACCTTATGCAAATTTATGCATTGTCTCACCCTCCAAGTCTAGTTAGTTTTTGCCTCCTGTGTCACCAGTGAAGGCGACCTGGGTCACTCTTAAACTTGATATGAATTTCAGTCAGCGTGCTTAAAGCAGAAATTTGAATTCAGTTCCTCAGCATAATGCCAGGCCAGAAAGAGTTCAAGGGGTGGTGGGGGGAGGAATCTGAAAGCCAACCCCAATTAAAGAATTGAATACACGCAGAGTATATAGACAGTACGTGGTGGTGTTCAAGAAGCACCATCTTTATCTGAAATATTTGTGCTTTAAAATTTGTCTGATTGTTTTCCATTTCACGCAAACAAATGTGTGTTCTGTCTGCTGGTCAGACGATCTAATTCCCCCAGGTAAAAGGAAATGAAACTGTGCCTGGCAATCACCATTTAGGATTTCTGAGGAAAGGCTGGAAAAGCAAAGGACTTGTCATGCTTTACTAGCCTCATTTTATTGGATTTTTGTCACAACTTCGGGACATCTGTTTTTCTCTGATTGACAGCAGGGTAATACATACTATCATTAAAAATAGGTTCTGAGGAAATGCATGCTCTCACCTTGCATTTTCTGCAGCTGTGCAGGCTTTTGTTTCCATTGCCATCTCTGTGAAGATAATCTCTACAAAGAGGCTCTGATATTGACCTGTCATATCACGTGTTGCTTATCAAACACTGAAGAAATTGAATTTCATTTTATCTGTTATCTGGAGCGTCTTATTAAATCATCCTGCAGTTGAGAGATGGTATGGGGTCAACAGGTTCAGTCTCTTTTGCCACCTGTCCCTGAATTATTAACATTCGGAGAATTACTAAAGCTGTTCTTTATTTCATCGCATAAAGTTGGGTTAAATCTTCTTGATCCATAAATTGTTGTGAGTGAGTGCCACGTTCATCTAGTTCTTTTACTTAAGGCAGTTTCTGGATAAGGAATGAGGACTTAGTGATCTGTATAAGTGTAGACGCCTCTTATTCTGTTTTTTTTTCTTTTCTTTTGATATTCTCCCAATGCCTCTGGTTTTAATTGGCTCAGTGAGAGTAAAAACAGTCAGATCAGATGATGGATCTGAGTCAGCTTGGTAGTATTCCTTTGTACAAGAATTAAAGGGAGACTGACGAGAGGTGGAAGATAACAGAGTTGGGTATGGCCAGGTGTTGAGAGTAAAGGGCAGAGACAGAAGCGGGCCATAAGCAGAGGTGGGAACAGGGTGGAGGCCGCGGCAGCAGCCCGTGCGCAGGAAGTGGCTGCCAGAAGCGAGCCTGCCCTCAGCAGAGGGACTCGGGAGGAAGTAAAGGACAACCCTGCCACCACCACCACCGAATCATCCATATGTCTCTTTGCCATATTTCTGTTGGAAGATGTGACTCTGCGGTCAGGATGTTTACGTTTAAGAGCTTGATGCAGTCACAGGATATTTAATTTTCTGCAACAGATGAAGCCCTAAGTACTTTCAGCTATCACCACAAGGAACTGACTTCAGTGTTAAATATATTTTCTGCTGGAGAAAAAGGCTTGAAAAAATAAATTATGAATGCCCCCTCCCCAAAATTTTAATTTTAAATACAAGATTTAATGCAAAAAGTATGCTATTTCACTCAAATCCAAGCTCTCAATCAAGAAATCTTTCAAAATGAATAAGCCAAACTATTGTTTTTCAAATAACTTGTCCTTATGCTCAGATATTCACTTAGTCCCTGGCACTGTTATGCTTTTTCAAACTTGTTCTCAGAAAATCTGCAAAAAAATTTTTTTAAGAAGCACTAGAGTTGGGAAGTGGTGTTAGCATTTCTGTGGAAGCACTGGCAAATAAAGTGTAAATGAGCTCTTCAAAGTGCTGCTGCTAGCTGGTGCTGTCTGATGGGCAGAGCACCAGTGACCTGGGAGCTGGGTACCATTCAGTTTTCTTACGGCCCTGGCAATAAATCGCCTTGTAGCTCTGAACAAGCTATTAACCTTTTTGTGTCTCTTTCTCCTCACAGAAAAGGATTAACACCACTTACCTGTCTCACAGGGGTAATTGGTAGATTAATGTTTGAAAAATATTAAGTGCTTTCTGCTATTATTATTGAAACTCCAGCTGATAGGCTAAGAAATTAAGAGAGATTTTGGGAGTGTCTTATTTCTTCCCTCTTTGGCACAGGGTGCCAATTTGACATGAGTAATTCAACAAGAAGTGAGAAGTCATGTGCTCTTGAACGTCCGTATATTTTGGATAAAAGTCCTGGATGTGACTGAAAGAGGAAAGGTGAGAAAACAACTGGGAAGACAAGATGTAAATTGATTCGCTGGGATTAGTAGTACTGAAAATGTATCCAGAGATTGGAAGAGAATGCATAAAATGAAATTAAATCCCAGTAGGATTAAAAATTTTCAGTAAAACGCAAACCCTAAAGTGTGATGGCGAAAGGGAAAAACGGCAGATGAGCACTTATTTTTGCCCCCACCAAGAACAAAGTTATTCTTAATGAGATGCTGAGATTTTTGGGAAGCCTACTCTAAAATTCAATGGTGTTTTATCTGAGAAAAATAATTATTCAAAGATTGCTTTCTATCTGAGGTGTTACAGATGGAGGCTTTGTGGTATGGTAGTTTAAAACAATTGGTCTTTACCTCTAGGGATCACTGAGATGAATCTTGCCCAGAAGTGAGAGTAAAATTGTGTTTTTAAAACATCATTTTTAGGAGCAGTGGGACAGTTGGCAGAGTTTACCAAAGCTGTTGAGAGACTATGCAGACTTTAATTACCATCTCAATTTTGCAGAAGTTGTTTAATTTTTGCCAAAGAAGGGAATAGTTGTGAGAAAGCGAGATCACACTCTGTCTTTCATTCTTTCCCTTTTGACAGGTGAATAAAGGATGCTTTTCAGTATCTCCTGTGATAACTGTGACACATTTGTAAAATTTGCATAGAATTGTAAAGTAATTTTTCTTTAAGATTAACAAAGCTTTGATTTTTTTTTTTCTTCTCTCTTGAAACTGCTCTACAGCATAGTGTGAATGCAGTTTAAGTCTTGTCATGAAAGGAGCAAGATGAAAATGGAGTGCATTTTCTGTTACTGATTAGTTGCCTTCAAACATTAATAGTTTCAACGTTCATGGCCAGACAACATGTGTTATGTTGTGTTTGTTTTAGAGGTTCTGACAAATTTTAAATTTGGTCTTGAATTCCATCTCTGGTGTGGGTGGTTGAAGGCACAACCTGGATTAGTAGAATTAAGAGGAAATTATTAAATGAGAAAAATCAATCCATTTTACAAGGAAAAATAAGCCTCTGATACAAAACTTCCTTGATGAAGGGTATATTTACTCTTTTAAACCTCAAACTCTAAATCAGAGGATGTATGACTAGGGATTTTTTACTGTCATTCATATGAGAAAAAGGGCTGATAATTTTTGTTTTTCTCTCCTAGCAGTTTTCTTCCTCTGTGACACCTGAGTTTGTTCAGGTTTTTTCTAATTGCTTGCAGTAGCCCACCAAATACCGATTCTTTGAAGACTCTTACCAGCTCCTTCAGTAGATCTACTGTGTTGCTACTTTTTTTTTGAGGACTGCCTTGCACCTGTCTGTACTTGCTGAAGCACCAGCCGTTGTTTACTCTATAAAACCCCTTTTTTCCCTCCTTCTCTTCAAGTCTCTTATCTCTCAAGGACCTTTTCAATGCTATCTTTCAGCTTCAGATTTCTATTGTCATGGTATACAATATGTTCAGAAAGCCACTACCGAGGAATTCTACCTACTCATTTGTAATTTTTGCCGTATGTATGATAAATCGGTACTTAAGTGCAAAGGGAACATGCTTGTTCAAAACTCAGAAAGGGAAGGATAGGTCATGGAAATGAACAGGCACAATGCTTAATCCTTAACACTCATCATGATACTAGGAATACCTTTATGTTATATTTAGAACTGGGTTGTTTTGGTGTTTGAAACTAAATGTTTGCAGTTTGTCTGGCAAACTGCATGCTGAATAGATTACACTGATTCACATTTCCTTATTTCAGTATACCATCTGTGCTTTTGGCTGGTTGTTAGCCTGGTTGGGACTCTCGTTTCATAAATGCAAGTTACAAAGAACTGTTATGCCCAGAAAGAGAAATCCTATATTTCACTTCCTTGAATAATCTCAACTGTTTTGACCTTATAGCAGCAAGGACACAAGGCTGAAGCTGTACCTACAGCAGGTTTTATTTTTCTCTGGTGAAGAAGGATGTATTGCCAGGGTATAAAGATCCCTTTGGTATATTTCCAGTGAAACTCTAGTGTATATATAGTCATGGTCATGATTTTCATTGTGTAATCATTTTAATTAAGTTCAGTGATAAAAGTTAGTCTTGCATGAGGAATGAATGCACTAGAGAGACAATGAAAGATTGATGATGGCTTGGGGAGTATTGTGTGCTCTGCTGGTGGGAATGGATTTGTGGAAAGCAGCTGAGCTTGGGTAGCAGGTCAGAGATTACGGGCTCAGACCAATGTCCAGGCAAAGTTTTGGGAATCTGAAAGAAGTGGGATACAATGGGAAGATCCAAAAGCATTTTTGGTAATATTTCTGAGGGTTTTTGCTTGAATGAATAGCTTCATTACTAAAATAGTAAACATTAATTAATATCTGCATCATTTTTGTAACTGCTAGCTTAGTAAGGCAATTAGTGTAATTAGTATACAGCATTGCTCGATGGCATGATAAATCATAGTGTAGTGAATGTTGACTCTTTACCACTATGATGTATTACCTAATTTATGCAGGTTAAAAAAAGAAAAAAAAAGGTAAGGGGAAATCAAGAAGGGAAGCCAGCGGTGACAGGTGGGTGGCCTTTTGGTCACTCATCTTGCATCTGCTGCCAGTATTCTCAATTGCTTTGAACTGCTGCACTGCTAATTAACAATTCTTTTTTTCAGCGTTGCTAAGTCTTAATCACTGATTGAAACCTGCAAAGAGAGGCTGCAGAAGAGTGAAGTAAAAAACTAGAGACTGGCAGGTGTTTTTTCCCTTCGGGGTACTTGTATGAAGGGTGGTACTTCTTCCAGTAATAAGTCTGTGTGTGTTGGTATCTCCTTTGCTTTCACATTCCTGGAGGCATCATCTGCCAGTTACAGTTTGGTGCAAGGATGAAGAACATTAATGATGTTTTTCTTCACTGCATTCTGTTTTCTAGAACCTATGAGAACACCGAAAACGTTAAAGATTGCTGAGATCCAGGCCAGACACATCGCTGTGGATTGGGAATCTCTGGGTTACAACATCACTCGTTGCCACACTTTCAATGTCACTATATGCTACCACTACTTCTGCGGACACAACGAAAGCAAGGCGGACTGCTTGGATATGGACCCCAAAGCACCCCAGCACGTTGTGGATCACCTGCCTCCCTACACGAATGTCAGCCTCAAAATGATCTTAACCAACCCTGAAGGGAGGAAGGAGAGTGAGGAGACCATTATCCAGACAGACGAAGACGGTATGCGTAAAAGCTCTTACGGAAATTACATCTAAGTCCAGTCTAGACAGGTGGAAGGGAATTACTTTGTGTGTTACCATATGTGTCTCAAAGGATGGAAGTTCTCTTCTATTAGTATATTAATTAGCCCTAAAACACTGGCTTTAAAATTATTATAGCTGTCACCCTGCATATATAGCCCAAACTGTCCATGTAGCGCAAGTCAAACTCAGTCTCTCTCTCAAAAGAAGAAGGAGGGTAGCTTCCCAGTCATTCCAAAAATGCACTAACACAGGTGACAGGAAACACGTTGTGGTGTTAGGTGAAGGCTTCTTCACAGTATTAGGTGTAGTATTTGAATATTAATTTAATTCTGTAAATTTATATTTAAATATTAAGTTCAGTGCTTAAAGATTCAAGATTTATTCAAGATTTAAAGTCTCTTCAGCAAATACATTTGAGCAGTAATTTATGTGCTGGTTACAGTATATAGTATCTGTTAACTGTTTGAAAGCCTCCCATCAGATTGAAGTATTATTTTGACAACTTGGGGTGGATTCGATGATCCTTATGGGTCCCTTCTGACTCAAGATATTCTGTAATTCCTCTTTAAAATGCTCTCGGTGAAGTTTCATTGACAAGACAGTTGAACTTACCTTAGCTGGGAAGAAATAAAGAATAGATGTAGATGTTAATGGTGACATTCAGTAGTTAAGCTATGAATCTTGGAAGGAAAGATATTAAAATAAAAGCAGTTATTTTTCCCTAATAATTTTTAAAACATGGTAATAAAGAGCAATTTCAGTTTCCTTTTCTTATATTTAGATTTCATTAAAATATTGACAACAACAAAATGAAAATAGATACTGCCATCGGTAACCAAAAAAAAATACTTGGACTAATATAAGAGTGTAGATACATAAGAAGATAAATCTGAAAAAGGTAGTGTGCTTGCCTGTAAAATGGAGGAGAGAGTATAGCTTTATATAGCAATCAAGGTTAGAATCTGGTAGCACTTTTTTGCCATATATTTTCAATTTTACAAGAAATAGAAGAGGAATATGTTTACTGCTGCAATAAAGGAGAGAGAACAGCATATTAAATAGGTAGGATACGAGAAGCTGTAGAGAACTGGAGAGACATAGATGCATCACATGAAGATTTATTGACAAGTACAGAATTAGAATATTTCACACAATTCAAATTCTAGCATTACTTTTTAAAAAAGTTAATTATAAAATAATCCTTGATTAATTATTTCTATATCTGTGTTTTCTTTGTAGATATTTGTGGTTGCTGTTTTCCTTGAGGTGAAAAAAAAATAGTAGTAGTAATATTGTTACATCCATGGAAAATTGATTTTTTTTTTTAACCTGAGTTTTCCAAGAAAGGTTATGGTTTCTGATAGCCTTTACCTAGTTAGATGTGCAGAGATGGTGGCTGGTCTGCTGTAGCAGTGCTTGTTAAGAGCGGAGTCAAGTGGATGTGTTTTGTCTTCTGGTTTTGTTACGGATTATTCTTGGAAAATTAGGCACACAAGGCAGGTTTTGGTCTCAAGCTAGCACGCCAGTGTGGTATCGGTGAACTTGTTTAGACTCAGCTTTGGTGTCGGAGTACCATCATGTAGAAGAAGCCTCACACAGTGAACAGAAGTTGCTACAGTAAACTATTTCGAGCAGATGTTGTTTTCAGGGAGGGATTAATACATTTTAAAAGGCACCTATATTTAGACACACTGGTAGTAATAATGCTTGTGACCTGAAAATTGCCTCTTGTGAGGTTTGCTCAGTGATGTTACTGGAAATGAAATGCAGATTTTTAATTGTGCGTTACCGATGGACTTGAGAGTCTATGTCTATTTTGTCACTTTAAAATACAGAGCATGCAGGCAATGTGCAAGACGGAGGGCTTTCAGCCATCTCAGAGGATCACAGGTGTATTCACTCCTGCATCTCTCCTTGAGCTCTCGTAGCAATAGTGAACTGAGTTCTGTCGTTGACTGCCTGTGTGTACGATGCTAGTTAGGTCCCACATCCAAGTGATCAAGTATCTGTCTGAAGCTGTTTTAAAACGGTTTGCAACCTAAAGCACGACTCAGACTGAGATGATGAGAGCTACAGGAAGATGCATGAGTCTGTGCCCCACATACGTCACGTGTGGTCAGAAGTAGCCTCGCTGTCACGATGATTTTTGCAGGTTTTGTAGAATGAGCATGATGTTAATTATGTAGTGGGGGCGTTATCAGTGATTCATTTATGAGAAGGAAAATAGAGGGATCACAGTATTTTCCTACATTTCTGCAAATAACATTAACTAGAAATAGCTACTGCATACATGGTTATCTGAACCTGTGCACTTCCATTGTGTACTTCTCATAAATGGAAACTTTGAGAGCTCCGGATGACAACAACTGATAACTAACTTTTTGTTAGCTTTTCTGTAGTGCAGTATTCTTTCCGATGCCATTCTTTCTTACAGGGATCTGCTAATCAAGGAAAAATTTTGTAGACTGTTGGAGTTAAAGGCGTCTACCCCACATTTTCTTGTCTCTCTTCGCCTTTACCATTCTGCCCTCGTTTTCCGTTGCTTTGTCCATTTTCCCCATGCTTCCAGCACTCTGTCCCTTTCATCTTTCTTTGTGGTGGTGGTGGTGTTTTGTTTCAGTCCTTTTGTTTCTCTCTCTTCTATCATTTCACCTTCTCCCTTCTGCCAGGAGCTTTACACATATTTGAACTTCTGTGATTCCCTAAATGCAGAGGATCTCAGACTTTTGCAGGGCTCTGGTGTGAGACAGTGAGTCTCTCTGGTTGTCATTCATGAAGGTTCACATCTATGTAAGGCTGCGTAGCTGGGCCAGATATCCCAGAGTGGCGGGTGATAAATGAGCGGTGTATGGCACCAGCAGCAGAATTAACTCAAGAAACAATTAGTAGAAGAACAGAGTATGATTCAGAAGATATGCTTCAGACCTTTGGAGCAATGACTGACAAATGAAGGTTTTAATAGCTTGTAATTCAGTATCTGCAAGAAAGCAAATCCAGGAATATTAGTTTGAAAAGAGCCTTTTTTCTGACCAGACCTAGATCTGACTACTTGGTGGTTTTAAGTATTTCTATTTAACTTGGATAGATGGAATTGATCTTTAAAGTATATTACACCAGTTTGCAAAGACCTGCATTCCACGTAAAAATTAAGCCCTGAAAACAAGGAAATTTGTCAGTGTTTTATGGGTGAAACACCATCTTTCGCTCTGGAGAGAGACCACACCACCCTAAGACTTGGGAGAAAGCTTTTATGAGCACGCTTGCACTCGGCGTTATTTGTGCCATGACAGGGACTTGCTGCTTCACCTGGCTTGTATAGGAGATGGACAGTGTTTGAAGGAGTTAATAAAGGAGAAAGAGGAAGGCTTGCACAATCTGGGGATGTATACATGCTGGGCAGAGATGGTGTCTGACATTTCGAACAAAGTACAAGAATCAGCAGTGAATTTATCACTTAGCATGAGTCAGCAGCATGCACGTGTTCTCGGAGCTGCCTGTTCACAAGGGCACCGGGAACTCGGAGGGGACCCTTTTAAGAGCAGCGGATGGTGAATGGGATTAAAGCAGATAAATGCTTCCTTAATTTTTAATTGGAAACAGATGCGAAAGGCAGTGGATTAACAGGAATAGTGACATTAGCTTTTGGAGAGCAGCTATGGGGAAAGCAAATTGTGAAGCTCAGAGAGTTCGATGGTAATTTTATAACTAGTAAGGGAGTATGTCAGCTAACGGCAGGAAAACAACTAATTGAAAAAGATCACTTGGAATAGGATAAATACCCATTTTGGGGCTTAAAGTATACCAAAGCTTTGGTCTGAGCCAAAGGACTCGCTCGTTGGACATAAATGAGGCTCCCTGATCTTTCAGCAAGCATGGCTCATTCAGCCCCATGCAGAGATCTCTAGAGCTGTGATGCAGGGTTAAGACACCAACTGTCCAACCATTACTCATGCTCCTGGGAAAACTCCAGCATGTTTGCCACTCTGGGAAACAGCAGAGAAAGGGAGGAACGTCGTAATTAAAGGACAGAAAAATTAAAAGAGTTAAATATTTAGTGTACTTTCCAAATGTGTGAAGAGGAAATACCTTCCACCAACTCTGAGGGAGGATATTATGGAAACAGTTGACCTTTAGTATTTTTCTGTGTTTGATAGTAGGGCTGTAAGTTGCCTTTACAAAAAAAAAAAAAAAAAGATTTTTTTCTCCATTCACTATTTGATATGAGAAGCACTTTTCCTTTGTGCTTCTTGAAGTTGTTGTGGCACCCCAGGTGTCATGGTTTTAGCTGGGGTGGGGAAATGCTTCGATCAAGGGAAACAAACAAACAATGCTTCAAGGAGATTTGGAAAAACATAGATATAAAACTCTACCAGTAGTACTGTAAAAGTAACAAAAATAGCCCACCTGGGAGAAAAGTTAATGCAGCAAAATAAGCAGTCAGTATGTCCAATGTTGCAAAGGAGGGCTGCAAAAATTGCTTGCAATGGCAAACTGTCTCAAAAAACGTGTAACTTGTCTAGCTGAGTGACAAATGCATGAGTGTCAAGTGAACCCGCTATACTAATCCTATTGGGAAAAAATTGGCAAATGATTGCCATTAATAAAAAGAAACCTATGACTAAGAGAGAAAAGTTTAAATGTGAAGTTGTCCATAAATGTCACTGGTAAAGGTACTGACCTCAGTCCTTGACCAAAAAGGGAGACTAGTGACGTATGTGTCATGAGCAGCAGCAAAATTTAGTGTCAATATAGTCAAATAAGGGAGGAAGTTTTACGTCTTTCGCATCAGTGAACTGAAACTGATTATAACCGACTTACTGCCATTGATAAAAGGAGCCTGGGATAACCTATTTGTCCTTCAGTTCATGAAAATAACCCCAATTTTTTTTCAGAGGGTAGGTAAGATGCTATTGGCATATCATCGAGAGAGAGAAAAAGTGGCTGCAGAAAGACGTGTGAGCACTTTTTATTAAAGACATCAGAAAAGTTGATTTGTGAGAAAGTAAGAAATATATTGAAATTATTGGCAGAGATTTATTTTAAGCTTACACTGAACAGAAGACAAATGAAGTAAGCTGTTTTAAGGTATTGCACAGACTAGAAATACAAGCTAGGTTTTATATTAATAGCTCAGGAAAAATTGGCCCTGAAATGCAGAATTATTTACTCTGGCTGAAACAACTTCCTACTTTCATTTCCTTTAGATACCTATATTAGAAGCTTTATAGCAGAAAAAGTGATATTGCATATGAGATTCTTTGTTGAAATGGTGTGTTTGACATAATGATGCCTGCAAATAGGCCAGAATTAGTGGCTAGTTCAGCAGTTTGCTGTGGAATGAGAGCTTCCACCTGGGCCCACAGGTTCCCATTATTCCCAAGCCATGTGCTAGCGGAAAGCACTCTCTGAATATTGATTTGCATATTTTAAGAAAGTTGTAAAGTATGCGAGTACGTGAGGTTATTTCCCCCTGACATGGAGAAACGTTTCCAAATCCCAGACATGAGGAGTACTGAAGTCAGCATTTTGTGTAAAAAGGCTTTAAACAAAATACTGTGTTAGGTGCCTGAGCCCCTGCATTCAGCAAATCCACACCTTGTGGATTTAACTCCATTTGATCTTTGCACCAGTATCTACGGCGAGTGCCACCGCCACCGAGACTGATTAACCTCTGCAAGCTTGGTCAGTAGCTTGATTATAAGCCTTTATATCTGTTGTATTAGTTATTTTATATAGGCTGGAAGGTACAGGGAGTTGTCGCTGGCGCGAGCGTGTCAGCACCCACGCAGTCCAGAAGTGGCCCCAGGAGGGTGACGCAGCCTGTGCAGGGCTGTGAGCTTTTGCCAAGCCCTGGGGAGCACGTCCCCAGTGCCTCCCGCTGCCTGGGGATGGCAGCGCCCTTGCCACCTCCCAGAGCACCAGCCCTGCTCCCCCAGGAGGAGAAATCATTAACCAAAGAGCACGTGCACCAAAGGAGACTATTAATATGCAATCAGTTTTCTTCTCAATAGCACTCAGTAATGTTTTCCTTTTTCACTGCAAATGGTGCAGCTTGAGCAATTTCCAGATAAGTCATTTTTGTCATCGCCTTTGGTGTAAATACTCCTATGGTAAAGAGTAGTGATAGCAATTCTGATTTTTTTTTCCTTTGTATTATATGAAATTTGCTTCTATTTAAGCTTTAGTCTCGAGTTATAACGAAGCATAAAGTTAAAATGGTAAATCCCTCAGAAAAAGCAAATGGAAAGGTGGGCCATTTTAATCGCTTGCAACATTGAAACAGTAGAATAGATTGACTGTCACAATCTCCTGAAACGGAGCATCTACCTTCAGAGAAGGGCTGTATGTTCATTGCTCATACACCTTACATTTTGAGTACCACAAAAGAATTTTTCCCACTATAACCATGCATGTATCTGCACGTAGCCTTTACCATATAGCATAATAATACTTTGCACGGCTTTCACGGAGTATAATAATAATAAAAATACTCTGTTTACATGCACTTTCATCATTTTGTAGCAGGCAAACTGAAGGAATATAAATTCATTTTTTATAGTGGTTGGTGTCAGTTAATGTGTTGTTCTTCCAGAAGTAATGTATTGTAATATAAATTTCCCGTTAAGCTAGTGTAGAACAAGTTTTAAGTGATGCTATTTGTGAATAACAATTTACTTGTGACTGTGACATAATTTAATGCAAATATAGTGCTCTAAAATGAATTGGTCTGATGTCAGATTGATGGTTTGTACTTTTATTATGCATAGTATTTATAAAATTCCACCATCCCACATGTAAATAGAAGAAAAGATTATCAGCTATTCGCTATAAGAATAGATAGCTTCATTAGACGGGCTCTGGAGATGCCTGTAAATCGTGAAAGAAGAGCTTGTGATGTTTCCACTATAAAACCTTGCTGTAATTCCCTTTGAATTTGTTTTACGTCACTTTTGTATACATGCACGGTTTATGTTTGTATACTTCTTTTATAGGAAAGAAGGTATTTTTTTTTAAGTTCAAAATCTCTTCTGAAAACCATACAGTTAAAATCCCCTAATGATTTCACTTCTTCAGATAAGCGTAAATCTTGACTTGTTGGAAGTTTAACATAGAATAATGCGTGTGAAAGAAAGAGCGTTTACTGTTGTTGTCACTGGGAGATAGTGGGGTCACACTTAACAAGGTCAGCAGATGGAAAGAAAATCAATGAGACCAGAATCTTTTTAAAGAGAGGGTGCGGAGGCCAAAGGGTCTGACTCCAACTCCTCTAGCAGCTATGTATACTTTTTGAATTATTCAGATACCTGGCCATTGAAAGGGAATGTTAAGTAACATACTTCACCTTAATATACACTTGTAATAGTCTTGAGTGTTTTGATTTAGTATAGACTATCCATAAGTCCAAGGGGAAGGGCGAGAGCTCACGCAGGAAGAAGAATGGGAGTTGAGAAGGCAGCAAAGAGGTGCTGTGGTGAGTGATGGGGCTTCTGGAGATGCACATGCAAGCCTGAAGAAAGTCTTTTGAGCTGTTTGTGAGGAGGCTTCCAAAAGCTATTACCAGCACAAGGGTGATGTTTACCTGGCTGTTTCTCACAAGAGTCCTTGCTAAATATTGCATAGAAGGGAACACTGCTTTGGAAAGGTGAAGTTTAAGGTATTTCTTAAGTCCCGAGAGTCCTGCTGGGTGTCGTAGGGAGTAGACAGCAATGGTTGCCTATATGGAAAGTTTTGAGTCTTTTGAGCCTTTTGAGTCTTCAGAATAGTGTTACCAACAGGTTACCTTGCTGTTGTTCTTTTGTTGGTGTTCTTTTGTTTCTTTCTTTCGTGTTTCTTTTTTTACTCTTTTCAGTCTTTTTAAAATTTCTGTTTGTAACTAATAACTGACCTGAGAACAATGACGTAAAAACACAACTGTGGAAGTCTAGGCATTATTTTGACTAACTTGCCTGATGAATCTGTGGGCCTGCTCACAGATACTCTGTTCTTTAAGCAGATTCCTGCTCTTGCTTTTTTCTTTCCACACTTCTCTTTGTCCCTTTAGTAAAACTGTGCAAATTAAAGATATCTTCATTGTGGTTGAGCTGAAAAAAATGGAAGGGAAGAAATAACTTCAGACCCACCAAAATGTGTCCTTCAGTCTAAAATTAGTTTGTAGTCCTTTTTCTAGGCTTTTGAACTTTTATTTGATTCTTTGGTGTTTAATTCCAGTTGAGCTCTCAAATAATTTAAGCTGATCCCAAGTTTCATTTTTGGTGAATTTGCAGGGCTGGGTGAGGTTTGTGGGAATTACTGTTCTCTTGTTCTAGACACTTTTGCTCTCTTTTACGTTCTGACCTTATCTTTACTGGGATTCCCAGCAAGCTGCTCATCACCCTGCTAGCTTCTGGTCTTTTGCCCTGCTTACGCCAGTGGGAAGAGAAGCACAAAACTGACTGGGATCATGTAGTTCCAGTCAGTTTGACATTGCCGCTGCTGCCACAAGCAACAAATTTTATATTTCAGGAGAAGAAAACACAGTCATGCAATGTGATGAACCTGGAGGCTTCTCCCACTTTGGTGTTTAAACAGAAAATGTAGGAGTCTTTATGCAACCCTAAAACTTAGAGTCCTGCCCCCAGTTTCAATTGAATATGAAACATGCTTTTTAAAAGCATCACGCAAAAAGTATTCTGCAGGTTTTTGAGCAATTGTGTCTATTTTCTTTTTACCTCGCATGATTTAACGTGCCTTAATGTGAAATTTCATATTCTGTGTGCACGCCCTGGTACATTCCTATGTTCTCTCCCAAACACAGATGTACAAGAATGTGCACACACACACACACACACATGCACGTGCACACATCTTCCAGGGATAATGTCGTGTGCATCAAGGTATATCCATACCTCATTTGAGATGTAGAGAACAAAAGCAATAGAGCATTCCCATGAAAAGCAGGCCAGTGCCTACAGCAAGTCTCTGAAAGCCATTAAAAGCACACAGGGGCTGTCATGGCATGTCAGCCTTCATCCGCTGCCCAGTCTGTATCAGGACACTGAAGCAAAGCAGGAATGCATGATTTTAGCGAACTTCTAAGTCTTTGCCTGACAGATGGATAAACAGTTTCTGTGAACCTCTCATCTGTTTATTTGTGGGCTTTTTTGACTCCATGAATTTATTATTAATGTGCCAAATTATGTTGCTTATACTAAGGGTCAGATCATCCTTTATAGCTTCCATGTAGACTGAAATTAATCCTGCTATTGAGACAGGCCACTCACTCCTTGGTGCTGCTAGCATAGTGCTTGGTGCTTCCTTTGATCCAGTGGTTTTTAATTTATTTTTACTCTTCGTAAAACTTCAGTCTGCTTTGATAATTAATACCCGAGAAATGTCATGCGTGAGGCTCACTGAAAGTTGCATTGAAGAAAATAGGCTGATTAAGAAGGTGCAAGAAATACATACGTCAATATATTAAATAGAAGTAACATTCTAGCTTGAACAAATGTGGATTTGGGCAACTTTGACTTTTGGAAGAGGGAGGGTGTTTCTTTGGGTTCAGTGTTTCTTCAGGTGCTCTCTTATCCTCATCCCCTTCTTTCAGCATGTATGTGTTCAAATCGAGGTGAGCTGCTGTAGTTAAAAAGGAACCGTATATGTAGGCAAAAATATCTTGTAAGCTGAAATGGGAGATAACTAAGCGCTTCTGCCTGGTGTTGATGGGATTACCAGGTACTGTGAATCAGTCAGGCAAAGAGGCCTGAGGTAACACTTGAGACTTGTTATTACACTAGGGATATTGGTTCCGTTTAAAATAAGAAAGTAGGGTCATCTTAGTGTGGTTCAGTTCAAAGCTTTGAAAATGTCTCTTATTGGAAAGATTTGAAGTAAGCAGCTTTGATCCTTCTGCAGCACGAGCGCCTCAGTGGCTGAAAGAAGTGGCAGCTGAGCTGTGTGCTTGCCCTGTGCCCAGCCCCCTCTTTAAACGAGGATTTCTTTTAAAACAACAAATCATAAGAAGGGGGGACAGAAAACTATGTTGTAAGCATTTCTCTCGTTTGGAAGATGGGGTGTAACATAGGCTTTTCCTTGCCTTTGATCTTTCTTTTTAAAAGGATTTTAAAAGCATGTAGTCCTTGTCCTAAGATATGCTTATTACAGAGTTCAGTGATGTTCCCTGAAGTCGTAATCTAGCTTGAACTGTTTCTCCTGGCTATACTATGAGACAATTTGACTTTGCATGAAGTTCGAAAAACTATATGTGGGGATAACGTTTCAACTTCATGCTCTCTCTGCACTGTGAATGACAAAATACACTTTGAAGTGCTTTTTCATACTCCCTACCGCTGCTGTTTGCATACGAATGAATATTAATAAAAATAGACCCGCGCTCACTTTTGCTTTTAATAGGATGTTCTGTAATCTCTTGAATTTGTCTGTCTCTTGAATTTCCTATTTTTAAAAGTTGGTTTGTTTTTTTTGTTTTGTTTTGTTTTTTTTTTTTAATTATTTTTTTGTAGTGCCAGGCCCTATACCTGCCAAGTCGGTGAAAGGAACTCCTTTTGAAGATAAGATCTTCCTCAACTGGAAGGAACCTGTGGATCCAAATGGCATCATTACTCAGTATGAGGTAATCATTAAACAGCTAGGATAGGGCTAGGAAAGTACGGCAAGAGGGGTGGCTGACGGTGGGTGTTAGTGCTCTGTAGGCAGCTATTCAATTATATGCTGCTTTCATTTACAGAAGACTGGATTTTGTGTAGTAATTAGATGTTTAAAAATCATAATTGTGGTGCATATGTTGTTGGCTGGCCAGCCCTGTCAAGTGGCTTTGGCATGCAAGTATAAAATACTAAAATCTACGTGGGAGGTGCTAGTTTTAAAACTCTTGAATCATTACTGTGCATCCTTCCAAAGCATTGACAGCCATGATCTGTGAAATCTTCTTTGTTGGAAGGCAAGGTTACATGAAAAGTAAGAAAGTTATTAGATTTGGAGCACTGTTTTTTAGCTTTGTCAGATCTTTAGATATCATCCTTCAAGGCAACCTCCATATATATTCTAAAGCGTATTTAGTATATGAGCTTTCTGAGGACCTCCGCAGGAGCTTGGAAGGAAACACAAGGTGATTTGAGGAACAAACACCATCCTCTCCAGCACTCCTTTTTTTAAAGGGATAGAGGATGTAATTTTGTGTACTAGTGAATTGTAGGGGGAAGACAAACCAACTAACCGAACAAAGCCCCTTAAATCTGTTTGTTTGTCTATTTAACACTAGCAAAGTTCATTAAATAGTGTGGGTTAAGCCTGGTGGGCAGCTCAGCCCCACTCAGCTGCTCACTCCCCCACAGTGGGATGGGGGGAGAATCGGACGAGCAAAAGTGTGAGCTTTTCTGTTTTAATCACAAATCCAAAACACAGCACCATACAAACTACTATGAAGAAAATTAACTCCATCCCAGCCAAAAACAGTACAGTAAGATATCATTCCTGGCCTTAAATATATCAGCTTGGTTTGCATAGCATTTAAACATGATTATTAGAAGAGAAGAGGGAAATATATTACAGGAAGTGAAAAATAAAGGTTTCTGGTGGAGATGGGGAGGATAGTGGGCAGTTCCTAGCTTAAATGTAACAGTGCAACTTTCCGTACATGAACTAAAATCACAGAGAGAGGTGAAGGGCACCTGCATGGCCTTTCAAGAGAAGCAGGCTCTACAATAACATACATCAAGTCCTCATGGTATCCCCAAGATAGCTGGGTAGATAAATGAGCATGTGTCTTTTATTTCCTTTTCAGCCAAGCTAACCTAATCCCCTTGTGCCAAAAACTGTAGTAATTGTTACAAAAATAATTGTTTTCACAGGTCAGCTATAGCAGCATACGGTCATTTGATCCTGCAGTTCCAGTGGCAGGACCTCCACAAACCGTGTCAAAGCTGTGGAACAGCACGCACCACATCTTCTCACACTTGCATCCTGGTACTACTTACCAGTTCTTTATACGTGCAAGCACCGTCAAAGGGTTTGGACCAGCAACTACAATCAATGTAACAACCAACATATCAGGTGAAAATGAAAATAAAACAAAAAAAAGGTGTACATGTATGAATGTTCACTGGTTTTCAAAGGGTTTGGGGGTCATTTTTTGTAAGACTTGAAAAATCAGGAAATGTGAAACAAAACCCCCAAAAAATCCTATCGTATTGTGAAACACTATTACTGAAAATGTTTTTGAGTGTATTTACCGAAGAGTAGCCTAAGTTCAGGGATAAATCATTGCATGAGGCGGAAATTGCACACCTGTGGTTGTCAACTGTTTGATTTTGTATAATCTTGTACATTCATCTAAAGATTTTGAAGTGCTGTATAAACCTTAACTAATTAAGCCTTTCAGCACTCCATAGGTCACTAAGTACTATATTTGTTTTGCAGATTAGTAAAGTCAGACGCAGAAAATTAACTGACTTACTCAAGGTGACACCACTTAGCAGCACACAGCTATTACAGAGTTGGGGCAATTGGGAGGAAGCATGAATTTCTTTTGCCACGTCCATATAGGTCTGCTTCCTCGTGCCTTTATTCACTTACTGCAATGACCAAGATTGACACCATTCATCGTAATAACACACTGCAAACTCTAGAAGAAAGTAACATCAAGTGGAATGCTTCGTATTTTTATTTTCTTAAATTTCAATATTATTCTCAAGGAATAAGGTAGTAGCTTATGCAGATGACAGCAGAAGATAAGTCAGTGCTATATCTAGAGAGACTGTTGATTTTATGACATGGCGACTTCAGAGCTTAGCAGAGATCAAAGAAGTCAGTCATTTAGAAATGTAAACAGCACAAAGCTGGATATTTTCCTTATTACCTGCCATAATTAAACTTATATTGCCCTGTAAAGAGAGGTTAGTAATGTATTGGAATGCACCTGCCATTTCTGTGGGGAAACTACTCATGTAGTCTCCTCACCCAGTTCTCAAAAACACGCACATAAATCAAAATGTGAGAAAATTCAAAGCAGAACTGCGTGTATTATGTAGCAAGTGAAATGCTATAGTCATGGTTAACTGCAACATTTGCTCAATTGCATCCCAGCACATAAGTATCAGCACTCCTCATAACCCAGCCCCTTCAAAAAAAACCCAACCAACCAAACCACCAAAAAAACCTAAGTGGCATGTTCTGTTCTGTTTATCTAGCTATCAGGCTGTTCTGAAGTCTAATATTTTACTCAGATTCTTTTAAGGTCCTTGTGTTCCTTCACAACAAATTCTAGTTCCTAATTTTTCAGGGATAATGGTGGTACAGAACTTGCATGCTTGTCTTCTCTTCATAGGAGAGAAAAAAAAATGGTGTAACTATGTAATCTTGCTAGCATGTCTGTCCCCCAAATGTTTCAGTATTTTGAGAATTAAGCACCTCAACATGTTTGGATTATTTAGGACTACAATATGTTCAGGCTTTTTCAGATGTGCACTCTTTTCCACACAAAAATTTGGGGAATTTTGTCCAGAATCCAGTCTACCATACTTTCTAGACAGAGTATGGGTCTGTTATTTGGCAGAATATGGTTAATATTAGAAAAGCTCAAAGGCAGGCTGTGACACCCTTTGTATCTGAATTTCAGCACGTTTTTTTATCTTGTGTTCTGCTGAACTGTTTCCTGGTTTCACTCTGCGTAACTGATACTTTTTATGAAGCAGCACATATGTTTCAGGAAATGCTAGCTTTATTTTAATTAGGAGTTAAATTATTCCTTTTAACCAAGCTTACCAGTGGTTGCCTGGATCCTAGTGAACATGATGTAAATAGTCATTTATAAATGAGCACTAAATGAATATTATTTCTAGAAAATAATATTTCGTGAAATAAATTTTTGTGTTCATCTAGAATCTGGGACTAATGAAGCAAGGCTTTTAATCTTTCAGTACTCTTCTATCTATTGATATATTTACCGTGAAATTATTATGACTTAAATGATTGACATCCTGCTAGGAAACATCTCTTTTGTGAAAGTTCATCATTCAGGCATCATTTTATAGAGGTACAGACACATATTTTTAAAAAATGCAAATAGTTTTCAAGTTTGTTAAAAATTGGTGATTAATAGAAATCTATTACTTTTCTGAATCACAGAAAATCCTGTTTCTTTCCTTGCACTAGAGCTGAAGTCAGCAACAGTATTACCAGTGAGGGCTGCGACGGGTTGTGCAGAAGATTAAAGGTGGATGGTTGAAGTGATCACCAACACCGACCATCCAACCCACAACAAGTATTACTGCCACAAATGCCTAGCAGCCAGTCCATTGGTGAATTAGTTCCTGAACTGCTTCTAGTTTTGACTTTGTTTTTTCTTAATACCCTGGGCTGAAAACTGCAGTTATTCAGAAACTGACCCATGAACAGCTTGGCCGTCCACTGTTAGAAATGGAAGGAGAAATGGGCACGGGAATGGATTCCTCCACCCACTTCTAGTCCACATATGCATGTCTGTCGAAGCCAAATTTTCCTGCAGCCTGGTTGCTATTGGCCATGACATTTAAGAGGAAATGTGAAAGGCTCTGAAATTGTTGGAGGAGTAAAAAGGTGGTAGAGTTGGGTCTTCAAGATGATGAATATAGTTGTTTTTAAGGTAGAAAGAGCGAGGCCAAATTGGAATTTTGTAGTCTTCGTGTTTCTTGGTAGTCACCTCCTCCCTCTGTTTCTGTCTTACTATATTCTGAGCAGCCACAATCTCATGAAAAGTCAAAATGTTTTCACTGATTTGTTTCCCATTCTTTTCCTTCCCGCTCAACATTAATCAGCTCCCACTTTACCGGACTATGAAGGAGTCGATGCATCTCTCAATGAAACTGCTACTACAATAACTGTACTCTTGAGACCGGCACAGGCCAAAGGTGCACCTATCAGGTAAAAAAAAAATCTAAAAGTAAAATTAAAATTTTTAAAAAAATATATAAGTTTGAGTTTATTATATGCTGTCTTGCAGCTCATAAAACTGTTCATTTCCAAGTGATATTCATTTGACATTACTATTGTTTTTCTCAGCCAGACTGAGCGTACCAATAGATCTCCAGTTAATAAGAAAAAATTCTTTTTTTTTTTTCTTTTAAAGATAGTCATGACCTGAATCATCCAGCTGTCTGTCCTGTTTGATTTAGGGTCCCCAGGACCACCTTCTATCCATTATAATTTCATTTTATTTTCTCACAGTCTCTCTGAAATATGAGGTTGAAAGGTGTTTGTCAGAAAGCGGATTTGAAAATAACACTTCCTCTCCAGTGCTTCAAATCAGCTATTCTATAGTATCTATGTATGATTGGAAAATTGGAAGCTCAGAGGAAATGGGAGAATAATAGTGATGAATACAAACTATTTGACCTTTTTCCTCTCAGAGTGCTTCTTACTAGAAATCATGTAGCAAGCTATTAAATTTTATTTGGCGTGTCCCATAATCATATTAAAATGTTTCATTTATGTTAACTTTGAGGCGTCTTTCCCTTTCTGCTCTCTGTTGAGAGATAATTTAATTCTGTTTGCAAAGATTAGTCCACATCCTGCTCTTTACTTCTACTTGTTAGTGCAAAAATTTTGTGATATTATTTGATTCCATTTGTGTTTTACTGATGTGGCTGCATCAGCAATATTCAGGGACAGGGTTGACTAATTGGGGGTTAATTAGCTACTGAGCATCAGAACCTTTTCACACTCTTACCCTTGTGACATTTTAGAGAAAATACAGGCTAATGCATTTCATTCTGTGTTACATTAAGCACATCACCGTGGCTCAGCTGATGTTGACTAATGTGCCAGAGCCCTAAAAATAGAGGGAAATTAACTGTTTCTTACATCTGTTTCCATTAAGAGGAATGTATGTTTTACCTGGATATTGTGGGGATGAGTCACGTACCTATAAGCGTTTTCATATGCCATAAGTCACCCTTATGATTGATGTGATCAAGTTATTTATATTCTGTCATAGAAGACAATCCAGATTCATCCCTTTTATACGGGATATTGATGTGTTATATTCATAAATAAAATTGTAACCCCATACTTCATTAGTTTCTGAAAGATTGCCCTGGAGCAAACCTAGGATATTTTTGGGTGTGAAGAATGATAAAATGTACAGGACTACATTCGGTACAGGACTTGGATTCCTGAAACAGGGGTTTTGTTGAATTGATACAGAAGAAACCAGAGCTGTGATCTGAAAATGCTCCCAACTTACGCAGGTGCTTAAACTCACTATACGCCTTTGTAGGTCCTTTTAAAAGCCTCCCAGGTGTCCTGCTGCTGGCCATATCCAAAGCTGTCCCTGTTGAAGAAATGCGGTCTCTCTCTCTCATCTAATCCATGCCAAATCCTTTCGGTTTTGTGTGTAGTCCCCCAAGGGGGCTGGTGTGTAGGCTCGTCCAGAGCATGCCTGCCAGACACCACTGGGATCTGCTGAAGGTGGTGCTCATCTTCTCTACACCAACTGGTCTGTGGTCACTTGGGCAGGCAGCGGGCTCCCGCCTTCAGTCCCGCCGCTAACCTCAAGGCGGGTCAGTCTTGCTTGCTGGGTTTCTCTCCCAGGGGTTTTCTTTTGCAAACTGGTAGCTTGATGGGATCTGACCCGTACCTGGCTCAGGGAGCTCTGGTTTCTCTGCTCTCTACTGGCAGGCAAGTAACTCACTGCAGAGTAAAACTGCAGCACACCACCTCACTTTTAGGTCTCTCAGTTTTCCCTACAGCATCCTCAATCCGATGGCATGAGCTTGTCACTGTGGCCTTTGAAGGTGGCAAAAAGGATTTATGTACTAAACGTGAATAGTTTGATAGTGATAGTTTGATAGATTATTAACAACTGTTGTTTGAATATGTTTTCAAAGAAGTATGTCTTACTTCCTGTCTCACATCTTCCTGCTCCACTTTAATTAGTTTCAAAAATCAGAGACAATGCATTAAATTTCTAACATCAGGAGGCCAAGGAAATAAGTCCTCCACCATAACTGGAGAGCTGGGCTTTATTTTTAAAACAAAAGAGGTGGTTTTTCCTTACCCCGAATGTGGAGCATTCTCCAGGGGAATGCAGAAGACATGGTCCCATTCCCTTTCCTGAAGTTATGCATATTGCAGTCAGGTATTTTGAGCAGCTTCTTAATAGAGGTGATAAATGTAACACACTGAAATTCTGAATCAATTCAATGCATTTTGCTAAACTTCATGATGCATTTTAGTGAAGCTTCGCTCCATCCACACTGCAGTGTTTCCACTACAAGCTGGCTTGCTGCCTTAATGAGCGTTACAAGGTAAGGGGGGAAAAATGCATCACTGTGCTTGCAGCTGTGATTGCGTAGAAGGAACTCAAATGCTGCTTTTTACCCTGACGCTGACAAGTACAGTAGCTTTTTGAAAAGGTTTGGTTGCACCTAGTCCTTTAATCCCTGGAGCTGTAGGTGGTCAAAATATAATTTTATTTAATAGCAGTAGGTCCATGTTTAAAAAAAAAAAGAACAGAAGGAAAAAAGCTTAGTCTGATACTCTTTGCTTTTACAAACAGAATTATACTATGATGAGACTTTGTTGTACCTCAGCCTCTCCATCAGCACAGCCCCCCAGGAAACAGATGTTCCTTAACTCAAGTGTAATCTATGTGCGGCTGTCAATCATTTCTTTAAGACACTACATGCCATAGTCATCAGTTTCAACATGACTCTAATCATAACTTCCCTGTCAAGTGTTATCGTGTAATCTCTAGCATTCTTTATGGCCTCCTGGAGTTCTAAACCAAATTACAAACTGGAAATGCAAAGGGAGACAGGGCTGAATGGCTCGGGCTGACTTAAGTGCGTACCATTTCACCGTCAATCTCGTGGATGACATCCCAGTCAGTAGCATCAATGATGCTTCAGTGATTCATTTGAAGATGTGATTTGTCACTGTAGTTTTTCGAAAGGGTCCTAACTGAGCACCAGCAAAACAATCTTCTGTTTTCAAATCCTACTGCAGATGAGGATTACAAAGCACATATATCAGAATCAGCATAGATTACTTTTTAATGATAAAATTTATTTTATTTGATTGGTAAAGTGTTTTTCTCATACCTCCATATGCAAAATCAGGTTGTTTTCATTTTACAAAAAGGCTAATTAAGTGGACCGTGGTAGGGAGCAGCTTAAACTTAGTTGTCGGTCAGGATTCCAAGAGCTCAGGTTGTAACTTGGGCTGTCAGTCACTCTGGCATCTATCAAAGGAGAGGATGCTGTGTCTCCACCAGACCTGTGAAAGGAAATCTCTAGATGGTATTAAAGCCTGGTCAGAATAGGGCTGAAGTATGAAGAACATGTTAATCTGTACCTGTTGAGAGCCTGAATTTTACAGAGGGACCTCCGTAGGCTGTTTGTATCATCTTGGTCAATAGGGAGGTTGTGTGCACGTTTTCTTAAGTAAAAGTTTTTTGACATAAAAAATAGTTTCCTCATACAAAATCTCAACAGAGGAGCTCGTCACCTGTTAGATCTTCAACACTTTCTCCACTTACCTGGCTATCTCAGACAACTGTTTGGCCTTTATAATCTTAGCAGCTTATGTAGAAGCTTCTGAAATTTGTACTATGCAGAATAGCTCAGAATTTATTTTACTCATCAGGGAGAACTAATATTGTCATCTAGGTTTTCCACCCCTCCCTCTTTCTTTTATTCTTCGTTTGCTGTATGGGAAGACTGGAAAAAAAATGGTTATTGTAGGAATTCCCTCAGCTCCAGTCACAAGACAGCTCTCTCAATAATTGAATTCTCACCGTTACACAAAAAATGTGCAGAAAACATAAGACAATTGAAGCTAGGATTGGTAAATATGTAAAAATGCAAGGATTAACAGAGCACATGGCCTTTAAACTTCTACTTACAGCCTGATATCAGACCACATTTACAGCCAGTGAACACCCTGCTTTTCAAATTGCAAATTTAACACATCCTACAGCAGGGTGTCCTTTCTGAACACTATTACGTGTACATAGAGTAACAGTGCTGCTTTGGAGACACTGTACTGTTAGTAAATGGGTTTAAACAGATGGTATCACAAAGGGCCCAGAGGTAAATGACTGTATTCCTCCGTGTCTTGTTAACCTATAATGTTGCATGAAAAATACTGCTAGATCCCCTTTCCAAAGAGGATAAGCACATCTTTTATTTAAAAGATACATTTTAAAAATTATATCAAAAAAAAAAGCTTCGTTGGAGACTTTAAAGACTTTGTCATTTGCTATTCTTCCTTTAACTGAAAGTAACTCTGTAAGTGCAGATGGCTACAATGCGTATATCTCTTATTTTCTACATTTTGTAGCTTTTCAGATGTAGGGGCCCAAAAGGTGTTATTTCTGGAAGCATATTTTATTTAAATGAGAGCATATTTTATCTAAATTATTTGAAAATTTTTTCAGAACATTGACATTTTATTGTGATCTTATGCTTAAGATTTTGCCATACCTTTTATATCAGATTCAAAAATTACTGCATATTTTTAAAGAATGCTGTTAAAAGGGACTTACCTAATACCTAACTCTCATGCCCTTCACCTTTGATTTTTGGTTTACTTCAGTCTCTGAAGACACTTTTCCCTTAATAAGGATATATGCCTTAAAAAAAGGTGCCTCATTTACTGCTTAGCCTTTAAAATGAGGGGTGAAAAGGATTTAATTTGGGAACTGTGGTAGATCTAATCTTCTGAGCTGCATGACAACCCAGGCTGTTCCAGGGGATGGTTGCCTCTGTCACGTTCAGGCATCGTGCTGCCCTTCCGCTCTCTCTGCTGTCTTTCTCCTCCTTAAGTTGGCAGGGTGTCACAGATGACAAGTTTCCTGCTCTCCTGGTACTTCGGAGAGCAGAATTTGTGTCAGTCCAGTCCTCTGGCAGCTGAGAAGGCTGCCGAAGAGGGGGAGCAGAGGCATGGTGTCTCTGTTCCCACTACTCTGCAGTTGGTTGGCTGCCCAGTTGGGGAGCGGTGGTTTTAACCCTGCCTGGGTCCAGGGCCAGGCCAGGGAGGAGGTGAACACCAGTAGTCATTTCTTCTCTTGGGACATTATAATAAAAAATTATTTTTAATATTTTTACATCCTGTCAAGTCTGTAATTTATCAATGCTTTTAGGTTTTATTGACAGTACATTGAATTTGAAGTGTAAGATTCTGGGTGTGCGGAGGTCCTGTGGAAGTGATTTGTTGGTGCAGGCTGCATTAACTGGGCATGGTTAATGCATAGATAGAGGTTACCACAGAAGATGATTTATAGCCAAGCTCAGTTCACAGACAGTTTATGAGAAAGAGTTCCCTGGAACTAACTCATCGGTTTTTGTTTACATTCTTCTTTTTACCTGGAGTTTCAAAAATGAGGTGACTTTTTATGTTCCTCTTGGTCACTTTGAAAAGGAACAGGCTTTCCTCAATTTTTTAGGTGCTAGGAAAAGAAGGTGCGAACAACTTTTTCAGCTCTGGAGAGATATGAAACTAATTTCTTATTTTTAGTTCTCTCCTTTCTTCCATTCCCCAGTATCATACTTCATCTCTGCCACTATAGTTATGGGGGGTTTCTGGGCAGTAGCAGCAGAGAAAATCGACAAAATAATTTAATGCTGCCCTAGAAGCTCTGACGTGAGGAGGACTTTGCCTTTGCGTTTTGGAGTCCCTGCAGCAAGGCAGTGACACTTCCAGAACTCTCTTCAATTTTACATTTTCTGTTTAGAAAACTGTAAAACAAAACTAAGACAGGCAATTCTGCCAGTTTAATTGAATAGCTTCAGGTCTTGTCTACATGCTTAGGCATATTTTCTTGCTAATCTCTCCTAAGGTTCTCAAATGTATCTGCATGTAAATGAGAAATTGTTTGCACCTATGCACATGTGTGTGTATGTGCATATGCGTACATATAGTTCTTAACATCCAAAAAACTCCTTTTTCTCCTTTTTTTTTTCCCCTTATAAACTGAAGAATTGCCTCCTGCTCTCAGTACGTAAGTTCTGTACTTCTGCAGAGCAGAGGAAGCTGCTAATGAGTTGGTAACATCCTGCAGTTAGGTAGTTCCCCTAAAGGAGAAAGAAGAATTATAATTACCTGTTCTATTTTGGGCAGGTGATTTTGAAAAGTGACCAAGCCACGGATCATTTCAAGAGAGGTATTGGGAGGTTGGGATGGTGTTTTAATAGGCCAAATGCCATCCGCTTCAGCAATTTGTAATGTTTTATCATTGACAACTGTAGAGGAATGAGGCAGTCTATTTTGGTGGAATGGACAGATTTCTGTCCATCTGTGCTTGTACTACAGCATGTCACTTGTACTTTAGATCTGCATAGCTCTGAGCCAAGATAGAAGCCACAGCAAGGTCAAGAGGTGCAGAAGACTGTCAGCACATTCTGTCTCAAATGATATGACAACTGCAAATTGGTGCTTCAAGCACAGCCTGGAGGCAGTCATTATGTTAGGCCTTGAAGCTCAGCTTTCTCTAATATCATTTCAAAGGGAAACGCTAATTTCAGATGGTTCCAATTAGCCAAGATTTTAATCTATTGTAGTCAGATTCATTCCTGCGTTTCTTCAAAAGAAAAAAAAAAAAAAGCCTGAAAAAAAAAATCTAAATGTTGTTAGGAAGTTGTGTATAGATTTGTATTGTTTTTCCTGAAAAAAATGGATGCTGCTTTTTTCCAATGGCTGAATTAGATAGCTTTGCAATATTTCTAGCCTTTGTTTCTTCTCTGCATCCATGCATCTACAGTCTTCACCTTTTTTCTTTTCTTTTTTTTTTTTTTTCTTTTTAAACTTACATGAAGCAATTGGGTTAATATTTTTATGAGACTAGAGAGTTGACTGTAGCAGGTGACCTTAAATGTATGCTGGCCTTCCTCTGTTTCACTAGTGCCTACCAGATTGTTGTTGAGGAGCTGCACCCGCACCGAACAAAGCGAGAAACGGGTGCCATGGAGTGCTACCAAATCCCCGTCACCTATCAGACCGCTCTTAGTGGAGGTTCGCCGTATTACTTTGCTGCTGAGCTGCCCCCAGGAAACCTGCCAGAGCCAGCCCCCTTTACCGTGGGTGACAACAGGACTTACCAGGGTTTCTGGAACCCGCCGCTGGCTCCTCGGAAAGGCTACAACATCTATTTCCAGGCCATGAGCAGCGTTGAGAAGGTAAGCGCCAACCCTGCCGTTCTCCTGGAAGGAGTCAAAAGACATGCCCGTGGTGACAGTTAGGACTGTTGAAGTTGGACGTAGTTAGGTGTTGGCAGTGGCTGTAATCCCTTCCGTGCTGTGACAGCACGGCAGAGTGCCATTCACATTTCACACCACCCTTGTATCATAGTAACTGCTACTAGATGAGAGTTTAATACATCTCGTAGTAATCGCCTCAGCGAAGTAATTTCAGTGCTGTGACTGCCTCCTCAGTAAATAACATCCACAGCTCTTTCCCCAATTCTCAGTACTTGCGCACTTCAGAAGATTAAATTACTGCAGGATAAACAGAACGTGGGCTGCTCAGCAAGCTAATAAAACGCTACAAACTTTTTCAGACTCCCACACTGAATGTCAGATAAAAAGTAAAAATTTGCTTGAGCAAAAGTAGCCCCTGGCCCATGGCACGTTTTCTAGAGCCTTTCTGAAAAAGTGTACTTGAGGCTTGCTCCACTGCTGTGCAGTAGTAAGATTGTGGCTGTTGCTCACCTTCATTACCTTACCGCCTTGGTGTTTAATTTTTAACTCTGTCGCTGAGTACTGCTGCTGGCTGTCTGTGCATATGGAAGGAGGAAAAGTGCCAGGGAGGAAGGTTCCAGGTAGGAAGAACAACCATGGCTCTGCAAGCCCCATGATGTTGCTTTTGAATGGTTTTTCCTCTCATAAATGAAGAATGGAGGAGAGGGAAATTGTTGGTAAGGAGGGAAAAGACGGTAGGCACAGAACTTTCAGATATTTAAAAATTTAAATTTTTTATTTATAGTTTAGAAATCTGAAGGAAATCAGGAAGTATCCAGGCAGGTCAGAAAGGAGCTAGAGAGAACAACCAGATCGATAGCCACTGAGACTCACCAGAGCCATCAGGAAGGAGCAGAAGCCATGTTTACCCTTCCTTATGTTTGGGTCTCTGCAGTGACTAAGCAAATCCTAGCTAACAGGTAGCCTGGCCTTGGAGCCTTTTGAAGAATATCTCACCTTCTACCTATGGTTATGAAAACTGCATATGCATCAAGTCCTAATGGGGAAAAAGCAGGACCTAATGAAACTGTATTGGAGCTGCTTAGAACTGGAGGCTTCTTCTCAATGCAGAGACTGTTCCCTCTCTCTAGTTCTTATCTATAAACCTGCATGAAGCAAACAAAGCCGAATAAAAGGTAACTGCTAGTCACTCATTCATATCTCCCTCACCTGCTACATACATTCCCTTTGCTTTTGTTGGCTTCCAGCTCAATAAATTGTAAGGAAATTTGTTTCATTCCCCAAGAAATAAATGGGAGGGAAAAGTAAAACAAAAATGTTAAACACAAAAATAGATCTTTATTTTGGTTTTTTACATTTTGACAGATGAGTAGAAGATGAGGGAAGAATACATTATTTTTCACTTTGACTTGATTTCAGCTTGTGAGAGAGTTTAATCCTAAAATGGTTTTCTCTGGTATGATTTAAAACTTTGGATCAGATTTCTGTTCCTAGAGGGATTTGGCGGGGGTTGGGTGGACTGCACTGTATTCTGCCAGGACAGAGATCTAGTGGTTGTAAGGTAACCTCTGAGCTGCAGAATATTTAAACAGGTACTTTACTATAAAGCAGTGGGCTCACCAGAATAGTCAAGGGGAAGTAAAGTATGCTCGGAAGTACACTGTAGGGTCAGGATGAGGGTTACTCTGTGATTCTCACAGACATTTTGAACAAAAGTGAAGAAGTAAATCCAATAACTGGGGAGAATGCTAATTAGGTAAGATTAGATAAATAAACTTTGCGGGACTTTCATTATCGAACACTTAAGGGAAGCCTCAACTCACAGTTTTACTCACTCTTTACAAGCTGTGTTCACAAAACAGCACCAACATATTTTACCTGTTGCTTGGGAATCTTCAAGAGGAGAGAGATGCCAGAGGATGTGTTTGGGACGGAGTGCTGGGGGGTGCAGGACTAAAGGGAGCATATTTTATAGAATGAAACTGTCATTATTATATTTTCTAATTAATTGCTAATATTGTTTGGAGTGATCTAATACAGCAGCAGCTGCATCCTCTCATGTAACCTTATGCTATTTCAATATGTTTGCATTTAAAATGACTGCACATTGTACAAAAAGGCCAGAAAACCCATTTATGACTGACCCTTGTCTGTTCAAGTTGTCCACACTGTGCATAACCAGGTCATTTCTCTGTTCATTTGTTTCAATTGCTGACCAAACTTGGGGGGGGGGGGGGGGGGATGATGGATGGATTAAAAACATAAAAATTGTCTTTGCATGTGCGACTTCTGAAGCACATCACTGTCAAATTGCTGTCTTTCCTGGACAGAATATATAGGTTGTAGATTAACTGTGTCATATGTGAAGGAATACCTGGGCTGCTTCTATGCTAATTCCACACTTAGAAACATGAGGGAGCATGGTGCTGCCATGCTTCAGGTGGCCCTGTTCAAGACCATCAGGATGCAGCAACAAATTAGTTTGGACACAGTGCTGAACAAATGTACCTTCTCTGCTGCATGGTGCTGCTGGAGGTCAATGCTGGCTTGGGATTTCTGTGCCATGAAATAAACAGGAGCACGAGTCCTCCCCTTTTCTTCCACTGCACCCTCTCTATTCTTATGGCATGATTTCCATTTGATTTGAATAATCTGAAATTTGGCTACATCTGGGCTGTCCCGCACCTTTTCTTCCCATTGTTATCCTCTACAGTAGAGATCAATGCCTAGATTTCATGCAGCTTTTAAAGAGGCAGAATCACTCGGCCTCCTCTCTCCTGCTGAATCCCAAGCCCTGAGCCACCTTGTTGGGTTGCCCCAGCTGATCAGCACATCTCAGATGAATTTATGGAACAGGGAGGGGCAGCAAGAAAAAACAAACTGATCTGACTGTTTTCTTTACTTTTCCCTCTTCAACAGGAAACCAAAACTCAGTGTGTCCGAATAGCTACAAAAGGTAAGAGGTTTGTCCCTCCAAGCAAAGTAGGTCTTTTTAATGAAATGTGGAATTTCTGTTAAATGTTTGAACAAAAGCCAGTACTATCCCTCTATTTTGAGCCACGTGATTGTCTGAAAATGTAGTGGGCTACTGCTTTTTATTCTTTGGTATTGGGCCAAGAAAGTACTGTGGTAGCAATACTCAGAATTTAGACAAAATAAGTACTCCTTTGTTTTCCCTGTCTGTGGTTTTCAAGATCTGCTCTTCAGCTGCTGGAGCATTGCAGCAGATAGATTAACTGGAGACCAGAAAGCACACTTGATAAACTGTCTGTTATGCTAACAGTTACTTCCAAGCAGGGGTGGAAATAATTTAAATGAAGGACAAGATAGTTAATTTTCCTAAGTAAGAGCTCAGTGTTAGCTAGACATAGGGGAGGGTTGATTTGAGGAAGGCTTGTGTCTTTGACAGCAAGTGAGGCCCAGGGCTAAGACTGGTTGCTTAGCTGTGAGAATAAATCGTATTGACCCCACATACACTGGGTTAATCACATACTGCTCGTTCAGAAATGCTGTTTCATCTTCAAATGAGGGCTTAGTTGTTCTGCTTATTGTTATCTTTTGCTTTGGCTGTATTTATAGCTATTCATTTTGGTTGCTTGATTGTGTCAACATGAGAGTGTTTGATAGACTTCGGCAGCATAAACAAGAAAGGAGCTTACAAATGCTGAAAGAGTACTTGCAGAGGCGCAGCACTACTTACATTGTCTCTTTCTAATTGCTTATTGATATTCAGCGTAAAAATAACTTTAGATATGAGCAAGGGGGCATTTAAAGTACTGTGGTGGCACATCAGCACCATTTTTTCAATCACTTTTTTCAATTTAAAACTTGTTCCAATTAAAAGCTGATGCCTCAAATGAGGTGGTACCAACAAAGTGTTTTCCTGAGAAACCAGAAAATAAAATGTACTTCTCAAGATGTGCTAATATTTTTGTCAACTGAGGTAAGCTAATAAAAACAGGAAATTAAAACCGTGAGCTAAGTCTTCTGTGAAAAGTACATCAGCATTATCTTTCTTATGTTTACCTGGCAAGATTTAATGTTTGAATTAAAATATATTTGCATAAACAAATATTTATGTACCATAAGCATGTATTGCTAGAATTTGAGTGAAGGGGAGAATCTTGAAAGGCTCAGAAATATCCTAAAGTACTGCAGAAATACGGAATGAGGAAGAGGAGAGCACTGGTCTTTGTCATCATAGATTTTCTGGATAGTAGTAACAAAATAGGGAAGGAGTTCACCTGGCTTATGAGGAAATAACTTTTTACTTAACTGTATTCAGTCAACTGATGTCAAGGCAATGTTGACAGGAGCAATAGTCCTGGCGGTTGCTTGTATGCCTTCCTCTGCCATAACAGTCACCTGCACCCCGATGGCTGTAGTCTGAAGGAAAGGGGAAATGAGTAGCACGTTTCTTACCGTTGTGCTATAAATCTTGGCTTCGCTGCTCTGGCTAAAGACATGTTTTCGTGAACTAACTGCATTGCCTGTCAGTATGTCAGTACTATACTCCTCAGATTTGGAACTAAAGCCAAAATGTTTTCTCTGACTTTTTCTGTTATTTTATTTGATAGATGTGAAATGTGGGGGGGCAGCAATAGGAGCACATGCTTTCTCTTGCTCTAAAGGAATGTATTTAGTAGGGAATCATGGCTTCAAAGTCAAGTACATTCATACCTCTCAAACGAGTTATACTGGTGTTCTAAATAATTTTTAAAGAGCTGACACTGAAATTTTTCTCGTGTTTTCATCATAAAAATAATACCACGATTTGTTGTCCTTGAAGCAAAGCATACTTAATATATTGATTTATGTATGTGTTCATCTGGTTAGGCTGATTTTTTCGTAGTGTGTAAGTTTACTTTGAATCATTGACCTAGGAGTCATCTGGTTACGTTTGTAATATATTCCTAGGGAAAAGAGGACTGTCTCACCTTACCTAATGCACCCCTGAAAGCTAATGTACCCCTTTAAAGTCCAGCAAATTGTCTAATCTATGTATTCAGTTATAAAAGTAGTGTGTAGTTCTGTGTCATCTCCTGTGACTTGAAGCAGCCTACAGCTGGCCAAACTGAATTTTGCCTTGAACATGTCGAAACAGCATTAAAAATCACAGAGAGCTGGGGTGGAAAGGGTGGGCATTAAAGGTGCATGTAAAGGCAAGACAAATTTTCCTTGGTAGTGAAGTTAAGTATTGCCAGCAAAGGCACTTTCTCATTTTCACCTCGTTCAAGGGTCTGATGTTATCTACTGTGTATAGTCACACGATAGATAGATAGATATAAAGGTGGAAAAAAATATGGTAATAATGTCATAGTTTGGTGCTGGAGAAGTTCATACCCCTGAAATTATAATCTTGATAATTTGACTTCCTTAAATGCATTATTTCTTTTCTTTTCTTTTTTCTTTTCTTTTCTTTTCTTTTTTTTTTTTGCTTGGGCAGTTCCCTATTAACATAATTTACATGTATTTTAATGCATAATGGGTTTTTCATGTATCATTCCCATGGGTTTCCTTCTACCTTTGAGAATTGATGGAATAGTTTATTGGTGTCAAACTAATGAAAGTCAGCACGTTTAAATTGAAGCACTCATACTTTTTCAGTCCCTATATTCCACGTGCGGTGTTCTCATGCGCTTCTGATAACAAAATGCACTGAAGTGTGAACTCATCTAAAAGATGGTGCCAAATCATGACTAAATATGTTGCTGCCCCTGGTGTGTCTTGAAAAAAATGTTTCTAGAGTAAACTGCGAGGCTTACTAGGATCTGGAGTTAAATTTTTCGTGGAAGAAAATGTTGGAACAGCAGCCTGAGCAGTTCCTGTGTACTTACAGCTGAAGGATGAATGCCAGAGTGATTCTGTGATGGCCCTGATTTAGGGTAATAACAAGATTCCCCTTTATCTGGACACCTATTTCCACAAAGCTTGTGAGAATTTAATGACTTGGTGACTTTTGCCCTTCTGCAGATTGCACTGAATTGGTCAAGAGAGTCCCAAGTTATTAGATGTGGCAAGAGGGTATGAGTTGTGCACGTACACAGTCCGTTCACATAAGCTTTGATTCTTGAGGAAACCAGGTTAAAAATAACTCCCTGTGACACAGGTGGTGGGTAGGACATACCTAAAGCACCATTTCCACTACAAGTATAGCCCAGAAAATGGAGGAACGGAACCATTTTAATTCTTTGGATACTTTTAGCCAATACTAGCTTTGTCTGTAAACCTGGATTCCCTTCCCATTCAGATGCTCTTAGTAACCAGTAATCATCAATTTGTTTAAAAAACAAGCAACAAAAAACAGTTAATTGTTCTCTGCCTCATTATTTTTTAAATCTAGGTAGTGGCATTACCCAGTCACTAATAATCTGGTTTCCCACACATACAGTAACTGAAGAAGGGAGAAAAAAATACCTTGTTTTCTGAAGTGCAGAGGAGGGTACAGACACTTAGGTAATAGGTCAGATATTCATTAGGAACTGAAGGATGGAGTTATGCTAGGAAAAGTGCATTATTTGACCAAAAAAAGTAGCGCGTAATTTCCTGTAGAAAGTTCTCGAACTTACTAAAACTAATTTCATAAGGCAGAGTTCAGCCGTTCCGTAGAATCATAGAATCATTAAGGTTGGAAAAGACCCTCAAGTGCTCATACCACAATGAATCTGTGACAACTGAACCTGCCTAACCAAAATATTGCTAGAGGAGTGAATAAAAGATGCACAGTTCCCATAGCATGCACTTCAGAGGAACACACGATGTTGATGACTGATCAGTCACATCTTGGAGTTGTGTTTGTGTAAAAACTTGAATGAGTTTCCAGTAGCACACGACGTTGGCATTTCATTTTACAATCTAAAATGTTACCGACTTCTCAGGGAATGGAACTAGATTAACATGGTCAGAGAAGAGTGATGCTTCAAATTATTTAGCATGTAAATAGACATTTAAGAGGACAGAAGGGACAGCAGAGCTGTTATTAAGCAGAGAGTATATGAAGTTGACATTTCTGACAGTTTCTAGGCTGCCAAGTTTGAGGCTAACACTGATTTATGTGTATGCTTTTGTTTAGGGGACGAGAGAAAAATACTGAAAATTTAATTAGAAGAAATCTACTGTGGCAATAAATAAAGAAGTGGTGGGCCTGGCAGCTCTATCGTGAAGTAATTAGAAGGAATAAATGCGAGTCCAAGGTTTCTCACTCTGTGTTTAAGACATGAACTTCATCACCTTGGAAATTATTTTCCCTTGTGGTTTTCATTTGTATTATTAGTTCAGGCAGTGTAGAACTTCTCTATCTCTGTGCACGTTTGGTTCATACAGATGGATGAAAATGCCGTTTGAGATGATGCGCATCTGGAAGTAATTGTGAAATAGCAGAAAATGACTTTTTAATCTGATTTAAGGAATAAAAAGGTCTGGGTGGTAACATTTCAACTGCAAGTGTGCATTTAGTCCACTGTCATTATTGGTCTGAATTCATTCCCACAGCAGTTGGGGATTGATCCAAAGGCTTTTGATGTCAATGGGAGTCCTTCCACTGACATTAATGTTCTTTGGATTAGGTCTTTAGAAGTCATAAATCTGTCTAGACCATAATTATTTCCTTGAAATTGTTCCTGATGATGATTCTGCTCTTAGGGAAATTTGCAAAAGTCAAGTCACCTCCTGTAGCAGGATGCTCAGATATGTCTGTTACTGATTAATGCACAAATGAGGGAAGATGTCAGATGCTAAATGTATATGAAACACAGCTTCTCTCACTGTTGTTTTTAGGTTTGGATCAATGCTCCTACAATGACTTTAGCTGTACCGTCCTAATAGGCACTGGAGACCTAAGTGGCAATATATTTTGAGAAGAATGCAGATGTTACCTAAGTCACATCTTCCTTTTCACTCATTCATAGGAAAAAGCTATTGATATGTTTAAACTTCAGTGGTCTTTTTTTATATAATGTCTTTTATCTCACGAAGAGGAGGCTTTAAGTGACTTGGCTGAGGTTTCCGAAGACGCAAACAGAATATTAGCATGGCATATTTTACTCCTTTTTATGTGAAATTGCAGTAGCTCACCAAGCAACCACATCTGCCAGTTCTGATAAGTGATACCTTTGGTTGTATTTGATGCTGGTTGTAAAAAAGCAGTTAGCTGTGAGATACCTCCAGATTTCCAGACACAGAACCTGTAATGTGGGTATTTTCATGTATGTGCTGGGAGTAACAAAATCATGGAATCCAATTACCAAAATCTGATTAGAGTAAAAAGGAATTTAATGTTACAACAGCATTTATTAGGTGAAGCTACCTGATTGATATGCATAGGACGACAATTTTCAGAGAATGTGTTTCCCAATCTTTACTATATGGCACCAAAGAAAAGTACCCTTTCCTGCTTCTTTCTTGACATCTCTAAGAAATAAGGGTTCATTCTGAAGGTAACAGCAAAAAACTCTGGATTGCTTAATTGTTTTTATGCAGATAACATTGCCTGAGCTGAACCATTTATTTTAACTGTATTTGAGAATAATTATGATCAGAAGTATTTTCCAGTTTCTGTCCCCTTTCCTAAGTCTTCAGGAATGCGGGTTCATTACTATATTTTTGAAAGAGTAGTTGACTATTTTTGGTCAGAAAAGTGTCATGGGTGAGTAAATCTAGTAAATACAGTTAATAAATTTAATTGCTTTACTGGAGAGCTTTATTTGTAAATACATTACATAATGGATAAGTGTATTATATGCAAACGTTCTTTTATTAGATTTAGTTTGGTTCTGAAAGTTAGCTTTTTTTAAATCAGTAATTTTTTAAGAGGAAAAACTAGTGATAGATTTCAGTGTATTAGAAAACCCAACCATTAGAATTAAGAAATTTTTAGTCCAAAGATATAATAAATATTAGTTTTCCTTGATTATTATTGTTTCAGTATTTCTTTTGGCCTAGATACTTAATGAATTACTTTGTGCAGATGCTATACACATATTGAAATCTTGGGAACCATAAAGGTTTCCTAAAGAATAAAAATTTTGAATTCAGGTAGAGGATTCTAGTTTCTATTTAAATATTGGAGAATTAATGTTGGTACATTACCTGCTCTAGGTGAAGGATCAGCATCTTAGCATATATGTTCTTCTAGTAGGTGTCTGGTTTCTTAGGTCTCTTCAGCCATTAAAATTATTATTATTTCATTAATCAGATTGTGGACATTGACAGTTTTGCATCCATTGTTAAAGAATATGGAGACATAAAGGTAGAAATTTACTGTTTTTACAAAACCCATTAGACTTCTAAATGCAGTAGAAGATCCTTGATTCCCTTGATAATAGACATGCAATTAACATTACCATTTAAAATGGCCATTTGCTAATACTGCAGTTTTTTTATTTCAGCCCCTCTTTTTTTCTCACCTTTTATCATTTCTTACTTTTTCTTATGTCTTTACCTCCTCTCTGTCATATTTAGCCCCATTTCACCCAGACAGCGTGTCCCCACATGCTGTGGTTAACTATACCATTGGATAAAATAGCCCCTTGCAATGCCTGGGATTGAAGAGCGTGTGAGGTGGAACAGGCAAAGATTGATGCCTCTAACATACATCTCATGGCTCACAGGCATCTCATGTGCATGTGTGGCCCAGGAGCGACAGGAGTTTGGTTTATCTGTGCAGCAGCAGAGCTTTAGAGCAGCCCCACTGAGAGACAGCGCTGTTTCATCTTTTCAAAAAAAGGAGGAGAAAGGGCTCTTTAGGAATTATTACTTGTGTTTACATCCAGGTAGTAGCCTTCAGCCAGAAGGAATCTTTCTCCAAAGGGTGGGCGTGTCAACACTGACAGTCCAGAGTAGGTTTTGCTATACACACATCATTGACGTATAAGTCGAATTCTGGAATTCTGTACCCAAAAAAGCAAACAATTGCTGATGCTAGAAATACCCCTACATACAGGTATCTTAACACCATTGTTAGTGCCAGTACAGAAACTACAGTTCCAACTGGATGAGGTCAAAATCAGTCGTGTTTAAAACGGTTTCCAGGAAATGGTGCGTTAGTTTGGAAGTTTTTCATATACACACATTTATTGGATTTGGAAGTTTATAGAAAATCCCTAGATTGTTTGGAAGGGGTAACAAAAACTTGAATGGCGCTCCAGCAGAGATAGTATGCTCTGAGCCCTAGCTGATCATCACTGCCCCATAGCTCTGATGTGCTCTCATTACAGAAGACATCATAGTTGCATTCAATGATGAAATAGCAGCAGCTTCCTTACTGTGCTACAACTTAGCACTGGTGAAGTAAAAACCATGTATGTGGCAGATTGATGATATGATTAATAATAATGAGGAGTTGATTTCAGTAGATCACACATAAGCCAACACAGAGAGAAAATCAAATTCTTAAGAGAGTATGCATGGCTGGTGGTCACAGATCTGGTGGAAAAAGTGCCTGCCAGCAGCTCATGGCTATCCCTGTTACAAATGACCTATCGCACTGAGATTAGCCAACAGTAACAATGTTAACATAGTCAAAATAATTTTAAATGTTTCCTAGATTAGAACAACTGCATGAGCAGTTCTGAAAGCAGGGTAGAAATGACAGTATGTGCTACAGAGAAGTAGTGGTGAAAGGCAAGGGGAGGTAGTCTTCACCGTCTTCAGGTGCAGCCAGAAGGTCTCAGGGAAACTGCTGGAAAAAATGGAACCTCAAGGTCAAAACTGCTTCGGTCCAGCTACAAAAACCAAACATAAAATGTTATATTAATATGTGACATCTTAGCGCAGAGGTGATAATCTCTGCAATTATCCATCCTTCTTTTAACAGCTACCTAGCATAGAGCTATTTTGAATAGAAGACAAAATACCTTTAAGCAATAAAGCTGCTTACTGTGCACCTGGACAGGAAGAGGAAGCAGAACTTTGACTCAGAAAAGAATGACACTCAAAGAACGCAGAAGTTCTTCAGCAACATCTAAATCAGAAATGTGGTTATTGATTCTTATGAAAACTGTTTATGGCACTAAAAACAGCATCACTGTGTTTCGCTGTTTCTAATTGAACACTTCTAACTAAATGAAAGGAAGTTCCACCTCGTTGTCATGAACATTACAAGGATTTATTAAACTATTTGCTTGTCATCTCTGACAGAGTGCTAAGTGAAGTTCTACAGCTAGTCATCTAGAAACAAGAAGCAGCATTGCCAAGTGTAGTAGCACTTCCTAAACACTGTCGAGTGTGTTGCAGAGCAAGTCAGTATGGTTGATTGGCACTGCTGCCAAATTACTCAAATACAGAGATTGATGCTTTGTCAGCTGTGTAAGGAGACAATGGCTCTGAAGTTCAGGGCGCAAACTGCTTTCTGCTGTGACGGGAGGTTGTGCGCTAACCACTTTACTTCTAGAAGGATCCTGACCGGAAGGGTGCACAGATGGACCTTGCAGGAGGGACAATCTTTTTAGAAATCGTGTGGTTATCGCACATCTGTCTGTTGGAGCAGGAGACAGTTACACACACTGTTAAAGCGATTTTTATATCCAGGTAAATTCAAAGCATAGGGAACAGAATTACGACACTCTGTGGTTTTCAGTGCTGTCGACTTTGGAAGCGTGTGGAGGCTTTTGTGCAAATTCAGCAGCCTGGAAAGGACCGTGATTATTCTCTGTGCTTCACGGTGATGTGGTGATAAAGGTGCTTGATCAGGACGGACTTCCAGAACCCTTTACTGTCAAAGAGGTCACGAAACAGATTGCATCCTTTGCCACTTCTGATTAACATTTGCTTTGTTGAGTCAACAGGAAAGGTAACCACATTCAGTACCGTACAGATGCCAGAATATTTAACCTGAACATTAAATCAGAGGTCCCATATCTGCTGACTTGTGTTACTTGCTCTTTGCTGATGACTAAGTATTGGTTATTCACACATATGTAAGCAGACTACATATTATTGATTGTCTCAGCCCCTCTGCCAAGTGGTTTGGCCAGGCCATTAGCATAGAAGAAAAAGAGATCCTGCTCTAACCTTGCTGTGGTGGAAAATATCCTGAGGCAGTAGTCTGTGCTGACAATATGCTAGTAAAATAAGTGAGAACAGCAGTGCTACTTCAGCAGCACACTTCTTTCAAAACACCACAGTTAGTAGCAAAGTCATGCAGGGAATAGCAAAAGCCAATATAGTATTTAGGACATTAAAGCAGCATGTCTGAAATGAGAGACATCTGGCTTCCCACAAAAGGAGACATCTATTGTGCATTAGTTGTTGCCACTCTTTGTATAGCTACAAAGCTTGGACCATTTATGGTCTCCACATTGAGCATCCAAACCATTTCCAATGCACTGCTTTCATGCCCTGCTGCCATAAAGCGGTGGGATGTTACCTTGTATGTTGCACTCCTAAATTGCTGTCACATTATCAGCACTGCAGCAAGGTTACAGGACATCCAGTTATGCCAGACCTAGTTCTCATGTTGGACAACAGATTGCCCAAAGCATGGGCATGGGCAGGTGAGATGCAGAGAAAAGCTCAGAGGTTGCGTAATGAGGTGATTAATGACAAGTTTAAGGCAAATCCTCAGTTATGTGTCATCAGTTTCACAGTGTGGGAAATCATATCTGAAATTTTCTGCTCTGGCAAAGAATAGGTACTCATGCCGTCATAACAATCAAATAAAATCAGAATGGCGCTATATGGTCTAAGTGAATATTGCAGTGAAACAGATTATATCTGTAGACTTCACAGTATCATGAGAATGGCCCTCGTTCTGGGACAATAATACCAAGTCCCAATGTACTGATGGAAAACAGGCATCATAATCACTCTCTTTCCATCCCTGGTGCTACTGTATTTCTGAGTTTGCCATTTCAAAGGGCTACTTATGGAAGATATAAATAATATTTTTTGTAAACCCTGGCACAGGTTGCCCAGAGAGGTGGTAGATGCCCTAACCCTGGAAACATCCAAGGTCAGGTAGGACAGGGCTCTGAGCAACCTGATCTAGCTGAAGATGTCCCTGCTCACTGCAGGGAGGTTGGACTAGATGACCTCTAAAGGTCCCTTCCAACCCAGACTATTCTATAATTCTGTGATATGAAGATACATTTTAAAAACATTTTCTGATTGTACATCTTATTGTTGGGGACCGTTAGATAGTGACAGGAAAACTGAATTGTTGACTGTTTGCTCACACTGTTGGAGTGGATTTTATCCATGTTTTGACATGGATAACATGTTAACATAACATGAACATTAACATGTAGCAGTGTTTGGCAGTGTAAACATTTTTACATGTTTTTAACAATAGTGAAAGGATGATTTTTTTCAATAGTGAAAGGATGAGAGGAGAGGATAGGGTTCTACAGTTACTGTAACTGGCATTCAGATTGCCTCAACATATGGAAGGCAGTTGATTTGCACAAGTGCAGACATTTTTTTAATGTGAACCTTAATTTTTATGTACACTACGATTCAGATTATCTGAATTGTCTGCTTGGTTTTTTGACCCATTACAACAGAAAATACGTAGTCGAACAATTCTCAAATTAATCCTTGATCTCTTTCTAATTTCTTAGATTTTGCTGAATTGAGATTATCATTCCTGTTTTGAAATGATGGTGTTGCATTCCCTAGAAATTTGTAACAAATTTTATAAGGACTGGTAATTCAACATGCTGTCATTATTTTCTGCAGATGTAAACAGATTTTCTCATAGTTCTTTAGCATTTCTCACTTCTGGTAGTTCATAAAGATTTAATCCTGAAGGGCTTAGTATCTGATGTTATTCCAAAATTTAGAAAGGTTGTCAGCTAGTTCCCATTCTGCTTGAAACCACTGAGCCATAATGTTTATACAGGTATTTACATCCATGTGTTCATCTTTGATAGCACTTCCTTTTGTACACCTAATGGAAAGGGTTACCATTCCTTGCCTTGGTGTAAAGGTTTTTAAGATACGGGACTCTGAAACCTGGGCACTGGGTGCTGCATCTGTGAAACATCTAGAAGGAGCCTCTGTCCTCTGTATCTCAAATGTGACCAAAGATGACAATTGCTATATGTAATAATACATCTCATTTCTACTCACACATTTACAGAAAATTATGTTATAGGTATCAGACAAGACAGTTGATTTTTCAGATTACTCTGTCTATTGAGGAATGTATATCACAAGTCCCCATGAATAGCCATCAGACATTAACCAGGGTTAGATTGGATTTTTAATCAGTAACTTGAGCTGTGGAGTGTGCCATTGCGGTTGCCAACCACTTCCATGTTTCAGCCTAGATCATGCAGCACACTAAGATGGGAAAGGATGGTGGCTATTTACAGAATCACAGAGTGATAGGGGTTGGAAGGGCCCTCTGGAGATCATCTTGCCCAACCCCCCTGCTTGAGCAGGGACACAGGAATGCAGCAGTCACTACCTATTTGTACATCTACCAAGTTCTTATTTTTGCTTTTGAACATAATTTAGAAACCCTCATTCTACCTGAGTAGCTAGCAGTTTAGGGACTGAGAGGTGGTGAACTGAATCTCATGACATGCTTGTCCAAATATGAAAGCTGGTAATCTGGTTGCCTTTGTATAAAAAGATACTGCTTACTCGACACAAGCTCTGAAGCATGATGTTACTTAGCCAAATCAAATAGCTTTACTAATATAGATTGAATTCAAACTGAACTGAAGAGTTTTCTCAGACTCAGAAAGTAAAATCCATTTGTGCATGCAGAGAATCGATCAGCAGAAATCATAACTTCCTGGATGTCCTTTTTTGAGTAATATTGGTGAAATTTAGACAGTGACATTTTATACCCATAGAATGGAATCAGCTGAAAGTATTTTTCCAGATAGTTTTGGGAAGTACAAATCTTTTATACGTTTTTTATTAGTAACCCATTCAAGGAACTGTTTTGGATGAATGTGAACAATTACTTAGGTAAAATGATTTGCTAGAGGAGGTGGTCTCTGGTGCTTGGATAGATCATAATATAACCTGATAGGTCATAGGCACACAGCACTGCAGTGTTTGGAGGACAGTGGGTTGACTTGCAGAAGCCCAGCTGCAGGAAGGCCTGTCCAGTTGTTCATGGCAGGCCTCCTGTGTCGTCTTGTGTTTGTGATTAGAAAAAGCTCAGCAGAGCCCTTGTTCTTCAGAGAGACTATAGCTGCGTTGTGTTCAAGTATAGCCTGAGGATGTGGGACTTCTAGATTTAATGGTTGACTGCTGACCCAGCTGTTGGATCTGAACCTGATAGGCTTTTGTATGAACTATATGAAAGGCTATGGCATGGAGGAGAAGGGGAACAGCCACCTGGGTACAGTTGCTGCCTGAGCCTGCCACAAGTGTGTACTGCCTCATCTGCCGCCAGCCAGCCTGTAGAGGTGGCACGGTCTTGTTTCCATTGTGACCTACAGCATTGCCTTTCCTAGCCGTGCCTGTGCTCGCTGCACAGTGTATCAGAGCTGCTTTTCTGCAAACAGAACAGCTTGTTTCTTTAACAGCACACTCACATTGAAACTAATATTGTAACTCAGCAAACAAGCAATGGCAAATCAACAAGTGTGAGGAGGCAAAGGAGTATGTATGTTCTTGTCCATGAACTATTTGCTGCATTTATATTACAGATTCAAGGCTCGATACTGGATCTTGCCCCATTTCTCTGCATAGCTGTAGATTTCTGTCTTGGAACTGGACATCTCATTAGGATCAGAGCATGAGATTTTGGCTGGAGAATTGCTCTCCACTGGTTTTTAACTAAGGAGTAAAGGGAAAAAATACAGGTACTTTGCCTATGTAGAGTGAGCATAGTTATTGCAGCTGTGTATATGTTGAACAGTAACTTGCAAAATAACAATAACCAACTGTTTTTTCTACACTCTGAGGACTTTCTTTCATTTTAAAGTCTGGCTTTTATTCCACATACTCAATTTCTCCACTCACATCTAACAATGTGATTATTAGTAAATTCCCATGAGCAGTATTGAAGAAAGATGCTGTCTTAGGGATATTTTAAGTTTTTCAAGACAAAAAGGACTTGGTATCAGAATTATTATTGATTTTCAGTCACTGCAAAGTACACACACATCACAATAAAGGTTAAGTGCCTAGAAGAATCTAAAAGAGCAGCGACTTTAAGTAAAAAGGAAGTCCAGATTAAAAAGAAATCAGACTAAAATAAACGCAGTGAACTACTTTTTTTCTGAGTCAGTCTGGAATGTTTTCTTCATATGGCTACTGTAAACAGGATGTTTTCTCTTTTTCTTAATGCAGACATGAACACATCAATATTTAATTTGACCATGAGTAGTATATGTATTGCATTTAACCCCAAATATATTTCAGACTTTGTGTGTTTTTATAATGATGATACAAATTTATAAATCCTTAATGCCCTTAATGCCGCCCATATGTTGTGCTGAAATCCATAGGAATCTGTAAAAATAAAAGTCAAGAAGATAGTTATAGGCTCTGAAAACTGAAAACAGACCTAAGCCTATCTAACAGCTAAAGATTTGTCAGCTGGATCCTAATGCTCCTAAACCTTTGGCATAACAAATGTTGCCTTTGAGAACTTATCCCATTATATCTGGGCATCTTAAATCACTCTACAGAAATAATATAAAATAACATAGAATGCTCTACTTCTAAATAGAAGACATGATCCTGGCATCTGTGCTTCTGCCCCAAGTGCTCTCCTTCTGTGCCACAATCAGCATGAGCTTTTCTTAGATTTATGCTTGTGGGCATATGGGCAAGTGGGAGTCATTTGGAGATGTCAGTTGTCCACATTTTTTTCCTTTTATCCTTATCCACTGTCAGTTGCTAAGGATGGTTCTGGCTTTGCTCGGAAGCAGCATGCAGTCAGATTGCTTCATGTACGTTTCTGAATTTCAGAAGGAGAGAGCAAGAGAAGCCATTATAAGGACTGGCATGTGTGCATACACAGGTATTTTCCACCAACAGAAGATGGCATTGATTCCTCTGCCCGTGTAAAAGCTCTGTCTCAGGTTTTTACGTACACTTGCCCCGTACCACCTGAAGACTAGTCAGATAGGTGCAATCAGATGCTGTCATCAATTTGTAGACTCTCCGTGCCCATTTGAAACCCAGGACTTCTAACACCTACGGATCATTATTAGTTTGGAGGCTACCCTGCCCATGGGACTAAGAATTTCTGCTAGTCATCCTGTCTTTTGTTGGTAGCCTTTTGTTAGGCAACAATTGCTCTCTTCCTTTCACACCCACTATTCATGTTGCTGGATTTTATTTTCCCTTCCACTCATAGTAAACTGATGCACCAGCACAGCATTTTAATGAATTTCTATTTGGTTAGGCAAAAGTTGGATTGTCATGAGTAATCGAATTATTCCTCTGGAGACAGGATTTCTAAGTAAAGTGATGAGGTGAAGCGATTACAGCTGTAACCCTTACAAGTATAAAAAGATGTGTTATGCTAATCCTTTGTGAATGGGTTGAATTGAAAGCGCGGGGAATAAAAAAGAATGCTCTTAAAAAAAGAAGGGGGTATGAAAGGACTACTGTGTCATTTATTCCCTTTTCATTCATCCTCTGTTGCTATAGAGAAAAAAAAAAGTAGTGGTAAACTGGAGTGCTTTACCTTTCAAGGCAGTCATTCAAATAATTTAATCTTAAGCTGCCTGAAATATTGAGGAGAAAAAACAAAACCCATACGGAGGAAGGATAGGTATAGCAAAAAGAAATGTGTGAAGTAGTGCCAGTAAGAGTACGTTGGCTTTTTTAGGTTACTAAAGCTGGTATGACCTTCTCTTACCTTGGTGTAAAAAGAACAGAGTGAGGAGGGGGGAAAAAAACACTGAGGAAAATATGAGTTATGCCAAACATTGCCTTTATCTGCAAACACTTACAGCCCCAGTTGTGAGATCCTTGTTACCCCCAGGCTTGTTTATTTTCTGTTTCAGCTTTTTCAGCTGTTAAATAGGAGTACTCTGTCTCAAGTTAATACATGAAAAGACTTTTAAAGGTTCAGCTAGAAGGAGAGGTGGCATGTGAATTACAATGTAGTGATTAACTGACTAGAGCAGCATAAATAGGTTTTGTTAAATGGAGAGGAAGAAATAACTTTTTGTTTTAGACGACCAGCCTGAACGTAAATGGCCAATGGTATAAGTTTTTTGGGTTTGGTGTTTTTTTCTGTTTTGTTCTCAAAGATATCAAACAATTTTCATTGTTGCTCTTTTTCCTTCTCTCTGTATACTTTTCAGGGGAGAGGGGTGGGGAGCAGCACCCACCCAGCTGCTCACTCGCTCTGCCCACCAGCAGAATGGGGAAGAGAATCAGAAGAGCAAAAATAAGAAAACCTGTGGGCTGAGATAAAGATGGTTTAATAAGTGAAGGAAAGATTTACTTATTTTTTAAAAAGTGATGCAAAGCAGTCCCTCACCACCTCCCACAGACAGCCCAATGCCCAGCCAGCGTCCGAGCTACGGTTGCTTTGGAAATTCAAAACTTCCAGATTTTATTGCTGAGCATGGTTTCATATGGTAGGGAATATCCCTTTGGTCAGATGGGGTCAGCGGTCCTGGCTGTGCCCCCTCCCAAACTATTCCCAGGTTGGTGGGGGCAGGCAGAGTAGGAAAAAGAGAAAGCCTTGATGCTGTGCGAGCACTGCTCAGCAATAGCTAAAACATCCCTGTGTTATCAACACTGTTTTGGATTTGTAACCAAAACACAGCCCCACACAGACTGTGATGAGGAAAGTTAACTCCACCCCAGCCAGACTTAGTATATTCTCTAAGAATGCTTACATGTTATGGTCATGTTTTTCAGCATACTGTCTTTTCTGAGGAGAAGATTGGGGCAAGTTTGGGCAAAATTCCTTCACCTATGTCTGCCTACAGAGATGATTCAAATTCAGTGTTCTGAAAGTTTCGTATTAATGAAATCCTTCATTAGCTCTAAATTTGGAAAAAAATACCAACAGGCACAGGGGGATGAGCTGTTTACTTTTCCCTGTAAGGTATCTGAAACTAACTGGAGTTTAAGAACAGAGCTTTTGAAGGAAAAGGAGAAAAAATATTTCCAGAGCTACTACTTAACACTTGCATTTCTTCCAAATTCCTTGATTTCAACCCCCCTGGAAAGCCTCTGTTTACTACTCTTACTGTTTTGCCCACACCCCTCTTGAAATTTTTAAAATATTAGCTAAGGTGAAAAGACGTGTTTTAACATTAGAAGTGGTCTTCCTGTGTATTTCATTGTGGCTGGAACAGACCCTTGTGCACAAGGACCCCAGTCTGAAAAAGAAGGGATAACCCAGCTCTGAACCTAACTCACCCTTATCTCAGCTCTAATCTTCCCTCACCCAAGGTTAAAGACCAGAATGAAATCCAAGCTGAAATTTTGTGTTACTGGAGTATTTGATGGGCCAAACATGTGAGAAAGGTCTTTGCAAAACACAAAGCAGGAGTCTCTTGCATTTGTTACCCACCTGCAGTAGTACAGGCATGGTGGCAATGCCATGGGAGAAGGATATTATGAATGTAATAAAAAGATATATGAGGGAGTACTTGCCAGTATAAAAATCTAATACTTCTAGGACTACAGGATGAGGAGTATTTGGCTTCTTCAAAACAAAAATTGTTTTAATTTGGCTGTTGTGACTGAGTTTTCAATCAGCAGTTGGAATTAAAGTTTCTTAAATATTAATGGTACTTTTTACCCTTACCAAATGTCAAGATCAGCGTAAGATGGTTCAGCGCAATGAAACATGTTTTGAATTCAGGTTCACTATGTAAACATTGTTAAGTCAATGAGCTGAGTGAGAATGAAGTTTAGTTGGTGTATTGCTGTGCAGTAAAACATTTCAGGTATTTTACTGTTTCTTGAAAAGGGCTTTACAAGCACTCAGTAAACAGATAGAAAATTGATATTATGTCAAAAATATCTTCTGGTGATGAAACTGATTTAATAAATACCTGCAATATCTATGAATGCTTAATAAAGCATTTTTTTTTTAGTGGGCATAAATACATTTTGCTGTAAATGAATGAAAATAAGTTTCTGCTGGGAGCTTAGAGCCAATGCGTCTTAACAAATTGTTGAAAAATTCTGCAGTAGGTATTGCTTTTATGTAAAGTCCTGAAAGTCCTTAAATTGTCATCTTTATTCACTACATTTGATGAAGCAGAAGATGAAGACACCTGAAATAAGGCTTTTCCTTTACTAGCTTGTTTTAAGAGTGGTTGAACCCCTCACTCCCCTGTTTGTCCGTACTGGCATAGCCCCACTGATTTCAGCTGAAGGTCCGCTCTCAGATGCATATGGAGTTGTTTGATTTCCCAGGTCTCAGGAGAGTAGCTGAACGTAGAAAATAATTGAATCAAACTGGAGCATTTTGAGTGCAATAGTTTGAGGCAGGAGTAGTTGTTTGATTGGGGGGGGGAGGAAGGTTAGATGACAAGGTCTGCACTGATATTTTTCTGTTAAGTAGAAGGCAACACCACTTCCCTCATTTCAGTGACTTTGGTTGGTTGGTTTGTTTTTAACTGCCTGGTAAGAAAGAGAAAGGAGTGTACTTGGTACAACTAAAGTTGAAGACTTAGTATCAGTGACCTGAGGGTAATATATTATCACAGGGAGGTGATCTGTAAATTGCAGATTTACAGATCTGTAAATCGCAGTTTATTTCAGACATGACTTGTAATGCTATTTACATTCTTGTTCTGCCTGTCTCGCAAAAAGGCACACAATTTATGGGGAGCTACATGCTAGTTTTGTGTTGTGGCAGCACATGTAGTAGCGTCTGGAGTTCCTCTTGCTAACTAGCACAGGGTATGGCCTTTCTAGAGCGTGCAAGGTAATGTTTGCTACAGGTCTGGGACTGTGCCTTCTGAAAGAAGGAAAGAAAGAAGCCACTTCCTTTGCTCACAGAGATTCATGTTTGAGTTTGCTCCTGTTTTCATTGGCATGAATCGCTCAGATTCATGTAGCAAGGGAATAAAGTTCAAGTCCAATTTAAATTGACATTTACAACCAAAAATCATTTATTTCCTCAAAAATAATTTATTTTCATAACTGAAGAACTTTAAACATTTTCTGTATCGTTACCCTTTCTTCCTACCTATTTTATGCTTACCTATTTTCCTGCTACCCTATTTTATGCTTGCTTTCTTTTACTGTTTTCCTTTTTGCTGTTTTTTCTTTTTTGTTTTCCTAATAGTCCAATTCTTTCTTCATCGTGTTCTCCTTGTTCTGCATACCTGTTTTCCAGAATTTTTTTTTTTTTCCATTTCTGATTACCCTTGCCATCTCTCTCTATTTTCATTCTCCTGTCAGACCTAGAGCAGCCTCTTTAACCACAAGCTGTCTTCCTGCCACTAAATCCTGAATCGCCCCTCCTTTATCTCCCCACTCCTCCTTACAGCAGGGTTTCTCCAGTCCTGGGGAGCAACCAGGGAGAGGTCCACGAGCAAATGAGGAGAGCATTTCAGGGAGGAAAGCAATCGCATGCTATAGTCACTAAGTTCTTTTACCCGGTATGTAGCTGTATTAATAGCAGCTTGAAAGGGTGCTTTCTATCCCCTTTCCCACTTAATGAAACTTCAGCTGAACAAGATGCTTTCTGATAAGCAAGGACTAACTCATCTAATGTCTCTTCTCAGCTGGCTTTCTGCACTTCTTTGCGTTGAGAGGCAGGACCTGAACAACAGTCTTCATCTTTATAGGGAATCAGTGTCCACTGAGAATCTTTTAGCAAACCAGAGCATGAGGTTTTTTCTTAAATATTCAAGGCAAGATGCGTAAAGCTACAGTCATCTTTTAAAAGTGCCCAGGAGCCATCTCTGATTGAATCTTAGAGGATTGTTTTTGAAATTGTGACAGCCTTAGAAAAAAAGCCTCAAACATGAATCTAAGTGAAATACTGAAACTGGAAGAAATACAAAGTTAAAACTGCATTCCCTGCATTTCAGAGAATACAGCTTCACACATTTATTTATTTATTAAAACAAGGCAATAATGATCACTTAGAGCAATGAGATGAACAGAGTGTCAGTTGGTGTCTTCACGTATAAAGTAGGAATCTTGGAATAATTCAGGTTGGAAGGGACCTCTGGAGGTCGTCCGGTCAAACCCTTGCTCAGAGCAGGGTCAGCTTAATTGGATCTAAATTAGAAGTTAAATTAGGTTGCTCAGGGGCTTGTCAAGCTGAGTTTTTAATGTCTCCAAGGATGGAGATTCCTCTTTTGGTACTTTCCCCGGTGTTTTACCACCCTCATTGTGATTTTTTTATTATTATTTTTTCCTGTGCTATCTACTTTGGGATTTCCCACATTGCAAGTCATGTCTGTTGCCCCTAGTCCTTTTGCTGTGTGTCTCTCAGAGCAGAGTCTGGCTGTGTCTTCTCTACATCCATCCACCCGTAGGCAGCTGAAGGCAGCAACAAGATCAATTCTCTCCTCCTTTGTTTTCTGCAAAGCTGCTTTCTAACTTCAGGCTGTACCATGGTGTGGTGTTACCATCCCAAGTGCAGGGCTTTGCTCTTGTCCTTGTAAGTGAAAGAAGGTAGAATTATTTTCCATGGAGAATATCACGTGTAGCTGAGTGGAAATATGTCGGCCCTGGTGCAAGTTTGGGAGCACAGAACTGAACATTTATTTTTTACCAGTTACAGTGAGTAAAATCTACCTGGGTCTACAAAACAGAAAGGTTATTAAGTCCCTTCTCCTTTCTTAGTGGGGTAATGGTAGGTGTATTTACACCTAAATGATCAGTGAGATAACAAAGACAAATGGCCTTTAATACTATAGATTTTCCTAAGGTTTGTATTTATAGCATGGGGAAAATAAGTTAGTGCTATATGTGATCTTAGATCAAATTACATTTTTATTTCTTGCTTTTCCTTTTCAGCATTTTGTCCTGCTGAAAACCTCTTAGATAAAGTTACCTTCTGAAGTGTTCTAGTAATCAAAAAATGCTTTTATACTTTTCTTATGAAGTTTAATGTAGTACCAAGTTGTTTAACATTTGATTATGGAATACATTATTATTCTTCACTTTCCATTTCTTGAATGCTTGAAGTATGCAAACAGTTTTGTATTTAATTTTATTTTTGGGATATTCTGGAAGTAACAGACATGATTGTATAGGACTGCGCTATGTTTTCATGTAATACAGTCTTATTATTACACCAGTCAGGCAAGAGGAGGTCTTATCTAGAGATATTGTCATTGCATTGGTTGGCTAATATGTATCCTCAGGCGGACGTTTCTTTTCAAACATGGGTACTTAAAATATGAAAGTAGATCTGATTTATGAGAGGTGCTCAGGCCATCTGAAAGTCATTGCCTGTGTTGGTGCCATCTGAATATGTCAGGGTGACTTCTACCCAGGTTTGAAAGTTCTGTTCAGCTGTCTCTAAGAAGGCAGATAGATAGATAGATAGATAGATAGATAGATAGATAGATAGATAGATAGATAGATAGATAGATAGATAGATAGATAGATAGATAGATAGATAAACATTCCCTATTTTTTAAGGAATAAGAAGCTGAAGTGAGTCATTCATCACTCTTATCAAGTCAGTCACTGAATAAAGCCGCCATTCACTTCCTTGAAGAGGAGAAAGGCTATTTTCACTGTGGATGGTCAGGAATACCCACTTGTAATGGGAGCTCACATGGTGGAGTGGCCTGCGTGTTTCAGATCACAAGTCACATTTTGCCAAAGGGACAATTTAAACGAGGTACACAGAGGTGTGTCTTAGCCTGTGTCTCTGAAAACTAGAGCACATTGCTTTCATGTCAGTTCTTGTTTAATTCAATTTTTTGCTCCTATTTTAAAAATGTAAATTTGGTTTTTCTCATTGTTAGGCAAAGCTCATTGCCTCAGTATAGATATTTTTGCCACTCATCTGCAAGAGTTCTTGGCACTCCTTCAGTTTAAGGTGATTTTCTCCTCCAAATCAGTCACATTTTAATCAGATCACAACTGAGTGAAAACCCTAAAACCAGATTTAAAACATAAATACCAGTACAGTAATCTTCTTTGTTAGCAATCCATTACATAAATCATAATACAATATTTGCATGTTGTAGTTGTCTTCATTTATTTTGACTTCCATGCGGATTTGAAGCTTTTGTTAGATACATTCTTTTGTTCCTTTGATACAGTTGTATTTTCCCGGAGGATCTAGCTGGGAAAGCAACAGCCCAAGGCATATCCAATACAGAGCAGCTAATTTCATCCTCTGGATAAACACAACTAAATGCTCCACTACCCAGAAAACATGCAGCTGAGGGGGCCACAAATCCACCTTCAGACTGATAGCTTTTAGTTCTGCACACCACACAACCCAGTACTACTTTTCATACAGCCTGGCTGCCTTCTGTCAGAGTAAGCTTTGTGCAAGTAAAAACTGATTCATCTTTACTTTTTATGAACCAGTGTAATGTCAGGTATGAAAAGTTCATCTAACTTTAATCATGGAGGCTCTTTATTACATCTGGTTTCTCCATCGCAGTTTCGTGTGAGTATTTACTTGAAAAACAGAAATAACAAAAGGTCTTTTATTTCTTTCAGAAGAGAAAAATTGTTTAGTGTTTAAGGTCTGAAGGCATCAAGACTTCTGTATGAAAAGAAAAAAATGTGAAAAAGTAAAGCCAAAGGTTCAGAAAGTGGCAAAACACATTAGCAGTCATCTTTCTTGCAGGCATGTTTGGTCCTGTAGTCTGCAGGACTGCCGCCTCTTCCTTCTGCTTGAAAGTTTCTTTGTAATATTAGTAATATAGGGATATGTGGAAAGAGAGGCAATGACAGAATACAAAAGGTTTTTAATGTCATTACAGGTCCTGATCTGAACTCGCTAGTCAATGGCAATCAACCCAGAGCTGTGAACGTCAATGTGCTTTTTTTTCATATAGTTGTCATTGCATTAGCTGCATGTTGTTGCAGTGCCATTACGGCTGCGTTTCTAGATGTCAAATGCGATAAACAAGCATTTAAACAGGCTTGTGACTTCTTACACAGGGTTTAAGGCTTAGGTAATGTGTTTGTTTTCCAAATGGTTGCTGTAGAGGAAGATGTCAAAGCTTTCAGTCAGCTAAAGGCTGTTGCCCTCGCGTTGCAGCTGACAGACTACCGTGGGTAAGCACCACCGCTTTGATGTTTCAGTGCAAAATCAGGTGTCCTAGCTTGAGGTGCTGCCGTAAGACCTTTCAGATATACTTGGATAAGCAGATTTGGAAGCAACTGCATAATTAGGGTAATGGCTGAGACAGTACTTGCAGGCCGCTGCGATGTGCAGCTGGGTGATACCCAGTTGGTTTGGAAGAGGATATTTGCCTTTCCCTCATGCTCCCAGACCTCCAGCTGATTGGAGACCTATTAGTGCTAAGGAGTTCAGGAGAACCTCAAGAGTTTTGATCCATGTAGCTTTCTGAGAGTGGATGCTCTTCAAATGGGAAGACTTGAAAGAGAAGGAAAGTTCTCTACCGGGGGTGTTGCACACCAGTGCATCCTGTGTTGTCTCCCAGCTAGCCCAGTGGACTCCTATAGACGCTGAACAATGCCAGGAAAGTGTTGTATAACTGAAGAAGTTGCAAAAAATTTCTCTAGATGGAAGAACAGAATTCACGTGAAAGCAAGCGTCTTTGATTCTTTTGGGGTACTTATATTTACTCTTTCATTTTATTTGAAAAAGTTCCAATTTTTACCGGAAACAAAATACTGAAGGCTGGCAGTCACATCAGTAAGAATCTGGGATGCCAGTAATCAATGGGTGCCATTAAAGGCTAGTTTTAGCACTGTATAAACTTTAACCTCTGTGTGTTTGGAAAAACTGTGACCTAACTCCAAAGGAAGAGTTAGCCGTTTGTTTTCTTGGAGGGGGTTTTGTGTATTTTCTCACTTTTTACCATTCTGAATGGCAAGTAATAACCAGTGAGTGTACTAAAGACTAGTTTTAGGACTGTATAAACTTTATTCTCTGTGGGTTTGGATTTTGAAAGGTTGAAGGAAACACTATTTCTGTTCCTCCTCGTTGCTTTTTTCTTTTGATTCCATCCTCTATGTTATTAGCACTGCATTTGTTCTAAGATAATTTTTCATCTTGGGAATTTCCGTATTTTGAGCTACAGTGAGTACAGTTTGGTTTGAGAGTTTGCAGTTTTGTGGTGGAGGAGAGTTAAGCTGTCCTTGCTTCCTTCAGCGTAATTGCACAGATCTGCAATAACTCTGCAACTCCTACACTGCCAATAAATTCTCACTTACAATTTTATAGTTGCTTAAATTAGCAGAAGTTATTCACAGAATGTTATTTTCAATAAATATAGGAAAATGGAACTTCAGACATTTGAGAGTAATATTTTTCCCCATAAACCATGTTGTGTGCGTATATAAATGGTAACGATCATTATAATGTACTTTCTCTGCTAAACTTCTTAAATGTTACCTGGTGGAAAGGCACATAAAGATGAGGTGTTTTGTATATTTGTTACCAAACATTGCTTTTATAGTAGTTTTCTTTTCAGTTTAATTCTGAGCTAACAAGCCATATAGGAGTCATTGTCAAAACCAGGTAATTTCTTAATGCAGTGTTTTGCTTAGTTTAAATTTTATAACTATAACATCAAGTGAAATTTTATTTTTTAAAAAAACATGGGTTTGAAAGCAGGCTGGTTGTTCAGACTAAAACTTGAAAGTTTTTTAATTTGTAATGTGTCCCAACACTAACAATTCCCCCCCACCCCACCCCACCCCACCCCCCCACCCCCCCCCCCAAAAAAGTTAATAAATGACCTCATTACCAAAAGGCAGGCTGCCTTTTTATGTTCTCAGGAAAAAAAATGCTACAACAGTCTAACAACAGACCCATTGTAGAGAGAAAGTAATCACAGTGACCTTAAGAAATGGTAACAGTCCATCCAACAAGTCGTTGCTCAATGGTTGTGGTCAGGTGGATCAGAGTGTTAGGGGGCCACTCTCAAACAATACCCCTTTCCAGAAAATCAAGGAGAAATAGTGGTTTAGATTTCATTGTGTTAGTCTGATACTTTACAGCATCCATGTTATGTATTTCTACAACTTTTTTTTACGTGTCCTTTTCAAGGTCTGCTAATACTTATGCAATGAAAAAATGTGTAGAATCTTTAGACCTCTGCTTCCCTAATGGCTACTGAAGGAACTGCATCAAGTGGCTCAGGAAAGTCTCATTCTAAAAACTTTTTTTCCAAGACACAGAAAATTAACCAGATTTCAAAATAAAATAAAATTGTGTTATGTATTTCTCTTAATTTCCCTAACATTTCAAACATGCAGCTGTTATGGGATGAGACCTGGTATTTTGAAACAAGCACGTAGTATTGTCCACAATTAGGAGATCCTGTAGCTTTGTAAAACCCGAGTTCTGGCACAGATTAGGATTTTTTCACAGTAAGGCTCTAGCCCTTGCATGGTTGATGGCAATTTTGAAATTATGACCTGAGAGGGAACTTCAAAGATCAGGGAAAAAACCAGCACCAAAACCCCAAAATATGGTATTCTGACTGCTTTGTAAAGATTTATTCTTATTTGGTTTGACGGTAAAGCAGGTCAGAAGGGGAGGGGAGAAAAAAACGTGGCCTTACGGATTTTCAGGTATCCAACAGACTAATGAATAGGTTCTAATTTATCCATGGGATATATTTCCATTGTGTAAACCCAACAGCATCATTTGTTCTCTACGTTTTGGAGTTGATGGTTCCAGAGGCAAGCACAGCTCTGCCTGGACTTAGTGATGTGCTACAACCAGGAGGAGTCTCCCCTCTCTTGGGCAGTGCTGCTGCGACACAGGGAAGGGCCCTGTTCCTCTGCCCTTGGAGTCAGCGCTTTGCTTTGAGAGGTGCCATCTCAAAAACCTTAGCCCGCATTTTTATCTTGTGTCCTGTTGCGGTTAAAACGACTGAACTAGAAGCCGACAATGTAACTTCAGCTTACTCCCCTGTGTGAAATACCTTGTCACAATTGCCATCTGCATTCACTCAGAGCTTTTTGTGTCCTGGAGACATGGTGGTGCCACTGAGCCAGCTTGCTTAAAGCTGGCTTAGTTATCTCTACATAAACAGCTGTCTCCTGCATGAGGATAATAACTTGCAAATCAAAAGCTGTACAACCTGTAGATTATAAGAATCACTGAACATCATCTTTCCCTGTAACCGAATCCTATCATTGCAGTATTTTGAGAGATAGTAAAGTGCCTACAAAGTACATATGCAAGTAGTACCTCTTAGCGGCAGATGTAGTAGAAATGCATTGAAGGTGCTGTCTGCTCTTTCAAGGTGACCTGTGGAACAGCAGAGCAGAGTGTTGCTGGAACATTGTCTCCTCAGCATTGTTCCCGCTTTAGCTCTGTTCATCTGCACGTGTCCAAGGCTTCAGTTAGCGAGGCAAACGGATTCAGCACTTTCTTCACTTGATACTTCTGAATCTTTTAAGGTCAACTCTTTCATAATTGGTTATAAACTCATGGACATTACTATTTTCAGAGTAGTCATTGTGAATTTAAATTGCTTCTCAGTGGAACATTGCGAGAGTAAGTCCTCATTCATTTTAGTGTCAGTCCCTAGTAGCAGCAGACACTTGGTTCACCTGACTCTGTTTTCCTTGCAGTGTCCTACCAATGTAGTAGCACTCAGTGGACTGATCTGAAAGTTCTGGAGAGCAATAAAGATGGGAATGATTTTTTTATTATATACGACTTATCAAAACAATATATATCTACACTTGTGAGGGCTTAACAATAACAGTCAGGAACTGGCCTTTTGTATACAAATGTATATAATATATTGGAATTTCTAGGTAGCAGTCTCATTATTGTATGGCAAGATATGCTGTGCTAGTTTGTTTAATTGAAGTGCATATAAATATTTATAAGCTGTATGTTCGTCATTTAAAGAACATCCAGTAACGTAAGCTCAGGATATTTTCCTGTGTTATCTGGAAGCAGGATGTGTAAGCAGGTCTTCACCTGTTTACCTGGCACCATATTTGTATGCAGAGCTGTTTGTGGGAATTTTTGTGCTTAACTTCTATAGCGCCTGGGAGAAAAGCTTTTGAGGCGCTGGGGTTCATCAGTGCTGGTCACTTTTTAAGTACTATCTCGTAAAAGCACAGGAGCAGGCAATTCCAAAATGGAGGAAGTTAAGCAGGCGAGGCAGAGAGCCGGCTTGGCTGTGCAGGGATGGTCTAGAAATAAGGCAAAAAATTAAGTATATGGCCAGTGGAAGTGAGGTCAGGTGACCTTGGGAGGACTACAGAGATGCTGTTCACCACTCTAGGGAGGAAATATGTGCGGCCAAAGCTCAATTGGCGTTGAAGCTGGCCAGCAATGTGGGGGACAATAAAAAGGGGGTTTTAAAATATGTTAATGTCAAAAGGCAGGCCAGAAATAACACTGGCCCATTACTTGATGGGCATGGTTGCCTCACAAACAGGGACATAGACAAAGCAGAGATGTTTAATGCTTTCTTCACTTCAGTCTTCAACACCGGTGATGGGCTCTGGGGGTCCCAGAGCCCTGGGCTAGAGAGCCATGACTGTGGGAATGATGGGCTCCCAGTCAACCCTGAACTTGTGCAGGACTTGCTGCTCCAGGTGCATGGGGCCTGATTAGATTCATCTGAGACTAGTTAAAGAGCTGGCTGTTGTCCTAGCAAGACCTCTCTCGATTTTTCAATGCTCTTGGAAATCTGGAGAGGTCCCAGTCGACTGAAAGATGGCAGACGTCCCAATCTTCAAGAAGGACAACAGTGGTGACACCAGTAACTAAAGGCCTGTCAAAATTCTGTGCCTGGCAAAATTATGGCAAAGAGTATTCTGGCGGTTATTGAAAAACACCTGAAACACAATGCAGTCATCGGTCCCACCCAGCACGGGTTCATGAGGTGAAAGTTTCTTTCTGTGGCAAGGTTACCCAGCTAGCTGACCAAGGGAAGCCAGTCAATGTAATCTTTTTGGATTTCAGTAAATCTTTTGATACTGTCTCTCGCAGCATCCTCCTGGACAAAATGCCCAGCATGCAGCTGGATAAACACGTAATGCCGTGGGTGAGCAATCGGCTGATGGGTCAGGCTTAAAGGGTCGTAGTAGATGGCGTCACATCAGGCTGGTGTCCAGTCACTAGTGGGGTTCCGCAGAGATCCATGGTAGGGCCATTACCCTTTAATGTCTTCATAAATGACTTGGATGCAGGGCTGGAAGGAATACTGATTAAGTTTGCTGGTAACACAAAATTGGGAGGAGCTGTTGACACTCTTGAGGGCAGAGAGGCCCTGCAGAGAGATCTAGACAAATTAGAGAACTGGGCAATCACCAACCGTATGAAGCTTAACAAGGCCAAGTGCTGGATTTTGCACCTGGGGCACGGCAGCCCTGGATGCGCATACAGACTGGGGAATGAGGGGCTGGAGAGCAGCTCCGCAGGGAGGGACCTGGGGGCTCTGGGCGATGGCAAGTTGAACATGAGCCGACAGTGTGCCCTGGCAGCCAAGAGGACCAACCGTTACCTGGGGTGCATCAAGTCCTGCATTGCAGCCGGTCGAGGGAGGGTATTGTCCTGCTCTGCTCTGCGCTGGTGCGGCCTCACCTCGAGTGCTGTGTGCAGTTTTGGGCACCACAGTACATTAAGGATATAAAGCTACTAGCGAGTGTCCAGAGGGCCACGAAATTGGTGAAGGGTTTAGAGGGGAAGCTGTATGAGGAGCAGCTATATCACTTGGTTTGTTCAGCCTAGAGAAGAAGAGACTGAGGGCAGACCTCATTGTGGTCTGCAGCTTCCTCACAAGGGAGGAGGAGGGGCAGATGCTGATCTCTTCTCTCTGGTGATCAACGACAGGACCCAAGGGAATGGCAGGAAGATGTGCCAGGGGAGGGTTATGTTGGGTGTTAGGAAAAGGTTCTTCCCGTAGAGGGTGGTGGAGCGCTGGAACAGGCTCCCCGGGGAGGCAGTCACGGCATAGAGCCTGATGATATTCAGGAAGTGCTTGGACAACGCCCTCAGACACATGGTATGAATTTGGGGTTGTCCTGTGCAGGGACGGGAGATGGACTTGATGATCCTTGTGGGTCCCTTCCAACTCAGGACATTCTATGATTCTGTGATCTTATACAATCCCAAATCTGACTAGAGGTTAGCCTAAAGCTGTATTTATTTCATTTTTGCATGTAAGCCATCCTTTGAGAGGGATCAAAAAGCTCTTTCAGAAGGAACCGTAGGGGCCTGGAAACTGTCTCTATCCGTTTCTGCAGCAGTGACCTTTCATGTGGAGAACAGTGGTATCTAAATTTTTTTGTACAAGGGCTTAATTTATAATATCACAAAGCTTTGGAGCCTTCAGGACCCCCTCTGTTAGGCATAGCTGGGACCTTCTGTAACACCTCCCCCTTTCCCCTGGCAAAGGACACATGTAAGGACAAAGATGGGCGCAGTATGTTGCAACGCAAAGTGAGGCAGCAGATTATATCTAAGTGTCGCTTCACTACCCTCATCTTTCAGGATGGGTGTGGAGAAGAGGCTGGTGGTGCTGGGCATCCCCATTTTCACCGGCAGAGCCTGTTAAGTGCTTCTCCTTGGGGCAGCTGTGGACCGTGGTTACCATGGTGATAGGGATGAACCTGACACTTCAAAGTACAGCTTGGGGAATCACGTTTTCGGTTCATAATCAAATACAATTTTTATTTTTAATAATGCTACCCTACAGAGCTGTAATTTAGAGTCCTGGAAGCAACAGCTTAGATGTACCCAAACTCTAATGAATTTCTGGCATGCCTTCATCTCCTGGAAGCTGTACTCCAAAAGAGAAGCTCCTTTCCCAGTAAATGTATCCCCACCTTTCAGCCTGAAAAAGAAAAATTGTAACAAGATGCCAACGGTGTACCAATCTGACTTCCATGAAGGAATCTGTAGGACCTCGTGAATCGTGTATAGTTTGCTGGAACAAGTTGCACATCCCATTTCCCCCATCCCTGCAAAAGCACATTCAAGTGTTTTCATCAAACAGAATCATCTGAGACTTTTTTTTAACATAATTAAGCTAAAAGGGGTTACGGATCTTCTCTCTCTGAGCTTGAATTTATTAATTAACTTTCAGACTTCTGAAAATTTCCTTAATTGCACAATGATTATGATTCTAGCAAAGCAGTAACAAAACAAAACTGATGGAGACAGAACGGTCTTTCTGGGTAGATGATTAAAACGCAGGGCAGAGCAGTCTGAAACAAAATACTCATCAGAGAATCTCACTTAGTTTCTCAGAGAGCCCTTTTCTCAGGTGGTAGACTGACATACCGCCAGAGCTGGCTGGAACTCCAGTTTCATTTGATGTTATCCTGATATTACCTTGTTGAACTCATTCAGACGTCATTCCTGGTTTTAATTAAAAGTTTTTGAATGCCACATAACAAAGGTACAGAACAGATTATCTCGAGCAGAGCTGTTTTGAATATCAAGCTCTGCAGCCATAACACCAGTTTGTCAGAATCCAAAGATCTGCCACAAACAGAAATTAACATTCAAAGAAAATGCAGTGTAATAAAATAGCGGCTTTAATCATGCATAAAACAGAGTTCTTCCCTTGCTCACACAAAGGAAACCCAGCATAAAATGCTGTGAATGTTAAGAGAGTCAAATAGTACGGTGAGAAGGTTACGTATAAAATCTTGTTCGAAACCTCTGATTTAAAAGCTGTCTTTAAGAAGGCTGGCTGTTCTCTGAGTGGTGCCATACAAGCAGCCGTGCAAAATCCTACCAGAATTTTCTGCTTGAATAATTTTGTTTGGATGAGCGAGTAGAATATCATTATCTTGATTCCAACACCATCTCCTTAGGAAGGTATAGGTGAATAGATTTTGTGCTGAGTCTCATAAATTCTCTGACAATTTTGCAAGGCTGTGTGTAAATTTTGAGCCACAGAAGGAAGGAGAAGACAGGAAAGCAATATGTGCCGTGACTGGATTCCTTATGCCACGGTATAGTTCAAGAATTAAGTATGAATATTATGCATACATTCAATTTTAGAAGGGGGTGTTGGATTTTTAGGTGTATTTGATTAAAAACAAGATAAAAAATATAGAGGAATTAAGTACATCAGGAAATTGTGAGAATAAGGTGGGCTCTACCTCACCAACTGTTTAGAATTTTACTGTTCCTGAAAGTGTTAGTAATCCTAGTCTAATTTAGTGCTGTTCACGGTTGAACTTCATGCTATTGATCATGGAAGTCAACCAATTGAATATTGTCCTTAAGTGTCTGTGAAAACAAGGAAAACTACTTCTTATATGGTGACTATCACTGGCAATGTGCAGAGCCAGAATCACTGGATCGAGTTACTTTATGAACTTTGTGAATGGGACTGTGGAATATGATTGCCGTTACTCTTCGTTAGTTCAGAAGAAAGGTGAGTGGATAAGTTGCTAAATCCAGTGTCATCCTCTCAGTCTAGCTCATAAATCTTCTGTATAGGCAGCTATTCTTACAGGGGGGAAGAATTGTAGCTAACTCTCTGTTTCAGATCAGAAACTCTTCTTGCGAATTTTATGCAAGGTGAGTTTGCACTGGTTGAAAACTGTAGGATTATCTCTTCTTAGACTTACAAGGTCAAATTGTGAAAAATATAGTAATATGTAAGGATATTGTAAAAATTAACCCTCAATTGAAGGTCTGTTAGAGTAAGGCTGGCCAAAGAAATTAATAACCAATAGAGAGTCCATTTTTGTATGATCATCATGCTGTTACCACACAAGGTTCTTTTAGAAATGGATAAATTACCTTTTAACAGAGCCTGCTATTCAAGATGTAAGAAAGGATTGCAGGACTAGATCACTAGAAAGGAATGTTAGGAATTAGTAAAGCAGGTGGTGTTGTAACTTAAATAATTTTAGAATATTTTTACCTTGTTGTTAACTCCAATTGTCAAAATAATTCAATTTTTAACTAGCGTATCTCTCCAAATTAGATTGGATTTGGGGGGGGGATGATTGTCAAAGGCTTACAGAAGTCCAGATAGGTTCTTCAGTAGCTCTTCCTGTGTCCATTGACGTAATCACTCCATCATAGAAGGCCATTAGGTTGGTTAGGCAAGATTTGCCCTTGGTGAAGCTTTGGTGAGTTGTTTTGTTTGGCAAAACCAGCAGTTCAGCCTATAGAAGAGCCACTTCAGAGAAAGAAAAATTCTGACAGTCTTGTAGTCTAGAGGGTAGAGAGGGCAATTCTCAGAGTAAGCAGAATGTTCTTGTTGCTGTAGTCCTTGTGCAATCAGCAACCAGGAGACACTGACTTGTACACACGCAAGCTTAACACATACTCATACGGCACATGGTTTCTGTTTTTGTCCTTTGATTATGTATGTGTAAGCTCATGTGCTTATTACAATACACTTTGAAATATCAAAATTAAAACATAAGTAATATGAAATACTTTCAAATTCATAAGTTTCATTAAATGATTCTATGCTACATTGAATGGCTTCCTCAAAATAATATACTTTATTGCATGCAATGTACGTACACTTAAATAATAGATTACAGTGTGATTTATATATATAATTGCTTTCACATAGTCCCCAAATGTAACATTTAGTCTAGAGAATGCATATATTATCTGTTGCTGGAAAAGTACATATAATAATCCTGGCTTCATTTAAGTTGGAAGTAATTTCCCTGTTTTGATACTGGGGAGAGAGGTAGTGTTTTGCCCATAGATTTTAGCATTTTGGATATAGGAGGCTCAACCACTGGTTATATGCTTGATTAGTCTATGACTATTCAAAATAATTTTTCTCCACTAATTTAGGACTCTGGGGTACATTTTTAGTGGGCACCAGCTTTATCTTGTAAGCAGTATTAAAGTTCATGGAATGAGTTACTGTCTCTTACTTCAAACCCCTTAGTGTCAGGAAACCAGAATAAATGGACAAGCAGTTGATATCCTCCTGGCTTTCCACTGTTCTAGAAACTTGGACAGAGAGCTGCATTTTGAACAGTTGCTGATGATCCAAACTCAATCATTTCTTACAGAATATATAATAAAACACCAGCACCTAAATTAGGTGAATATGTAAATCCTCTCAGTAACCTTTCCTTCAGATTTTCTGAGAAGTGTATAGCTGTTTCTCTAACATAACTTTTCTGAATGAATTAACATTGTGAGTGGCCAAGCAATAATTTTAAACATGACTCTGAGAAGCACCTGTATTGCAGCTTGCTCTGTGAAGCAATAAAGGTCCTATCTTTCTCCAGGGAAGTGTGAGACAGGTCTCTTTTTCTTTACTCTCACATCTCTCACTAATACTCCTATGAAAATACCACCGTCCTGATCAAGGCTCAAAGCCTGTACTTTTGGATGTATTTTTGAGCCTTCAACTTTTGAAGTGCGTCTTCAGGTCACATCCAATCCTTGTGATTCATATTTTGAAATCTCTCAAAGACCTGGCCTTAAATCTCTAGCCAAACAACTAAATCTCTTGCTCAAGCCTTAGTTTTTTTTTGCAGCTTGAATAGTTCTTACCTTTGCTAGGTCAGAGCTACCCAGCTGTGCCCACATTGTACTCATGGTGGTTCCAGGCACAGTGACTATCCCACTCCTACGTGCTCCCCTCTCTACCCTTTCCACATCCTTGCTGTTTCTCAGTATCCCACACAGCAAATGTGAGGTTTTTTTCCCGTTGGCCTATAAAGCCATTTATCTTTTAGCTTTGATTGGCCTTTTGGCTCTACTGATTGGCCTTTTGGCTTTACTGCTTATCAGCTGTTCATTCGTGTTTGTCATATCCAGCCCGGCTAACAGTAGACTGGGAGTTGATTCATTTTAAGCAATGAGAATCTCAAACACCTTTTTCGTCCCGTTCCACCTCAAAAGTCATCATCCCCCTTGTTTCTTCTCTTAGGCAGCATCATATGTGTATCTGGCATTAATTCTAGTTTGTGTATGTGTTGTGTGTACGCAGCTACACATACACACGCCACTTACCTGATTCTGACTTTTACCCCTAGACACCTCAACAGCACACATAGTACAAACAGAACATACAGTATTGAGTCCACGCAGGTTATTTATGCAAGTGTGCATGCAGGCATGTATTTACACAAAGGGGGAAGCATTTAGTATTTCTCAGCAGATAGAATTCAAGCTGTAGGGGAGAGAGATGATTATGATGATGAAGTCTTATGATGATGATTAAGTTTTATGATTAAAGCACTGCCAGATCTCGCACTGTCTGCCTAGCTCTCACATGGGTGTCCAGAAGAGAGCATGTTGCTAACTCAGAAGGTTGTTCTGACAGTAAGTTGTTAGTAAGTGATCCAGATACTGCTGAGATGGAGGGTACAGAAACAAGTAATAAAGAGTGATTTTAAACAACAGCATGATCCTTCCCTCAAAAGATAATTTGGGTTCCTGGACATGGTACCCGAATAGAAATGCTCCGAGTAACATGGTTAAAGCCAGAAGCTATTAGATACCAATGATCACTGGTACTGACTACACTGGCCTGCTGAAAGGCTTATGGAGCAGATTTTCAGGGGAATGTTAGTCTTCTCTGGTGTGGCTTTGCCTCATTTTTTGTTCTGCTTGTTTTGGTGGTCTGTTGAGAAGCATCCTAGTTCCAGAGGAAAATACATTTTCTGTGTAATGATATAGGCGTGATGATACCAACAGCTTGTAACTACTCCATGCGCAGCTGTGGTGAGGGGGGAGAGGTTAAGAGGCATATGCTGCATGCTGGCTGGAGAGTGACAGAAGAAGGGTCAAAGAGAGAAAGCAAGCACGTGTGCCCATCCATGTCTGTGAGCAGAGGACAGGCAAAGTGCAAAGCCAGATACTTAGAAAGTAAGAATTAGAGAGCTAAAGAGCCATTTCCTATTTTTGTCGGTAGATACCTCATGGGATTTTACCCTTGGCTGAAACCTATTTATATTTTTTTATATTTTTGCCAGGCTGAAAAACCCCATGTTCCTGATCTTTTGTTCGCCTGGCCGTGATGCAAAGAGGTGCAGACCGAATGGCTGCGCGCCTTCATATATATTCTGTTTTCCTCTCTGCTGTAACCCGTGGCCTCAGCCCACTCAGCTGTGTTACAGAGTCGTTTCATCTCTGTATAGAACAGCGATTTTTTTTTCAGGGCCTATAAACAGAAATAAAACTACTGCTGACTTTAGGCTTGGCTATGTGAATGGCCTTACTTAGAGAATCAAAATTCCCGGTACAATGCAGATCCCAGGCCAGATGCTGTAAGGTGAATTAATATACAAAGGTGGACTGAAATTGGGTGAAGGAGAGGAGGACTAGATTTTAGGGTACTGGCTGCAGCTTGGAAAAGAGAGTTTAATTTACTGTGTGTGAATTCTGTAATCTCCCTCGTTCATGTTAAATATTCCGTATTTAGTACCTGAAAAAATAACAGCAAAAGAAGTAATGGTGATTTAGTTGATAGATTGTCTCTTTAAAAACATACTTCTGCTTTGTAATGCAGTAACTTGTTTGAAAATCCAGATAAATCTGCACTCTCCTGTACACATGAAATTACATATTACCTGTATATACACATATATAGTCATATACTCGGTGTTGCAAATTTTATGGCGTATAGATTGAAACTTGTAGTGTAGTAGTGTATCTATATACATATGTGGGGGTGTATAAACTTACAAGGCATGTATCTATATTTTTGGCTACTGTATTAACACACACACACATTTGGAAATGATCTCCAGTGATGATTTTCATGTCTCTAGTGCTTACACGTTTAAGCAGTTTCTTTTTTGATTCGTTAGCAGCAGCAACAGAAGAACCTGAGGTGATTCCAGATCCAGCTAAACAAACAGACCGAGTGGTGAAGATAGCAGGAATAAGTGCTGGAATTCTGGTATTCATCCTGCTTCTCCTTGTCGTCGTATTGATCGTCAAAAAGAGGTAAGAAAATGATCTGTGCTGATCCCTCTTCTTTTTTTTTTTTTTTTCTCTACGTTTCAAACAACAATAACTTTTTTAAGGGGTATTTTTTACAGGTCATTTAAAAAAAAAAGTTTAAGGACCAGTAGCTCACATCAGCTTTTGGATGAGTTTTCTGTTTTCTGTTGGTTTTGCTGTGATTCTTATGATGGATTTAAAGAGACGATTACTTTATATTCGGGATCCAATAGCTATACATTTTCTTATACTTACTTATTTCCAAGTAGTTTTAAGTTGCAGTTAGAGTAAGGTACAGAATATTAAAATGGATAGAATTGAAATTCATGGTGTCTTTTTTTTTATTTATTAAGAAAAAAGAAATAACTTACTGCACTTTTCAGGTTGTAATCACCTAATGAATTTGATTTCCTATACGAAGCTCTAATGAGTTATTTGTATCTGTACATTATCCAACTTGCAAAATAATGTAATTTTATACCTTTATTTATGCTCTTGTAAACCTGGAGTTTTTTCTTAAAGTCACACCACATCACTGTAAAATTATCTAGTGAGTCCTTAGTGCATGAAATTGTTCAAAAGTGTATTAATTTGAATGAATTTTAATTTTGTTAGTGCTTTCTTAGACAGTAAGCAATATCGCCATCTTCTGGCGTTGTACAACGCTAACTCCGCATCCAAACGCTCCTACCTGTAGTAAATCGTGCCACCCCTGTTGCTCGGTCAGTTTATAAAAGTCTCGACTTCCCAGCAGATGCAGCTCTTGTAACCTGGCATAAAAGTTCATAATATGGCTCTATAAAGTTGTAGTTATAGCATCAAAACTCATTCCTCTCTTTCTGTGCACCCCCTCCCTGGCGGGTCCCCTTCACAGGGCACAAGCTGATTTCTCTTGGGTAGAACAAGACTTTTGTCTTCAGGTGGTTTGTGCATTGCGTTCCCTTGCCTTTTGCAGAAGTCTTAATGAAAAGTGTATTTGTAAATGTTGCGAATGTTCCTCTGAAATACAGCTTGCTATTATTTTTAAAGATTAAGAAAAAAGTTTAAATTGTACCTAAGATCATTCTATATGTTGTAATTACTGGTTTGCATTAGATTTTTTTAATTTATTGCCTCTTCACTATTATCCCTGGAGATATATAACTTGGAGAAGAAACGTCTGCATTAGAAACATTAGGTATGCTTATAGTGTTCTGTGTTAGTTAGCTACATATGTGATTTTCCCCAAAAGTGCTTTTACTTTTCTCTGTTGTTTACCTCTGTGGTTGAGAATTAACACATATGCAAAAGGTCCTACTCATCATATGCAAAAAAAGACATACAGTCAGCCAATTTTCTTTAGTTACACAACTTTTGAAAAAAAAAATCAGCTTTCAGGAAGAAATCTCTTTTTATAGCTCTATTGCAAGGTATGTGCTGGGGAGTACCATCTTCTCAGTGCGTGTGGCAGTGGTCCCCTTATATTTAATAGAAGACTCTGTGTGTGTGCACGTGTGTGCGTGTGAGAGAGACTGTCTACCACTATCTAACGTCAGCCACTTCCAGATGGGATTGACTAGTTTTGCAGGTAATAAAAATAATAATAAAAAAGCTTAATATTCCATGTGTTCATTTTTCCTATTCTTTTTACCCCTTGCATTCAGAGTCCTTTTAGACTCGTATTTTCACTGTTGAATTGTTTGATGGAAGTAAGTTAATTATGTCCGTGAAATGATATTTTAAAATTTCCCCTTTTTCCCCCCTTTCCTTCCTCTGAACCTGTGAAGGCAGTACCCTCTTAGGAATGATACTTGATCATCATTCTAAAGCACATAACATTTCTAAACTCCTGCACTATTTTGTATTCAAAATAGGTGAGAAATAAACCTGTTTAATGAATCTTTAATGTTTGGCAATTTTTCATCATGATAGTTTAATTGGTTGTCTATCGCATATGTTATAGGTGTGCCATTCCCCCCCGCCCCCTTAGGGAAAATGGGCAGGGTTCTTTTAATACCAGCTTTAGTCAAGGTCTCTTACAAAAAGCATAGAAAACCTCTGTATACCTGAGTTAATTCAGTCCATCTAGTGAATCAGGGCAATTCATGTAATGAAGCCAGGAACAGCTGTAAAAACCCTGACACATTCACACGTACATAAACACACTTCACTTACTTGTGGTGGGAGTGAAAACCAATCCATTTGAATCATCTTCTGTAGTGTACGTATTCAGTGATCCATTATGTAGTATCCCTTTTGGTACCTGAATCGACCATAGCTTATTACATGGGAAAAGTCAATTAAAAAAATGGTTTCTGCATTTTCATTGGTTTATTAAGTCGTACGCACAGCCATCGCTATCTCAATCTGATTAAACGCAGCATTGCAGTTTATTGAAAGACAGAGTACTAAGCAGTTTTGTTCATGAGCTTGAGATGTTTTAGGCTTTGCCTGATCATTTTGTGCAAATTAGTTTGAAGTTTTCCCGAATGAAGCTCTTAACGGCTCGTAGAGAGTTTTACTGGAGTAATCAAACCGACTAAGAAAAGGGATACTGCATCTTTAACAAGCAATGCCATTTTTATTTTGTAAGTCGTTGTTGGAATATTTCCAAATGTCCTTCATTTCCTTCCATTTGTTTACCTTCCATATTTCTAATGCTTAGCATGACTACATCAACATTTCCAATTGTAAGATTCTAAAATAGAAAACATATGTTTGCATTCAGGAAATGTGTGGTGTATATGTCAGTACACACATATCTGTTGTAAACGTGTATTCTCTAAAACGTGTGTACTCATATAGCTACATAGAGTACGCATACAAACATATATGTATACACCTGTGTACCGATAAAGATGTTAAAATGAATGACATGAAATTTGTTTTCTGATTAAATGTTATTTATTAATGCAATCTTTAGATTTTGTAACTGAAAAGTAAAAAGCATATTTACTGCACAAGATTTGTACACAGCTGTTCATTTGTCATGACATCTAGGTGGTAATCATTATATTATGCTGAACTGCATGTTGAAAATACACAATCCATTTAATTTTCAAATTTTTTGGCAAGAAATGAAATCTCAGCATGTAATTTTCTCAAGTGATCTTTTGAAAAAACAAATCATTTTTATATGCTAGTGTATTTTTTTTAATTGCATGGCAAAGTAAGGCTAGTTTGTGCATGAGCAAGTTGAAATGCTAACCAAAGAAACATGAATTTTTCAGTTTTTTTTTTTTTAAACGCACATTTCTCTGCTTTATTGAATGTGACAGAGTCACGCTTTTCATTCACCATTGCTTCTCTTTTTCCACTGTCTGTGATTTGCTTGCCAGGAGGAGCTACTATTCTTACTCCTACTATCTGTAAGTAGAATACGGGTGACTTACTATTTTACATGTTTCAAAGATGCAGTATCCCTTTTTAAAAAAGAAAAACAGTCTCTATAATTTTCCTAAAGCTTTATTGATCATTACCTTTCTTTATTCTCAGGCTTGAAAAGTCACTTGTATCATTGTTCGTGTTATTCTTACCTTGTTTTTTTTTAAAGGGATATTGTATTTCTAAATGTATATTGAGACTTTTGCTTTTTGCTACAGTTTTTCCCATAACTATCATTTACGTTTATTGTAATCATAATTTAATTTGCATTATGATTCACAGCAGCACATCACACTAAGGAAAAAAACTCTTTTCCCATTTCCTAACTAGGCAACTGTGCTTGTAAACCACAAATTGTTCTTCTTAGTGTATCAGTTCAGGAGTGATCCTCTGCACCGCTTTTCCTATGCAGATTGTAGGCAGATGCCAGACCTTCGAAAACAGGCCTGCGCACTACCAATGGCAGAACAACACGTCTGCCTCTGTGGTACCAACCTTCTTTTTTTTACAGAAATATTTTTTGTGAAGTGGTCTGCATCTGTTGCTTGGAAGGTACTTTGCGTACACATTTCAAAGTGTGGATCTTACTTTATGACATTGGTTTGCATAAAATTTTACTTCATTGAAGCAAAATTGACTTTTTTTTTTTATATGTGTTGACCAAATGAGTTTTTGTGAGGGCTGCAGCAGCTTTGCCTGTGATGGAGCAAAGCCGTTACGCACATTCTTAATGTTAAATAAGTGCATAAAGCCCTTGACTTCAGAGGGGATCTAAGAATGCACTCAAGCGCTTTGATGAACCGTTGGTGTCTGATAATGATGCTCTTCCGCATTTTTAAGCAGATTAGTTGACTTCTTTAAAGAAACTTAAAAATAAAAAGCTAAGCTGGCTTAGCTAACTGCCATTCTCCGGTTTATTGTGACAAATTATAATTTCCTTGTTAAATAACAATTGCTTCAGCTCGAGATAATTAACTGCACAGTTTCATCCTATGATGGAGCACTTTTCCCCTCCAGCTCCCACTGAAACACCCACCTGTGCAGGTTCACCCAACTGGATCCTTTAGCAGATAATGAGAATCATTTACACTTTCTGTCAGCCTCGAGTACTTTAACCTAATGATTTGCTTAGCTCTCCTGAAGCATAGATTGCATGTGCCTTTAGCCTAGTCAGGGAAGGAAAAAAAAGAAAGGAAAAAGAAGTCAAACCCTGCGGGAGCCAGGAGCCGTTGAACAATAAAGCTGTCCTCCCATTTCCCAGCAGCTTTGGGTTGCAGTGCTACAACACAATGGGCCTTTTTAGGAGTTGAAGCAGAGCATAAGAATTAGAAAGTAGCTACTGTAATAAGCTAATAACTTGAAAGCCTTAATAGCTGTTGATTTATTTAGCATAGCTAGCAAGTTTTATTACAAAGTGATGCTTCAAAGAAGGACTTAATATAGTCTAGAGATGAGATATAATAGTCTTTTTGTTCCATTTCTGAGGTGGTGTTTGAAAAAGGCAATCTTCAGTGTATAGTGACTATCTGAAAGGCTTTGAAACTTAAAAAACTAGTCGGAACTAGAAATGCTTACACACTTTTGTGTAAGCTTTGATAGTATCGGGAACCAGTTATAAAGCCCAGGCAGTTTTACTTCTGGAAGTTATAGTGGTCTTCATTTGTTCCACCAGAGTATCATTTAAACCAACTTTTCTTAAGTCGATATGAATATAGAATCATAGAATGATTAGGTTGGAAGCGACCTTTAGAGATCATCTAGTCCAAACCCCCTGCAGTGAACAGGGACATCTTTAACAAGATCAGGTTGCTCAGAGCCCCGTCCTACCTGACCTTGGATGTTTCCAGGGGTGGGGTGGCTACCACCTCTCTGGAATTTATAAATGTGTAAAATAAAGCATTTTAGGGAGGACATCCAACTGTCACTGTTTTTTTAGTTTTCACTGAACAACTGATAAACACAGAACCCTCATGTACACCACAAGGGTTTGATGAAAAAATTATAGGTTTAGAGACCACCTTTGGGATTTCTATTAGTGAGGGGGTTATTGAGTAGCAATTTTGCAACTAACGTATCTGTGAATGGGGAAAAGGAAGGGACGCACACACACACAAAAATACGGAGATGAGTCTGATAAGTAAAAGAATCTTTATTATTCTCAGCAGTGCTTTGTCCACCTACACCCTACTTGGTGGCCTCTCACTGTGAACAAAGACTATTACCTTAAGAAACAATCCTCTAACGTTTTCTTAAATATGCAAAAACATTAAATGCTCCCTGCCCTAGAGAGTGGTGTAGGTCCTTTCCAGTGGATGTTCTTAGGACGTAAGTGAATTTATGGGTAATTTACGTTCATATTCTTTTTGTCTACTGTTAACTGTGAGGCACAGAATATTAAAAGTTATCGGAGAGTAGAGGAAGAGCAAGCAGTCGTTTTATTCAGAGAAATATAAGATAAACACTGTCTAAACCGTTACCAGGATATTTGATGATATTTTATGCAGAAAAAGTTTGTAAAGCTAAGCTGTGTTTTAAACATACGTTTTCAAGAACCCAGTATTTTCAGTGATGATTGTGTCTCTCCCATGTGGTGTCAGATTTATCCAAATAAGCAGGTTGGCTATCTGTTATACTGCAGTTACAGCTTCAGATGAAAACAGGGAGATTTCAAACAGTCTAATGTATGTCACAGGTTCCTGCAGAACCAAGGTGCACTTCACGCTGCTCTGCCTATTTCCTACTACTTGAGATATATGCTTTAAGAGTAGTAGGCTTTAAGTGATAATTAAGATATATTGTCTGCTTCCGTCTGACTTCTGGAGACAGTGAAAATCACCTCCAGTTCTTCATTAAAAGGAAAGAATTGAGAGATACTTCCGAAGCGTGCACTTTAAGGGCATTGACTGTTAATTTGTGGGGTTTAGTTTTACAGATTAGGTTGCTGTTTAATTCTGATACGTTCAGAGTGTAAGACTATTAATGTCAAAATTTAAGATGTTCTCAAACTGCGTGAAAAGGTAGAGTGGTGAGGGGGGTTTTGCTTGTTTCTTAAAGAACCAGAGTTCAGTGTCAGGAGCGAAGTGTGGTATCATGTTGTATCTTGTGTACTGAATGCAAAGAACAACTTTTAATAGAAAAGGTAATATGAATCCATATCGAATAATTATGTTTCTTTTGTTATTTCATAGGGTTTTTGACTAACAAAGTAATTTAGAAGGTTAAATGATTTCTTCCTAACAAGGCAAGCAAGGGAAATGAATTATCCATTTATAAAATCAAAACACAGATTTAAATGAAGATGGTTGATAAAACTGCATGCACAGATGCTTCTTATTTATCATTTCAGTTAAAATGTAATTATATTCTCTAATTTGTTTATATTAGTGTAATTACTCTGCAGGAAAAAAATATCTTGCCAGGGTACAGAAGTTAGCACTTCTATTACAGCATTTGTGTGTGTACAAAAAGTGCACGGTCACGACTCTTTCATGGCAGGGTGCGTAGTTTTATCAATTTCACGCTGCAAAAGTTGTACACAGGAAAATCAGCCAAACTTTCCAGTCACTCAGGATCATAGATAATGATTGCTGTAGACATCAGTGTTCATCCAATATTAAGGTGGTTTGGGTTTTTTTTTTTGGCTGGGCAGCAAACTTGCAAAGAAGCGCAAGGATGCCATGGGGACCACCCGCCAGGAGATGACACACATGGTGAACGCGATGGATAGGAGTTACGCTGACCAGAGCACCCTGCATGCAGAGGATCCCCTTTCAATCACATTTATGGACTCTCATAACTTCAGCCCCAGATGTAAGTACAACAGTGACAGATACTCTGGAGTGTAGGTGAATACAGGAACATGGAACACAATTCTGCTTTTTAAGGAAAATTTTTTTAAGTGCCAGGGTTTTCTAGGAACACTGCTAAACTCAAAGGTTAAATAGGGATGTTCGTATGTTATCCTCACTGGTATGTGACCAGTTATTTAAATATTTACATGTACTGTCAGTATGCGTTGATATTTGTTCTAGGGAAAATATTACGCTTCTCGAATGTCTCATTTAAAATCTGAAATTGAGTTTTCTGTCATGAGGATATTTAATACCAACATGTTAAATATTACTGCATAACACCATGTCTGTAATGAATAATAACGTGAAGTCCAAGTTAATTTATTTCTTTTGGCAGTAAGGACGTTATAACAGAAGGAAACATCGACAATTTTCACTGCTGTTTGTGAAGTTTAGGAACACGCTTGTTAATATATCTGCAGAGTTGCACTATATTTGTATTCCCTTTTTGTAGACTTGCCAAACTGCCTGGTTTTGACAAAGTTTGGCGTCTGGGTTTCTGATCGTTAAGTGTCTGGGTTACAGCTACCACTGTCCATGCCTGCCTCCCAGCATCTGCACTATGCCTTGCACAGAAGCAAAATACTGCACAGACTCTGAATATCTCAAAACTAGTGTGTAAATTACTAAAGGGACACCGTTCTGCCATGGAGCTGGCAGGAGCCTGACCTTCTCAAGGCCACATGGACCTGTGGCTTGGCTTTAAGCATATCTGAGCAGTGTGAGCCAATTCTGAATTGCCATCTTTTGGGAATGGCGCTCCGTCTCCCTTCTCATGCCTCCCATGCTGCTTACCATGCTTGAGCAACATACAACCCTTAAGGCTCTTAAGCTTTTTCCTGATTGTTGTAAGGGAAATGGATTTTGGAGGAGGGTTTATTGCTCAGTTTATTGAATTTTATCAAAGTGGAGAGTGCTAACATTTTAAGTGTCTCATAACCAATTATAAATGGGAGTTCAGTATCAGCCTGTGAGTTCTTCTACACAGTTTTGGCTGGAACTGTTTGAAAATTCTCCAAAGTTTGATATCTTACTGGCATTGAAATTGCTGGAGGCAGGTTTGATTTGGACTAATTTATGGTGGATCCGAGGCAAAGTATCCATCAGGAACCTACAGTGAGCCGGGGCTGCCAGGCACTTGGGCAGACTTCCAGGTGCATTGACATGACGCCAAGAGCCCATGAACCCCAGCCACCACAGCTGTCCTGGCTGGTTGGCAAAGAAGTTTGGCATTGCTGTTTTCTAGCGTCCTAGCTATGCGATTTTTTGGGTGTTGGAGGATTCAGTTCTCCTGACCATTGTCTGTGCTGAGGCAAAGAACCTTCAAAGCTTCCAGGTTTTTTTGCTATGTGACAAACTTTTAGGCAGATTGCTTGAGAACTGGAGTTCAATTCTGTCACAGAGCAGTTGATATTTTAAATTTTTGTTCCAGATTGGAACAAAACCAAATTCTGGATCCGCCATTTCTGTCCAAAACAGCGCATTTGTTTTTGCATGGTTCTAGTTGCGATAGAATGATAAAATTCTATGAATTTTATTCATACATCTGCATCTGTGTAGCTGTGATTTTCCTGTGCTCATTAGGAGCAAGAACTCTGGCATTGCACGTTAAAAAATAGCTATTAACTGTGAATATGTATATAATTTTTTAAATTACCTGGAAGACTTTAAAGAAATAACATTTTATTTTGAGGTGAGTTATTCAAGTATTACATGAAAGGATGGGTTTAAAAGGAAAGGAGTTGGTTCTGTGAAAGTGAGCCTTTATTGTGAAGCAAAAGAACAATAGTCAAGGAGGAGCCTTTTCAAAAACTAAATTGCATGTAATGTCATCTTTATTTCATTTCAGTAAGAATCTCTTTGCCTTTATCATTACATTTCTGAAGTCCAAAATCTATGCCTTTCATTCCTCTTTTATTCAGGATGCTTTCTGGAACTCTCTATTCATTCTTTTCTTCTGTTGTAACAAAATTAATGTGGTTGAGTTATCACTCGGTTATACTCTGAAGTATATTTTTTTATTCTTAAAAATAGATAAATTGAGGGTAATGTGTTTCTTCATGAGCTTTGTTTTTCTACAGTGCCCAATGATCCACTTGTGCCGACAGCTGTGCTAGGTGAGGACCCTAGTCCTTCATTATCCATTCCTGCATGAGTTTTGTCTCCTTGCATGGCTGAACATTGGAACAGCTCGTTTCATGTAAAAGATAGCTATGCTGTGGTCAGAAAATAACTCTACACTCGGTTTATCAATTCAGAATTAAACTGCCACTGCTTTTAGAAAAAAAATTACTTTATGTTCTCATTAAGAAGTTATTCCTAGTCAGTGCCAACTGAAGAGTAAATGAGGAAATAGGTACATGCAAAATCTAAAACTCTTCTCCCCGGAGCATTCAAACTGAGTTCCAATGAACTGACATGTGAAACTAGAACTATGTATCTCTTAAGAGATACATAAAAATAAAATTCAGATTCATATTAGTATTATTTGGTACCCAAAGCTTGATTTTCTAAGTAAGTAATAAGAATGAAAAGTAGAAGAGGGAAGAACTTCCAAAATATCCAAGGACAACTTTGTCTATAGGTTCTGTACAAATATTCTTGTATGCCTGTATTAATTATATTTTTCAATTGACCTTAACTAGTAAGTTTTTCAACTTTGTATTTACTTTAAAAAGAAGAACAGATGTTGGGAGTGGCCAGGCTGCTTACTTCTATGTCGTATCTAACACTGAATGTACGTTTTAGTGTGTTTTTTTAAAAAAATACAGAGATAAAAGTATAATTTGTATCCAAGTTCTTGGTTTGATAAACACAGTGTGCAGTACTGAGTTTCAGTCAGTTGCTGAGGTTATTTTAGGATAAAATACAAATATCAGGAAGTAGACATGAACATAAACTGAGGTGGAAGATTAGATTTCTAGAGGTAAAGCTTAAAGGGACCTGGGGACAGTTTAATCCCTCCTGTGTTTTGACATAGGACATTATACCTACAGTATAGACTGTTTCTGACAATTGATTGTCTATTGTGTTTTTAAAATCTGTAGTGAAGGGAATTTTACTTTTGTAGTGGCATGTTCCAGTGCCTCGCTCCTCCCAAGTGAAAATGAAGTTCAGCTCCATATAGTATTATTTGGAACCCAAAGCTCAATTTTCTAACTGAGTATTAGTTACTACCTGCTGGTTGATTCTACTGAGTATTATTACTGCTCATTCCTAGTTTTTCCTAACTAGACTCATCTAGACTACATCCTCCTTGCTGTGAATTGAGCCATTTCCTTATGAGAGACTCAGAAAATATGGAGAACTGACACAATCCTGTTCTTTTAAAATAGTCTTTTACCCATTGAAAGGCTCATGTGTCCTCAATTCTCTCTCTTCTAGTTGAGCTAAACCCCATTCTTTCACTCATTGTCTTGTAGCTGATGTCTTCTAAACTTGTTATCATTCTTTTCCTCTGAACACTTCCCAACTCATAGGTCAGATTTTTAAATTGTGGTGCCCCAAATCAGGTACAGTTCTTCAAAGTCTCAATGCTAAGCTGAGTGGAATAGGTACCCCTATGCCCTACTTGTAGTGTTCCTGCTACCTGAACTGTATTTTGTCCTTTTTATTGCATTCATGCTGCTGACTTGTATGGAGTTACCTGCTAAAATCCCAGTTGTTATTACCCAGTCCATTAATCCATTTCGTAGTTATCTATTTGACTTCCCTTTCCTACACACAGTATGCCGCATTCACTGTTTAATTCACTTCGTTGATTGTCTCCCAAATAATCCAAGTTAACTTTGAAATCTGATCCTGTACTTGTGAAGTGCTTGCTGGTGCCTTACTGCTCAGTGCCCTCTGCTCATACTGTCAGGGTATCTTCTATTCCATTATGCAAGTTGTGGCTAAAAATATTGATAGAGAGTATACCCAGGAGGAACCTTTGCAGATCTTCATGTAAAGTGTCTTCTGAGACTGGCGGCAAATCACTATTTGTGAGTAGTCTTTGGTCTTTGTCAAGCTGGTGTATGCTCACCATGTGGGAGATTTATCAAGTCATATTCTGCCTGTTTCCTTCTGATAATGTTGCAAATGCCATTCTCTTGACTACAGTAGTGTCTTAGAAAGTTTATAACTATCAGAGCGGTTAGATGCTACACTTTGGGCTCAAGGAAACCTAACCAGGTGGTTTAAGAAGTTTATGAGGGGTAGTGAAGGAACAAAGGGGCAGACTCAGTAGTTCTAACTACTTCGCAAAATTAGATGAATGGACTTACGGAAAATAAGTCTTTTCCTGAAATTCTTCTAAGATCTTGTATCTTTTAGCTTTATTTCAGGCACTTACAAGCTACATAGGTACTATCTGGTAATGCTTGTCAAGCTATTCCTAATAGCTCATTTGGGCTATAAGCATATTTCAAGGGTCAATGTGTTGCCACTACATAGTGGCGGCAGACACCAGCGCGGGCAGCTGTGAACAGTGAGGACACGGGATTAATTGAAGAACGGTTTAATAGTTCCTGCCTGCATTTTCATCTACTGTTAATGGTATTTTGGGCATGATGCTCTCCTGGTATAAGCAAAGCAATGCTAGTTGGCAGAGGTAATATTTTTCTTTGCATGGACTGAAATAGTGGAGAGAAGTAGGCAAGCTTTTGCACACGCCATGTAGAAGCGGTTGGGTACCCGTCAGCTTGCTCCTTTGGAACGAGATCATTTGGCCTGCTCCATCTCCATGTAGCCCTTGCTTGGCCCAGCATCACAAAACAGTTTTCCTCTGTTTCATTTAGAGATGAGCAAAATTTTATGGGCTCTAAATTATAGAACATGTTATTTTATATGAAACTCTTCTTACTTTGTAGCAGTACTAGGTTTCTTTTTCTTCATGGATAGGTTATTAATGCTACCCTCCATTCTGTGTACATTAGCACTAAGTTAGTATGACAATTTTGCTTTTCTCAAGTCCCTATCATTACATTGATGGCATAATAATGTGGCCCTTATATTTTTAAAACAGCTTTCATTGTTACCTATTGTGAAGCTTTAACAACTTTTAATGTCATTTTCTTTTAGTCATTTTCTAATATAATCCTGAAATAAATTTCTTATGTTCTGTTCACTCATTGTTTTTTTGCTGCTTCAATGGGTTAAAGTGCCTATTACTGGTAAGTATACTGCAAGGAATGGGGAGAACTGCAAATCCTGAGGTGGTTTGAAATGTGTATGATTTAACATGGGGAACACTACAATGAAAAGTGACTGCTGCATGTCACTCACATTATTAGGCAGTTTAGTGAGCCATAAATGTACTGAAATTAGCAACTTGTGTGACAGTTCAAAGAATCATGTTTCTTACTAGGAGATCTCATTTCAGAAGGCATTAACAGGGTTTGCGTTTTCGTGGAATTGTAGAAAACCCAGCCCTTGGTGAGTTCATTTTTTCCCTAGTGTGTTTCACTTCCTAATCTAGATCCTTTGCAAGGAAAATGGTAAACTGATTTCAAAGAATTGTAGGAGGGGTTGGCTACCCACCTCTCATTTCGGTAGCTACTTTCCAAAAGGTTTCGGTTAGAATTCTTCTTCCTCTCTAAATTCATTTGAACTGCTGATTGCTAATTTAAAAAAAAAGATATTTCACAGACGGGATTGACTAAATGTGATCACTTTGCACAGCTTTGACTTTTGGTTTTGATAAGAGAATTGGTGTAACGTAGGGCATTAGAGGAGATTTCTTTGTTTGTACAGCACAAAACCTGCAGTGAAATCAGCACACTCAACAGTTTCATTTCTCTACTAAAAGACCTGAGTTAGAATGTCCACTCTGAAGTGCTGATTCATCTTCCCAAATGGAGGTAGTGTTGTGAACTGGTAGCGTAATTGCTTCTCTTTTTTTACTGGGGTCTCAATTTACTGTTGTTTGGCTTTAGACAAATGATGTGCTGATGCCACTAGAGAGTTATTCTAATTTATTGTTTAAGGTGTAGCTTTGCTGATACATGTTACCCATTAAAAAAGTTACTTTGGTTGATAGAGGCTGGAGTTTCCAAGTACATTAATGTCATAAAGTTTTGTAGCTTCAAATAAAATGCCCTTCAGACATCTTTATTGCGGGGTGAAAGATTGCAAACTTTTGTATGTGTTTGGAGTCAAAATTCCCTTATGTACTTCAGAGTATTTATGTGCTGGAGAGTGTGTGCTTTGCGTTCTCAGAAATTAGACATGTTTTTGAAGGAAGAGGTTGAAAGTAGGTGCTGATATGTATAGCAGCAGGTGTTATTGCCCCACAGGTACCTAATGCATTGATTTCTTGTAAATACAGATGAAAATCACAGCGCGACAGCAGAGTCCAGTCGGCTCCTGGATGTCCCTCGTTACCTCTGTGAAGGCACAGAATCCCCATACCAGACTGGGCAGCTGCACCCCGCTATCAGGGTGGCTGATCTGCTGCAGCATATTAACCTAATGAAGACCTCTGACAGCTATGGATTTAAAGAGGAGTATGAGGTGAGATCTTCAGTGGTGGGTTTTTGCTAGGAAAAGTCCATTTGAAAGGGTCAGCCTTTTGTTTGCATTGCATTGCAGAAGGATGCAGCTAAATGTCATGGGTTTCAGTGAAAGATAAAGATAAGCAGGCATAAGATTCCTGTATATGTAACGCAAAAGTGAAATAGTGAGTGGAATCCAGTGGTTTGAGCCATTAGAAGTGCCTGGAAAAAACACTATCTGTATCCTCTAGGACATAAGAAGACATGCCCTGCAGAATCTTTTTGGCATGTTGTAAGAAGTTGCCACCCTTTTGTCGCTGCTTCTTAGTTGAAATGCTGTAATTAGTTATGTGAGTTTTCCGAGCCAGTGCAGATCTCCTGGATTAGGTTAAAGTGAAGATTTAACCTGGCTGGTTTTGCGAGAAGCACCAACTGGAAGCACTCTCATGATTTGTTATAGCATTTCAGTAGGGCAGTACTGGGACTAAACTCCAGCTGAGAAGCAGTAAAGATGTGCAGAGGGTAGTAACTTCTTGAAGTTCTAATTAGACCTGCCTGAGCATGTCTACTTACAACTTTAACGTTAAAATGGAAGCAAAAAATTCTCAGCACTGGAGGTAGATGATGAGTACAGATTCATTTTGCCTCTGATCTCTGAATCTGTTGTGATTCTTTGGGATTAGAATATCAGGCAGGACACACAGTAAAGATGGGAATGGTACTGACAAGGTCGCGTGCAATACAGCTAGGTTTCAAATGAGTTTTCTCTAAGTAAGTAATCTCTTCTGACTCAGTTTTCAACCTTCTCTCCTTTCTGCAGCTGTCTCTACTGTAACATAAGAACTGGAATAAATAAATATGTGGTTTTTAAAAGAATATTATTCTCTCTTCCTCTCTTTTACTTAAATACGTTTCGTTATGCTCTGCCTAACTTCAGGGCTAAACCCAAGTCTCAACCACTGCTGGGGAGGAGGGTGGTCCCTGATGCCACATCAGGTGTTTTCCTACTTGTTGGTACTTCTATTACCATACATGACATCTTTGCCCTGGCTTGGGCTTCTGAGTGTGCATTAAATTTTTGTTTCCACGGCTACTGTGTACTTTCTGGAGGTAACTTACCCAGGTCAGGGTAAGAGAATAGCATAGTCCTGCAACAGCTGTAAAATATCTTCGGGCAATGAAGAAAAAGCCAAGGAGGAAAAAAAAAAAAAAGCTGCTTCTATCACTATTGAAAGAGCAGATCCTTAAGAAAAGTTCCAAAATGTCAAATAATTTTTCTAGTGGCTAGAGGGAGGGATATGAGGAAAAACAACATGAACAATAAACATATGCAGAGGAGGCTTCCTAATGGCTCTGTAGGAAAAAAAGCCATTTTACTAAGCACTATGAGGAAAGCAATGTAAGGCTGTAGTAAACAGGCTACGTATTTTGGTGTCTTGTAAGAAGGGTGATCGGCCTCCCTGTGTTTTCTCAGCTTACTGTTGTTCCTCCATAGCAGGGATGTACGAGGAAGTTTAGCCTTCCAACAATTCGAGGATTTGAAATCCCTCTGGAGTCCCTCAGTGAGCCACCCATTGACCCATAGCAGTCACAGACCTGTAGAGAGCCTATCTTCGTCTGTAGATATATTTCTATACCATGATGCCATCTGGGTGACCAGAGCGGACAAGCAAAGCTGAGCTTACTTAATAGTAGGGCAGTTCTTTTAAACTGTTACTTTTGGAGATAAATTAATGGTCAGAATGTTTTCTTTCGGAACATTTTTATTTATAGAGTTTCTTTGAGGGGCAGTCAGCTTCTTGGGATGTCGCTAAGAAGGATCAAAACAGAACAAAGAACCGCTATGGAAACATTATAGCATGTGAGTATCAGTGTGCTTGACTTGAGCAGTAGCCATCGTCGTGTGTTACTCGTGCCATGTTCTCTCTTTCTTTACAAGTCTCCGGTGGCATAGCTGCTTGACACCCCAAGCGGAGAAGGAGGACAGTGCCTTTTCCAGCACTTTTTTTTTGTTCGTCACAGTTCAACTTTCTTCCTCTTATAACTCAGGGTGAATTTCGCCTTTGCGTCTCTGTTGTGCAAGCAGTGGTAAGCGTATAACAGCGACAAGCTAGCGCTCATTTGGATGTTAATTTTGTGGCAGATTTCTACAGTTATAATTTTTTTCAGGTAAATCTGACAGCTTCAAAACTTTTCTGCTTTATGTGATTTATAGCTGATACACCCGAATAGCAGTTGTGTGAAACTGAGACGTGACTAAAATCGGAGGGTTCTGTCTCTTGTCTTTAGGCATAAAGTTTCAATAGTTTAGATTCATCCCCTGGGATAACGCAATTTGTTACTGCTTTACAAATGCGATCGAACATGCGGGAATGAAGCTATCGGAGAAGCCCCTGAACGGGTAGAGTTACCTCTTCATCAGTCCGAAGTGCATTGCTAACCATCGCTAACTTACATTTTTAAAGTCTCAATATGAACCTAAGCAGGCTGGGGTCAGAAGTAAGGAAACAGTAATCAGGATTTTCGGTTTTCTAGATTACCATCAGTGGAGCTGATTTTGAAAGGGACTTTGAGAAAGTAACCTGGTTTCTTTGTGTCTTTTTAACCGCATGTAACGGTGTGATACTTTTCAGCTACACTTAATGAAGTTTAGTGAAAGCATTTGAAGTAATTGGAGACCTCAGACTAAATGGTTCTTTGTAAATCTGTGTAAACACTTACGGCTTAAGGACTGCAAATTCTGAGGCACTTATGCCACCTGATTTGGGTTTTCTAGATGACTTACCATAATATCTTACTTAAAAATCACATTTCACAAAGGCACCATAACCACTTGGTTTTTACAGATGACCACTCCAGGGTGATTTTGCAACCTGTTGAAGATGATCCATCTTCAGATTACATTAATGCCAACTACATAGATGTGAGTGGATTGCGCAGCTTTCTCCCTCTCAATTTGCCAGCTTCTCTATGTGAAACTATTGCATGTTATGCCTACAAATATATTGAAAGCTTTCTTTTATTAAGAACAAAATGTACACTTTCCTTGTTCTACGTCCTAGTACTCACTGACATTGTTGTGCTTTCTTTCACATCTGACTTTGGTTTGGGCTGTAGATTTGGCTGTACAGGGATGTAAGTACCACTATATGTGAATAACAGCATCCTATTGTAAATATTTAATATAGATATTGTTATTAATTACTTTCCTATTCTATTTTTATCACTTGATAACTATGCATGCCTCATCTGTGTCATCTGTTCCTTTAAAAAATTTCCTTTTGTGTGAATATTTTTTTGTACCTGTTTTGAGAAGATAATTTAGCCTTTTAACATAGCTCTGAATATAGTTGGATATTATTAGATAACTCAGCTGATCCTGTCTGTTAAAGAGAATTTGCTGTTCACTTTTTTTTTTATGGTGATGAATTTGGCCACTAGCTTTTTTTTTCCCTTTCCCATTTATATGTGAGAAGCTGGATAGTATTCTGTACTGTAGTCGTCTGAAAACGTACCTGTGAAGTAGTTGTAATATGTTTGGCAGAAAGGGAGGGATAATGGTCTGGGGAGGGGCACGGTTTTTAACAGCAATTTAGACAAACAATATTTAGCTGACATTTGCCTTAAGGTGCTAATTTAGGTATTACAAAGTATATACACAAACATATATATATCTATATGTAAAAAATTATTTTAGCACAGTAGAAATTTCCTTGCTTCTGCAGAAAACTTCTAACGTTTGAAAATCCATGGTTTGATTAAGATACAAATTAAATTATAAATTTAAAAAGAAACCAAATACAAACAGGAAATTGGAACAAATTCTGCCAGGTGTTTTGATTAACAAAATACAGCTTTTATCCAATTAACAGCTTAGGAATAAAAATTTTGCTGTATTCAAAGTAATTCCAAAGTAATTTGAAAGATACTGGAATAGCTAGGACAAGTGTTTTTAAAATACATGGCTTTGGTTACTTTCCTTTATTATTGCACCTTACTAATTTTACCTGTCCACAGTTAGTTGATAAATTATTTAAGACCCTCTCAACTTCCCACTATATAAAGGTTTACCTCCAGGTATATCGCTGTCTTTTTATTTTGGTATTTTTACACAGCAGTCTCTGTGAAGTGTTAGCCTATGATATTTTGCCTGGGGCCTTAAACAAGAAAAGTCTCCCAGATTTGTAATGATTCCAGTTCCCCAAGGACATTGTTTCTCTTATTTAGGAGTAAATTGAATCTCATTATAACCAAACAGGAAAGCTACAAGTTAAAACTGACACTTTGAAATTTTAAAGTGACACTTTTACCTTCTTCTGGAAAGCATTACTGACTGTAAAACAGCGTAGCGTAGGTTCCACTTTCGTAATTTGAAGCTGGGGCTTGATATTAAGGACGCCAGGAGAATTTTTTTTGTCATTTGATGCAATCTTGGTCTCTTGTAAAGCCAAGAATAAGTTTTGTGAAAAACTCAGAAGTTTTTTCATAAACCCCAGAGAACGTGCCCTCACTGTAGACAGGGTAATGAAGCAGTCTGTGGAAAAGGGTATAAACTCCTTGGGTACACTGAAATCCTTTGCTTTAGTAGCATCTTGTGAATAGCAGGAATCCAAGGACTTGTGCTCCCCTGTCATGCAAGACTTGATTCAAGTGGCCTAACAAAACTGTATCCTAGAAAATAATTGGAGTTATTTCTTCAACATTTACACATTGTGGAATTCTGTATTGTCTTGTCCAGCAACACTAAAGTTTCCTTCCTCTTTGTAGCTAATGTTGCTGGCACTGGTCAAAATATATTCTGAATTATGTCCTCAAGAGCAAAATCTCTTTGTTTTGTAGTTTTTATGCAGACGATTAATGCTGTACAGTACCACTACCATTGGCATAGACCCAGCTAACTGGAAAGTCTTAGTCACATAGGGTTACCTATCTATATATGTATATGTGTGTGTATATACTTGTGCGTATCAAGTCCAATATAACCGATGCATACTTCGTGCAGTAGCGCAAAATAATTTACAGAAGGTTCCATGGCAGTAGGACCTTGATTCTGTGCACACACCAGTGTCCTTCTCCGTCCCCATTATTTCTGGCTCAGGTGCATACCTCTTTGTGCCTTAAAATAATTGTCTATTTGGAAGACAAAAGGTGTGTATTTTTTCATACTGGATGAGTTGGGATAATTTGGGGGCAAAGGCAGTTTTTACTAAAATTTAAATATGTGCCCCAGTGTATTCAGCTGTGGAGATAATGTCAACAGAGGACTAATTTTTAGGCCCAAGGGACCTGTCTAGAATACTCCTTCCTGTATACTACAATGTCTGTTCAAGTCAGATGTTCTTATTTCCATTTTATCTGTTGTCATTCGAACCTTTTCAGTATTAACTGTTTTTTTAGGTTTTGAGCTTCATGCTGCTTTTAAATATTGGTTTGTTCAGAAAACGTTGTCTAGAGATAAGAATTCTGTAGTACCCTTATGCTTTTATTTTCCCTTCTCTGTTAGTAATATGGTACTCAAACCAACTTATATTGCTGTTTTAGGGATATCAGAGACCAAGTCACTACATTGCAACCCAAGGTAAGAATCTGCCATCATTAATCGAAACCAAGCAGATGTTCTCTGTAGTGTCCAGCAGTGTGCTGGTAAAATGGAAGTAGATGAAAATAAAGGATATCCAATATCGTGAGTTGTTGTCTTCAGTTATGGTAAAGTAACATAGCATGTTCAGGTGGAATGTGCAAAAACTGCACTAATTTATCATGTTAATTAGATATGGAGCAACTCTTTCAGTGATAAATTCAGCTGATAAAGTCAGAAGCTTCTACCATGATTTCCAATTATGAAGATGAATAGAGAAGAGAGTCATGTGGACAGGGAAGAGAACAGTTTCAACCTGCCTTGAGGCATTTTTCTTTCCATATTACAATGTATTATTTTACTGTCTAGAATTTAGTCCGGGATGGAGATGGTGCAGATAGTAATGATAAATTAAATGCTATCTCAGAAAATCTGGGTGAGGTAAGGCCAGAGAAGGAAAAAGCGTCTTTGTCGGAAGAAGTGAAGAAAATCTTTATTATATAACACCCTGCTAATAAAAAGGGGAGTTAGAAGGAAAAACTGGATTTCTATGGAAATTATTAATTTTGTATTTCTGATAAAACTTCTCGCAATGAGGAAAAACAAATAGATTAGTCTAAGACTGCACTGAAATATCAGAGGCTATGAATTAAAGTAAAAAATAATTAGATTTGGATGTGTAATTATTTGATCTGTGAGTATAATCAGATAGGTGGCTGGAAATATGCTGTTATTTGTGCCCTTGGTTGATTGTGGCTGCACAGAGAAAAGACAAATTAAAGGCTTGTTTTAAAGCAGGATGCTCAAATTACTGTCCACATTTCTTTATTTTTGTGTAAGTGCTGTTTAAACAGGTATCTCTGGCACTTAAGTCTGTATTTGTATTTTATTTCTGTTTTACTGTGTAAAACATTGCATATTATAGTGTGTAAAGGACACAAATATTTATGGCTGCTTTGGTATTCAGCCTTCAATCTCACATATGAAGGAATATGGCTGAGTCTTCAGATGTGTACAGTAATACAGTACAGGGTACAGGTGTGTACAGTAAATACAGTAATATTTATACTACTGCTGGACTGTGGCCAGGGAGCTGTTTCTGAGATGACTGTCACAGGGTAAAAAACTCTGTCTCAGCTGAACATGTCTTCTCTCTGCAGCAGAGCAGGAGGCAAAGCTTAAACAAGTGTTCCTCGTTTGCTTCTCAGAAAGTAGTTAAATTAGTTTAAACACCCTTCAGTGGAAAGTTTATGCCTCAGCGCCTACTTGTGCTCGCGTGCTTTGCCAGGAGCTAGATGGTAAGTGCGCAGGATCTATACCACCAGCCCTCCTGACCGATACTTCACTCCGGTGCGGGCATCTCCTCGGTGAACATCTGAAGAAACTCACGCTCAACACATTATATTTAACCAATGTAAAACAAACCTAGAAATGTAACTGTAGATGTAGTCACACAATGCTGTGCCCTTGTAGTTTTCAAGCAACTTCTGGCATTTCACCACATGAGACACCTGCTATTAATTTCTTTCAAGTGGTAATTCAGTTAAACTATGAAGATTCAGCACTGGTTAGAAATAACAATATAGTCTGGAAACCGGCACGATGGTATGATGATATGGTTTCACAAAGCTTTCATCTCTGAGCAAGTGTCTCCATGTGTATCAGCTCTGAAAAGCACTGGATTTTATTTTTAGCGTTGTTATTTTTTTCCAGAGTATTACCTGGAAATTTTTCTTACAGGTCCAGTTCATGAGACTGTGTATGACTTCTGGAGAATGATATGGCAGGAGCAATCAGCTTGCGTCGTGATGGTCACAAATTTAGTGGAAGTTGGGAGAGTAAGTTTTTATTTTGTTTTTCTTTCAATGCTACAAGCCTAAAGCAAAACCTGCTGATAGGACACACTATCAGCGGAACGTAGAAGAGTCTTGTGAAGGACAACGCTGCACCTTGAGAGGAGGGGAAGGGGGACAGTCCAGACACGGTTGTGGTTACGGCATTGTGTAAAATCAAGGCTAAGTTCAGAAGGCTGATGCTGAGTTGCTTTCATGAGTAGTGAAAAATTGTCAGAATCCAAAATTGATACTTCAGCAAAATAGATTTGTATATTGACACTCAAATGAGCAGAGTAGGTGGACTAGTGAGCAAATGTGCTTCTATATCAGTGGCTAGAAATCAGAAAATTATTTACAGTTTAGCAGTAACACATCCCTCAGGGAGTAATATAAAATATCTGGGGTTACTTGCAATAGTTTGATTACTGATATGAAATGCATCCCAGTTTAATGTAAGTGGAAACGCATTCCATAGCTCAGCACTAGAAAAAATATAAATGCTCATTTAGAAATGAATTTGGCATCTAAGTACAGCTGTGTGAAGCAGTGGAAACTCCTTGTAGCTAGTGCTTAACTTGACAAAACAGCCATTAGCCGTGACAAGCCACATGAGTGCATGGTCATTTTGGAAATAAATGTGGTGCAATGCAGTGCAGGCAGTGACGTACCCTCAAGCTTTTATTTTCCTTTGGTGTAAAATGCATTCCCACTTTCTATTTAGGTAAAGTGCTACAAGTACTGGCCTGATGACACAGAAGTTTATGGTGACTTCAAAGTGACTTGTGTAGAGATGGAGCCCCTTGCAGAGTACGTCGTCAGGACCTTCACTCTGGGAAGGGTGAGCACTTTCTGTAGGGGCTTGGCAAAATACCGTTCCCTAGTAGCAAGGAGTGAAGGAGGCTATGCTTATGCATCTTGCTGTACAATATGAAATCCCTCTCTCCGGTTAATAGGTCCACAGTGTAGGCAGCCTTACCTCACCGTGCGAGTAATGCCTTGCGTCAGGCTGTGCAAACACGCTTCTCACTGTGGGATTCCAAATTTCCCCAGAGTGTTGGCTGCTACCCTCCCCTCTCTGACAGTACCTGTCTGACAGTACACTTCTGAGCTGAGCACAACTACGGGGTTATGAGTCATGCATGTCATTCACCTCCATTCGCTCTGCCCTGAATGCCACTGAATCAATCTCACTTAATCGGAGAACAAACTCTGTGAATGCAAGATGTGTGATACAGTTGTGGTCTTCGGGTAAATCATTATACTTGCCTGTAAATGTATCAGGCCATTGTCTTAATTAGCAAAACTTCTGAAAATCGATTTGAATTACATCTAAGTCTATTTAAAAAAAAACTGAGGCAAAACTAGTGTATTTAATGGCAAAAGTAAAACTTACAGACTTCAAAATGAAAAAAAAAATCAACGTCTTTAAGCTTCCTATGGTGTTTGCATTAAATAATTGGTGAAATGATGAAAACAGCATGTAGATTCTATCAGTGTGTGTTATCATTATTTGAGTCAGAGAATGCTTTGAATTTCATAACCTTTTTTTTTTTTTTTCCCCCCTTTTACAGAGGGGCTACAGTGAAATCCGTGAAGTTAAGCAGTTTCATTTCACCGGCTGGCCAGATCATGGAGTTCCTTACAATGCCACAGGCCTGCTTTCCTTTATACGGAGAGTCAAATTATCTAACCCTCCTAGTGCAGGGCCTATTGTTGTCCATTGCAGGTGTGTACAGAAGTAGAACGATTTTTTCCACAACTACGTATGTGAGCATTTACAGTAGTGTCTTGTGAAGCATCCCTCATTTTGAAGTGTTTTGGTTTTGTCGTTCCCTCTTTGAATTGCCTAATTCACGCAGCAGTAGGATTTGGCTGTCTATAGCAACATTTGGAAATAACGGGATTCTAGAATGCTTTTCCTAAATAGAGTAGCCAGAGGTTTTCTTTTTCCTGCAAGAGCTGCACCAGCTAAATTATGTGATACTTCAGGCTATCGTTTTAGGTAGCCTACAACAATTTTGTGACAGCATTCGAGAATAAGTGTAGATACAGCTGTTTCGATAGCTTGGTGTTGCATATAATGTCTGAGCATATTATTAATTTAAATCAAAGTAAAACAAGTAGATGAAGGAAGATGAAATGAGGTTAATGGCAACAAATGCAGAATGTTGTTTTTCCTGTGCAAATTTTACAAAGTTTGTGTTATTAGGACACAGTCATGACAAACAGAATTTTCTTTCAGCACCGTCAAAATGTTTAATTACATTCTGTAGAGTTACTCAGCCTTTACAGATTTTAAGACTTCACTGTGCAAAAACTGTCCATAGCTTTATATAAAACCAAAATAAATCAGGAGAGACTCTTCTAGATATTGTTAAATGTGCTGCCTGAACCAGCTTAGAGCCTGGGTGTAAAAACATACACTTGAAATTCTTACTGTAATATATCACTAAAAAATCATCCTTAGTCTTATTAAATAAAAACAAGATCTGTCATATTTTGAAGTGTAAGAGCTTAATCATCCTCCAGATTTCAGTTTAACTAACTTTTCTTTTTTTGCTTTTAAGTATTGATCTGGGTGATAAAAGGAGGAAAACAAATTTTTTTCTTGCTGTTACTTAGTGGAGCAAATGTTACGGAAAATCATTGTTTTGGACACATCAAAAGATTTAAAGGACATTATGAAGAGAAGGAGAGAAGACAGAAATTAGATAGTGGTTGTAATGAAAGAACTGAATGACTTGCTTTAAAAAAAATAGTAAAATGCTCTCAGTAATGGGTTTACAGAGTTTGTAGGTGTTTTGATGAGGTTATTCCTAACAGTATTTACTGATTCTTTCTAGTGCTGGTGCTGGACGAACAGGTTGTTATATTGTGATCGATATCATGTTAGATATGGCGGAAAGAGAAGGTGTCGTGGATATCTACAACTGTGTCAAAGCCTTACGGTCCCGTCGCATCAACATGGTACAGACAGAGGTACGGCGGTTTGCCTTCAAAGCACCTGGTGCTTTCTGAAACGTGCTAGGGCAGAATTTCACTGTCACTCTGAGAAGAGCAGCCAGTGGCCCTGTTACGGGGTTCTCTCCTTTGGGGAGCATTGCTCAATGCAAACAGCGTCCAGAACCAGGAGGGTGCAACAAACCTGCCAGCTCTTTCAGGCTTCGCACAACAAGTGCCTGGCTAACTTTGTAACAAAAGGAACGCAAGAAGGATTTTTTAGGGAATAACCTACAGTAGGCCTGTCTGGCACATCTCTCGCCAGCTCTGGTATCAGCAATTCCAGGAACCCAAAGCTGGAATTCCAGCAGGTTGACACTGTTTTAGGTTATCTCCAATCACTTTACCCGTGATTTCACTTACTGTGGAACTTTATGTCCATTTCACTCTCCCATTTCAACTCTGTTTTTATTTGCTTTATTAACCTCATTGCCAAGCTTTTTTTTTCCTTTTCTACCCTTTTTGTCTTTTGTCATACCTTCAGCAATTCCACAGTAAAACCATTGCCTTAGTGAAGAAGCTGTAACAGTTCCCATTCTGCCACCTGATTATCACTGAGCTTCCACAGAAACATAGGTTAGTGCTTTGTATTAAGCCAGGCTACGTGGAGTGGTTTGCCACCTCTCTCTCCTGTCCTCCATGTGGACCTACCTGAGAAGTTATTTCACCAGTATGAATGTGACCATGTGCAGATCTCTGCAGTTGGCAGCCAGGCATATCAATGTAATCTGGTGCAGTTTTTATTCCATGCTGCAACCTGTGGGAGTTGAACAAATAAATGTTCCCGATCAACTACCCCTGCTACAGGGCCATTAACCTTTGGGAAGTGTGTGGACCATATCAGTGTGACTTCTTCAACCATCCCAGTTTAATCTGCTCTTGCATGTAAATTAACACCTCTACTGCTGTTCCTTTCTCCTCCTTTTGCCTCTTACCTCTCTTCTTCTCTCAGAGGTTCATACTTACGCAGCAAAATAAAGCTGTAATTGCAGCAAGTTCTTGTGATGGTCCTCTAGACAGCAGTGATGGCAATAGCTTCATAGCTATGTGGATAAGCCAGGCCAGGCTGTAGAGCCAGAATATGACCATGGTCCTTGGTCATGAGCTCTTGTTACAGGTCCACGTTAAAGTTTGTGCTGTTAATAACCTCATCGGTATCCATAATACTTAGATGAGACTGGCACAGCTCGCACACTTCACTGTATAGACGTGATTTACATCTGTTTCTCTCGGGGTAAGTAAATATGATGGGCGTTGCGTAAAAATTGACAGGAGGCCTGACTGAAATAGTAATGCAGCTGTCTAGTACTCAGGATATCTCAAGGCAAGTCAGAAAAAAAAAAAGGCAAGAAATGCCTTTTCTGTCGGGACACGCTTGAGTTTATTACTGGCCTAGAGCCCGCTATCAGACAATTGGTGTACTAGGTTGCACATGCATAAGGAGAAAGCAGCATGCCAAATAATTGCTAATCACACTAGTAGTGCCTGAAGCAATTTACACTTTCGGCTAGTATTATAAGACTGAAAGCTATTTTTAAAAAAACAGAAGGAGTAAAGCCAACATTTCCCTGGCATATATGCAGAAACCCACAAGCATCACAAGAAAACTGAAAACCTCCCATTAAATAAATTGCTATGCCTGTTCTGTTAAGTTTTACTGAATTTAAATAGGTCTGAAGAAAACATCCTTGTTAACTGCATCCCAATTAGGACAAGATTGTGTTTGTACTAAAGCGTTATTTAATGGATTGATGGACGCTAGCTTGAATGAGTTTTTCAGTGTGCAGGAGATCTGTTTATCCTAAAAGGAAAGACCTGTTGTTTTTAAATGGCTATAATTTTTGTTTCTTTGCCTAATTTGGTAGGAGCAGTACATCTTTATTCATGATGCCATTCTAGAAGCTTGCCTGTGTGGAGAAACGGCCATTCCTGTCTGCGAATTCAAAGCTGCTTATTTTGATATGATTAGAATAGACTCTCAGACAAACTCTTCGCATCTCAAAGATGAGTTTCAGGTATTCACAGTTCCTACTAACTCTGCATGTGACAACAATTTTTTTGCCTCTAGATACATTTATTTTCAGCAAAGGGGTTTTCATATCCCATTTATAGCATTTGGTCTCTTACTTTTAGTCCACAAAATAAAGCCCCCATGTTTATGTGCTTTGCAAAGTTGTTTTAATTATGGAATACTCTCCTTTGAACAAAATTGCAGTGAATATCTGTCTGGAATAAAGAGCACTGACTAGGAACCTCAGAGAGTTTTGGCTTCCATTTGCACAGCTAAGGCATAGCTTTTTAGGGCTCTAAAGGATCCTTTTTGTTTTATTCCTTTCGGATGGGATAGTGTCATGAGGAATCTGTTCAGTGGTACTCAGAGCACCTTCTACACCTGCAGTTTAACCCTCCCTTGGAAAGCCCCAGCACGTCCGTCAAACAGATATGAGCTCTTATTTGCTAATGTCTTCTTGCTAATGCTTCATGTTTTCCATATTGCATATTTTAAATTAAAACTCGGGGAATCTCAAGTCCATTGTCTGTTAGTTCAACGTGCTAAAGGAGCAACTTCTCCCCCTTAGACCCTGAATTCTGTGACCCCTCGCCTGCAAGCAGAGGACTGCAGCATAGCCTGCTTGCCAAGGAACCACGACAAGAACCGCTTCATGGATATGCTGCCACCTGACAGATGTCTGCCTTTCTTAATTACTATTGATGGGGAGAGCAGCAACTACATCAATGCTGCTCTTATGGACGTAAGAGACTATCTTCTTTGTCTGCATAGTGTGTTGTGAAAAGCTGTGTAATATGAGAGAGAGCACTTTCTGGCTTAAGAAGGGGTAATTCTTTCTTACTCTAGTACCCAGTGAAATGGTCCTAACAAAGGAAGGTGTGGGGAATGGATAAGAAACTCCACCAGCTTGTGTTGCTTGTTCATAAGGTTTTTACCTTTAGTCTTATGCATCCTTGTGGGACCACTGGAAATCTCCCCTTTTTAACAGCATTATATAAAGCTCCAGTCTCCAGCCCTCCAAATCCCAAATCTCAGCAGGGTCTCAGAAATCTGCTGTTTGTCAGGAGGTGAATATCACCTACCTGAGCATGAGGTTACTATGCTCATTTTTGGCAGAAAGGCTATGTATATTGAGGCAGGAGAGATGGAGGGAGAAGAAGAAAAATGTTTCTTTAGCATGTCTGGGGGTAGGATTGGTTTTGTTGTTCATGTTTTGAGTTGCAGCTCTTTAAAGGCTATTGAAGTTTGAGCGACAGAAGTATTGTCGGGGAAAGGTGAATTATTGGAAGAATGGAGGTGAGCCTGCTTTAGGTGTCTGATCGATAAAGCAGTTCATCACGTGTGCTGTCAGATACCTGCCTGTGCCTGCTATTAGCATTACTGAAGTTAGGCCTCTCAAGTCGCCTTTACAGTAAATACTTAAATAAGCGGCCTGATTTCCAGGAGCATGTCCCTTTCCTCAAAAATGAAGTGCTGTCAGAAACTGCGATGTCAAGAAGAGATGCTGGAATAAAATGGCAAATAGCAGCAGAAATCATCAGGACTGAATGGTATTCATCCCGGAGTTCTGCCTAAGCTAGTGCTGGAAATGTTTGAACTGCTAGCAAAATGCAGTCCCTAATCTCACAATTAGCTGTTGTGCCAGAGAAATAGAGGAGTAACATGTGTGAGACCAGTCTATTAGGGAGTCACTGGGGCTGAATGGATGAAGTAGAGCAGTGAGCAGATTTTTGGTAGCAACCAAAATTGTTTAAGATTACAGTTAAAATTACATTAAGCACCTGGATAAAATTGATGTGCTATAGACCAACCAACACAGCTGCATAGAGGAGTGTGCTTTGGGGAGAAAGGAAGACAACGCAGGCTGAGCAGCTGGGTGGCAGGAGGACTCAGAGTGTGTAACAGTGGGTGGCAGGCAGGAACGGGAACCAAGCAATGTATTAATGGATGAGCAACCAGAGTCAAGTAAGGAAAGAGAGAAATGTTGGTAATGAAGGGAAAAGAGCAGCAGAAAAAAAAAAGAGTAGTATATTACAATGAAGGCATACAACAAGGCTATAAGTATGGGATTAAAACTTTGGGTAATAAAAGTTTTTTCTAGCCCTCTCTCTTCTGCTTTTTTTAAGACTAATTTATTCAGAGAGGGGGACCCCACTGCTGGGCAAGGAAAGGGGATTTTTGGTAACAAAAGAGAAATGGAAACTTTCCCCTTTCCACAATGTACTTGTCCCTGTGTTCCCACAAGATGATGTCTGCTTCCCAGCGTGACAACAGATCTCCTGCCTGTTCTTTTTGAAAATCTGATCATCTCAGGCTCAGTACATGCTCTCATCTCGGCAAAGACCAGAAATGATGGGGAAGAGTGCTTGGAAAACATCAGCTAGTATATGTTTTATTTCTTAAAAACACAAGGGAAGAGTCGCTATTGGTTGTTCCTCTTTGGTCCCTGGGCAGATCTAGGAAGTAGGACACAAGCTGCTACTACCTGAATATGCTTTCTGCATTAGAAAAGAATGGCCAAAATAGATAAAAACATGTCAGTCTCCTTATTCTGTTGTCAAATAAGTACTGATGCTGAAGACATTAATTTGTTATCTTCACAATTTACATCAAGCAGAAGGGTGAAAAGAATTGTATTTTTTTCCTTCTGGGCCTCACGCTATGCTCTTTGAGGGCATGTCAATATATTGCACATGAAGAAGGATATATCCCTCATATCAATCTTCAGTCAAACTATCTACCCCACCAGGTCTTTCTCCTAGATTAATTTACTCTACTTAATTCAGTAAAACACCAGACAGACTGCTTTTGGTACCAGCATGGCTGCTAAACATGGGCATCTCTGTGTTGCATACAGCAGTCCCAGCACTTCATCTTCAAGCTGGTGATTTTCAGTCCCAGCCACCTACAGGACTATTCACCATCTTACTCTCTGATTAACCTGGCAGTGCTTCCTTGCCAGTTCATATCTGTATTCCTTCACTGCAGAACTCATCCGTGCATAGTTGCAAAATGCCTGCAAAAAACTGATCTCTCTTCTTCTGCTTGCTGCTCCTAATACATGTGTTGCTGGGACATAGCCCCTCTGCAATTACTTGCATCTCAGCTAACTTAGGCAAGGCTGGAAATTCCCATTTGCAGTGTGTATAACGCAGCATACAGAAAATGGAATCTGCTGTCATGACAGGAAATAGTATTTTGCTGTTTAATGTCTGCTTTCTGCTGGAAATGGGCCCCATTAATCCTAAAGGTCAGTTCTGTGGGCAACCCTGTGGCTGTGACACTAAAACAGAATTTGGAATTGAGCTTAGTCCCTGGTTCAGTCACAGAGCTTATGTGTAAGCTGCTGTGGATGGGGTGACCTGCTGAGACCTCTGCACACCTCTGCAACGTGGGGAGAAGGTTTCCTGCTTGATCTCCTGGACACAGTGCCTGGGGTGGAATTGCCCGAGCCTCAGCTCAGCAGAGCCCTGAAGAGCATCTTCAGCACCCCGTGTATATCCGAACTGAAACAGAGCTTGGCCTGTAACAAAGCAGAAGGCAGACCTGAGCAGAGGAACCTCTTTGTTCTCAGTGGAGACGACAATGTATTTTTAACATCAGCTGTGCCGAAATCTGGTGTAATTGATGTTGCAGCTTTGTTCTATTTATGTGTTTTTTCTGTTGCAGTGTTTGAATGGGAGTTATGAAGTACTTCCTCTACCGGTGCTAATAAAATTGTTTGCCTTCACAGAGCTACAGGCAGCCAGCAGCTTTTATTGTCACACAACATCCTTTACCAAACACTGTGAAAGATTTCTGGAGATTAGTGTATGACTATGGCTGTACTTCTCTTGTGATGTTAAATGAAGTCGACTTAGCACAGGTTAGTCTGGGGCTTGAGTTTTCCATGTACCATCGCATGCTTTAATAACTCTGGATCCACTACATGATCAAAATGTAGAGCAGTGCAGTGATTTTACAGTTACTCTCTGCTTCACAGCAACTAATTAACACTAGTTGTTCAGTAAAGGTTAGGTGAGATGTCTGCAGTGTATGAATAAGGCAATATGCTCAAGTTGTAACTTACCATTTAATTATGCCCGTTCTGCTCTGGCACAGGGCTGCCCGCAATACTGGCCCGAGGAGGGGATACTGCGGTACGGTCCCATCCAAGTAGAATGCATGTCGTGTTCAATGGACTGCGACGTCATAAACCGAATTTTCAGGATATGCAATCTAACAAGAGTAAGCATTATTGTAACAATATGTAACGTTAAGATATGTGATTTTTAACACTCTCTAGGCTCTTGTGGTTTCTATTTGGAAAATAGTAAAATACTAATGTTCTTAAGACATTACCCAGAAAAGAGTCAGTCAAGCATCAATGTCTAATACTAATATCTAGTACTTTGCTGTAGCTGTACACGAAGAAGAGAGAGCAGTAAGGTGAATGACTGCTGTTCTGATGTGTTCTCCCTCATAAGTAGAAGACGTATGAGGGGTATTCTGTTTGTTCGGTGTGCAATGAAAGAAATATCCCTGTAATGAACATGTAGTGACAGGTGTTTAATTCGCAGCTTCTGTAAGACATCTTCCGTGGTGAATCAGGAACAGGAGCGCTGAGGCTGGTTGTGCAACCAGCACCTCCTCAGCCTAAGATGTGAGAACCACAACGTAAAAGGAGGATTGTGGCACCCTGCAAAGCTGGGTGTGAAAAAACTGAAAGCTCCTTTGCCACTGAAGGGGTTCTGCGCCTCTGTGCCTCAACCTACGTTTATCATCTTTTTCTCAACTTCAGTAGCAGTGCCAGTCTTGCGTTCTTGTTGGCTCTTTCACACCTTAAACCATCTTGTCTTTTTGCTGTCCCATAGCGTTTCACACTATCGCAGCATCTTCTCAAACCCTGTTTGCCATGCAGCGTCTCCTCCTTTTGTTCAAGGCTATAAATCACTTATTCTTGTTGCCTACAGGTAAAGAATTACAGATGCTTGTGCCACTGTTATCTGTACAGTTAACCAGTAGTCCCTATTTTATTTACCATTACTACTTCGTATCTTTTATCCAATACCGAACTTACATGCCACCAGTTGCTACTTGGAGTGTATGTTTAAGTTTCATTAATGTTGAAGGATAGCTGTGGGGAAAACTGATTACTGTGTGTACAATTTATTTATTTTTTGGGTCACATTTTCATTTTTTGAAGTGCAGAGATCAGTTTGCCTGTGGCCAGTACTTTATTCAAATCTTTATTTTGCTTATATTCAGAGCTAAGAAAAACATTTTCAGCTCTTCATACCTTGTTTGGAAACTACAGGAAGCTAAGGTGTAGGCACACTGGCAAATATTACGCCATAACGCTTTTTTTGTTGTATTTTGAGACTTCCGCTTTTCTTTTCACTTTTTCCATTTCTTCTTTTTTACGATGTTTTGATTTTCTACTCCTCCGCTTCTCTTTGTCTCCCCTCCCTTATTGCCTTTATGTCTTGCTCCTAAATATCTCTCTGCTCCATTCTTCCTTTTCTAAAATCAACATTCCTACTCCTTTTTTTCTTCTTCAGCACCAAGAAACTGAAGAGACTATTTATCTTTCCAGTTATTGAGATCTTTCTCGTGACAGTCTAACCCTATTCAAAGCTCCCCCTGTGTAGCATCTAGCACATGGAAGGCTCAGACACTGGTAGCAAGGCTCTCATGATTATCGTAGTCTGGCAAAAAGAGACGACTTCAAGGAAAACAGTCATATTTGTGCAACAATATAACTTGTTATTTATTTATAAATGGGGTCAGTTCATGCATGGGAGCCAAAGGAATGTCTCTTCAGTTCTGTAGGTCTAAGAATTTAACAGCGATGTTTTTAATTGATTATTGATGTTAAGGATAAATCCCTTGACATGTAGAATCTAGGGAATTTGTCCATTTAGAAGTCAGGATAGGCTACACTAGTGATTGGTGAACTGTGACGTTGTCTTCAATGTAGTTCCCTTTTTTTTCCTTTTTTGACATCTTCTTTGAGCTCAAGTGATGTGAATTAATGGAGACCCCACCATGCAATGTAAATACAGGTTTGAATCTGTCCATAATATAAACATTTAGGCTTTGGTTTTCTAGACCAAGATGTAAAGGTGCCATATTGACCTAAAGCTCTTTGGTTTCCCTCAGCCACAAGAGGGCTATCTGATGGTGCAGCAATTTCAGTATTTGGGATGGGCTTCTCACAGAGATGTACCAGCTTCCAAGAGATCCTTCTTGAAGTTAATTCTCCAGGTTGAAAAATGGCAAGAGGAATGTGAAGAAGGGGAGGGCCGAACCATCATCCATTGCCTGTGAGTAATGGGGAGAAAGTCAAAATGCTGCTCTTCAAATAAATGCTTATAATTAGTTCTTGTTTTAAGTTCAAGCAGTATTCTTATGGCTACAATCTTTTGCACATGCCCTTGCTACTTTTATTAAAAAAAAAAAAAATACCCTGGTACTGTAGGTTTGCTTTTGGTCACCTTTCGGATTTGTCTGTGTCAGGTCAAGGTACTGTGGGAATGAGTATTTTGGACATGATACTACAGTGATACTGTGTATTGTCTCCTCGTGTACATAATAGCATGTTTTTCAGGTACAAGATGTGTACAGATCAATTTTTTCTATACAGTTTCAATAAGGAAGTCTTTTATGCTGTGTGCTAAATGGTTATTTTTTGTATATCTCTGCCTTATCATGTGGTGCATTGTTTCCCAAAGACCTGCTCTATTTTATGTGTTTTAGATTGAAACCTATGGATATATGAAATTAGAGAAAAGTTCTTTGATAGAGTATGTGATCCTGAAACTGTCATTGGAAAATGACCATGGGCTGCTTATCTGATCCTGATATTTAAATGGGAGCTGGTTTGGGAGTTTTGAAAAGGCAGCATCTTTCTCTCCCTAAGCAGAGAATGACCATTCTCTCCTACCTTATTTAAATATAAAGTTTAAAACTTAGAAATTGAATTATGCCTTTCTCCTTACTTTTAAAAACAGGCTTCTGTTTAAGTGTTCAGAATTAACTTGTGGCTCCATTCTGCCCACCACTCCGCGTTATCCGTGGAACCTTCTGGCTAATTTAAACTTAATAAGAAGGAATATCTACCCTAGTTTCATTGAAATGAAGATTCAAATGGTTCGGAAGTGTCCCCAAAGGTCAAGAAGATATCAAATCAGTGATGCCTTAGCATTACTCTGGCTAGATAATCCTCATACCATAGGATAATTTAAGTGAGTCTCTTTCCAGAACTAAATGGAAAATGTTGTACCTGCCATTGAATTTGGTTTTTAATTTCTGATGTTGTACTGCCCACTGAACTTAGTTTTTTATTTCTAATGCTTATGTAAATTAGGCTATAGCATAGGTGGGTGGCATGGTGGGCTGTAAGGGCAGAATTCACAGAAGTAGCTGAGAGGAAGGTCAGAAACAACAAGTGTCTCAGACCAAACCCACTGGACCTGCAAAGAGATTGCTGGAGTCTGGTTCCCCTGTGGGACTCACGAGTCACTCATGCTTGCAGAGTGAAAGAACAGAAATGCGTTTTAGATGCTCTCTTAGGCTGAGGTGACATTTAACCATCTCTTTTCCTTGCATACAGAAACGGCGGTGGCCGGAGTGGGATGTTCTGCGCCATCGGCATTGTGGTTGAGATGGTAAAAAGGCAGAACGTGGTGGACGTTTTCCACGCTGTGAAGACTTTGCGGAACAGTAAGCCCAACATGGTGGAAACTCCGGTAAGCAGCAGCCCATCGGGGTTATTGCAAACAGCCGGGGAGCCAGAGTCTCTCTTGTCTTAGCTGCATTCTCAGTCCTGTGCCCACAAAATAGAACAAATCTATGTTGGGCCACAAGAAGAAAGGAACATGTTTTTGGGGTCTTGGGCTCCCCTTGTTGTACAGCCCGAGCAGAGGCTGGTTTGGTTCTTGGCATGAGTGTAAGGTTGGGAAATGTTACATCCTGTGGTGGAAATTTCTTGAGTGTACACAAAAGTCGGCATCATGAGAGGCCAGGCTAAGCATTTTATGCTACTTTTCTCATAGTGGTACTGTGCTTTAACAGAAAACATTGAGTTTCTGCACTTTAATCTCCCAAAATAACCTGGTCTTTTTGAAGAGAAGTTGCAGCAGGTTGTGTTCACACAAACTGTCTTGAAATTTTACAGAGCAAGGCATTTCTTCTTGGTAGGAATAAGCTGTAAAGTCCGGATTAGTAGCTGGAGATGTGAATATTTTGCTTCTTGATAACAACTGCTGCTTTGGAAGCTGTACTGAATAATGATAATGTTTGTTACTCAGATTTGTAGTAGTCAAAATGATATCTCAGAACTTTAAAATCAAAGACTTGGATGTAGTATATTTGAAATGAATGTATAGACTCATAGAATCATTTAGGTTGGAAAAGATCCTTAACATCGAGTCCAACAGTTAAATAATAAACAATATAAACAATAAACTAATACAAACAATATGAGCCTGAATTAGCAAAACCGCACGACTAAATATTTGTATTCACATTGCCAGAACTCAGAATAACCTTCACGCTTCTGGTCAGTCCTTATGTATATAGGATGAGTGCATAATCCATCCGTGTGATCGCGAAAACTGAACATTGTGGAAAGTCCTTAAAAAAATTCTCCCGAGTAGATTTTTTTCCTTCCTGTAGGTGAATGTGAAACCAGGTTAGGCAGTGTTTGGGAGTTTCTGCCATTTGACTCTCACGCTGCCAGCAGCCAGTGTCACTTTTCAGCCAGATGGCTGCCTACAGCATAAAAATCAGGGATGCCAATTTAAATTAAAAATGTTTTGCAGTTTATGCATAGTGAAAATTGCTTCTGACCTTGTGAACTTGCATATTGAGCAAAACGGCTGTAGCTGCCTCTTCCCATATTGCCCTTTTTTCCAGGTGTCACTGTTTGCTTGGTATCAAGTAGCTTCTGTGACGTGATTTGCTTAACTACTGTGCATCCCTTCCATCCCTTGCCAACACATAAGTTAAGAAGGTGGTTAAAATGTTAACAGGTAGAGCATCCTGTGGCAGCAGTGACATTGGGCTAGGGATTGCTGGTTTTGCCGCAAATATTTTGCAGTCTGCTGTGCCATAGACGTCTGAGGCACAACATATTGAATTGCTCCCTGGATTTCAGTTCACTGGTATGAAGAAAACAGGTCAGATCACATGGAATATTACTTGTGTCACTGTAAAGGGAGGCAGAGGTAGATTGTGCGTGTTTCTGATAAATAGTCTGTAAACTTACATTTTGTTTCAAAATAGTCCTGACTTCCATTTTAGCTTTAATCTGCAGTTTCTGAATTTCTGTAGTTACGTGTTTCTGTTGTGTGGGTTTTTATTCAGAACTCTTGAACAGCAGCAGCTGTTGAGTTGTTAGAAAACAAACCAGGAAAAACAATATATAACACTGTCATGTGCCCTACGTTCAGCAACATAATCAGATAACAAAAATGAGCAGCACAATAAAGCCTTTAAGATATCCCCACCACTTCCTGGTAATGGATCACGCTGGCTTCCTTTGCAAACAAAAATAAATCACAAAAGCAGATTCATTTTCTTAGGTCGCAAGGACATAGAGATTGGATTCATTTCCTTGGGTTTTCTTCTTCTTGCCCTCTCCTCTCTCCTTCCTCCTCCCTCTCCCCCAGTATCATCTCTGAACAGCAGAGCAGCCTTGTTAAGGAAAAGTACTAACCACAATGAAATTCTGAGCTCTAACTTCTCTTTTAAATGTGCATCTGATCTCTTGGATGTTACATCGACACGACTGTACAAATGGGCTCGGTGCCCAGAGCAGCTTTGTGGCGCAGCCCAGCATTCCCTAGCCATTCCCTGGCTGTCCAAGCAGCAGGCACTGGTTAACTGCTCAGTATCAGCTAACGTAAATATAAATGGTGTATCAGAGTCAAGGTGCTTTCACTGCAAGAACGCTCTGACTGATAGGAGAACTTTTCATGTTTGATAAACCAGTTCAGAAGCTGAAAGAACCAGAGAAGCAAATCATTGCATTTCATGGTCACAGGGTTTTTTCCAGTTCATTGGTTAGGGTGAGTTTTTAAATCAGAGCTGGTAATATACTTGTGTACTGCGGGGGCGGGGGGGGGGGGCGGGGGGCGGGGGGAAGAAAACCCAAGCATGTCAGGCTTGAAGTTAGAATTGCATAGTAGCTAGCAAAGACTATTCTTGTTCGTAGATGTTGCTGCTAATTACTTCAGAATCTCAGTCTAACTTCTCTTTTTTTCTTTTCCTCTTTCCCATTAAAGGAGCAATATCGCTTCTGCTACGATGTTGCCCTGGAGTACTTGGAATCCTCTTAGTCGGAATGGATGAGGCAAAGTTCACCAAATACATGAATCTCAATAAGCTGTTTTGACAACAGTTCTTGATCCTGTGAAGAAAGATTTTAGGGGAAGAGGGGGGTGGGAGGGATTTTAAATTTTAAATGCAAAGTATTTTTCTTATGAAGTTGTGTATCTTAATAAAAGAACTCAATCTGTTTCTATGCTTGTATACAGTATCAACATTTAGTGCCACATAAATACTATTTAATGAAACCCAGAGTCAGAAGAGATTTGCGCAAATTAGGACTTTCAGTGTTTGTATATGCAGCCGTCTCTCAATTACAGTAGAGCGACCATCTGTTGCATGTATCAATATTTCCTATATGGTATTAATTTTTGCTTTTTTTTTTCTTTTGATACATTGTTAAAGTACAATAACAGTGCAGATTGATAGTAAGGTTCATTCTTTATAGGTTTCAAGTGTTGCATATATATATTATATATAGTAAAAAAAAAAAACTGGCTTATTTTGGTTTAATGTGCAATGTTGGCTGGATCACATAAAGATCTTTATAAGGAAACTTAAACATAAGCCAAAGACTCAAGTGTAAATATGTCTATATGGAGAAAGCACATGTATTTATTGTTTACTTGCATTCCTTTTTTGATGGCTGAAAAAAGAAGAATCATTTTTCTTGAAGAAAGCTTTTTTTGCTGAAATCAAGTGTAAACAATTTTTGTAGTTTATTTTTTGTATGTTTTAGTGTAAGTAGAAGACATACTTTTTATGCATAGACCAAGAAACATTGGTATAGTGGTTTTGTTGTGTACATGCTTGTGATTCAAATCCATGTAAACAACTCAGTTATAGAAGGTCTTTAACTACAGGACCAAAATCAAAGCATTTTCCTGAAAATGTATAGTTTTTCACAGTTGCTGTAGTTATGTACTGATCAAAAAACCATGTAAGGAAGGGCACACATAAAAACGGCCTTGCCTATGACTTGCACAACATTGGAAGAAATTCTAAGCACCATTAAAATTGTAAGGGAACCAATTGTTTAAAAAAATTACTGAAGCACAGGTCAACAGGAGAACTGCCAGACAAATAGATGGCTCTGCGTATGCCCTTGAGGGTAAAAAAGTATTTGTTTAGCAAACTGTAAAACTAAGCAATGTTTATTTTGATGTTTACAAATATGTAAGCTTTGCTTCCAAGAAAGCAAAATTTGAATAAACCAATGCCAGATTCTGATTATAGTTGTGGTGTACAAAATATTACTGTGCTTTCACTTAGCTGGCATCCATTTGTTCACAAGGTTTCCTGTATTTTACCGGCTAAAATCATTCCAGTCTCTTGTTGGTCTTTTTTAGAACTGACAGTAAAATGATATGGTGCTTTCAAATATTCTGTAAAGTAAGAGTGAATTAAACTTTTATTTAAAGATTATTTTATATTATTTCCTATTTTGATACCCTCACACTTACCGTCCTTGTTAGGGAGTCATTCTTGTCCAGAAGACCGACATATCTGGATAAGGAAAATTTTTCACCTCAGTGTTTCAGGGAGTATTTGAGAAGACTCCATGTCGTCTGTATGCCCCAAGTTTTTTCGTTTACTTCAGACACATGAAATTACCCATCCAACACTATAAATGGCAGAGAAATGTTTAGAGAAATTCTACTTCTCAGATTTTTTTCAGTGCCCCCATCTGTATTGCGCAGCTCCACCTCTTCCAGATCTAAAATAAAGCCTTTTCTTTTGTCACCCATTGTTAGTTCCTACTTATGAACAGCAAGGTAAACAAATCAGGTTTGAAAACGTTCACTGGGTCTGGGTTCTTAATACTCAAAATTCGTCTTTTTTAGTTTTGCCACATTGGAAAGGGGATTATAAACTGCATGCGATAGAATTGCAGCATGCCCAGCTTTCTCTGTGAGGCCGTGGCGTTCAGCTAACTTTGGCAGTCGAAGCGTGGAACGTATTACCTAAAGCTGGCTGTCTGGCCACCATGTTTTGTGGAGGCAATGCAGCGTCTCCACAGACTGATTCATCCTGCCTGATAGGCATGTGTCTGGGATTAAATGAATTGGACTCTGGTAGAACCTTCCTCTGTTGTCCTTAAGAGGTGCTGGGAAGATTAGGTTAGTCTAGAAGTCTAGATTAATTTTTTGACAGATGAGATGAGTAGCTCTTAAGGTTGTGGAATGCAAAAGCCGGGGTCTGTATTGACCAGAGTTATTTTGGGGATTTTTTCTTTCCTGACCAAAAATATAGCATTACCATGAATAGTTATTTTCAGGAAGAGCTGTTCTGTTGGGGACAGTGGGGTCCATCCCCACCAGTACTTCATAATCCTTGGTAAGATCTTTGTGTCCAGTTTCCCCTGTACGTTAAATGTGGCTGGTGCAAATGCCAGTATGAATCCTGGCATCACAGCACACTGTGCCTGCGGAGCAGTCCTCCGTGAGAGTGCCCCCCTCAACCAGAAGGTATTACAGCTGCCAGTGGTTATTCCGCAAATGGGAGCTCTGCCTGTGTTGTTCAGGTACTCTGAGAGTCGTATGATTTCTATAACTGTAGCTGACTGCGGTGACCTAATAAGCTTTTGCAGTAGCTCATGATTGAAAAACTTGTGGGAAGTTCTTCCTTGCAAGGCCAGGGGAAAGTATGCAGAGGGAATATGGTGTGCAAGAAGCAGCTCAGAAATGTAATTCTCCAGTAATCGTATATTTTTGGGGTCTCTTAGGCAAAAGACAATATTAGAATCAGATTTTTATTATAAAATCGGGAGAGACAGTTTGCTTTCATTGTGGCAGCTCTGTTCCCCCGGATGGGTGCTGCTCCAGTATCCTTTCCCTACACCTGTGCAAGACAGAAGAAAGATGGGGGGGATTATGAAAACCTTCCCAGAGCAGAACAGCTATTGCTCATAAAGGGGGTGTGCTGTGGAGGGAGAGAAGTATTCCTGACCTTGGGCACTTGAAGAGGAAAATATTTTACTCCCCGAGGCAGCAAAGAGGAACCAGCACCAGTATCACAGTATGTTGGCAGCTCCTGCCCTGGAGGAGCTCCTTAGGTTTCGAGACTCCTGCTCAAAATCTTTCTGCTGGCTGCTGCCCTTCCTGAAATACTAGTACAGACTTGGTCAAGTGGCTACAGCCTGCAAGGAACCCAGGCTTTGCTTTCCTAAAGGCAGGACCAACACACAGTAAATACAGAGAGGGTGAATGGGCATCGAGTCAGTACAAAGAGGTGTGAAAGGCTTCATCTGTGGAGGAGTGTGAGATTATTCAAATTTGAAGTGAATGTAATTGAAACTGATTCAATGTCCCATAACAAAAGGAACCAAAGGAGCGTACAAGGTCCCCAAAACACGATTGCTCTGTGTGAGAAGGTATCCTTTGCTCTAAAACTGAGAAGTGATGACTCCAGCGTCCTAGCATCTGTAGTTGCCAGTGGAAGGAGTTCTGAGTGTCGCCTTGATGGCTTTGGTTCATTTTCTGTAGAACAGTAACCAAAGAGTTAACTTAGGGATGTGTTCAAACTATCTGAATTTTCCCTAAATAATCAGTTCTTAGGATCCAACACTGAAGGACCATATCAGACCTTGAGCACCTTAAATCCTTGGAAATGTCTCAAGCAGTGTCATAGAGATCGAAGTTTGCTAAAACAAGAGCTACTAAACTTCAGACTTCAGAACCTGTATGGAGAGAAGCTGCTTTTTTTGTTGTTTTTTTTAGCCCTCTGACTCTGCTTTCCCTGTTCATAGTGACTTGGCTCCAGCAAGTGGGTGTGAAAAGACCCAGTTTTTGAACTTTTGTCCGGGTCCTGAGAGATCAGACCCCAGCTGGTTGATGAGATCCTAGCATTTACATTCCCTGCTTCCTGGGTAAATGCCGCCATCAGGAAAAAAAAGCTTTGAAATAGGCTTTGCCTTCCTGGAAAATGGTCACAGGCATAAGATCGAAGCTTGAAGCTTAGTATCCTCAGTATGTGCGAGCAGTTACTGGGATTTATTTCGTTCAGGAAGTCACTCACATAGTTGAATTACACAGTTCATGGTAGGTCCTTTCCTTGCCCAAGGTACTACGTTAAGAAACGCAATATTCTTTAGGGAAACATGAAAGCAAATGCTACTGCAGGAGTGTGCTATTTCAAATGGGTTAACAATTTCCAAAATCGAAGGTCTCAAAAAGCAAACTGGGGAAGCAGTGTTTGGTAGGTGCTATGTCACTGAGCCTCCAACGTGAATTGAAATGTTAAAGGGCAAGGAAGGGGCAGCCTGAGAAAAAATGTTGCGGGATCCTTGCGTGGCCAGGCCACCTGGTCTGACAAATGACTGTATAAAGGGCCTCTTTTAAGCTTCATTCTGCTGCTGTGTCAGAAGAAACCCTGAGATCTTGAAATAAATGTAAAAGCTGCTTTTATAGTGCCCTGCTCTGTACTGAAAAGTAACTCATTTTCTGCTGTACTTTCCTGTGTCGTGTAGAGTTTGAATTGAGTTAAGTGATCCTAATCTCACAAAAGAACCTTTGTGGTGGTTTGTTGCTAGTGCTTTTCCTTTGTTAAACAGTCAAAGGTCTTGTAACCTCTGCAGATCCAGGATAGTCAAGGCTATCAGTGAATATTCACTTACGTCTTTACATTCTGAGGTTGAATAATCTGCTAGTAACAGGTTGTGTATACTAAGGATGAGACTTTCAGAATATGCAGAGGTTTAGTCTTATAAATTTCCCTTCGCCTTTATGCAGCAAAAACTTGTCTTTGTTATTTTTTTAACTAGGAGCTCTGTTTGAACAAAATTTGAGATGCTGACAATATGGAGGAAATGTTTCTAAATTATTTTAAGCTTGCTGGATGCTTTTGCTTTAAGCTTGAGTAAAAGAATGATGTGAGATGGTGTTGGTGGTTGACAGGCATAAGTGTTATTTTGGCCCACACTTCTCAGAAATTAATTCTTTCCCTGCTGTTGGGTTTAGACTCCTAATTTATGCAGAGATTGACATGTGTGATGACAGGCACAATAGGATGCTTACCTAATAATAATGTTTATTAACTGCGTCTTGGCCAACAATGAACAGATGTTTTTGTGCCTTGTTGAGATACAAAAGCTTTATTTCAATAGTCTTTTGTAACCCATCTAGCTTCCATCTGGATCAAAAAATAGTCCTGACTTCACAAATTATATCAAGATAAAGTTGAAATCCCCATATGCTCAGAGATTTTTCACATCCTCACTAAGCAGGCAGAACAAATGAAGACTGTGTTAAAAAAAAACCAGCAACAAAAATGCCTCTTCTGGACTTGGAACCAAAACATGATCTTTCTGCAAGCCTTGGAATACCCTGGAGCTTTTTGGTAATGAGCACAAAGTGGCATCTGGCAAAACACAGTACCTCCAGATTGTGATAATATGTGTGTATTTTCCAGCCAGGTGCAAACCAGTGTGAGCTCTTTCCGTTTCATGGTGGAAAACTTTTGTCTGTCTTTTGTGTATCTAATCTTTTGTAGAACAGTAACTGAAACAACACAGTATTTTGCCGAGTCCTGAAATTTTGAAGAAAGCTACTGTCTTTTTGCACTCTGATAGCAAATGTGAAACCAGAGATTATAGTATCTTTAGAGTTTCTCTCTCGAGGTAACCAGAGTGAGTTGGTTTTTGTAGAGGCCATAAAGCAAAACTACGGTAAGTTTCAGAAAAGTTTTGAAAGACATTTGTTCTGCTACAAATCGGGGGGGGGTGAGGGGCGGAAGGGGCGGAGGACGACTTAAGTCCCAGCAGGTGAAATCCCAGTTTGTGATCAAGGACATTAAATCTCTTTACTCATGTTTTACTCGTCTTTCTGATCCACTGGCCGTATCCAGGAGCAGGTGCGATAATTAGCCTATTTGGACCCACAGTCTGAACTATCTTCAGCACCAAACCTGGTTCTGTAGCCTTTTTTGCCAGTTTCAGGATGAAGTTGTTATGAAACTTGCTGATGATACAGATTAGCAACACAAAATTGCCTCTATTTACTGAAAATGCTTGAAACCACCTGCTGAAGAAGGGGTGTGTGCATTCATTTTGGGTTAGGTAGAAATCATAGACTTAGGAAGCTGTGGCACTGCTGCAACCTTTTCTGTTGCACAAAATCATATCATTGAAGCTTTGGCTGATGCAGTTTAAACTGCATAAATAGGTTGCTGCTTAGTTTCCTCTTCCGAAGTGATCATGGTTTCCAGCTTACCTTGCATTAAGAGATACAGCAGTGTTTGAGCAGTAGTTCTCACAGGTTGGACAACTTCAGGGATAAGGATAAAAATGGAGCTTAAAAGCACTAGGCATAGTATAGATTCTTCTAATATTTCTCCTCCAGCAAGATGAGCTGGTTCAGCTAGTGTGAGACTAAGCTGTAATTACAGCTGTGAGAAAATAGCTGTGTGGTTTTGTCTGTGGCAAAGGCTTTTAAAGATGTCTTTAAAAAAAACAGGGAAGAAGTGCAGGCTTTGTTTCTGCTTCACTGTGCCTTCCTTTCAGGCACTTGTTTACTTCAAATGATAGCCTTGCTTAACACAGACCCTTTCTAAGATGATAGTCCTTTAAGTATTCAGAGTCACAGCCCGTAGCAGTCTCTGTCCTCAAATACAAGTAAACTGTTGGCATGTGGAATAAAGGTAGCAGGTACAGGTATGATGGATTAATCTGGGGGGAACTGCAACGGGTAGAGGCCTTTTTTGCTTTTTTTCGCAGGGGGATTTGTAAACTTTGTGCAAAAGAAAGAGAATAAAATAGCTAGTGAAGTGCTTGGGACCAGCATGAAGGTAGGAATCATCTTCTCAGGGGTTTTTTTTGGGCAACAACATAGAAAGCGCTGGCTTTGGATGTAAGCATAGGCAGGATAGAGAGTATAAAAAAAATCTAGACCTGATGGGGACTTCCCAAAAAGCACACAGTTATGAAATATATGGGAGAAAAAAAAGAAATCCTGAACGCCCCAGCCAGTGAAAAAGTTTGAAATATTGAGTGTACGTGGTGGTCACGCAAGGTTGAACAGATGGTTTAGGGCACTGAGGATGAAAGATGCTGAGCAAGGGAAAGAAATGGGCAGTTTATATGAGCAGTTTGTCTTCAGTAAAGGAGAGATCTGAGTAGGTATCATGAAAGATAAAAAAAGTAATCCCCCAAAACAAGGCTTAGCACAGGCAAGAGGCGTGAGGATCAGTTCACATACTTAATTTTATGACTTATGATCTCCACTTGGTTTTTAGTCTCAGGCAGATAGTTGCCTTGAAGGCCACAAGGTGCAATTTTTGTGATACCGTATTTGTCATCGCTGATCAAGAAAAGGAGAACAACAACATTGGTGCAGTGCTGAACACGATCATTTGGATAGTCCTTATCTTAAGGTCTTGAGGACAAGCAACAAATGAGAAGTAAAATAAATGTGATAGTAAGTTATGGCTCAGGCATGATTTCACAGGCACGACCTCAGCCCCTACTCCACCGTTAGTCAGGAGCCAAACACTACTTTGCAGGCTTGTTTCCAATGCTTGTTTTTTAACAGAATTATGGTTTGGTTTTGTTTTTCCTTTCTTAGAAGAAGAAAATTTATACTGAGAAAAGCAAAGTTAGAGACTGGAGGGTGAGAGGGGAAGCGTTTTGGGGGAGCAGTCAGAGGTAGCTGCTTGACTGTGGCCTCTGGGGGCCCACTGTAAAGGAAGATTGAAATAGCTTCGGAGTCCTATGCCTTTGGTGAAAATCGCAACATTTGGGTGGGGGAGGGGCAACATGCCCTGCAAGTTGTTATCTGTGTTTACAGTCCAGCATGCCAAGGTAGAAATTGCATAAGCAGGTGGTCCTGGGAAAAGAAGAGAATAAAACCTGGCAATTACTTTGATGATACACACATACAAGCCTGCATTTTCCACATCACCACTTTTAAGACTTTAAGTAGCACACCTACTTGGTCATGCAAAGACTCATCACAGTATCATGCTGTCCTGATCTTGCTCATTACTTTGAATTTGCCAGTGAGGTGTCTATTCTGGACTTACCAAAGGCCACAAAAACATTTAAGGAGGACAGATACTCATCTCTTTTCAAGACTCCGTGTTTTTCAGACTACACTCTATACTCTTCTTACCTGATTGTTTGTCTTCTTCCAGTGGTCTTTGTACATGACTGGGTTCCAATAAATGGACATTGTATACTGCCCTTTCCAAAATATAATTTAGGTTTCTCGATTATGTTGTTTGTGTTTTGTTGGGGTTTTTTTAATTCTTGTTTTTATTGATGTTTTTTTCCTGCTCTACTCTATCTTCTACATCTTAGCACTGGCTGAAGCTATGCAGGCAGGGATGGGACATAGTGTTATCTCCATAACACATTTCAGCTTTTCAGCAGAAAAGTTTTCAAGTAGTTTTAAATTTTGACTAAATGGCTGGACCAACACATCCCACCCTCTGCTTTGGAGCCAGGATCAGCTGGCATCTCTGGAAGCAAGCTTCTTGCTGCTTGTCATTCAAAGTCTGGTGAGTGTGTTAAGCAGGATGACAATGACTTAATTACAAAGTGAAACAACTGCTCTTTTTTCCCTTCCCGTGCTTCTCTGGGGTGGGGAGGAGGTGGCAAAGCCTACTCCCTTCCAATTCTTTAAAAGTGTCTCCTTTCCAATTCTTTGAAGGTCTGTGGGCTTTAAAAGCAATGTGAGACAGCACAGGAAGGGGTTTGGTTAGTGATGTGTTTAGGTGTGTTTGATTTAAAAAAGATTAACCCAACAATGTACGGGACGGGTTGGTTAACTCAGTAGAATATCCTGGGTGTTAAGGAAGGGGAATAGGAATATCTGGGCGTATGTACTCTGGTGTGTATGGTCTAACTGACTTTCTGTCCCTGCAGCTCCCAAAATGTGCGACAATGAAGCGATTTTGAAATGAGACTTAAACATTAACTAGTAAAGGGAATGTGCCAAAAATCAATTTTCCCACACCTGGCTTCCAATGATGTTATGGTAGCTGGTGTTCACGTGGGAGTGGGGAGGCATGCTCTTGTCTCTTTGCCCCGGTGCTGGGTTAAAACGCAGGGCCCAGGGACAGAATTCAGAGATACAATGCTCTGGGAAGACCATAACTGCCCAAAATGAGGTGAGGCACCCCGCGTTACAAATGACTCTTGAGTCAATTCCTCGTCTCACTACTGGCCAAGGAGAGAGGACAACTCCAGGAAGTAGCATAATGATGAGTGTGTCTCATAAGACAGGCTTGGATGAGCAAGGGGCTCTGGTTACCTGCTAGTTTTAGGAAGCTGTACATCATACGTCATCCTCAGCTGCATGTCAAAACAGGAATGGGCAAATTTTTTTCAGCATTTTTGTTCAACCTTTGGGCTGCTTTTGCTGTAACTCTGCTTGCTTTTGATTTAATTTTATTCTCTCTTCTATGAGGAGCTTGAGTGTTTGGACTGGATGCTCTTCCCCTCTTATATGATGTATTAAATCTTCCTTTGCAAGCTTGTCTTCAGCCATACTGTGTTGGTGGGTTTTGTAGGTGAGCAGAGAGCAGAATGCAGTAAAAGAAATGAGCAAAATATCTTGTTTGTAAAATGGACTTTGGTGTAACTGACGGCTTTGCAGATTTCAGATTTCATCCTCCAGCCATGGGAAGTCTGTTTGAATTAATTTGTTGACATAATTCTGCAAGAACACTTATAAATACATTCCTCAGAGAGATGTGAAGGGAACTGTAGGCTCTCATTTTTCAAAATGTATGGATCTATTCATGCCGTCTGTTTGTTAGGTCTCACAACATGGTCAGCACCAGAAGGTCCAGGATGCTGTAGTGCCCCACAGGCTCTCAGCAACCCCTGGCTTGGGGTCTCTAGCAGTATGGTGAGCAAAAGGAAGGGGAAGGGTCCAACTGCTGCACTGTATGCTTCACCCAGAAGAACATGTGCTAGGAACACATTGAAGGAGATGCCCAAGGGTCACAAATGCTCTTGGATGTCAAATAAATGTATATGCAACAAACTGAAAACAAGATGAAAGGCTGGCAGAAAGACTTAAACTCCAAAGTGAGAGCCCCAGGATGTTTCCTTACAGACTGAAATCTTAGATAATTTAAATGAAGTTTGTGGAGAAGGGCAAGGTGAAAGAGCCTTGGCTGGATCATAACATATGTTCCATATTGCAAGGCTGCCTACGAGAGGAAATGGATGCAGTGTATGCCGCTCAGTAAGTTATCACTCTACATGAGAAGTAATGAGATTTATTTAGCTTTGGAAAAGCAGACAAAATAGTTAAGAAAACACACGGTGAAGCTTCTGGCTTGAGTATTTTAATAGGCAAAGGCTAAAATACACACTAGAAAAGTTAGGATAAATGCTATCTATGTGTTCTCCAAGAAAAAATGGGGGGGTTGCACTCTTTTTATAAGCTGTTCTGGAGAAAAGCCCCTGTTCTCTTTCCTCCTCCACAGCTGGGAAGACAGGCTTATTGACCAAGTCGATGAGGAAATACATTTGTTTTCCAGCACTCTTCCCAAATGAGTCTGTAAAGGCTTGGCTTCTCACAGTGGGAAGTGTGCTGTGTCCTGTTAGTGATCTCCCTGTTTGCTGTAGTCTATCACAAAGATGGTGAAGGCTGTGTAGGAGTGGAGAAAGGTGTTGGCCAGCAGACATTGCAAGTACTGTGTTTCTTTCTTGTGTGAGGTAGAGGATAGGATGTGTGCCTCCATTGAGGAGATTAGAGGGGTTTTGGTGACCGCCCTCATCAGGTTAATGATGCCAAGCACAGCAGGAAAGGCAACAGAAAGGGAGAAATAGGGCTGCAAGAGGAAGAGAGTGGGGTGCTCATCTATGCTTGATATGAAGCAAATCTACATAGCTTATGCTGCTCCCAAATTTTTTGATGGCCGATTGTACCTGATTCTGCATTAATTTAAAAACCATTTTCTATTTAATTGCTCTGGGACCCTTTCCTGAAACTAAAAACTTTGTGGCTGCTAAGTAAAAAACCCCATATGACACAAACAGCATATCAGAGCTCTAGCTGTCTCTGTGTCTGTGACAACATGCAGATGGGTCCTGGCCTCCAACCCCACCATCCCTAGGGAGTTGTGAGGGCAGACTGAGACCTCCCTGGGCATCTTCTTCTCCCATGGGCTGACACTCTGGCAGGTGCCAGCCCAAGAGTCTGGCTGCCTCTTCCAATAAAATTACCCTTTAACCTTCCTTTATTTCAGATTTTAGTTTTCCCACAGCTTGCTTAGGCTTTTTCAAATCCCTTCATCTGTGTTGAATTCTCCTGTGTATTTCCAAAAACAAAAAAATCCTCCAAGAAAGAGGTCCACCAATTACTGAAATCTTTATACTTCTTCTCCTTAAGAAAGAGCAAGGAATACCTGGAACAAGGCCATAGATGCAGATTACATAAGCAGCAAATGCATCTAAGCTTTCATACAGTAAAACAATAACGCTAGCCAAAATGCCTTGCAGCACGGTAATACCAATGTCTCGAGAAAGGTAGGAAATTAGAATCAATTTAACTGATATGTTGATAAGTATTAACTGGGTTTTATATGGAGCCTTTATTTCTTGATGAACACCCAATTTTGCTGCAGAAAAAAAATTTGCTTTTAGATTCAACTTCATGCACAGAGTGGAAGTAACTGCAATTAAGTTTGTTCTCCAACTTTCTGACGCTGTTTCCAAAATCAGGCCAATAAAATTCTGTGCTTGACAGACTATATCGTTCTGTGTACCTTTTTTTTAATCGTTAATGGTTAAAAAAAAAAAAAAGAAAAAGATAGATGCTTGATTTTTTATGTCGTATAAAATGACAGCTGATATTTCAGTTCCAATAAAAAACCAGGCAAACATATTCAGTGCCACTATTTTATCATTAATTTGAAAGTCAGACAACTGTGTCATTTAAGATAAATATTAAGGATGTGTTGTGGTTTAATCCCAGCTGGCAAGCAAGTGCCACACAGCCACTCGCTCACTCTCCCCTGGTGGGATGTCGGAGAGAATAGGAATGGAAAAAGTGAGAAAACACGTGAGTTGAGATAAAGACAGTTTAATAGGTAAAGCAAAAGCCATGCACATAATCAAAACAAGGAATTCATTCACTCCTTCCCATGGGCAGGCAGGAGTTCAGCCGTCTCCAGGAAAGCTGGGCTCCATCACACGTAATGGTTACTTGAGAAGACAAACGCCATCACTCTAAACGTCCCTCTGCTTCCTCCTTCCTCCCCTAGCTGTATATGCTGAGCATGACGTCACATGGTGTGGGATGTCCCTTTGGTCAGTTGGGGTCAGCTGTCCCGGCTGTGCCCCCTCCCCGCTCCTTGTGCCTCCCCAGCCTGCTCGCTGGTGGGGTGGGCTGAGAGGCAGAAAAGGCCTTGACTTAGTGTAAGCCCTGCTCAGCAACAACTAAAACATCAATTTGTTATTGACATTATTCTCATACTATATGCAAAACAGAGCACTATACCAGCTACTAGGAAGAAAATTAACTCTATCCCAGCCAAAACCAGGACAGTAGGACAAAACATCAAGGTATCCATTATTAAAATAAATGTTTTGTTGATTATGTTTCCCAGCTGCTTAAATTAAACTCTGGGTTCTAATGTTCACATAAAAAGGGATAATTAGTGCTCTTTCTTCTGGTAACATAGACATTAGAGAGGTAAGGAGTGCAAGATGCCAGCTTTCATTCTAGTTCTGTTAAAACTCTTTGCTGTCAGGGAAAGTCAAACTGGTTTGCTTCCCTTCTGTAGAAAATTGTCAGCTGATAGGTGAAACTTCAGGAATAATTAGCGAAAGTAGATGTCTAAATTCCGCTGGGGGAATTAATCTTTCACAAATGTATTTAAATGAATTCAGTGTCCTTTTCTTTGAACAGTGGCAGGGTGCAAAAAAATTATTTTGGATTCCTTTAACAGCATGTGGAAACCTACGTTGCCTCTTTAAAAATAAATTACAGCACACCCCACTCAAGAAATCACAAAGGGAGAGAGTGATATTTAAAATTAATTCAAAAAATTTCTCCAACATGTCTCCAGCTGTCAAAAATGCATTGAAGATATGCCAAACATATTTCAAAACACTTTTTGTAATTTGAAGGTGTCTTAAGTAATTTTTCCTCCCAAAGTAAATCTTTAATGGGCCTGTACATCTCCCTAAAACTGTGAGATGTCTTTTTTTTTAGGTCCCTCCCTCCCTTTCTCTTTCCCCCCCGAAAGCAACCACCCACAGAACCAGACATTTAATGAAATCTGCAGAGGTGGTTGGCTCTGAAATTTAACTTGGGTTTCTTTTTTTTTTTTTTTTAGAGAGAGTAGAAAACTACTTCTGTGGTGACAGCGCTCAGGTTGGTCTTTGGACATCTGGACACAAGCCATGATTCTGCCATAGATTTTGGGCTTGCCATGTAGCCCTGGATAAGTTGTAAGTTCTCTGCTTTGAGTCTACTTCGCAAAACAATGCCTCAAATTGAGTATGGAAGATAGAGACCAAAAATGCCTAGCTATTGGAACAGTGAGTGTCAGTCAAGTGCCCGGATAGATTTTTTAGGGTGTGATGCCACATATAGAGATATTAATAGTCTCACGGGAATACTGAGCTCACATTCTATGCAGTTAAATAAAAAGTGGTAACAAGCTGGGGTCACCTGTGTGGCCCATTTTGTAAAACACCTATTTTGAGAGATTCCTTTTTTATTGGAAAGGCCCAAAACTCCAAAAATGTATTAAACATGTGATTCTACTTTATCTTCAAAATACTTTATAAACACTTAAGAATCAATCATCTTATTACATTTATAAAGACAGGTAGCATTAATTAATACCTGTCAATAGATGGGGGAACTTTTAGCTTGAGATTTTGAGTCCATCCTAGCGCAGAGCTTAGAAATGTCAGACCATGCCCTTCTCTCTGTGGTTGAAAAAAACATTAGCGGAACTGCCAGCCCTGCCCATACAGCATTTGAACCCTTCAGGGGTTTGACTGTCCAATTCATATACAGTGCTAAACCTTATATGTGTTTCTTAAGACCATGATGCTAATCACACTTATCAACATTTGGAGAGAGAGTTCTGGAGATATATCTCCTATAGTTTAGTGATGTATGCAAAGCAATTACTCTTTGTTGAAGAAACTTTGGAAAAATGCATGTCATTATTCTTTGCAAGACTGGAACTTAAAATGCCATTATCAGCAAGGTGTTTCTTTGGGAAGCCACAACCAACTGAAAGCCATAACTCTTCCTTATTACGAATCAGCTCCAACCCCTATTAAAATCAATGGAAAGACCTTTCTGACTCCAGTAGGTACAGAATCACTCAATAAAATGTAGAAAATACCCACAGGTTATTATTGTTCAGTCCATAAAAACAGTCAACCAAAACCTTACTATTTTTCAAAATGTAATGTGTGTACATGTGCTTCAGTTCCTTTAAAAGCACTGGGGAACCCTGGTACTTCAATAGACCGTTCACTGGAGTCAAATATTGGCAAACAACCCTCTGGGCTCGGGAGCTTTTACTAACAGCCTTTTGTTCACACCTGCTAAGCCATTTAAATTTCATATGAAGATCACGTCTAAGATCTCTCTGCTGAGCTGTAAGGAAATGTCAAAGAACCCAAAATGTAGTTCCTGAAAACATAAAGGAAAGTTCACAATACAATCACAGGGCATTAAAATGTTCAGAGATTTTAAAGCCAGGAGCCATCACAATTCATTGGGGTGACCGCCTGCTTTGTGAAGGTGTTAGGCTTTTCAACCCAATCATTTTTGTACCAAGTCCAAAAACTTGGAGGAGAGCAAGATAATATCTTTAGAAGGGTAGATTTTGTCTTTATCTATGGGCTTCAGCTGCTAGTGAAATAGTATAAATTTCTGTGGGTAATCATCTTCCTTTTTGACATGGCTTCTTATTTTAAATTTCAGCAGGATCTTGCTGAATCCTTTGTCTGCAAGATTTAAAAGTCCTCTACCTAAACTGACTCATCCTAGGGAGGGTATGAACAGAGGCTGCCTGTGGAAGTAGGAATGTTAAAAAAACCATATCTTTTTGGGGTCACTGAAATATGCTGTGCAATGAGTGCTTTATATTTTAAGGTGAAATTAGAAGCAATTGTTGCAGGGACAGTTACGTAAACGTTAGGCTAACAAAGCTAGGTTACTTTGGGAGTTTATTTATTATTTCAGTGTTTAAGAGGTGATCATTTTGGCTTTGCTGGGCAATTGATCCCACGCACCTATACATACAGAAGCAGTAGAAAAAGCTTGTACACAAAGATATATCCATCATGTTGTAACTCAGGTTACAACAACTCATGTTATTGTTTAAATTAGGTCTTTAGCCAGTTGAGCCCATGTCTCTCTGGGACAAATCCAGGGGTACCATTGCAGGGGTTGGATTCTTTGCTTAAGGTGAGGATGGCTTGTTCCAGCTGCTGAGACCATCAGTGTACGTCTCAGGGCCCATTAAAAAGGCATAGTTCTCAGTTGAGTGTCACGTGCTTCTTGGATGGGTAGTACAAAACCTGAGTGATCCTGCCAGAACCAGTGCTGACTGGGAGAGGAAGATCCTAGCTCCTGAAGTCTCTGTGACCTATTTTCATGCTGGGTTCACCTCTGGAGCAGTCTCAGTATTACACTGTCCACCTGACTTGATCAAGCTAGTAGACTCCTATAAATGAAGGGCAGCACTATAGCTGCTCACCTATAGGAATAGATGACCTATCTCCCTTTATCAGAAGTGTTCTTGATGTTGTCCTGTAGTCCTATATTTATCTGAGGCCTACACATCCCAGGTTGTTCCCTTGGGAGGTTATTTCACAGCCCAATGCACCCATGTCAGGGAGGACTCCCTACAGTTTGGTCTGACTTTATTTTTATTGAGAGGTGAAGTTTTCACCTTGCACTGGAAAAAATACATAAGTGTATTGAACTTCCTGCTGTACCTTGAGTTTGATTCAAAAGATAGCGTAACTGTTCAATATAAACCTCACTCACACCTGCCTCACAGATCTTAGCTGTTCCCTGTTTCCCTAAAGCATCCTCCGCTTTGGAATTATAGTTCTGTCAGCTCAAGTATCAAATACATTTCCCTTGTGTTTATAAGCTTAATAAATGGGGCATATCTTCCCATAGATGTAATGCCTGGTTTCATATTTACAGGATTGTTTTAAAGATTCCATTCAACCAGCTCAACTAATGGCCACCTTTATCTGGAGAATAGTCTGAGCTTAAAAAAAAAAATCACAAACCTTCACAGGCTTGGAACTGATTTTATTTTGAAACTTGAAACACTTTATTGGCTTTCTGGAAACCAATAAGGAAAACAAATGAATGTTCATCAGTGTAGTAGAAAAATGTTATTGAAAATAGTTTTCAAAATTCTGTGTTTTGCCCATTTGTCCATTCATCTGAATTAGCTAACCACTACTTTTCACGTATATTCCCTTACAGCTGATTCCTGGCTACTCCTCTTGGGGAATGAGCAGGGGCTTTTCTACATGGGGAGAGGTGGATCCCTGTCTGCGCGTCCCTTTCAGAGCAGCCGGAGCTGCTGACGCTGTGGCTGCACAAGGACTTGTGGCTGCTTTGGAACTTACAGATTCCCATGCCTGGCTTGACCTTCACCCAGTTGTTGGTGGGAGGGGGTGGAGTGGCCAAACCAAATGCTACCTGCAGGACATAGGTAACATGGAGGTCCCAATAAACTCTTCGTGAATAACATAATAAGCCAGAAATGGACATGTGGTAAGGAGAGGTGTGTGCCCTCTGTTCTTTCAGTATGGGAAGGACAGGCTCAGATTTTGCCTCCTCTCAGTACAGTATATATGCATTTTTCAGTAGCTTGACTTAATCTTCAATACTGAAACTTGGACCAAACAAAAGGAATTTTTCCAAGTCAAGATCCCCCTCAGGATTTAATTTCCAATAGGATAACCTCCCAAAACGGTCCCTTATTAACAGCAGACCATGGTGATAGTGTGATAATCTTTCACTCTGGGATCAAGGATGGTTTGGAGATGGCAAATTATTTTTCTCTGTACCAAACTGGAAAAAGCTCTTGCAGAGCATTTGGGAGAACAGATCAGCTGTTCTCTTTCACCAGTATAGGTGCTAGCAGAGATGAGGACTCCTCTGATAACATGCGAGAAGTTGATAGGAATCCTGATTTGGACTGCAGTTTCAGAGAAGTGTAAACATAGTTTCTTGATCACACCTAAGATGGTTGGTTTTGTGATAAAAAGCTGGTCTCTGCATACACATAGGAGCACAGAAGAACAACAGCAGGTAGAGGAACCCCAGAGGTACCCTGCCCAGGGTATTTCCAGGCACATTACAGGAGAGCCATCAGCCCATTAACAGCTCACCTCCCCACTGAAGAAGCACAGAGGCACAGCACCAGCAGGGCACCCCAGTAACCCATCAGAGCAATGGGGTCCTGTCAAGAGCCCCCCAGGGCATCGCAGGAGACTGATCAGCCCCGTGAGCTGAGCATGACACCCACCACATGAGTGGAAGGAGAGAGGCTCTCCGGAGTACCTTACAGACTGAGGGGGCTATACTTAGAGGCATGGGACTCACTACGGGATGCAGGGCAATAGCCAAGTACAAGACTTACTATGGGATGTTTGGGGAGGGACACCAAAGGTGGGAAAAGCGTAGGATCAGTGTGGCTTTGGGAGGAACAAGGGTGAAAATACAGGGCTTAAGGGGATAAAAGGGCTACTTGTACACAAGCAGGTTGCTAGTCAGTACACTAGTCTGGCCATGCCCTGTGTTGCATCTACATAGCCCATCCTGGCTTCTCATTCAGCGCCATTGCTGATTATTCTCCTCTGTGTGTGTGTATATTGGGGTCTAAGCACCAACAGCTGGAGCAGGCCAGGACTGTGTGGGTGCCAGCAGGTCAAGAGGCTTTGGAGCCTGAGGGAGGAATGCGTGTCTGTATGCTTATGTGTGTTAGAGGTGTCCGTACCAGCCACTGGCATGGGGCTCTGCACCTCGAGGGCTGCTCGCATGCCCATATGCCCCCAGGATCAGATGCCAGTTATTGGGCAGACTGTGCCTAAGACCAGCTACCAGAGGGATACGCACTGCATATATACATATGTATTTCTCACTAACAGATCTTCGTCTGGATCAGTCAGAGAGGTGAACAGGATGAGGCCATTGGTCCTTGCGTGAGTGCTGTGGTTTCTGTCTAGGTTGATCTGTGTGGCTGGCAGTGGATTGGTATGTATAGGTGTTGTGTGTGTGTGTCTGTGTGTGTGTCTGTGTCTGTGTGTGTGAGCCGATTGGGAGCACTTGCTGCTGTTTGGCCCTGGGAGCACAGAGCTGCAGCTTCGTCCTTCGTGCTATTGGGCTGCTGGATTCAGCAACATAAACCAGCTTTTGTTCTGATTTTTCTTGTATGAAGTTCATGCCTGTTTGTACATTTGCTTCGTTGGATTCAAGTGATTTTGAAACCAGTTGTTAATTTTCATGTGTGTTTGCAGTCCATGTTAAATGTTTTTTGTGGTGTTGTTCCTGGCAATCTTATCAAAGTGAAGAGCCAAATATAAGTGAATTCAGGAACAGTAGAAATGGCCTTAGGGACTCTTTATCCATAGACCACAACAATGTGGACAGGTAAAGCCCATCTGCTGGCATTGACACGATACCTGATAACCTTGGGACCTGGTACATCAAGAAAATTGGCTTTGATTTGCTAGAGTTGCACACATGATTTTTAAATGCATAAAGATGTCCTGCTGAAACTGCTCACATATTTCAGTGCTCTGGACCCTGTAAGAACCAGCTTTTTACAATATGGCCTTTCTAATTACTGTTGAATATGTGTGATTTCCCCAGCTCTCTCCCAGACCAATTATATTTGCTTAATTTCAAACGTGTGTTGTTGGGAGAGGAAAATGAAGGATCTTTTGTGTTAAAACAGTTGGTGAGTGGTTGGCTGTGCATGTTCTGTAGTTTGGTTTTTACTAATGCCTGTGACTTCTAGACCCAAAGTCGTTATTCGTCTTGCCTGAGCACCTGCAGCGTTAGCAACTGGCAATAGCGAGCTCTGCACCTGCAGGCTCCCCATCTTATAAAACCTATTTCACACTCTCCGGAGCAATATTTGTTAAGAGCAAGGTAACAAAATCTTCAAAACCCATAGCTAGGCTGGTACCTCAAAGGTCTGGGCACCCACTATAAGCATTTTGTGTTTTAACATGTGAGGTTTTTAATACGTGAGTAAATTATGATATATATATGACATACAGCTACCGAGCTTTTTGAAAATAAACAACTGGTTTTCTCACCATTTTGTCACAATGTCATGCTTTCTACTTTCCCTGACACCTCAGGGAGACAGGAGAACAGTATAGGAGAACACGAAATCACAGTCACTTCAGTTTTCCTGGTGATCTGAGTCTGCTGCTTATTTGCTACGTGGTCTTACTCTTCAGAATAGTGCTGCTGCAATAACAGTGCTTGATCAGACTCAGAACAGCAGAGCTGGGACCAATGTGGCAGGTTTGCCCTAAATGCAATTTTCTCACGGTACTGGGCAGTAGCCTCTTAAAATTCATTCCCAGTTGCAGCATCTCAGATTCAAAGTCCCACAAGTCAGTGGTGACGTTAAAAAAAATCTTGGCCATTTTGCATTACAACATTGTGTTTTAATGTCCGTTTACACGATGAAGTAATTTGCATTATACCTGCATGTCTTAAATTCAGATACAATAGTTAAGGCAACAAAATGCATCAGAACAAAATGGTTTCATTTCTTTTCTTCAAAGGCTGTTTGTGGTTTTCAAGAGAACAAACACCAAACTATTTTGCCATGCTCCAAGAAAAAAAACAAAAACAAAAACCACCCAGGCATGATGCTTTTTCCCCAGTTTAAGCAGGGCTGATATTCAGTACTTTCTCTTCACAGGGTCAATAACCATCACTGATGAGATGGAGTTCTGTGGCATATCTCCTTGCCCACTCCAAAGCCCAGTACCCACAGCACCCCCTCCACCTCTCCCAGCTGGGTACAGACCCTCCCTTGGTGGGCATGGGTCCAGCCTGGTGGCAGAGCTGCTGGCTCAACATCCCCCTGCCTCACCCCACTCCAGCTGCAGCTGTGGGAGGAAGCAGCTACAGAGTGGAAGAAGCAGAAGTACCTCCCCGTGCCGCTCCTCCCCTCTGTTGTGGAGCCCACGGCTCTCCCAGGCACAGCATGCACCAGGCTGCAAGTGTTGCTGTCTCGAAAGATTTTCACTAGTCTTTACGTGCCAAACCCACATGCTGCCTTGCTGCGGACCATGGCATCTACCCTGGAGAAGTTCATTCATTCTCTGGATCCCAGAGCCCTTCCCAGGGTGCTCCAAATCCAGTCAGGCATCTATTTCCAAGGTGAGCATTGAGTGCTTTTTGGCAGGGCTTTGCAAGTCTGTCTTTGACATTGGGTCCCCCTTGGGTCAGAGGTGGCGGGGAGGCAGAGGGAGGATGCTGACAGAGTTGTCTCCCAGCAGTTTCCCACCAGCTGTAATTTTCCCTTTGAAGAATCAGGGTAATGATCAATGGCTTTGGAGATGTCTTTGGTATGGGGTGCATCTGGTCTTCTCACAGTCAGTGAGGAAGGACCTGTAGTCCTCATCGTATCCTGGAAAGAGTACTGGAATGAGTCATGAATTTGCTTTGCACTCACACAGAGCCATCAATCCAGCAACTGCAAATCGCCTCACAGAGGTTAATTGATTAAATCTAGCTCTGCTCTTCTGGGGTTGGCACAGAGGGGTGCTCTCTGTCTCAGAAGTAAAGAACAAGAGCATCTGGAAAGTGACTGTGAGGGGCCGTAAGGTTTTTCTGAAGTTCTGCCCTACATCTGGGGGCGCTTCAGGTGTGTAACAATGCAAAGGGATGGGTATGAGCCAGACAGGAGCATCACAGGGCAATATTTTCCTGGGTTTTCTTGCAGCAGACCTTTTTATGGTGTTTTTATTGCTGGGCTCTGCTTGTGCACAAAGCACAGAACACTTGCACTTGAGGGAAAAATTCTGCGCTTGGTCAAGGCATGGACTTTAATGACAGCGAAAACACCATGTCAGGCCCATGTGTTAGTCTAGGAAAAGAAAGTAACCTCCCTGTAACTGCAAGGGAAAATGAAGTCATGCTAGGTAAAACAGAAGGGGCTTTATGAAATGAGCTGAAGCCTGCTTCACAACAGCTATCTTTATGATAATCTAAAATTCCCCATGCTGTTCCATAGTAGGAGGAGAGAGGAGGTGGCTGCCGTTAGCTGTGGCCATGGAAAGTCTGAGCTGCGATCTCGGCTCTGTGGCCAGAGAGGGCGATTCTTCCCTCCACAGGAACAGCCTCTTGGAGTGGAAAGAAAATGGAAAAGGGCATACTTAAGCTGTGACGGTGGCGTACTGTCCATGTTCTCCTTATTGCCCATTCTAGCTGCCCTGGGAACTGCCCAGGACACATGAATAGTACTGATACACAAAAAGGCATTCTGGGAAACAAACTTGGCCAAAATTACCAGGAACTTTAAAAAATATGCTTTTTCTGACCTTTGACAAGTGGCCTGTTCAAGTTTTATATTTTAAAATATCCTAAGAGCTTGAACTGAATTCTTGCTAAGGAGGCTACTACCTAAGTGAAGAGTGGATTTCAAACTAAAAACAGGAAGATCACCTCCTTAAGTTGAAGTATCCACCATATTTGCCTCTTTCTACACACCTAGGAAGCAGAGGTAATATAAACACAAGTTGTATGTATATTTACATGTAGGTACATGTACACATATGTATGTATATGTGTACACAAAATACCATGAGTTATATATGTGTATACAAAATGCTGTGATAAAATTATGATAACCCAGCTGTCAGCAGGTTTCTGAGTTCCTACAGTCTGCATCCTGCTCCTAGTGGATGTACTCATACTTGTACATCTTTGGAGCCAGGATATTTCAGCTTGTGCTTCCATTTACTGTGTAAACCCCTCCACATGAGGAGAAAAAAAACATTGGTGACTTAACCCACAGAGCATTCAGCAGCAGTGTCCTCGCATGTGAGAGAAAAAAGCTATTAGCTGACGACTGTCTATAATAAAAGAGCCTGCACAGCCTTGGGAGGGGTGGTATGTGCTATAGAGACCCAGGAATGTTTGCACTAAAAGCGAGAGCCCCTGTACTGCTCTGATGCTTCTTCAGTCTTCAGCAGCACCACCTCTTCCTGTCGTCTGCTCCCGGTAGCTTCCTCTCAGCCGCACTCATACGTGGTTCCAACAGCAGCCTATATGCAGCACTAACATACACGCAGGTGTTGCTTGCTTATACAATGAGCAAGGCTGATACAGACATGCCACTTGGCTCCTTCTCCTCACAGCTGGTGCCACCCCCAGACTACTTGCAGGTACCTAGAAACACTGATGTCAACTAGCAGGCTTGCATTCATTCCTCTGTCTTCTTCCTTGCTTCAGAGGAAGGTAGAGACACTTGAGACACTGATCGTGAGAGGTTTGCAGGATCTAGGGCTACAAAAGGTCTTTTTGGGCCAGACTCTCCCCTCCTCTCCATCCCTCCCTCCCTCCCTGGGCTCTCTGTCTGTGTCAGATCTCTCCTGAACATTTTACTCCCCTCCATACCTGGCAGCAGGGGCGAACACACTGTTCTGTGATTGCATTATGATTTATGTTGCATTTTCTGAAGTGAGAGTAGTGCTTCAGAGAAAGTCTGAAGTAACTCCTGTTATATTGCTAAACAGGAGAGTGGACCACTTTGTGCACTTTGACTTTCCATTAGGACAACCATTCTCTAGTCTTTCCTCAGAGAGATCCCCTCACCCCCTCAACAGCCCTTTTGATTTCTCTTACCCCATGCAGTACACCAGCAATCACATTGTGGGTAATGGCAGGTCTATTGACAGGGAACATGGGTTTATTGCTATGGTTGCAGGGACCAAATCAGAGCATTCATGCACTGATTATATAGTAGTCCCCAACCAGCTACAAAGTCAGCCTGGTCAGCTGAGTCCTTCTTGGATTAGCAGTTTTATGAAGTTGGATTCCATAGGAATCTTTAACCATTCTCAGGACAATATGTAGATAGAGAGGGAGAAGATCTGTTTATAAAGCTTTACATGGAATTGTTTGGTCAGTCACAAGGGACGATTCATTTTCTGGTGTAAGAATTTAAAATAGCAAGATTTTGTACTTACGTACATTCTATGTATATTCCCCTCTCCACAATTCCAGAAAAAGTGCAAGGTTTCTTAGTGTCATCTTAACCAGGTACATAGAATGGCTACTGGAGTAAATGACAAGCTACCGAATCCATTACAGCCGTCACATCAAAGCTGCAGCAGCCAACCAATGAAGGCGATAGCTATTTAGGTGGTAAGGAGACAATGGAGCTTAATTAATTCACCGGTTTTCTGTGGTGCACTGTGTGCTGTCAAGATGAAACTCTTCATTTACTCTACCTGGAAGCAACATTTTGCATATATTGCACTCAGGTCTAGATGATTTTGCAAGTAAATATGTGACTTGCGAATTAACCTCACTGCTCTTGACAGAGTTTCAGTACCTCTGAAAGCATAGGAAAGCATGTTGCTATAAGTCTTTGTAAGGATGAATGTATTTTTTCCATGTGGTAAGGTATTTTTATTTGAAGCTGCAAAGAGTGGGAATTTCCTTGCCCTTGGGCAAGGTAAAAGCTCTGAAAGATGCCATTCTGCCTTCATCACCAGGCAACACCAAATGCAATCTAGGTCTCTGTTTTCAGACCCAAGCCTGCCTGCTGCAGTTCCTGGTGGAGACCAAGTTGAAAACATATGCTGCACGCACCCGTTCCACCATTAGTCTCTCTACTGGCCTATAAAAAATTATGTTCCTGCTGCTATTAATGGAGTTGTGAGATATCTATCTCCCCAAACTGCAACTGCACAGGACTTTATAGGCCCTGTTTGAACTTCTGCTGTTGGTAGTGAATACTATGTATGAGCCAGACACCTTTCTGAGGACGCTTTGTTCCTGTTCACCTCTCTGTTCCCGGCTTGAAGCAGAGGGAAGGGTTTCCCTGGGATGATATCGGTGTTCTGCATGCTACGCTTGGACTTTGGGGTTGGTTGAAGCCTTACCCAGTTTGCTTCAGGCAGGATAGCCAAGGTTTGAAGAGCTTGTTCATACTCTTGTGTTCCCAGTCGTCTTCCCCTCCAGCAGTGTGTGGCTGCATAGTCAGAGCCCCAACCTGCAGTCACTGTCTGTGACTGTCCGACACTACGCAGAGTCAGGAACATGGGGTTTTAGCAATAGCCCCGAGTTCTTCTAAAGTGCTTTTCATTAATCACACTCAAAGGAACATAGAGAAGTAGAGAAATTCTTGTTATTCCTGGTTTGAATACAGAAACACAGGTGATAGGAAAGGGTGGTTCTGCAAACCCCAGGGGTGCCTCATAGGGCAGTTGTTTTGGACTCTGCAGCCATAATAGCATTGCTACAGAAATTGGACTGTTGAATCTCTGAAGGGAATAGGAAGGCTGATTATAAAATGAAAGCAAGTTTGCCAGATACAAATATCTTGGTAATCAGGACTGATCAGAAAGGAACTACGGTCCAGACTGAAGTACGTGACAATTTAATGGCTCATTAAAATATGTTGTTAAAAAATTTAACTACTGAAACTCCATTGAAATGGATTTGATTGATTACTTTTCTTTGACCGTTTTAGTAAATATTGATGCTTAGTGAGCTAAGTACTGTATGACTGCTGATTTTTACAGATAGCATGTAAGTACGAGCTTTCATCTTTATGTTGCAAAAATTATGTCTGTTTTAATCCTGATATAATTATTTTATGGGTAATTGAATTTAATATTTTGCAGGCTTAATTTAACTGGTGGCAGGACAGTAAAAAGTGTCAAACTTTAATTGCAAAAAATATAGAACATCTCAAGGCACATATTCTGTTGGTGTTTCCTGTCGCTAGCCATGTTCCCTACCTGCAGCCTTCCCGTTTTTGCTCCTCCTAAATGGAAGTCCCACGTTGCCTTTTTTTAATTCCCCTAAAGCTAAATGCATACAGCAGTGATGGGATTTGGAGCCCAAGGACTGGGACTTGCCAGATTACAGGGAGAGTTTGTAGCTCCTTTCTGCAGTTCAGCTGGGCGAAAGCAGCATGTGTGTTGTGTGAATCGTAGCACCAGGGTATCTCCTCTTTATGACAGACCTATGAAACTCGTCAGAAAAGTTTATGCTGTGCGCTCTTTCTCTGGGGAGAAGGGATCTGTAAGGCAGCAGCATCCACCTCAGCAGGTTGGGAGTACAGTGAAGCAGCACACTCTAAGTGCTTCACTCTGCTCCCTCTCCTGGGGCTCTGGAAAGTGCGAGGTCTCTCCATGCAAGGAGAAAATGGTGGGAAGAGGCAACAGTGGGGTCACACATACCAATCTGGTTAATGCCCTTCCAGACTTAAGGGAGTTAAAGATACCTAGTATTGCCAGGTGGGGATGCACTCTCTGGGTGGCTGTTCGGTGCTCTCTGACAGATGCCTGAGGGGTGATGGCAAACAAAGCCCTTTGGGATTTGGTCCTTCTTTGGTGAATGTGAATAGCTCCATTGCAAAGCTCTCTTTGGTGAACCATAAAGAACATGAACATGCTTAGGCTCACGTTCCTCTTGGCTCTCCTTTGCTGACTGCATAGCCGTGCCTGCTTGCCGTCTCTGCAGTTTCAATTTCACCCTTTCTGCTTCTGTTACTGGGAAACAGCATCTTTCCAACCTGAGCTTCTGTGAGCCTTTCAGGGGAGCGATGGGTTCGGCAGGCCAGCAGCAGAGCACTGGAACCGCTTGCAAAAAGTCCTGTTAACCCTGTAACTGCAGCTAAGCAGACTGAGTCGAAGAGGAATCCTTGTATATCAAGTCTCAGACGCCCCAAGTCCTAGTTTAGACAAGATATTGCTCTCAACACTAATTTTTGGGAAATGATCATGTAGGATGAAATTATTTTTTACTGGTTTAAGCCAACCAAGAGGGAACAAATCCTGCTCCCTTATCAGTGTGAAAAGCCAATGGGTTGATGAAAGCTAGGATATGTGGTCTGTAATATGTATGAATTAAACAAGCAAGCTGTCTCTTCAGGATTAATAAAGGCACTTTTTCTTATAAAAAGCAACATGACAATTTAAACAGAGGCTAAAGCATGGAGAGCTTTGAACAGCTTTGATGAAGACAATTAGGGTTGTATTTTTTAGAGATGAAAGATCAATAAAAATGACTTGTGCATTTATTGGTTGGAGTCTCATTTGAGTGCATGCCAAAGGGGGCATTGCACATGAAATTGGTGAAATTTGTAGTACAATGTTTGCGTTTGCTAGCTTGTCTTATTTTTTACAGACGTAGAAGCCAAAGTCTGTAAAATGCAGAAGTTTTTCCCCTTGAACACAGCTGTTTCCATTCCTTTTGATTGCACAGTTAAGAGCCTTAGGTAGAGCAGAGGTAACAGATAGTTTGGATTCTCTTTTGTTGTCATTAATCAGAGCATGTTAGTAAACTTTCTCTATTAATATGTACCACTGAAACTCTCCTGTATTCATTCAGGCTGCTTCAAAAACCTGTTTTATTCTGAAGAAGAAGGAAAGTGCCCTTCAGTGAATGCAATATGAGAACAAAACCTGACTTTTATGGGTCAGATATTGCTCATTTTATTCATGCCGCGGCCCTCAATGGGATGACTCATCCAAACACAGTGAGAAAAATCTGACCCTGGGTAGCTGGCGCTGAGGGCGAAGCTGTTTCAAGAATCTCCTTGTGGGGATTTTCTTTCAGTGACATTCAGCTCCAAGCCTCTCTGTGGATGGCATAGGAGGTGGGCAGAATACCCAAACTGCCTGGCTTGTCTTGATGCAGGGGTCAACCCACTGCCTTGGCTTGCTGAAGCTGCCCTCAGCATGCTGGTTTCCTGAAAGGGCTCCCTGGCTGTTGTTGCATTTGGGCCTTCAGGCATGTGAGGAGGAGGTCTGTAGCAGGAGGAGCCCTGTTTCCCTACACATGAACCTCCTATCTTATAAAAATACCAAGACAATTTTCACAAACTCAGGCTCCAGGGAGATAAGGGGATAACTATAGCAAATGAGAGGGGACGAAGGAGCCTGGGATAAACTTCTCATGATACACAAGCCCATGCCTGTGCTCTGTTGCTGAGTTACAGGGCTTTTGTCAAGTATTTTTTCTTCCAGAAACTGGTGATCTAAGCATGAGGAAACATGGCATTGGTCCAGGTTCACTGGTTCTGGTTAGCTTCGCTGGACACAGAGTAATGGCACAGGGGGCAGCTTGCTGTGATCTCAGTAGGAGAAGATGTTTAAACATGCTTCCAGTTCTGGGCTTTACCTGTGAAGTGCTCAACACTCTAGCCTGATCCTGCAAGTTAATTTAAGCAGCCTTCTTAAACCCAGCCCAACAAAGCACAGATTTGCTGTTAAATATACACTTCAATAAACATACCTTAAGTGAAAGTAATTAACACTGCAAAGAAAATTAATAAAACCAAATAAATCACAACAGCTAAAACAGTGACTAATGCTGTTCAAAAGCAGCTTTTGGTGTTCTCTTCATTGCTGCAGTAATTTCATCTCATGTGGGTAAACCTAAACAAAAGGTTAAAGATGTTGCATTTGGAGCTATGGTTTCACTTGCTCTTTCCATTATAGTGGGTGCTGCACACACAAAACTCTGCTGCCACATGCAGACCGCGAGCCCTCCGGATAGATGAGAATCAGAAGAAAGTATTAAAAAAAAAAGCCATAAACCTATCAGGAAAGAAATAAATCAGAAACTGCAGAAGTAATTTTTTTTAAAATTCCATTATGATTGAAATGGCTTAAAGCACTTGACATTTAAAGTTTGACTTTATATGGCAAAAGATAAATCTTAGAGTGTTTTTTGATAGTTTTGTGCTGGCAAAAATCAGGCTCTCTGCAGCATAATTAGGTACGGTCAAGATAAGATTCTCTTTTTTGCACAGAGCCTTTTGATGGGAGTTTACCTCCGTGGCAAGTCAGCAGGTGAACTCCTTGGAGGCTTTGTGTCCCAGACTGACCAAACCTGAAGATTTTTGTTGCTTAGGGCATGTTAAAGAGAGACTAGCTGTTACAAAGCCCAGTAACTTGCTCTTTCATGTGATAGCGGATCTTCTACACACACTCACGCTGCCTTCATGACCATTGCTACCCCTGGGCCTCTGGAGCACCGTGTGTGCATGAGGGAGCTGGGCTCACCTGCTCTCAGTGGGAAGGAAGGGGTGGATAAAAGCCAAACAGGTGCTTTATACTATCTGCAACTACCCTCACACCCTGGGGTTGGAGAGAGAAGCTGTGGCATTCTTCCTTCTTTGCCTGCCGTAGTGCATATGATTTTTAGCCTCTTTGTATCTTCTCCAAAAGATTTTAGTTTGAGTTTAGTGGCAAAAATCCAGCCTGCTGATTAGCATCTTCAGTGCTCAGGAGGTATTTGACTGAAAAAAAGAAAAAGACACCTAACTTCTCATCATCAGAAATGGGTTCCTTTTCCCTACTGCTTAATCAGAGTATAATATGATTAAAGTTATTAAGCAAAACTCTCCTCCCCGCAACTTTAAAATAGATCTCTCTTCTTGCCAAAGAGCATAAACTCTGAACAATTGGCCAACCCCCAAATAATGCCCATAAAGAAAGATATCTTTTTTATTGACACTAATTATAGATACATTATGCCCTTCATATTACTTCGTGAGCCTGCCGCAGCCTTAATGAACCTGTGATTTCAGCTGAGCTATGTTGTAGGGGAAAGCAGGCTATTGTAATTCTGGCTGAATGGCTGCACCAGGGGGTCATGCCTTTATGTGAAAGTAGAATCATTTCACCCGCCCCTGAAACAGAGTCACTTCTGATGTGGGAAGACAGCACCCTTATGGGCAACCGATGACAACACGATAGTGGAGAAAGGAGCACTGGGAAAAGGACGCTGGGGCAAAGTTCTACTTTCAGGACATGTCGGGAGATCTTTCATCTCCCTGCAAAGCAGCCAGGTTCCCGGTTCTTCGGATCTTCTTTCAAAGACCGCTCAGCCTGCCAGCTGCAATGAATTCAGTGGGTGCTACTGAGAGATGAAAGGGAGAATTTTTTTCCTTCAAGGATTCAAACTCATGGGGCTGGGGAGTCAATGCCTAGTGTTTGGCCTGCAAAGTCATTTGTTTTTGTTAGGAGAAAAGCTTGGTCTTTGTTAAAAAAAAAAAAAAAAAAGGAAAAGAATGGGGGTTATTTGGAAGTGCTTAGCAGCGCCCTGTAGCAGACAGACGGTTAGACTGGGAGTCAGCCAGCCTGGGCTTGAGTTCCAGCCCTGCTGAATGGTCCTCTGTGCCATCTAAGTCAAGCCTTTTGTCTTGTTTGCATTGCTCTCCCTAGCCCTCCTTGCTAAACTGCCTGGGGGAGTGCGACAAAAGAGAGTTCCATAGGAGTGATGTGTTATTGCTGTTCAGTCGTGAACCTGATTTTGAGACGTACTTCCTATCAGCATCAGTGAAGCGTTCACTGCAAGAGCAGTCACTGAATGGGGCTCTAAGCTGCTGGGAAGAAAAAGGCAATATTACTGAGATATTTGCTGTTCTACCTTGTATTATAAAGCATTTCTCTCAGTGGTGCTGTCATATGGCCTGACATGAAGAATGACATTCTTCATCGCAGACATTCACTATATTACATTTTATATTGTGGTTTTTAATACAAAAAGACTCTTCTTGTACCTATAATGAGAAACAAATCAAATAAAGGGCTCATGTTAGGGAGGATGGTGGTGTAGCTGCTTAGCATGTTAGGAAAGATGGAAGAAAACGATACTGAAGAAATTGTTATGGTTGCTTTGATGTGATCACAGCAGTTGCTAATATGGATTGTCAACCTAGAGATGAGCTTATGAAAAGATATAAATGTGTTTTTTATTGAACAAAGTAACAATCCAGAAAAGGTAGATTCAAAGGCAACAAGCTCTTTAATTGCAGCCTTCAGGGGCATTGTTTGATCCCTGTAAATAAGCTGCTTTATTCTGGGTTCTGTTAAAATGTTTTTTGCATTATATTGCATACATCTTTCTCAAATAAAAAAGATTCAGTGCTTAAGGTTACTTGATTTACATTTTCAATGTCTTACGCTTTCTTTGTGGCTTGAGTGGGAAAAGCAGTTACTGTTGTGCAATGACAAATAAATGTACTAAAAGGTCTGTTTTAATTTTAATTTTATTTTTCAATATATTTTGGGGGGGGGTCCACATCACACACTGAAGTAAAATCTTTCAGGGTCACATTATCACACAGTGGGTATTACCACAATGTTTTAAGACTAATTATCGTAGCTTTTAAAGGAAAAAGAATTTTTATTGTCCTTTTTGAAACCCATGCAGTTTCCCTCCCTCCTTTTTACTAGCGCAAATATTTGCTGCAAATGCCTAGATGACAAATCACACAGGTAACATTTTTCTTGTCTGAATGTAATCTTCATTGTACTATTCCAGGCAAACCGCCAAGCAAGGGCTAAAATCAGGGCTAAAGCAATCTAGTTGCAGACAAATATGTAATTACAATCAATACTGTATGTGCAATTGCACCCCCAAAAATGAATCTGTTCTTGTATGGCTGGCAGAGTTTCATTTTTTAATGATTTTTTTATCCTGGTATGGTTAAAAATGAGACTTCTGCAATCACAGTCTCAGTCTGTTAGCCATCCTCCTCCCAGCCTCTCACCCTCATCATCTTTCAACCTCTTGGTCTCTTTCAAATGAATCTGATAAAGGAGAAGGTCATTAAAGACCTGCAAGTTGTTCATGAAAATGGCAATTTAGGTAGGTATCAATATGCATACATATATATACATCTACCTACCTATCTGTCTATCCGCTTATATATGTACGTTTTACTACTCATAAGGTTGAGCTCTGACTTCCTTAGTTGGATAAAAAAATGTGGCGGCATACCTCAGTTACTCAGTGGTTATACGAGCAATTTATCTAACTTCTCTTCCAGGATGAAAGGTACCATCCTATGGCCATGGGTCCTGGGATACTTAGGCACTCTCCACTTCTACGCTGCTAAGAGCTTTTCTCTCTTCTAGAAGACTTAAAGAATCCTTCCTAGCTGCTTAACACCCTTTCCCTTCTTGACAATGTAAAAACTTACATCTTTACTTTCTTCCTCTTTTTTTAAATCAAGAAGTAGTTCACTTTCCTTGGTATTATTACAAAGCATCATCTTCGCCAGAGGATTAGGTACCCATGTAATAGTTTGTTTCACTGATGGTAGGACAACGAGCTCCCCTGATTTTCTTTTTCTAAATTTTAATTAAAACCACTACTTTTTTTTTTTTTTCAAGTTTTAATTTTCATCTCACTTTTTCCTAGAACTGATGCTTTTAGATGAATGATCCATTTGTTTTCCACAACAATGTTATGTTTTGTTCTGATGAAAGACCCTGAGAGTTAAGGTGTTGTGGCAGCCCTGTGTGTCTATTCTGTGTATACTCTTTCGTGGCTTGCAGCCTGGCATCAATAATCCATCTTTTCTGAATGCATTATCTTGGCCCTTGATATTTCAAACAGAGCCTGCAGTTCCATGTAATGTTTTTTGTAGACTCCAGGTTGAACTCAGGTGCTTTCCCTCTTTTATGAGCATGGATTTTCTTTTCTTGTGTATTTTACTCTTTTCTTGTAGTGTTTTGGATTGTCTGCCGTCTCTACAGTGCCAGGACACTCTTTACCCTGTGTAGGTTGTTATCTGCATTTCTCATGTTTTGCAAATTTTGATTGCTTCATCAAAGGCTAATTTTTGTGTCATCCAATCATCTCTTTTTCAGTGTTTGGTGGAGCTAGTTTCTTCTCATGGATATTGGCTCTTCAGCCTTAGACCTGACACCAACCAATCAGTGTTTTCACTTTTTTGCAAGTTCCGTTTATACTTTTTATTTTGTGATGGAGGGAAGGACTTCTGAAACTCTCTGCTGTACAATCTGAAGTTAAGCTATGGTGCCTGAGGATAAGCAAACCTGATAAAAGTAGTAAGTCCTTCAGAACGAGCCATGATCAGAAAGAGGGCTCCCCTCTGACTCCCCTCTATATTTCTTGATGGCACCACTCTGCTGTGGATATAGACTGAAGTAGTGGTTAAATCTTCTTCAGTCACACCATTTTTTTGAGAGGTTCAGCCTCTTAACTGCTCCATCCTTCCCCTTGGGGCTGTTGCTTGGTTCGCTCTAGTCCAGCTACCATGTTATTTGGAAATCAGTCACAGCCAGTAAGGCCACTGAACCGGCATGGCATACGCCCCAAGATCATAATTAGTTGGTGTAGTTACTCTCATATGTTAAATGATTTCTAGGGGTCTATTTTCAAGTGAGGTAATCTGGAGAAGCTGCATCTAAATCTGCACTGAAGAAAAAAGCCTCTAGAAGCCATGAGCTCCCCTTTTGGGTAGGTTTTCACAAATATTTGTTTGTGAGTGAGAATATTGGAATTCTTTGTTCATCTTTCCATGTTTCTATACTGCAAAGCTCATCACACTGGGTCCTCTGGGATTCCCTGTTTCTAATAATATCATGGTTGCTTGTGATCTCTACAGTGTCTCATAGGAGGAGTGAGGTTGTTCAGCACAAAAGGAATATTACCTCTTCACAGCTGCTCAATCTTTCTCTCCCTCTCCCTCTAATATGAAATAGGTATTGCACATACACTTTTCTGACTGTCATAAAATATCCTATGGAGCTCAGCTAAAGCAATGAGAGCTATGATAATTCCTCATGTGTTTATTAGAGCAGCAGCCAGCCTACTGATGGGAGCTCCAGCAATATCCAGTGGAGACATCTGAGTTAGTCAATGTTGAATTGCTCAGGCACTAGAGGGAGAGGAAACAATGAAGCACTATCTTTACAATAAGAAAACTAGATTGTTCTTTTTTAGTTAAAGGGCAGCAGCTCTCTTGGTCTTCCACTTAGTACCAGATTAGTTGAAAGGATGCATAAACAGCATGTTCTTTCACCTGTCTGTGGTTGATGTTTTTGTGGCACTGTAATCCAGAATATCTCTGTGCTAATGATCATCCTGGTGTGTAACAGAAAGGCAGTAGCCTGCTGAGGGAGTTTAGAGCCTAAGCACAATAGTCCCACTGATCCTATGTAGGATTCTCAGCCACCAGGCGATGCTGTCACATCCAGCCTGCCAAAAGCATCTGCCACATGTTTTTTTTATTGTTGGCTGTTTTTTTTTTTTTTGTTTGGGGATTTTTTTTTTAACCTAGATTCTTCTACATAGGGTTAAAAATGTACATCAGTACCTGTCTTCATCAGGGGAGCAGCTGGGGATTTCCTGGTGTCCATCTCAATTGTGAGAGACATACCTTCACGACAGGGTAAACCGAACCAGTTGCTCAGTGTAACTCTCATTCATCCTCCTGTCCTGACACAAACCAGCTGTTCTGTGGCACTCTGCTGAGGCTTTGGGTTTAGGCTAAAACCAGAAACACTTTTGCTTAGGTTGGTCTCCCAGTGACCTTCAGTGAGACCAAGGTGGTAAGCCAGTGCTTGTCACCTGAAAGTGCTGCAGCAGAGTAGATAAATATATCCCAGACTCAGTAAGAGATGTTTATTAGCCCAGATCGTGGCTGGAATTGATCTTGAGTGAGCATTAGGAAAATCACATGGCATGTCTGATATGACACCTGGCCAAAAAAAAAAAAAAATCCAACTTCTTGTTTTCTCCCCACCAACTACAAGGACAGATGTGGGGTAAAAAGAATGTTACTTTCTGTGGCAAGTGAGTTCTGCAGGCAATGGTGATATTTCAGTACGGGCCATCTCAATTATTGAATGCTACTATATAGCCAGAGGTTGGGTTTTTAATATCTCTTATTGCCTGAGACCATTCTGGTTACCTGGGTTAAAAGGAAAAAAAAAATACTTTAAACTGAAAAAAATGTAAGAAAGGGCTAATAGAGGGATTGGGGGAAGTAAAATCTGTCTTCTCAGAGGAGATAAAGAGAATTTGTTTCTTCTAGATTTTTGTCAAAAATGTGACCGTAGAAGGGCAAGATTAATTGTAAACCCTTTGGGAAGGAAAAAATGGAAATGAGAAACAAAGTATTTTAAATAGTAGAGCAATGTTAGTAGCAGAGCAAATGAATACCCTCACCAATGCATTGGGAGTGGAAATGAGAATAAGTTTTTTCACTACAAGGGAAGTGAAATACTGAGATGGGATTCCAGGAAGGGTACTTCCACATCACAACAGAGCTTGGTAAGTCCTTGGAAGGAACTGCACAGCGTCGGAAGAATGGAAGCTAGCACTAAAGTCAACATTTATGATGTTCTGTTCTCAATGTAATTCTGTCTACAAATGGAACTGAGAGTTAAATCAGCATGTTTTTGCTGCATTGCCTTTATATATAGTTAATTAATCCCACACCTCAAATCTGCTTCTAATCTCCTTAGGCGACCAGGAAGAATTTTCCTTCTTCTGCATAACTTGGCTTCTGTTTTGACTTTGCTTTATTCTTCCCCACTGCCCCTACTTCTGAAACAGCCGAGATTAACCACAGCAAGAATGGAGGAGGGAGGATGTTTTTGGCAGGGCAAGCTGCAGTTCCAGGTTTTTCTGAGGAAGCTCTGAAATGCTTGGTTGGATTGCCTTGTTCCTACACTCAAACTTCTGAACATCACAGACAAAAAAGGAATGTTTTCCTGCCAGGTCAGAATCAGTAGGCTCGTTTCAGCATGGGGCAGGGATTACCACTGTTAATTTGCCAGTTTTCCAATTCCCTGTACATTCTTCAGGTTTTCTGTTACTACAGAAACCTCAAATGCTGGCTGCACTTTGATGTCTCCTGGCCTCTCCCTGGGCATCTTCTAGGGTCTATGGTTTTTTGCCTTCTGCTGTAGTCTGCTGTTTCCTATGGGGTATGCTGTGCCCTGTGCTGTGCAGAGGCACCTTTCCTGCCTGAGCTCCACTGCCTGCTGGTTTCGGGAGGCAGCTCCTGATGACCCAGGTGATCCTACACTCTGCCTTGTTCCATTTTGGTCTGATAACTTTTACATACAGGTTCTTTGGACCTTGTTCTCCTTACATGCATCTAAGACCAGTGTACATATAAAGCCGATCTAGAGATCACTGAAGTCACAAGATGGATTTTCTTGTGGCACTAGGGAAGAAAATTAAAATTAGGTTAGTTATTGCAGGATCAGTATTATTTCATGTAACTATAAGTGTTTTTTCTTTCATTCAAAGAGGTAAAGACACTTGACAAAGTGAGGAAAATGCTGAATAATGCTTTTCTTTCCTTTTGTATTTCTTTTCAGGCTCCATCTATGAAATGTTTGGAAATGAATGCTGCCTGTCAACAGGAGAAGTCATTAAAATCATTGGATTCAAAATTAATAAGCTCATAGCAAGTATCTGTGAGAATAATGAAGTCAGCCGGTTTTCAGCCAAAGTGGAATTACCACTAAACTTTCCTGGTATGGTATTTCATGAATACATGTTTTTGAGGAATTATAACCCTGAATAGTCACCTTTGTTCATTTTATTGATTTGCTGTTGCAATTGATATTTGTTTGAGTTTACAACTCAACTGTCAAGACTACAGTTTTGTCAGATGGCACAAGACACTATCAAGTAATTTTTAAATTTCAACTCACAATTCTTTTTCAAGCTTATATAGAAATTGTTAATGTTATAATGCTTGGTAGTAATGTTTTCTATACTTGAGGTCACTCAGGGTAAGAATTATTACAAAAATCTTCTTTTTAGTTACTTATGGCTTTGCCAAACTTTGTCTAAGCTGAAATCTTCCTTGCTGTGCGTGCAGACGATAATTTATTTACAATTACTATATTTTTATTTTATTATTTTGGATGTAAACTATTTTGAATACTTTGTTATGTTTTTTGTTTTATTTTAATGATTTATTTTAATCCCAATGGCCAAAGTGGCTGCTCCATGCCTGGAAATAGGATTAGAGAAAAATTGATGTGTTTTTCTGCTTAAGAACCCTTCAACTGTTCTATAGAGAAGTCCCAAAATATCCATATTTTGAAGGATGGACTTGAAATTTGGCATGTGGTACTGACTTTTTATTTGAAACATATCTTCCTCTGTTCATGTGGCCTTGTTAGGGGGAGCTGGCCAAGTACTGCACTCAAGGTACCTGGTTCATCACATGTCATATTTATTCATTTTTCAATTCTGCTCTCATCTCAGTTCCTCTACTGTGTTAAATAGGGAAGTGATATGGAGTGCAGAGAGAGAGGTGCTGGACTGTGAGTATCCATGTGTGGGAAGTGGAGGAGGCAAACTAGGTTAGGAAACCGACAGAAAAAGACTGGACCTCGGAGCAAGGCAGAAGGAGGAAGACTTGATATGCAAAGGTCAGGGGACTGGAGACAGCAGTGGAGGTGATTACCAGCACCAGCGGAGGACTGCACCCACACAGAAATACATATATAGAGCATTTCCTCCACTGGGAGTCTTGCAGGCAGTAGAGGTAATGGGAGCCCCTTGGGGAGAGGAGATGAGCAGACTGGAAAACAGCATGAGGAGGCCAGTGGAATGTGGGAGGGAGCCTGTGTAGGTCTGGGTGAGAAGCTACAGGACACCTGCAGGAAGGAAACACTGGGACAGAGCACACACAAGGACACAGCAGCCCTTGAAAGCCTGAGATCACATCCAGGATTTACTTTGGCCAGCAGTCTAGTTAATGCACTGAATGAGACTACAGTTTTGTAAGAAGAAAAAAAAGTGCAAGCATTTAACACTGTACTGGACTGCAAGCACATGGCAAGGTAAATTGATGCTGCATGGGGAAACATATTATGGGTGTTTTCTAGTGTTTGAGTGCTTGATTTAGTAATCTTATTGATGTTCTTCTAATGTATTGCTGAGCATGTGAGAATGTGTCCATATGTTGTCCATATATATTGTTTAGGTTATGCCAGTGCCCAAACTGGTATGTGCTTTTCTGCAGAGGGAGACAAGACACACTTTTTGAAGCAAGTAAAATATAAGATCACATGGGAATAAAGTGTTTCATCTGAATTCCACAGGAGAATATCTTCTGCCATGCCTTCATTTTCCATCTCCAAACTACAGAGTTCTCTCTGAAATAGTCCTATATATCGTTTTATTTTCCCCAATAGAACATCAATTTACTTTCATGCTTTTCTTACTCAGTGAATCAGAACCATTGGTATGACCACTTATTAAAAGACTTTTTTGGAATGTCATTTTCAAGCACTGGTAGGGCCCAAATGTTGTGATTAAAGACATTCTAATTATCTGTGCCTATCTAGAGATATTGAAATGCTGCTGTACTGCGAACTCTCAAGATACTTGGTATTTTTCTTGAACTCCAAGCTTCTTTGCTATTATTAAAGTTTATTCTATCTCTAAAATATATATACATACAGGAAGTCATATTCTAAATCTTGATTGGCAGATGGGTTTGAACATTTGAATCCTAAAATATCCAACACAACTGAGTGATAAATGTAATCCTACATTTATTAATATTGAATCTCCTGATTTTTAGAACAGAATGACTTGTGATTTCAAATGCTTGAACCTGGCAAATCTGGATTTGTTTGCATTCAGGTGACCAATTTTACAACTTGGCATTTGGATGTTATTGCCCTATTGAGGCCATTTTCAAATTTGGTCTAATCACTACAATTTGCATGCATTCTTATGAACTCTTCCAACCAGTGTTCTAGAAAACTGGATTATTTCACTAGAAAAATAAACTCAGAGTTCATTTTTCTTAAATTTGTCATTATTATCCTCCACATGGCAGGTATTACTGAACAGCAGCACTGAAGAGGGGCATAATGACACTCTCATTAACCCAACAGGGAGCATTGCTCTCTTGTTTCTCTGTGTATATGTACCCTTATACTTTCATGAACTTTTAGTAAGATGTAAATTTGTCATTTGTCTAATTTAGTTGTTAGCTGAAGAATGATTCATCTTTACAAAGTCAAGATGTCTCAGTCTCTGATTTTTTTCTTGACCTTTTTTCTTTTCACTTTATTACATACACTTGCTACGCTCCAGATGAAACATCATATTAAAGCACTGCTGGCTTGCCCCTGTTTCCAGAACAAAGCATAAAACCGAATTGCAGATGATCTTTTTCACGCTGCCATTGACTTCCTTTGGTAAAAATATCCGCAGGTCTCTAGGAGCCTGGCACTGTATTTACATTGTACCTACAGTGCTCTTTTGCCAGTCCTGATGCAAAGAAGTCTTTTGCTTTGATGTTATTTTCACATCCTCTGTTGTGAGTTATTTGCATGCGAAGGGCTCATGTATCCTTTCACCATGTGCATGCTGGCATAAATAAGCAACATTTCTATTTATGTTACTCTGGGGATAGCATCTCTGTGAGTGAAGAATTGGGCTCATCATTGGCTTTAAACGAGCCTTACTCTTTGTCTTTCTGAACTTATTTGCAGTCTACAGAATTCCTTTTTTCTGCTCTGGCAAATCAGGTCCTTGATAAAGGCCTAATCTGCCCTTTGCATTAGAGAAAACGCTGCAACCACAAGTTCACTATCTGTGCTATTTCATTTTATCCTCATTCTAATTTGTTCTTTGTCATGCCTCAGAGGGCCAGGCTATTCTTTCTATGCTCATACACTGGGTAAAAAAATAAGTCTGCTGTTACTCCAGACACTTCAATGGATACATCTAACAGCGTTTTGAACTACAGGTTTCACTACTAACAAATTAGCAGAGACGGGTAATTTGCACAACACCTGAACTGTATGCCAGCACAAACAATGTCATTTTGTTCTGTTATATTCCTTCTTCTGCAAAAATATTGCTGGGCTGTCCCTGTTCTCAGGATGTCCCTGACAGCTGCTGCTGCTCATTCCTACGTGGTCTTACAGACAAATAGCCGAGCACGACTGTCTCTTTGAGCTCTCAGCCTCTGTGAGACACAAGACAGACTTGTCTGTGGCCACACAGCACATGCACGGAAGAACAGGGGTTAGGCACTAGAAGGCTCATCTCCATAGGAGATGGTGGAGAGGTAGGAGAGATGGCCTTTGGGGCAGGTTGGGGAGAGGAGGACGCTGGAGCAGAGGGTGCAGAGGAAGTAGCAGAGTAGGTGGTGGAGGTGAGGGAAAAAAGGAATAACCATCGAGTCAGCTCCGGAGAAGCTGGGAGCTGAGCTCTTCCCAGTCTTCTGCATTACCTCTGGGAACAGAAACTGCTAGTCTGGGACAGAAAGTCTTTCTGATATTATTTTCCTTGAAGGCTACTTTCTGCTCTAATAGGTGAGCCTAACTACTGGTTTTCTCAGTTTTCTGTGAGGAAAAAGAGAGAATAAAAAGGATATTCCTTTCCTTCAGGACTCTAATTAAGTCCAAAAATGGGAAGTCTATAAAGCTACAGGGAGGTACACCTTATTACCCTCTGACCAGTAAAAGAATGTTGCATATAAAAAGGTGGTAAAAGCATCCTCGGTCAAAACATGCTTTCCCATGGGACTACGTGGGCGATCCCTGCATTATATTTTCTATCCCATTCCAGTTAAAATAATTTTTTCACATTACCAAACCCTCTTTCTCTACCAATTGCACCTCAATGCCTAAAACTTTTCTTGAAAATGATGGGCTGATTAGATTTGGGACTTATTAATGATCATATCATGGCTAGGCAGGCACCTCACCTAGCAGAATGCTACTAGGTGCAGAGAACTCATGGAGTGTGACAATGGTTATACATTCCTGTAGTTATTGTGTATATGCAGTTGTTCTTGCCTCTATCTGTAATTTCCCCAGAACTATTGGGAATCAGTGCACTTTGCTTGTAGACCAGATTGCATTTAGAAAGTAGATCTGTAGGAGCAATAACACCAGCCCTGGATAAACCAGCTGGACTTTTTTTCCAGGTTTGCTATTTCCATCTGTCTTTCTCCCTAATATTCCACCAAGCTCTCTTAGGAAAGTTGAAGTGAATTTGATTCAGTCATTTTATCATTTATGAAAAAGTACAAATATTTATGTTTGACCTCAAAATGTCCAAACTTTAGCATCTCAGACTTACCGTATGTCTCCTACTCTGGAGATTCCCTTGCTATATTAGGTATGGAAAACATTTGGATTCATAATTATTTTAATAAGGTTCTGAATGGTTCCAGATAATGTTCTTTGGGTTTGGTTGTTTTTTTGGTTTGGTTTTTTTTTAAATATATATATTGTAGCAAGGAGAACATTTACTAAATGATACCATGGCAGATTATAGCAGTTAGATAGGAACCACAGTGGTTTTCACCCATCATACCAAAATAACTTTTTATGTATTCACCTCTTTTCTCTAGAGAGAGAAACATATGGAACTTTACATACTCATAAGCATAAACAGGTGGCTATTAGGTGCCTCTACGTCATGGGTCTCATCAATACAGCAGCTAAGTATGCAAGGCCACATGGCTCTTTAGTTGCCTATGCAAGCATTCCATTACCAAAATTAAGAAAACCAGCAGAACGGAAGGTGAAGATTTTTCTGCTTCCAACTCTGACAAAGTCAGTCTGCCTGGGCCCGAGGGGATAATCAGTTGTCTAGTTTTGTATGAGATCTGGTAATTATGCTTCCATATGAAACCTGCTTTCCAGCCCAGGATGCTCGTCAGTTTGTTGCTGAAATAGCTGGCTTCCAAATAGCTCTGTAGTCCCAGCAAAATTAGTAGAGCCGGAGTCTGCTGTCAAACTCATAGAGAAGAAGAATGTTTCTCACACCTGTACATTGCCAAATATTTTCAACTGGGAATGTTTTTTTAACATAGTTTATGGAGGCTTCTTAATGCAAATCTGGAGGTTTTCTAGGGGCAATGCGCATGCTCTTGTATCACAGATGGGTAAACATAGTTATTGCCTTTGGGATATATCACATGTACTTTGAATACAGTTTTTAATGAAAGAGTATTCCTATTTGCTTTCTCCCAGCACTGCCAGGAGATGATGCCCATCTTGTGTTTGCAAAGCACAACACTGGAACACTGGAGGATGCTGTCTTTTCCACAATTTCAGTTTATCATTGGTGCCTTGTCACTGCGATATTTTCTAAATGCTGATGAGTTTGTCTTGATCTGCACTAACAGCTCCCGTAGTGATCAGGGCTGGGTAGCTAATTTGCTTGTTAATAATTGTGTTAAAATTGGCTGTGAGAAACATTAAAAATACTAGCGTGAAAGAAAATTGTATTGAAGTTGTACTTTGTACTTGTGCAGCTACTTTCATGGATGTGGCACCCTTGCAGCCTGGAAAAATGCCTGAAGGATTTTCCATAGTGCTGCAATGAGACATATATGTAGAGGATGTATCTGTACAAGGGTGCTAATTTCACACAGGAAAAACTAACTGTCATGCAGACAACTCTGAAGGCACAGAATTGCAGAAAGCAGTTACATAGGAACAACCAGTGACTATCTCTGTAGTAGATCAAATAGGCTATTACCGTTTAGGCTGTTGACAAGCCCTTAGAACTGTTAGTCACTACAGATCCTGGTGGTTTCATGGGATACCTAGAACCAAACATGTCCAAACATTTATCTGGTGATAAATTCAGTTAAAAGCTACTCAACATACAGAAGCTTAATAACATTTCCTTTAACAAGAAGGGTACTAAAGCTATGAAGTGAAAGTAGCATATTTTGTTATAGTGAAACAAGAATCACAGCAATTATATGTGTGTGGGGGGGGAAGGCTATTGAGGTGGAGGGAATGGTTTTATATATCCTTTTTAAAGAACACAATCTTAACAAGCCCCTGCTTCCATGCAGGGCCCTCAGTTGTGTTGATTGTGGGTCAGCGTGTGAAACTTGGTAAGGGAAAAAGTGTGGGAGAAAATACCCAATTTGGAGGTTATTTTTAACTGAAACAACCCCCCAGTCTAATTTGTTAAACAATCCCACTGTCAGAGGAGGTCTAGGGAAGGGGGTGAGTGTCTTCCCAACTTCCAGCAGAACTGTGTTCTGGCAACATTCCACCTTGCTGAGACCTAGGTATTTTCTGGAGCATCCTGCCCTTTTCTCACACTCTGGCTCCCATGAGAAGGGAGCCATAGCCAGTGTGGACCCACTTCCCACTCTAGACAAATGGGGGCAGCTGGATGGGACATTTGAACCTTTGTAGACATGGCAGAAACCACTCATAAGATGTGGAGCTGCATGAAAGAGTGTCTAGTAGTGCCAAGCAGCAACCCTTGGGTTTCCACCCCATGCTCCATAACCATCAAGGTGGGAGTATTCCTTTACCACAAAGTGCGGTCCAGAAGTGGCAAAAGTGTGGAACAGTGGGGGCCATAGGGTTTCTGATATCTGGCTTTGGAGGAAGGAAAGAGAAAAGGCACCGCATCTCTCAGGAAGCTTGGCTGCTTTGTCACTGTAGCTGTAGCTACCAGTTAATTTGTGTGAGTCCCCTGGCTTGCAGACTTGGCCTAGGAATAACCTCTGTGTTCAGTTATATTCACTTGGAAGATAGTCAATGCCTGTCCCAGGAAGCTGCAATGTAATTCCACGAGGCAGCATTCACACTGCTGAGCCTGGGGAAGAAGACAGCTGAATCACACAGTTCAGCTAAACCCTACAGTTCAGTCCTCTCAACCATCGCCTTCATCTTCCTCTATAAAAACACTCACACAAATATACAAATGTACATATTTTTCTTGCAAAGTTGACTCTTAATGAGACATCTCCAAGGGGCATGATTAACATGAAATAATAATGTCCCATGGGGATAGGGAAGCTCAGATGCAGACTCTGCCTTGCAGTACTTCAGCATTTTGATTGCCTTGTGATGGCCACAGTGCTACAACAGCCAAACTTTGAATTACTCCATATGGTGGTCTGGGCTATCAGATATGCCAGAATCGATTTCCATTGCTCATTCCTATCCGTAGGCACTTTTTCATTTGTGATTCGTCTTTCAACATACTTGGTCTAGGAATCCCCAGTCTGTGTGTGGAAGAACACATAGCACAATGTCTAGCCAGAAACTTTATCCTGAATTTCACTGATCACCTTAGTGTTGCTCTTCTTCAAACCATGTCTGCACTTTTTTCTTAAAGATTAGTTTCATGAGACGACAGATAGGAATTTAAGATAATTTTTCTTTTTTCTATGGCAAAGAAAATAACTTTTTTCTCTTTTTACCATGGATGTAAAAATGGTGGATGTCAGAATTTACCTGCAGAGTAGAAAGGGTTAATTCCAGCCACCTATTATTTGTATCATGTAGTTGACATTATCGTTATAAAGCCATATTTCTAGCAACCAAACTATCAGCTATGAGTGGTTTGATGTGCTTTGCTCCCCATTTTTATTGCATGCACAGTCTAAAATTTGGCATGTCTCCTTTATATATTTCCCTTTTTATAATGCAAGTTTTCTGTTCTTAGGTCTTTATAAGGTTGTGGCAGACAAAACTCCATATGCCAGCGTTGAAGAAATTACAAGAAAAGTCTCTATTGGGCCAACAAGATTTGGCCATCCATGTTTCTACAGCCCTGAGGATATAAAATTGGCAAACCTCACTATCAAACATGGTGAGCAGATCACTTTCAACTCAGTGGAAGAGGTCAATGGAAAGATGGCTGTGAACTGTGGCATGGTCAGAAATAACCAGTATCATTCCTTTACTTTGCCCCTTTCACAAGAAGGAAAATTTTATGAGTGTGAAGATGACCAGATATATACCCTAAAAGAGATTGCAGAATGGAAAATCCCTAAGTGCAGAAACCGGATTGTCAAACTTTCCAATACTTTACATATGTGGGACTGCTCTAATCCACTTCCTGAGAATTTTGATGGCTGCTTGGTTCTCACGCCTGTCTACGAAGTGCAGGCAGTAATGAAATGTAAGTAGGAATAAAAGTCAATGTTCTGTTCATCTCAGAATAGCAAAGTACCCTTAGATAGACAAAATTTGCTTAAAATAGGCAGGAAGGATTCAGTTTGGTCAAGAATTCCTGACCCATATTTGCCACTGATGCTTGTTTCAAGCTGAAGACAGATAAAAATAATATTGCCTTTTTTATTCCTTTATCAGCTGTTAACTCAGATAGTTACCTTGCATTTCTTCCTGTTGCCATTTTATGATCACTACAGTTAAATCATTGTTGCAAAGAAAACTTATTGCATAGTGAAAATGTGGAGCTTAAGAATTCTCTTCAATTCTCAGATTCTCTTTCTTTGTGTCAGACTTCGGCCATGGAGAAGCCACTTGATCAGTTAGGGCTATGGCTAGGAGGTAGAAAAGAATATAAACATACATGTTGTAACACTATCAACTACTGTTTATTTTTCAGAATGAGGTTGCTGCAGAAAGAAAAACCATATTATTTTACTGTACTGCAGAAACAAATATCAATGTACTATAAACAGAAAAGACTCACAGACAACTTCTGAAACCCCTAGGTTTGAGGAAAAAGGAAGATATTAGAAAATCAATATCTTTAAAAGCCGTAATTTGTGTTATGAGTTTTTATTTTTAAAAAATATATTTTGTCCATGGCACATTATTACTGTTTTTGTTGTTCCACCAAAACATTGAAACTGCTAGGTTCTGTTCTTACCAATGTCTATATCTATGCTTTACTTTAAACCTGTTAGTGCAATTAGTCATGGGAATAAAATTAGAAGGTGTGCAAGGGTATAAGCACACAGTGAAATTCTCCTGAGTTATGGTGACTTGAATAGCCGAGCTGCAGTAATGACCCGTGTGTGTGTGCATAGCGTGCCCTCTCTGAACTGAGTTACCTACCTAAGCAAAAAAAAGCAGCTTAAGCTAAAATGTTTAACCTTGCTTGAGAGCAGCCCAGGCAGTAGATGGAAACTCACTGCAATTTTACTTGTTGATGCACCCATCCTGTTAAAATTTGCAGGACAGGAGCTTAGATTTTGGGAAGGTTTTGCTGCCTGTTGCATTTACTAGAAGCAGTCCAGTGAGCTCCATAGAAAAGAAATCCTAACAGAAATATGTCCTTCATGAGGATATTAAGCAGGAAATCTTTTCACAGTTGAAATTTCTCTGATGAATGGTGTAAGTAAATGGATAAAAGAGAAAGAGATAAAAGTGGGCAGGGACAGTTCCAACAATGTACTATAGTTGTTAAATATTTATCATGACATATTTAACTGTGCTTGCCCTGTGATTTAAGGTGTGAGTTTGGAAAGTATGTCTTCATGAGATAAAATACTTCATTTTCTACAACTCTAGCTATATTCAGGAATCTAGCTCATCTCCTGAAGCTGTATTCACTTAGGTGTATCCCTATACCCACTCAGATATCTGCGCAGAATCAATAAGAATTTAATATTTCTAAAAAGCTTTCAGAAGATTCAGAAATGTGTGGTATTCACTTGTCTTCCAATCAGATATTCCAGTGAGAGTTGTATTTGTTGATTTTATTTCATGCCCCTTTTATGCTTCATAGTGTGCTCAATATTAAATTTATCCTAAATAACTATTTAATACAAACTTGAAAAGTAGGCTTCATGGTACATGGTTACTTTCTTGTAGACCATGCAAAATGGATTTTCACAATTTTTAGAAGAACTATAAGATTCTAGACACAAGATAAAGTATGAGAAATGCTATCCACAGCTCAGTAAAGAGGATTCCTGATAAGCGGGAGGGCAGATTACATTTTCACAGGCTGGGGGCAGGAATCCTCTATACTTCTCATTCTTAATAATGAACAAATTATGTGTGGAACCGCCCTAAATGATCATAGAAAACTTCCAATTTCACTAGTCATTCCTCCTTCATTGACTTTCCCTTGTGGTGCTTAGTATGTTTGTCACTTGAAGGCATCAATATGACAAAAGGAGAGATGGAATAAACAGATCCTGAATCACTGTCATAAAACTCTGTCATATAAAATACATCTGATACAGACTTCTAAGTATAAAATATTGGTATGTCCTGCTACAAGGAAGTGTGAATCTAGGATGTACTATCCTTGTGTGCAGGTTTATGCAAAATAAGTCTTTCTGAAGACAATCATTAAATATTATTTGCTTGTTAAATTTTACTGCCCTGGTCAGTGATCTGTGGTGTCACTGATCTGTAGCCAAATTCTTAAACAAGCCTTAATTGCATAGTCAGCTTTGTGCTTGGATGTTTTGCATCCAAAATTTTGCAAGTTCAGTTGTGATAAAAAAATTGTTTTTCCCTGTCAGACTGTTAAATGCAATGGCTCGCTTCTGATAGTGAATAAAACTAGATGCCACAGAAAAAGATGCAAGAGTTCCACAGAGGACCGCTGTAGTAGATACTTCTTCATTCATTAACAATAAACTTAGATACAAAGGTTTTGCCTCTTTTTAAAAGTTATATTATTTTCTAATCATTATAGATTATTTCATTGTTTTTATAAATATCAAAATATCTTCTTTCTCCCAGATTGGCCACAGCAACAACATGTGTTAATGGGTTCAAATGTTATTTATTCATTAAAAATATTCTCCCACCCATTTCTTTGGAAAAAACATAAATTACTATGAAATAAGATAATAGAAATACATCTTGTATTCAAGAAAAAGAGTTTGATAAGATAAATAGCTGATTAAACTTGGAGGTGCTGTGAGAAATGTGGTGAATTGTATTTTTTTTTCCCTTTTATTTTTCTTAAAAATTTTGTTCACTTGGACACCTTATTCTCATCTCCTCTCGTTTCTCTCTTACTTTGTGAGGTCACCTGCATATCTGATAGTCACATATCTCAAATTAAAACAGACTTTGACTGGCCCTATTAACTGTGCATGTTAACATATGGAGGTGCACACCTCAGGGAAGGTACTTTTAGTATCTCGTCAACAGGACACTTGTATTTTATTCCAATGTCAGTTTGAAAATTAAACCCGATGTACTTCTTTTTCTTTTCAGTTCGAAAGGACATAGTTCATATTCTCTCAGATCTAGATGTCGAGGTCAAGGATATAACAGACTGTTATGATATTAGCTCTTTCCTTCAGCCACTGTCCTTGGAAGATGTATTTGAGAGAACAAGCAAGGAATTTCCTATGGTTGCCGAGATAATAGAAGGGCCTTCAGGAAGCCAAAAACCGTATAACTTATTGCATACAGGGAAAGAGATCATCATCTACAAAAAGTACCAGGCAACAAGGGTCCTAGCCTCTGAGATTAGAAGTGATTCACCCAAAAGACATTTTTTAATCCCTATGAGCTACAAAGGAAAGTTCAAGAGAAGACCTCGGGAGTTTCCAACTGCCTATGACTTAGACATAGCAAGAAGTGAAAAAGAACAGCTTCATGTTGTAGCAACTAAAGCCTTTGATTCCCCTCATAAAGAGCTTTTTTCTGTTTCAGTTGGAGACCAGTTTCTAGTTCAGCAATGCCAGACTAGTGAAGTTCTGTATGAGGGAAGAAAGAAAGTCATTGATGTTTTATCTTGTGAACAAATACTAAGTGATACATATAAGAAAGTGCTCCTCCCTATGTACATGGAAGGTGGCTTTGTGGAAGTGATTCATGACAAGAAACAATACCAGCTTTCTGAGATTTGCAAAAAATTTCGTTTGCCTTTTAATGTCAAAGTGTCTGTGAGGGACCTTTCCATTGAGGAAGATGTCTTGGCTGCTGTGCCTGGTCTGCAGTTTGAAGAAGAAATCACAGACTCTTATTTGTTGATCAGCAGCACCAGCAGTCCAGTGGAGAGCTGGGAGATTCCTGTATACCGCTTAAACATGTCAGTCCATTTGCTCAGCAGAGATGTCCAAACAGTTGTACCTCCTGTGACTAAGACAACAGTGGAAGAGATCAGTGAAGAGCAATACTATATGGTGCGAAGATATGAAAACCAAACCCTTCATCCACCACCCAGGCCTCCCAAAAAGCCAACAACACTGGCACCAAAAGCTGGTTTTGCACTGCCTAAGCAAGGTGTGTCTGAGGTACGACAGGCTCCAAAGGTAAGGTATCGCACCTTGTCTTTGAATCTCTTACAATCATAGGTCATGTTCTGTCAGTTTACAGTCTCCGTTTCACTAGTGTATCCTTTTGGCATGTACGCAGATGGCTCTCAGTTCCCTGTAATAGGCAAATTAGCCATTATAGACAACAATAGCTAAAATCTCCAGTGTGTGTTAATTGTGCCATGAAAAACAACAGACCCATGCCGACTCACAGCAGAAAGCTTGGCCATATAATTTTGCATGGATAATCCTTTACTGCACAAATGCAAGAGTGAATGGAAAGATTTGCAGTGGCTGTATTTAAATCTTTATTAAGGGGAAGCATATGTTTTCATGCTGTAAACATAATTTTGCTCAGCTGGAAATGGCAGAATTAAATTCACAGAAAGTCAAGTTCTATAGATATTTTTTGACTGCGTGGTTTTGCACTTACCCAAGTGGCAAATAGATTTGGAATAAAAAGGGCAGCCGTTTTATAATAGCTCTTGATGTTACGAAAGAAGTGCCCCTTCTAGAACAATTTTCTTTGTAGTTAACCTAAGGCAATCCATTTGTTCATTAATTTTTGTGTTGGGTCTGGCTGGGTTGGAGTTGATTTTCTTCACGGCAGCCTGTAAGATACTGTGTTCTGGCTTTGTGACTAAAACAGTGTCGGCAACACACCAGTGTTTCGGCTATTGCTGAGCAGTGCACCCACAGTGTCAAGGCCTTCTCTTCCCACCCCGCCCCCCCCAAGCATGTAGTCTGGGGTGGACGAGGAGCTGGGAGGGGACACAGCTGGGACAGCTGACCCCAACTGACCAAAGAGATGTTCTGTGACATATAATGCCATGCTCAGAAATAAAAACTGAGGGGGTGGTTGGTCTGGGAAGGTAGCCATAGCTCGGAGACAGATTGGACATCAGTCGGCTTGTGGGAGGTGATGAGTGACCGCCTTTGCATTGCTGAGGTTTTTTTCCTCTTTTCTTCACGTATTAAACTGTCTTTATCTCAACCCATGAGTTTTCTTGATTTTGTTCTTACTATTCTCTTTCCTGATGAGGTCATCATCCTGATGTCAGGGGGGAGTGAGTGAGCAGATGTGTGGGTGCTTAGCTGCTAACTGGGGTCAACCCACCACAATTTTCTTGCATATACTGAAAGAATCAAAGAAAGGCACCTTGATGGACTTTAATGAGAAGGACTGTCAGGAGGTATTTAACTTAGGTTGCTCTCATGTACAAATACAAATTTCACACAGGTGAATGAGGAAAAAACATGGAAAATACTTTCAGGAATTTAAATGCAATGTAAATCATGGAATTATATTTTGAGAGGTTCAGGGAAAGTTATTTTTTGTGTTGCTATCAAATTAAGGTCAGTAGTAGCCACCCTGGAAGGGGAACCGTTGTGAGTACCTCTTCTTGCCTGCTGGAGGTGGTCCTCCTCTCGGTGACAATTCCAAGACCACACGCAGGTCCACAGCTCCACACAGGTCCTGGGAGATCATTACAACAGGCCATAGGAGAAGTGAATGGGTAAGGTGGGTCCCTCAGATAAGGGTAACGAAGGAAAAATCTGCATCATTTTCTTCTGGCTTTACTTGTACTATGGAAACTTCTTTTCTGCTAGCTTGTACAGTGACTGTTGCAGCAGCTTAAATAAGCCATCCTGTTAGGCTCAGGAGGATACATGAGAAACTGGTCCCTGGAGCTAACAGGCAAGCCATCAGCCTGGTACTGGCCTGGGGTACAGAACTGGGGAAGAATTCCCTAAAGCTGTGTTTCTGGTAGACCTGTACCCTTGTCAGGAGGACTTAGACCTCCTGCAGTTACTGATGGCTGTGTGTGGAGAGCAACAGGTAGATGCTGACTCTAGACTAGACTCGTGCAGAAGATAATATGATCTTGAAGTGAGGCGAGAGCAATTAGTACAGGAGAGGGATAAGCTGAGGTTCCTTTGCACATGCATGAATAAGAGCGACCTTAGACTGCAGCTGTCCAGACAAAGAAATGCATTTAAGCAGACTGTTCCAGAGGACATTTTTTGTCACGTGCTTGTCATAAATAAATAATAAACTGCAGTCAGAGTACTTAGAGTTGTGCAGATTTGTAAATCTCCTTCCCTGGAAGGCGAAACAAGTAGATATCCCTTATTCATAAGATTAAACATCCTGAGCTGTAACATAATAGGTTTAAAGTCACACAGAATACATTCTCTCTTCTATTCCAAGCACTATGAATCCTCTGAGAGGACGTGGGTCATAGCAGATAGGTCTTCCTTGGCCTCTCTGCCAGCGATGGCGAGAGGGGAGACTATATTTTCTTCTACATGTATCAGGGATTTAAAAAGTTGGAGATTGTGCCAAACTGATAAATGGCCTTCTTTGCATATTTTGTGACTATGCATAGACTTATTTGCATAAGTAACAGACGAACGTCCTAATGAGCCAAACTTAAGCCTGACAAGGTGGCAGTCTGGAATAAGCTTTATTGCTGCATGAATTGCCATGCTCCTGCTGCAGGCAGCTCCCTGCCTGGTGCTTAGGGAACTCTGGCTGCTTGCTGGAGGGTGGTGAATGGCTTCCTTGCCCACCAGTTGGGAAGCTCTGCTTGGCTTGGTGCTCCAGGATTAAATGCTGCTGCTGCATGAGTCCACAGAGGACTAAGATCCGGCTGTTTTATGCCAATAGCTGAGGATGCTCTGCGAGGGTGGGTCACCTCTAGCTACGGCTTGTGCTTTGATCGCCTCTCAGCTCACAGCAAGGCTGTGAGGGCACAGAGGCTCCAGCTGTCTCTGCCTGCTGTTCCCTGACCTTGGTAAGGGAACACTAGGGCCAGAAGCAGGACTATACAGTGTACGTTTCACTATACTTTTGGTCATGTTAGCCACTGAATTGTATGCCATTAGCAGCCAGTATGGACTGGAACCTCAGATGAGTGCAAGAACGTCTTCTGCTTGTGTGCAAGGTGCAATGCTGCAGAGACATAGATGTTTGCCCAGTTCAGCAAAGTCCAGAGACAACAGATGAATTCTCAAACATAATATAGCTGCATTAACCAAGCAGTCTGCCCAGTCTCTTCACAAGGCTAATTAAGTTGGCTTGGCTCCTGCTGACACAGTTTTCAATTCCAGAGCCTGGGGATCTCTCCTCTCCCCTGCACAGTACAGTGCAGACTTTCCCTTCTCCTCTCATCTGATAATTTTGTTTGGGTAAGAAACATCCAGACCACATATGTTTGCAATTTTGTATTATTTGTTAATTGAATAAACAAAGACAAACCCCAAGAAAATGCATGCAAACTGAACAAATGAGACAAAACAACATGTATCAAAGGATGAAAATAATCTGATATTTCAGATATCAGATACCTATCTGATATCAATATCAAATAGCAGATATCTATGTAATAGCCAGTATCACCTCTACCCACAAACACCCCCAACTGACGAGAGTGATGACAAAACAATGATTGTACCCTTGGTCTAATGATAAAATGTAGGATACAAGCAGTCATTCACAAGAAATCCCAATTTTTCTCACTGGAATCATTGGAATAAAGTCCTTGGGGAGGTCTAACTGCCATGTTGAATTAAATAGTTTAAATAATTCAGTTTCTGATTTGTGAGCTTAGCTAGAAAATGAGAATGACCTAATAAAACCCTAGAAGTTAATGCTACTGATTTGAGAACAGAATGCCTTACTCTCTTGCCAAGTTGTTCCTGGAGAGAAGTTCCTGAGGGAGAAACAAGTCAGGACCTTACTTCCTTGAAATCAAAATTCATTTTAAAAGAACAAGTAAAATATGCCTGTTCTTTCCACAGGTAGAACCACCATGGTGGATATAACAAACCGAGTTTTCACTTAGTAACTCCAGAGTAAGGTTTCAGGTGGGACCCTGAAAAAAAAGGCTTGACCATTCTTTCCTAAAATTTCCTTAGGCTTTTTACCTGCTACCTACTGTTTCTTCCCTTTCAAGGGTGTTCAAGCATCAAAAGTCTTCTAGCTTTCTTTTTGTCTATCTGTTCAAGCAGTACATATTTAAGAAGGTGTTAATATATGTCCCTCAATGGCTTTGTTTTAAATTGAAACAATCAAAGACCCCACGTGAAACATTGCTAAGTGCATCTTAATACTGGGGGAACCGTAATCAAGGCATGGAAGGCCACAGTTTAGTTCCCATACTCCCAATACCCTGAGGGCACCCAGTGCTTAAGGAATTAAAAAAGGCACTATTTGGCTCCTGATAAACAGTAAGAGAGGTTAGTTCCATCCAATGCTATTTTCAGTGGTCTGCTTAGGCATGTGTCTAGCCTGAGCAACAGTAGAATCAGTAAAATACACACCAGCTTTAAATTAGGATTTCTCCTAAATACCTTTATGAATGTGGAACTGGAAAAGTCAGTTACAGTCAGTCATCTGTTCACCTCTGGCAAGAAAGCTCAGAGAATTCCAGCCGGGGAAACTGGAATTTAATAAAATAGTAAGTATCAGGGCATGACAGTTAATCATCATTGCATGCTAAGGTCCATTATCCTTCAAAAAGTCATTACAGTGTTACGATATGAGGAACTTTCTTGCTTTCTTGCCTTTTATTTCAAAATTAAAATGAAAGAAAAATTATCGCTTCCATCTGGCTTTGCAGTTCTATGAACTGAACTATCGAAATCTGCCATTAACATGTTTATCGCATCTGTCTTCACAGCAAAATGAAGACTTATCTGGAATTAAATTGATAAGACATAAGCTAAATTTTTCAGCAAATGAGTTTTCCTGCAGCGCCTCCTTTCCTTCCTCCTAACTATTTCTTTTCTGCTTCCAGAGCATTTTTCATGTGTTAAGGGCCTTTATAGAGTAGATTTAACACAAATATTTCTGCTGAGTAGCAAGAAACTAACCTTCCTAAATAAATACATATTAGAAAATGCATTCAGGACATCCAGTAAGGAATGGGTAGGAACAGGCCTCTGGAATTAATAATCTTTTGGCACTGGAAGTGAAGGAGGAAAATGTGGTTCATTAGCAGATGCAAAAACGTGCATATGCAAATGTAAGGAAGATGATTTCTCTCTGACAGGTGCAGCATTGTGGCTGCTGAGGCTGCAACCGTGCTTCCCCTTCCTCTTTTTCTCTGTCCCCACTGAAGAGGGGGTTTCTCTCTCCCTGGAGTCTCTGCTTCCACTCTTTCTCTCCCCCTCCTCCTCCACATCCCATGTACTCTTTCTCCCTGTCACTTGCCAATAGCTTTGTAAGTCCCTAAAAAATAGCATGGGAAGGCTGGAAGCCATTTCCTGCTAATACCCATCCTGTACCACATGTGCCAGCTTTCACCCAGACCCACAGGTCTCAGGTCCCCCAGCGCTGCACTTGTCATGTGCCCTTCAGCACCCCCAACTTGTATGACCTTGGTTCGGCAGTCCTCTCTACAGTTTTCAGACAGGCTTGTCTTTTCTTCTTCCTTGTTTCTTCCCAACACATCTGCCCTGCTTGCTTTTCTGTCATGCAGTAAGCTGAAACCAAGGCCACTGCCATCATCAGGTAGGAGCTGCGGGGACATCCCAAGTTACACATGGATTTTCATGTCCTTTCCCAGCATCACCTGTTCCATACCTCAGCCGAGCATCAATCTTCAGTTAGGTTTTTAGGAGCAAAACTGGAGCAGGATGTAGGTACTGATAATTGCCAAGCCATTTAATTCTCTTTTAGATTGGACAGTCTGAGCTGAAGGACTTTGTATTGGTGCTCTGTTGCAGAGATCCTTATAGCCATGTCCATACCTGGGGGCCTGTGACCATTTTCAGGGAACCCTATATGCATCCTGATAACATGCTGGGCTGAAGCCTGCATGTGTGCCATCCCACCTCATGTCTTGGGTTTTCTTCAAAATAAATCATGCAATACTGGCTGTAGAAGCAGTCTAATCCGGATGATGGGGGACCAGGACTGCCAGGTACACTATGGACTCGGTACGAACCAACAGGAAGCAGTTAGAGCAGCAGCAAACCCTAAAACCCCAGCTGAAAAAAGACTGGAATTTCCCTGCTATTCTTGTTATGGAGAGCTGGCAGTAAGACCTCTTTCTCTTTTAAACAATACTAAAAGCTTAAAATTTCCACAGAGAAACATCAAGTCTGAAGTAGGTACTTACTCTGGATTGACGTTACTCTCAAAACCAAAATACAATGAGGAAGACAGCAATGCGCCTGCCGGAAGGATAGGCAGTAGATAATTGCCTGAAAAATTAGCAGGGCAATCTGAGGTGTAAGTCTCATTGCAGAAAGCCATTACTGCTACAGGAAATGTTGATGGAGTACATGAAATTAAGGAAGGTACAGATGAACATTTGGATATGCTGACTGATGAAAATGCCAACTGGTTAAAAGCGAATTGTGTGATTTAGAGCTAAAAATTAATTACTTGGAGAACCAAGAGAAAAGAAATATCAAAATAAAAAGGATGCCCAGAAGAAATAAAAAATTGGAGCACATGAAAATATGGAACCCTTAGTAAGGGGAAAAATCCTGCACAGAGTGCCTGAGCCAACAGACATTGATGTCAGTAAGTGGAGAGTTGGCTGGAACATTTTTTTCTCTCTTGCAGAAAGTACATAACAAAACACATAACAAATCACATAATTATGTCTAATTATGAAGTAGAACAAAAAAGTAAAAAACAGATTCAAAATTCTAGGAAGTACTGCAGCAGAATAACTCTCAAAAAATATAATTTGAGGGGGCAGCTGGGGTTCGAGGCAGCCTGGCTTCCCACAACACTGTTCTCCAAGCTGCACTCTATCATTTGGCCTTCTTGCAGCAAGAAGGTTGTGAATAGTTGGTTGTTGAAGTGCTACCTACTATGGCCTGTATTTTGGTCTGTTCAGAAGTCACCAAAGAATTTTCCAGTCTAAACTGGCCACAGATAATCTACATCACAATGAATTTCCACAATAACTGTACTCCTGCGATGCGCGCCTGCAGGACTGTCAGTGACCTGCCTGGAGCTCCTGAGGCTCCTGCAGAGCCAGCTGCCGGAACACCAGGCAGCTGCCAGGCTCTCCGACTCCATCCCTGCTTAAAGATCTTCAGGGACTTTTGTGGTCTCTGAAGGCCAACTGGCATGAGGTGGCTGATGTCGCCGCTAGTAACTCTTTCAGTCTTCAGATCTGTGGGGCTGATTGCAAACTGCATACTGGGAGTGGGCCTTGGGGTGCTCTAACCCCCAGATCACACCCAGGAACTGTTTGGGAAAGCACTAGTTGGCACAGGTTGAAAATAGGATATTTACAGGCCCTGTTTAATCAACTAGTGTTGATGTAGCCTCTGCTAAGAAAAAAGGAAAGAAGGATGCTCATCAGAATCGCCAAAATATTCTATGTGGTCAATGTAATAGAAAGCACTGACATTTCCCATTTATATTATGTCTTCCTTCATGAAATTCAAGCTTTTGCAGTACTGTCAGAGCTGGGCATCCCAGATCTTAAAGCATCCCAGAAGGTTGGTATTATGCTTTGAAATATATTGCCCCATGAAATGAAATGAGAAAGTTGCTGTCAGTGTGACAGCAGGGCCAAATCCCAAAGGACCTGTAGGCACATATCACATTTTCCAGAGAGTCCTCGCAGTGAGGAATTGAGTGATTACCAGAAAACCGTGCTGTGGAGCGACTCATCAAATTCATTAAAATCTGTGAAGACAGTCCAAGTCCTGGGCTTTCCTTCTCTGCTTTTTGAATGCATTAGTCCATAGACATGACGTAAAAAGCATGGTGATAACAAAAGGAATAGTGAGGTTTTCCAATTATTATATGAGGGAGTTTTTAAAGGCTGAAGAACAATGTATTTAATGTCTACATGGAGAAAATGAGTTTCTCTTCTTTATGGATAGAGGTGTACCATTTACACTGAACTTTGTCAAGGTATTTAACAGCATTACTTTCTTGTTCTACCTTAGGCCGTGAAAAAATTTTACTGGTAAATATTTTAAATTGCAATATGTCACGATGCTGTGGCTCAGATTTTCCTCCCATGGGTTTCTTTTTCTCTTTTCTCATCTTAATAGAAAGTAACAAGGGGTTTGAGGAGGCACAGGGCATTCTATTCTGTTGTGATTTCCGTGGTGCCACTGAAAAATCAGAGCAAAGATCTCAGGCTTGCAAAGACTGTAGGCAGTGGTCTACCAGAACTAGTGTGACGGAGTCTTTACAGAGTATCACTTGATAGGATTCACTGGAGAAAAAAGCCAAAAGAAAGAAGCCTCTTTGCTAGTTTGTGGCATGCCAAGCACCACCCTGATGGACAACACTGTGCCTAAAGACTGCTTAGACTTTGCAGTAAATTGGACTCTAGATTAGCTAGAGTTGAAAACTGACTAACGAAACGGGATAAATATATCCCCAAAGCATCAATTTATTTTTTTTTAGCTTTAAATTTAAGAGTCTTTGAAAAAGTAAATAATATTTTTTTGTGTGAAATGAAGAAACTGTATGTGGAAGCTACTTTTACCAATCCATCTGTTTTACATAAGTGGAATATGCATGTTCTGCAGTATTAATGAGGAAAAGAGCGGCTGAGTTTGCTTGCAAATTGCTCTCATTTGAAGGGAGATGTGCCAAGCAATTGAAAAACAGCTTTACAAGAAAATTCTGGCTGTGCGAGGAGTGGGGTTTGCAGGAGCTCAGTAGGTCTGCTTTACATTCTCTCTCCTGTCACATGTTGCTTCGGTGACACCAGACAAATCACATAAATATGATTGCCTCAAGAAACATGAAGAAACTTCTGTGTGTGAAGAGGGAGTGTGGATTTACAGCTCATTAATTACTTTATATGGATGCTTAAATCTCAGGTAAATGCAAGATACATTGCCTCGCTTTCAGTAAGGGTCAGAGCTACCTCACATTTACTCTGGAGCAATAACCACACAGACAGTTGCCATGGAGTAGTTAATGAGCTGTAAATCCACGCTCATTTACTTGGTGGCAACTTGTTCATGTAGCTGTCTCATCTGTCTATGAAATGGGACACAATGCTTCATTTCCCCATCTTGGATATTTATAGGGACAAGCATCATTTTAGCATGTATGCAGCATTTTGTGCATTGGCTACCACAATAGGAACAACAGTAACTACATAAAAATAATAACAACAGTGAAATTCCTGGACACTAGTAAATTTTAACCTTGCTTAAAAAGTTTCAACTGAATGTTAATTTGTAGAAGAGATGCAAAAACAGGTGACTTTTGTCTAGGACTGCTGGTTTCTGAAGTGTGGATACTTGAAAGAGGAAGAAACAAGAAAGAAGAGAGGTGTGAACTTGTCCCATTTAACATTGCAAGGTGTTAACCTTGAGGCTCACTAATACCTTTGTAAGCTTGGTCTTTTTTTAACCAATTCATAGTTTATTCTTGTAGTAGACAATGCCCTTTGTGCTTGCTTTCTGCATCTGCTGTGGTATAGCCAGTGTCTTAAGCCTTGTCTTCACCTTGTGGCTTACAGGAGGTAACAGTTAGTTTCAAGACATGAAAGGTTACGGATGGAAACTCAGACGCTTCTCAGAATGCCTCCATAAATTTCCCCAGTTTGTGGGACTTTGACAGATGATAACATTAAACCAAAAGCTGCATGTTAAAGGTTAGTTCGTGCAAGCACGCAAGGTGTCAGCAAGGGGAAAAATGAGAAAAGAAACTGCTACAGTACAGGTTATGTGTATTTTGCTATTGATAGGTCATATTTGGATAAAAAGTAGTGGGATGTAACTGATGATGTATAAATGAATGCTGGACTGAAAGGCCATTTTTTGAAGTCAGCCCTAGCACACAACTTTTACAGCCAAATCATTTATACTACTTGCAGTGATGGAGCAGCACCACCATTTGGATGGAAGTGCGGATTAAAGAGGTAGGCTAGGAAAGCAAAACTGAGAACTAGTGAAACAGCAAAATGGAATATCCAGTTATCTTCTATCAAACTGTGAAACAGCAAAGGAAAGCAGACTTTATGTAGGATGGAAGGAATTGTGTTTTTGTTTTAAAAAGGCTTTCCTGATGGGGAGGATTTTTCTTTCTAAATATGTTCTTTCCCCCCTTGTGAATATCCTAATTCATAGCTATCCTGCCCTCATTGTCTCTTGCATAAAAATGAAAAGCAGTGTACTGTAAAAAAAAAAAAATCTGCTCTGCTTGAACCACACGCAATGATTTTAAAATGCGTATATACGTGGTGGTTAACATGAAATATCTGCTCCTTACCTGCTGCTTTGCACTTCACTGAACAGAGACAGACTGTCGAGGTCTTGGTTTGCCTCTTACTTTTACTCCATACCATCAACATCTGACGATCTGGACACCCAGGCTACAAACCTCCTACACTACTGATATCCCTCTCTTTTCTCATGGTTCAAGCAATAAGAATGTGGATGCAAAAATTTAGAAGCTAGGAGGAAAACAGAAACTAAGTCCTTAAACAGAAGGCTTAGATTTTGCATAAGGCTTTTAGTTAGTTTGCACCTTCAGAAAACACAGAGATAAAACCCTCTCATGAAATATTGAAACCACTTCTGCCCCATATAAACACCTGAATGTGAGAGATCTCCCTCTACCCTCCAAAATGGAAAGTAAACCATCTTATGAATGTTATGAGTTATTGAATAATAATATGCCAGTGGTCTGATGCTGCTATTGTTGAACCTAAATGAAAAACCTTATTAATCATGGATTTGACAGCTCATTCAGTTATAATAATGTTTCCTGTCAATCCAAGCTCTCATTATAATTGGATCTTACTTAGAAAGGAAGATGCTCCATTGCCTGCTCAGATGAAGGAAAATACAGGTTTGAAAATTAAAATATCAGTCTGAATTCTGTTTCCAGGGAGCCTGCTTATGCGCGTACAAGTTGGATAACACTTTAATCCTTGCTGTGTGTCACATTTGGACGTTGCTATAATAAGATTCTCTCACTGACTAGACACCAGCTCTGGAGTCATGACAGTGAAAGTGAAAGCAGGAAGAGCAAATGAAACTTCTTCTCAGGGATGCTGGTATATCATCACTACGACCTAGTTGCAAAGAATTAACCGAAACAGGTGGCTTGTCTACATAAAGAATTGCGCTAGGCTGTGAATTTACAGTTAATTTGGTTTTTCCGCTTGGCCTCTTTTGTGGTCACTCAGTATGCAGAAAGTATTAGATGTTTCACGTGGCATCGAGAGAGGATTAAGTTGCTTCAAACCAAGGCAATTTAGTGTGCTGTAGGAGTGTTTACAAAGTTAGTGGCAAGGAACCGTAAAATTCATACCCTAACTTGCTGTGCACTATCTTTATAAACAAGGCCAGAGACAAGACAAGCTGAGAAGGTTATAAAGGCAGACCAATATTCAGGCTGAGACTGAAAGCACTTGGAAAAGCATCTCAAATAAATGTCATTTAGAAGAAACTCAGTGGGCAAAATCTGTAAATTGCATATTCGAGGCTCCAATTCCACGGGTGTAACAGAGGGAGATGGTGCATTTCCATGCAGGCCACAGTTTGTTAAGCACACAGAAGTCACAGGGTAAGTACAACTTAGACTCAACTTAAAAAATAAAGGTTTTAGAGAAAGCACTTTCCTAGGGCAGCTGAAATTATAATTCCCAGAAAGTGTTCTTGTTCACTGATAAACCAATGTGGTTACAATAAATGGGAACTTAAAGTAGCATCCTAATGAGTAGTATAATGCCAGCAAACATAGAGACAGCATATTGTATTCACTGCCTTGCAGGACAAGTAGCAAAAAAACTGGTAACATCAGGCCTATTTACAAATCAGAAAATGGTTGTGAACTAGGAAAGAAACTTGTCATTTATAGATATGAATAGTAAACGTTCCCTACATGAAATCACAGGGGGACCTGAAAAGGTGATTTTTGATGCAACTTGTTTTAAGGAAAACAGAAGTTGGAAAAAATCACCAATCTGCATTGGCAAAAAATAGAGGCAAAGTAGCAACTGGAAAGCTGTTGCAGATGGCGTAAAGAATATGGCACGTCCTTTTGCAGCTCTCATTTTGGGCATACATGTGCCTTATTGATTAACTGAAGAGCAAGCAAATTTTTGACAACTTAAAGCAGCCCCCCAGTCCTCCTTCAAAGCACATGGTTTAGGATTACCAGCGTGCTGGGGAATCAGAACTATTTGAGTATTTGTAGTAATCACAGAATCATAGAATCATTAAGGTTGGAAAAGGCCTCTAGGATCATCAAGTCCAACCATCAACCCAACACTACCATATCTCCTAAACCATGCCCTGAAGTGCCATGCCTAATGGAAGTGAATGCTTTCTTATTTTGTCCCAAGGGTTTTTTATTAATGAGATGTAGGTGTGTAGTGGGGCTAGAAGGCAAGTAGTTCTAACTGCAACAAAGCCAGTCTTCCTCAATACATTTGTTGAGAAAGGTCTTCCTCAGAAACCAAATGATAAGAAGAATCATAGAACCATAGACTGTCCAGAGTTGGAAGGGACCCTCAAGGATCATTGAGTCCAACTCCTGTCCCTGCGTAGGACAACCCCAAAATTCACACCATGTGTCTGATGGTGTTCAAACGCTTCCTGAATATCGTCAGTCTTGGTGCCATGACTGCCCCCCTGGGGAGCCTGTTCCAGTGCTCCACCACACCCTGGGTGAAGAACCTTTTCCTAATATCCAACGTAAACCTCCCCTGGCAAGAAGTAGTATTCTGATGCAGAATTATAATGACTTAGTGATAAACTAAACATTCAATAGTGCTGTTAATCTCTAGTAGGCTTTGCATGTGAAAAAGAAGCAATACAATTAATTTAATTATTTAATTATCTTTTTTCATCCAAAACCTAGCCAAAACTTAGGAACACCTAGTATTTTGTGAATTAATATGCCATTCTTGGAGCTTCATGTGCAGCGATAGTTAAGATATCTATTTTTCAGAGTACACATGAACTGTATCTAGTAAGGCTCGCGTAAGTTTAATTTAATGGAATTCTTTACATGAGCATAAGGGATTACTGTTTGTGTGCTTGTCCTACAGCAGATATACACCCTGGGAAGAAGAGAGTAAGCAATCTTTTCTCCCTCAGTGGCTCAACCAGATGAGGCACAGAAGGGAGAATAGGCTGTAACCCATACCAGAATTTAGTAGCTGTACTAAGACAATATGCTTTCTTCTATTATTTGTATTCAATCATTGCAGCTCAGCACTATCTTTTACTTTGCTTTGTGCCAAGCAGAGACAACTTAGTCTTCACTGAGATTGCAATGCCTGAGAGAAATAAGGACAAGGCTAAGAGTGAAAGTGCTGCAAATGTGAACAGGAATAGAATTCCAAAAGAAAGTGGAAAGCGCTTGTTTTGTTTTTGTTGTTGTGTGTTTATTTTTGAAGTTTTATGCATGAGTATCTGCCGGATTTCTCATCTCTGAATGAATAAATAAAAGTCAAGATTTGTAGCAGGTGACGAGTTGATATCAAAGGGGATTTCTTGTATCATTAAAGTGCAAACATCATCCATTTATAGACCAGAAGTCGTCATATGCCTCCACAACCACTCACATAGTGTAAACTTGTGGAGGTTATGAAATGGTTCGTGAAGTGCCTATTAGCATAAAAAACCCATAAAATTGCCCATGGAACTATGTAACTCATATAGTGGAATAATATTTCAAACAATACTTTTCACAGTGTAGAACTTGATCAGCAGCTGTTGAATGCATAAGATTAATATTTATGTTCATGAAATATTTGTGAAAAGGTCAAGTAGGAGACATTTTAATCCATGTTTTCAATTTGTGGCTATATGTTTAGAGTAATAAATCATAGCAGCTTTCAGAAATAACAGCAGCAACAATAATATATTTCTATGGCCTATACATTAAACTAACTTGTTTTTCCTAAGCACCTAAACGTATTTTCTTTATTTTTCGGTTGTGATCTCTTACATAATTACAAAAAGATATTTGATACCTAATGGCATAAAACATTATGCTAACAATTTCAATTTCCAGCTTATTTCAAAAGACGCATTGCCAAGCACTGCCATCATATTTTTCATAACTTTTCAAATGTACAAATGTAATTTGTATTTACAATTTTCAAATGTCAATGCAACTTTTCACCCTGATTGCAGGTACAGCACAGTTATAATAACATGACGGTCTGTGACACCAGTCTGTTGTTTTAAAAAATCCTTTACAAATGTTTTACGTGCTTACACATTGTATACACCCTTAACCAAAATGGCGTGCTTCGGTTTTTTCTCAACACGTAGTGTCGTTCAGAGGTAACCACAAAGAAACCTCTGTTCTGATATGAAAATGCCTGTCAGAGTGTTTGGTTTTTCTAGCTGATGATGTTCATTAGGCAGTGCTAAATTGTTTCCTTTCCGAAACCTATACTACGAGCTCTCTTTCAACTGCTCTACTGTTTGTCTAGGTGGTCAGCTGTGACTATATTTTGACAGCTATGTTCTGTCTTAGTCTGTCTGTGCTATGATAGGTAGACCTCAGTAGACATGTATAGGCTTGCTTTAAGGAAATACAGCTCCATTTGCTTTAATGGAATTGAAACTTCTTCCAAGAAGTAGAAATTTGGAACATTTGTTTTGCGAGAGGAAGATGGCACGTGTGTTTCTTCAGAACTGGGACAGCATGCTGTAGTGACTGATGGGCTGGTACAGCCCAGCTCCAGAGAAAGGCACCTTTGCTTAGGTAGCCACGTACGTGCAATGTCTCTAAGCTCCCGCTGTGGCCTGTACTGTCAGTGGTGCCTAGACAGCCAAGTAGACACTTTGTGGTTAGCTGAATCACTTTTTAACTGTATTGATGAGGTTTCCTGACTGTAGTCAGAGCAAGGAATTGTGAAGCATGTAGATAGCTACATGTAGTTATATACAGTTTTGTCCCTTGATTTGGAGCTGAACTCCACTGATGGCATAGTAAATAATCCAAACTGAATAACAGGTGTCTCTTTTTCATGATAGAGCTGTGATTATTGCAATTGCATAGGGAAAGGGTCACCACATTATGGCTGCTGGTATGCATGAGGCCCATCAGCTGATCAAGTGAAGCCCTGATGCTGTAGCCATGTTGACTTAAACTTTGCAGGGTTGTGCAGGTACACGGTCTGAGGGATGAGGTGCAATCCTGGTTCAGAAGGAAGTTCTTCAGCAGGGAACGATAAGGCTTAGGTGTCATCCAGGAACCTACAACACACCCATCTGCAGAGGAAAAATCACATTCTCAGGGGCCTGTTTTCATCCCCGGCCTATGAGCTGCTCTAGTGTCTCTCCTTTTTGGATCTCCCAAGGTATGTGGCATGTGTCTCAGTCTCTCAGCCTTGTTCAGGAGTCTCATGGGGTCTGGAAGTTTTGCTATATACATATCGAGGATGAAGTTCATTCCTGCACTGAAACAGGTATAAACGTAATTTAATTTACAAGTAGATCCTCAAAATAAACATTTGAGGATCCATGCTTTCCTGTTGTGCACATTTCATTCCTACTGAACTGAGGTGTTCAATGAAAATGTAGAAGCAAACATTTAACAGAATTGCTTAGTAGGGCTGGAAAAATTTTTTGTTTCTCATATTTGTTTTCCTTAAATAAGACTCAGTATTGTCATGCCAGTTCTTTCTGGACAAAGAGATAAAGTAAGAATTCAAATGTAAGCTAGTCTTTCTGTTTCCACAGCTCTTGCAATGCTGGTAATTGAAGGACACACTGGATTGTAGGATGTCTTACAGATCCTTGTTTTCGTGCACCACTTTGCTTTTGCAACATTTTTTATAACAGGAACTAGGGACACAGATGAGGAGATCCATGCATGTTTCAAAGGTATAAGAAACACTGACCACTCAGAAGTAACAGCTATGGATTTTTTTCTGCAAACTTTTATTTAAAACAGGTTGCATTTGCTTAGTGGTCAAATCTTTGTTTGAAGTCTTGAAATTCTTGAAAAGTGTCCTTTGCCTCTGCAAACATATTTACACAAAATAAGTCAGAAAAGATGAAAAGTGTTTATTTTGACAGTCTAAGCTTATAGCATGCCTCATGCTTTTCTTACAAGATGAATAGTGGGGATTTCCGAAGACTGCATCCTCACTGCTGGTGAAGATGTAAAGTACCAGCTTGAATTAGAAAAAAACAAATTCAGCAAGTTTTTAATACCTTTGTTGTGATGAAGAAAACATTAATTACGTTAATTTACATTTTAAAAATCCATTAACATTGGATGAAATGTGTATGGTTTGTAGTCCTGCCATAAATTTTGATTCCTATATCCTGAAACATTGCATGTGTCTGTTCAGCTTCCATTTCAGGTATAAGAGAGTATTCATGCATTGTGGCTTTCCATTCCTCATTGGTACATACTCTGTAACTATTTGCTAAAATTCTGCCCCACATATACAGGGTTGTATAGTTGAATAGGTCTTCTCCCTCTCCCTCTCCTTCCACACTGGATATTGCTAAATGTAGCATGACAGAAGTACAAAATTTTTGAGCTTTCCTTTTCTTTTTTAATATTATCAATCCATTTCATTCATGCTTATTACACAAGCACCTCACTGTATGTCACTTATGTTCTAAATAATTTTCTATGACAGATAAAAGAAATCATCCACAGAATAATTTTGTACTGAAATTCTTTTTTTCTTCAGTATTTAATAAATGTGTCCTCAGCTACAAATTGTACAGGGCCCATATTTTCATTAATAGGTGCGATAAAGAAAATTTTTTTCTCTTCTGTGTTACTTTCTGATTTTTCTTTCACTAACATTTCTTTTTCATCTGGAAGATGTATATGAATAGATTGTGTTTATAGAGAATTATGATTTACAAAACACCACACCATATTGGGAACCCTTGCCTAATGCCTAGTAAGTTAGATTTTTCTATTAATTTACCTGGAATGATCACAGCTTACAGACTGAAGAAACCTTGGGCAAGACTTTTTTATTTCCAATCTGAGAGGTTTATCTACTGATATACAACCACTAACAGCATTTTTGTCCACCTATCATTGCATTACATCTAAAAGCTTTTTCAGTTAAGGAAAGATGCCATCTCTACTGTTTCAAACAACACTTTCGTGGAGAAAGAAACCAAACTCAGAAAAATCACGCTTTGTCACGTTGGAACTTGATTCACTTCTGCTTGTCTTAAAAATAAATGTAATATTCATCTGTAAAAAAGTTTTTTAGCCACTTAGCCTGTGCTCTACACTTTACAATAAATGGGGTGATATAAAATCCACATTTAATAAATTGATCAGTCTGGGAAAACATCACCGTCATTCAATTAACAGAACATGACTGATGAGTCAAAAGTTCCTAGAGAAGAGTACTTGGTAGAAGTTCAGAGGATGAAGTACTTGTTAATGCCTCTGTTCAGAACACTACCTAGGCTCGTACTACTGCAAATTTTTTATCTTTAAATAATTAAATGTATATTTTTAACATCACATCTTACTTTTTTTATTTGCTTTTTGTGGGCCCATTTGGATATATTCTTTGTGAAGAGAGAAAGCATCAGCAGTATTTTGAAATAAATGGAATTAGTGGTGAGAAAACAGGGGCATAGTTGTTGGATTCCCAAAATTCCCAAGGAACATTTCACAACTGAACTGTCTTGATGCACACCAGCAGGTAAAAGTACCATTACCTAGTATCACCTGAGAAGGAAAAAAAAAAAACCCAAACCAGCAATATTGTATCACCTTTGAAGGACCATCGATGTATCACTGAAATATGAATAGCTCAGTTATAGGCCCTCTCTTTGAAGGGATCATAACTGGTTGCAATAAAGTACAAATGCTTTGGCTCCGAGGCAGTGCTGAATGCAGCCATGTCATTGCATCCAGTGATCTTGATGGATAATATCTCAAATTCTCTTCTAAGAGTTTAGAGGCATGATTCCTTCTGGGTGTAATTTCTACCACTTTAATTTTCTTTTTTTTTTTTTTTTGAGGGAAGCCTTTAAATTCCATTACAGCAGAAAATAATTTTTTACCACTCCTTTGTGACTGATACATATTCAGGCAGAGGATTACATCCCATGTGTGGATACTAACAGCACATACCAGTGGCGTGAAGACCATGCTCATGCCTACTCTACTGCTTGTTACTTCTCTTTAGAAAGGCTTAGGTTCTCTACCAAGGGACCTGAAAGCTCAGAGAATACACTGGCTCTGGCAGTAATTAATAGCCAAGGATTTTTTAGGGATTTCTTTTGCTTTAAATATGAGCATAACTAATTTTTATGACCATTTTCCCTGCTGGCATTTGTGGCCTTTAAAGCCAAAATTGCAGGAGTTCTACATAAGCAGCCTAGAAGCCTTGGTTATAGACTTCCTTTGTTCTGCATGGCTCATGCCTGTGTTTTCTCTTCTTGAGAGGTGAAAGGCCCATTCCTATTGCTTTATGAATCTATATATAGATTCTCCAGACCTACAAATTTTGTACAGTCATTGAGGCACTTGAGATGCCCAGAGGATTAATAATTTAAATAAAAACAATCAGGACTGAGTTGGTGTTTTACAATCAAAAAGCATCTTTTCCCCGTACCATTTACCCTTCTGGTGCATATAAAATTCCTCTAGCATTAGTGGAGCTATGCTAATTTATACCCACAGAGGACTTGGTCTCAAAAGTCTAATTTAGATGACAACACTGAAGTGCAAGGACTTGCCACTTTTATTTGTATGTAAAGTACCAGGCAGTCAAGTAGTGGCGTGTCATTAAATTATTTCTAGAAAATAAATTGCCATTCGGAAGGCTTGCTCTTGGGTGAAATTATATCTTTTTGTATGACTTAAGACAGATGCAATGAGTTAATTTGAACAGCTCCTCTTCACTTCCCTAATTTTGTTCTCTCTCTTATCTCCTGTCTCTTCTCTGCTAAGCATGCTTTCTTCACTACATCTCACTGAAATAAATACATCCTTGGATGGTAGCTCATGTACTTCATTGCAATGTTACCCCTGTTCTGAAGGGCCTTGGTAGAAAAATGAAGTAGTAGGACATAAAAGTGGTCGATGTCAGCTATAGCTCCTGGGGCAGCTAAAAGTTGGATGATAAGGAGACTGTTTTAAGCCATCAAATCTCCCTCTTTCTCAGCTGTAAGATTTTTGTTGCACAGCACAGAATTTCACCCTAGGGTTTTTGACTGAATAGTGATGGATTCGACAATAGTCTCACCTGCACACCGGACTTGTAACCATTAAGAGGGCACTTCATTTCAGAGGAACCATGTAATTAAAACAGCTGATGTGCTTCTACTTTTCAGGTCTCATGTTAGTAATTTTGTAAAGGCTGTGTTCTGTTTTCGGCAGTCAGTTTTCTCCTCATCATTAATTGCTGGAGTATTTGCCTTAGTGGTACCTGAGGCATGCTTCCGTGTAGCCTTAGTCCAGCTCTGATGCTGCCATTCTTGTACATTAGCTTTTCCTTCTGACAAAATTAATTTGGAGCCAGCAGGACAGCCATGTACATATGTAAATGCTGCCAAACATGAGAGAGGGCTGTCTTGTTTGCAAACAGTGAAGAAGAAGTGATCCTTGCTGAAAGAGTTTGCCATCTGGAAAAAAAAAAAAACCTGCGCAAAAAAAACTGTATCAAGGTTAAGGTTGGCATTATAGTTGATGTAACAGAAATGGAAACTTTATGTGGCCTGCAAACACATTTTGGGCAGTGGGGGAAGCCATGAACCAATCCTATTGCTTACTATTATTTGATGCTGTGCCTGGCATTTAATGTCGATATTCATCAATGCTTACCTGCCTTCAGCCCAGTGGAATACAATGTACTGCCTTCTGCTTTCTATTTTGTGTAAGTCAGGTCCCCATGGTGCCTTAGATAACACCATGAGCCAGTTGGTAATTATTGTCGTGGTGACCAGAATACAGGGTGAATCCTCACAAAAGGCAACTCTGTCTTGAGGAATCAGTTTTTATGGCTTCTCAGAGGTTTTAATATATTGGGGTTCAGATAAACACACTTTTGCCAGGATGCTGTTTTTTGATGATAGACAAGTCAGTTGCTGGAGACAGGATTCTTTCAATAGTATGTACAGAGATTAAAACAGTTTTCCTTATTGACAGACTGTATTTGAATTAACTCATCTTTGTCCCCTTAACCATAATATAGTAGAAGTTTTCTGACTTCAGGCCTCTGCTTCATTTAGGTGGTTTCCAGCATTCTGTATTCAAAATATGTCTATTTTATAAATATAGAAATATTTTTGTGTGCATGCATCTGCTTTGTCAAGACAAAGGAACTAATGCAAGCTTGGTTTGTTTTTTTCACACTTTTCATGTTAATATTGGCTATACCAGAGGACTGTACAAGGACAATATGAAAAGAGATGAGAACAAAAGACTACTGCTAGCTGTAAGGATCCTGGGGAGGTATTTCATACTATTGCAGCTGACTGTAGCTTCAGTTTCTTGGCAGTTGGAGGGATTCTCACACCTGGGGACTTGCCTTGGCCAGTCACTGGAAAATAAGAGTGGGATATTTGGATGAAACGGAATTCCACCAGGAAATGGTGTGGTGGCAAAGATCCCTTGTATGGATATTTGCAGTCATTTTATCACCTACAGGCCCATGTGGAGGAAGTGTCTTGGGGTCTCTGAGCCCTGCAGAAACATGTAGTCAGCGGCAGTCCCAGCAGACATCCTTATGCTCTAAATAGACGGAGAACGCATGGCAGAGGGAACAGGCAGCAGATTACTTGCCTGCAGTTACTCAGCAGGTTAGTGGCTAGGTTTCTTGGCTAGCAGACCTGTTTTGCCCTGAACTGAGATCCCAGATACAAAGTCTGTCAAACCATCAGCCTACAAATGGCGTTCACAACAACCATGGTGTTTTTTAAGTCAACAGTTTGTTGTTCAGGTTGAATTAACGCTGTCCTTAGAAGGATGCACGTCACAAGGGTTTAATGTGTCCTTATGCATCTACATCAAAGCTTAGCGAGAAGGTCTGCATTAGAATAGCCTTGTGAAATAATATTAGGCATTATTTTTGCAAAACGATACTGAGTAGTTGGAGAACATCACCAGACAGCTCTTTCCTGAAGGGGCTGGAAGCCCTTCTTCTTCCTTTCTTTATCGTGGAAAGATAAAATATAGACAGGTAACAAGAAATACTGGAACAAGTGACTACTGTACTCAGTTCTTCTCTGGTATAAAGTCCTCAAGAGACCCTTTTGTGACAATGTGTGTTACAACTGTTTCCCTGTCCCAGAACATTAAAATCCACAATCACCATGAGAAAGCTGAAGTCAGAGGACTACCTGAAGTGCAGGATTTTGGTCAGGAATGAAATAATTATTTTTGAAAGGGTAATTTTAAAAGAAAATATTTGAGATGGACGAAAAAGGTTATTTTAACAAAGGGTAAAGTTTAGTCTCCTGTACTACTGCTTTAAATATTTAAATGACTTTGCAGCCATTGATGATGAGCAGCAGTGACACAGTGTGTGACTCCATTCCTGCCTCTATGCTTTAGCTGTTAAAATCTGATCAGTTGTTGAGGAACAGTATTGGGCTTGACCAGCTTCTTGAATTTTCGCCTCTGTAATGTTACCATGCTCAGTAACACCTGACTGTGCTAGAAATCCACCATGGACCTTTGGGTTTACTTTGTCTTTCACTTAGGGCTGTGACCTAATAACTACCAAGCAAAAGCAGAAAGATACTAGTTGATTTTATTATATGCCTAAGCGATACATTTCTAACAAGTAATAAATAACTAAATAAACCTTTTTGTCTAGAAGAAGAAAAGGATCACTGATCCTGATGTATTTACTTGAACCTGGGTTGATTTCCCTACTTTTATCACTAGCAAGACAAAAGTAGCCATCGGGAGCAAGACATGTGCAAGGCTTTGGAAGAACACAGAGTATACTAATGAAATGTACCCAGCAGAGAGCCTATTACGGTATCTGTCCTCTCTCCTGTGCCAGTGCAGAGCTAAAAGTGATTGATAATAACCTTGCAGTTACTGTACAATTTGCCTACAGTTTTATAGTTTCAGTCATGGCATTGATCTACACTTAAATGAGATAATTCCTGTGTGCTATCTTGCCAATCTGCCAGGAGCAATGTACCTATTGTACCTGTAAAGTAACAAAAATGAATACCTGCTTGAATCCAGGGCTTAATATAGAAGTTTTAGATAGCTACATTATGAAATTGCTATAAAGAATATTCTTAAGTTTGTAAGAGGAATGTGATGAGGACTATTTAAACCTAGAAATTTCTATCAGTAACACTGCTTTTATCAGCAGAGTATTTTATAGCCTCTGCTTTCTTCCTCTCACTAAATGAATGTTGCAAACCATTTTTTTTGGGGGGGGGGCGGAAGGAAACTTTATAACTGCATTCTTACTAATATTAAGTTCTAAGACATTAGAAAAAATTTATAGAAAACATTTATGCAACATTTACTAAATTAATCTGCAAAACTGGTAGACCAGTAAAAATATTGAAATAAACTGGTTCAAAATACAAGATCTTTTCTTTCTGCTTTTATTTTTCATCTCAAACATACATATGATGGATCAAATTCAAGGTCCTAGAAATTTTACTGGAAAATTCCAGTGAAATCTTACTTTGGACTGGAAAACAGGCAGTTCAGTGAAGACTTTCTGAAGCTTTCAAAGATATGTGTAAATCTTTCACCCAGTTTCCTTCCAAATGTCTTCTTTCACCTTACTCCCCAACTTAAAATGAAACTTTTGGGTCACAAAACCACACAGACCACCTCCTGCAAAGTTTTGCTAAAACTAGAGCATGGTGAAACTCACTGGCTTCAAAGAGCTCTACACTGCAAGTGTGGCTTCTTACTCCTCCCTGGGTCTAGCTCTTGCTTGCATTGAGGCCTCTTTTTGCTATGCCAGTGTAAAATGGGGCCTCAAAAGGGAGCCAGTTACTGTCACAGAGGGGTATGTTTCCCTGTTGCTAACGTGTTGGTTACAGAGGTGGCTAAATGGGTTAGGAGGAGTCAGAAGTTGCTGACCTGATAAATTGTCACTCAGAAGGAGGCATCGGGGGTATCCTCAGGTTGCCTATGACACAGCTTTTTAATTCACAGCATTTTGTTTCCATTTTTTCTGTCAAGAATGCAGAAACTGGGACTGTATGACTTAGGAAATGAGTAGTGCTGCAGGGAAAGCTTCTGCTGGCAAGCGGGTTTGTGTCATCCACAAACTGTTGCTGCCTCACAGATGCTCTCTGATGATCCATGTGAAGTTAATGAGAGGTTTTAGTCCAACTCCAGGTAGATTAGAAAATTTTCTCCCAAGAGCCATTGTCACACGCAGTGTTGCCTGCTGTTGATCTTATTAGTTATCCGAGAAGCTGAAATAAGTGTTGGTGGATGAGGCTAACCTGAGATCTGCATTATTCATATAAGCTTTCAAATGTCACCAGGCACCCAGAAAACATAGGTGGATTTGTTAGTTTTGAAGATTTCTGCACCTTAGTAAATAAAAGACTATTAAACCACAGAATTAATGATAACAAGATCTACATTCTTCTTTTATTCTTGTTAGCCTTCTCATAAATCCACAAAGAAGCAAATAAATAAATCATCCAAGTTATTTTCTCTATTTATTATCTGAATTTTGGTAGCACCTACAATATGTTAAACACTGACCTAACCTGTGGAAAAACATAGTTCCTTCCCTGAACACTTTTCAGTTTAAGACATGCAGGATTTGTGTATCTGATAGATTATTTGGCTACATTCTATCATTTCCTTAGTGCCAAAAATATGCTTTGCTGTAGAAAACATTGAGTCCAAGGTCCTGATCTGCCAACTGTTAGGCTTGTACAATACCACGGTGAGATTTTCCATTTGCCAAATGGGATTGTTCACCATAGTAAACTTAAGTATGTGTGAACGTGTTGGCAGGGTCAAAGCCTCTAAGGCTTTGCTCCTGTAAACACTTACACATGTGCATAGCTGTACTCACATGAGGATGCACACCGATTTTAATAGACTCATTTACGCCAGCTGATTAGATATTTTTCTTGCATTAATCTGTTTCTCACTGAGTCAAGAAGACAACAATAGCCAAAAACAGCCAAATGCTTCTCAGAATTTGTGTTGCTTTCATTAAGCTCTCAGCGAGCTGTTTTTCAAGCAGTTTGAAACAAGCACCAGCCACCTCATCTTTCTGCGACTTGGCCAGCGTCATGTCAGGTTTGCCATTTTGTTTCAGCTCAGACAACTTTGCTTCTGCCACATGCCTCTTTGCATGATCTAGAGCAGTCCTGATCTGCTCAGGGTAGCTGGCCGAAGGCACGGCTAGGAGACAGTCTAGTGTTGATGGCGCTGGAATATTTTTGCATCTGCTCAATGCTGTGCCCCTCTACAGCACTCTACTTCTACAGTCTGCATTTTTGGTGAAAGACACAGAAGAGAACAGCTCTGGAGAGAGAAATGTCTTCTCACAGCTGGCTGTCATGAGTCTTTCTTCCCCAGGATCCCTGTTTCTTGCTGGCTGTGCTGGGCAGTTTCCTGAGGCAGCAATGACTAACTCCTGTCACTTCAGCCAAGAGCTCAGGCCCCTCCTCTCCTGCCTGTCACCATTTTGCAAACCAGACGAAGGAAATTAGGGGAGATTGGAGATCGGCAGTCATTTCAGCTGAGAAAAAAAGAGAGGCCAGCTTGTGACACTGCTTGCAAGCTCCTCTGCAACATGAGGCATGAAAGCTCCACTAGTAATCTGATGTGTTATTTATCTGAGCAATTATTTATTTGCTCAAAGAATCTTTTATCTGTTGTATATCTGTGGTCATTGTGGCAAAGCCCTCTACAGAAGTATGTGTTTGCCCTGATAGCTCAAATGTTAACAGCTGTGTTGGTGCCTAGATGTGGGACACAGCAGGACTAACCATGACAACAGCTGTTTAATGCATTGGCCAGCTGCAACAGTGCTAATAAACGCCTCAATGTGGACGTCTTCTTGGGTTTTGTAAATGTAGTATAGGAATTACTTACTTCATTATTTTGGTTAGGAAATGCAGATACTTATCATTTAGAGCATCTTCTGCACAAATGAATGTGAACTGGGGAGAAACAGCATCCACTTTCAGGGCTGCCTAATCATTAGTGTCATCTGCAGAATGGCGGAACTAACAACTGAGGTTTTATTGGGGTAACATTTGTTTTTAAGACAAATGCATACTTATTATGGCTGAAATTCCATGCTCTCCTTCTGAGCTACCACACTCAATGAACAGATGTGAGAAAAAACCTCCAGTGAGATTAACGACATTCCAATTCTATTTTTAACCCAAGCAAGTCAACCATTTTTATAGCTTAAATATCATTCTATAATGAAGAAATTGTCCCATATCAGAAAGACACAAGCAGTGAAAGGAGACCTATTTGTCAAACATGCTCTCTGACTGAGAACAAAATCTGCCTCAAAGGACTAAAAATTATCTAAATATTTCAATACCTTAAAAGATTTTATCACAGACCGTTCTGTGTCCAACAAAATAAACCACAGGTGTTGGCTCCTGTAAAAGCATGATTCCCTTAATTATACTTGCAAACAATCAATATTTACTTAATTTGCTTATTTTACTTACTGTTCACATCCAACGTACCATAAGTGTGGTAAGAACATTGTCACTGGTAGGTGGACTGCAAAGAAACTGTCCACTCAGCAGGTGACTGGGAACATAGCTGTGCATGTAACACAGACAGTGGCAACCAGTCTGCTGAAATCTGTCTGATTTGAACACAGTTTTGTCAGCTTCATCATCAGTGCCAGGGGAGCTTACCAGGAGACAAGATGGATCGTGATTATGCCATGCACTGAGAACTTAAGCAAGAGATTGCCCTATGGACTGAGAATGAAAGAGTTATTTTGGTCCTTCCTGTAAGCTTGAAGACTGATATTTCCCAAGGGTCCTGTGAGAACATTAACAAAATCATCAAATACAGACCTTACATTCACTAAGTGATTCACCCAGGCCTTTCGTCTCAACTGGAAGTACTTGCCTGCCCTGTATGATACAGCCAAAAGATCAGAACAATGAAGAAAAATTGCTTATACCTTAAAGTTTGTCTTAACTTCCCTAGTGGTCTGTGGGAGCCAATCTGTTTCAACTGACTGGTCAGGGGTACCCTCTCATGTCTCACCACTGGGCATGCTATCTTGAGCCAGGCAGTCTTGAAAAATCAAGTGATGCAGGCTGAAGACTGGCTATCGCTCAAAACTTCTCAGAGGGTTTGTTACCTGCTTGCCAAGGATTGTGCCGTTACTAATCCCCTCCAAACTCCTGCAGAGGGAGTTTGAACTGAGGTTCAGCAGTAGCAGTAGCCATGAAGGCCCAAGGTGGCACTGCCCAACCTTCGTGATCAGAAGCTCCCACACCCAGGTTCCGATAGCTCCCCTAAGAGCTTAAACCATAGGTCCCTGATCCTCTCCAGGAACAGTAATACAATGGCTTGGAGTAACAGGTTAAAAAATCACAAAACACCACACCACTTTAGCCAGTCCGCCTGAGGTGCTGGCCTGTGTCATCACAGACCTGCCAAAGAGACCTTGTTCACTCTGAGTTTCCATGTTGGCAGTCCCTCGCAGCGAGCACAGCCTTCACTTTTCACCATGAGCTGGGGGAGGGAGTGTGGTGTATCTGACAAGACTCCATGTTATTTCCTTGTTAGGCATGCTGTTTACTGATCATACAAGACAAATATGTAGCATTTGCAAGGGGTGGAGGGGGGAGGAGGAGGTGGTGGTGAACAGTTTGGAGGTCCATTTTTCACTCCCTTTGAACTGCTCATTTCCAAACATGGAATTGAGTGTGTGCGTTTGATTTACACCAGAGCATTCACATTCACAAAAATAATATGTGATTTATTTCCTGGTTGAGGTAACTTTGAAGAATTGTGTAAAAGAAAAAACTTCTTTTTCCTAACTGACTTCCTCTTTCTTCTCTCCCACATACAATTTTTCTATTGTTTTATGTGTTTTGTAGTTATGAAACAATTTTAGATTTAGATTGTGCTTAATCCTTTCCCGTCTGTTTTAGCTCCAGTTTCAGTGTGAAAGCCAGTATAATTTTAAGAGGCAATACTGGGAGGATTTTAGTTTACCTGTATTTTACTTTAGCTATAACTTAAGCCATACTTCTGCAGTACAGATGGTGGGTACGCTTTTATGCTCATCTTTTTAATAGTACCCTAAATAAACAGAATATGAGTAACTACTGCCTCCAGTATAGTTCCTTTAGGAGTAACAGAAATGAGTGTCAAGGATACCATCATAGTCACTGCAAGGGAAGAAAACACATAATTGCCACATAACCACCAGGAAGAAGATATAGGAGTCAAAGCACAGTGGTGCTGTGTTGGAAGAAGCCTTTGGTATGGCACATCCATCTGTGTCCTATGAACTAATCTATTATACACTAATATGAACATGTAGGTTACAGGCCTTGACTTCCACAATGCAATGTAAATGACTGAATATGAACCTCATTCTGTTATTCATCATTTCTTAGTGTATGAGTGAAGTACCACAATCACTGGTTTCCATGATGCTCACTAGGATGACTTTCCAGTTGTTTTTCTGCAAGTCAGTTTTTAACACCGATCCAAGGAATAACTGGAGGGGATTTGTACAGATCCTCTCTTCTCACCTGTCTCTTTTTGAGTGGGCTGAAAAGGCCTTATAAATTCCACACAGGCATAGTTCTGGAGACCTCTGGAGTGCCAAGTCTGTCCTACAAACCCAATACCCTGGAGAGAACCTAGAAATGGAATGGATATAACAAAAGTGCTGGAAAACAAATATGAACAGATGAAGACATTTAATTCTCATCCTCACTGCTTGGTATTGAGGCAGCTCAGGTTTTGAATCTACAGCCTGGCTCTGAAGTGGACTGGTGACCAGGGCCTGCCCTTTGCCATGGAGATAACCTGAGGAGAGCTCTCAGACCTCCCATAGCTCCAGCCAGCTCCAGTGCCAAGGAGGGAGGGTGGTTTAGGGAGGGGATCGGGAGGCACAAGTGTGCCCATTGGATTTCATAGTTTAATTTTGATACTGGGGAGCAAATGCCCTTGCAAGCCTTCCCTCCCCTTATTTTTTGTTCCCCACACAGAACTGAGGAAATTAGAAATCTAAAATGCCAACAGATGGAAAAGTCCCCTTTTAATAGTTTTGATAAGTACTTGTAATTAGAAGTTAATCTTTTCTGGGGGGTAGGCACTTCCCAATCTTCCAGAAGTTCCAGGATGCGAACATCCTTTCTGATGAAGAAGAATCCAGCTCCTCCCCAGGACATTTTTCAGTATTGACAACAAACCAAACCCCGCTGTGACTTGGCCAGGTTTGCTAACCACCTGTGTGCATTTTAGCACAGCTGCAAGTTAATTCTTTGTCAGAGCTTCGAAATTATGTCAGAGAATAAAGAACAAAAAGGGAAGAGGAAAATGGGGCAGAATAGTTTCTGCAAAAACAGATCAGCTTATAATGGGCAAGCTGAAAAATTTATATCCTCATACTGCTGTGTACATTTTTATGTGTACGTGTATGAGAAGGCAAAATTCTTGAAGGGATCCAGACATTGCAGAAATATCTGTTAGAATAGGAATGCATTTTACTAATAAAATAACCCATTTTTCCTTTCGCTCCTGCTGTTACATTCCCCACTGTGGCCTGGAAACCAGATGATTTTGAAAAACAGGAAGCCTGATGCTGAGTTCAGCCATGACTGAGCAAATCCAGAATAATGCTTCCTAACTGCAGAGAGTGACTTCAGGTTTACACCTGGTTTCTGAGATCTGAATCCAGTCTGAAGTGTCTAATTCCTACCAACACCGTGTCCTGCTGCTTTCCTGAGGCTGCTGTCTGCCACGCACAGCCTTTTCTGTCATGCAGTAAGAGGAAGCACAGTGTGAGCTCTGCAGCTGGACTTGCAGACTCATGCTAGGAAGAGTAAGAACAGCAGTAAGAACTTGAAAACAATTTATTTGAAAAATTTTGCCCTCACCCCCATCCCTCCTCCTCCCCACTCTCTGCAGGGCCACAATTAAAGGAAATGTGGCAGGATACATTCAGACCAAGGGGAGCCAGAACAAGGCTGGAAGTGGATCAGGAGTTCAAGGGGAGACTGGACAAATATTTGGAAGAGAGACTGTTCGGGGGTTACTAATAGACAAACCACATCAGACACAGGAAATTCCCTGAGCTGAAAATAGTAAGAGGCTGAGAGTGTATTTGAAGGTAGCATATTGCCTTGCTCTGTCCTTACTCTTCCATGGTGTCTGCTTAGGGCAACGGCAAAGAAACTGAGGGAGCTGCATTTTGCCCTGAATCAGTGTGGCTGTTATTTCATTTTTTAGGGGGAGAGAAGATCTGAGGACTGAGGGAGAGACAGCTGGGGGAATGGCGCAGCGAGGGGTGCCTCATTTGAGATTCTGTGTCAGGAGTTACAGGAAATTTCGTTCTTCTTTTCATTTGGTTTCAGTTCAAATTTTCCCCACGCTAAACTGAACTTATGTTCGTGTCGGCTTCAGCATTCAGATTTCATTCTGCTGAGTAGATTCCATCTGCAGTTTGGCAAACCTGCAGATAATTAGCTCTCCCTTGTAATTAAATTTCCAGTTAATGTCCCATTAAGATAAATGAGAAGAATTCGCATCTTCTGCTTAAGTGGTGATTTCACAAAATACAACATTTCATAGTCTTTGAACAAACAAGCACTTCCATTTGCTGAGGTGGGATATATTTGTAATACAGAAGCAGATTTTAATAATTTATACCTTTAGAACACTTTATTTTCTCCCAAGAACTCAGTGCTTAGTAGGTGAGTAGCTCAGGAGAAGAGCAAAGCCTGCCTTGGGGTTAAGGCATCAAACAACAGGGTCCTCTTGTCGCTTCAGTTCACGGTTGCCTTCTCACGCTGTGAGTGCCATGGAAACCAGCATTTTCACAGGTGGCTACTAACTGCGTTTCATTGCCCAGTCTGAGACAGCCGAGGCCTAATTTCTGTAGCTGAGTGCTCACAAGCGTGGCTGCAATCGCTGGGCAGGGTGGACAGGCAACACTGCTGGCAGCGAAGGCAGGGTGAAGAGTCAGGGTGCATGGAAAGGTGACAGCTGCGGGGGACCTTGCTGGTTCCTACCCACTTTTTGAAGCTATGTGGAAAAAAGCACGTTTCAGTTTGCCAGCATGTAAAATGCAGAAAATAATACTTACCTTTCACTGCACAGTGTGTTGAATAAAGAAAGTGCTGTTTAAAACTAAGTACTCAGAAAAAAACAGGCCTTAAGATAAAGACATACCTGTGAAAATAGATGTAAAGTTAACATCATATACATTACAGAAAAGGTGAAAAACCTGTTCTCTGATCTGAGGCTCTGGGGAACAAGCACTCCCCCCTTTACGCATTTAGCAGGGAGAGGAGAGGGAAGAGATGGAGCTGAGAGGGCATTACGCACTTCTGTATTTTGCACGTGAACTATTGCTAAAAAAAGATTTTAAAATACCCTTTTTGATTTGTAACACTAATAGCTGAAGGTGTAAGACTGGTGATTTTGTGCTGGCTAATCCAGCATTGTTTTGTCCCAGGCCACTGAAGGGTGCCCAGCATCATTTTCTGTTCTTTTTTGCTTATATACACAGAACAGGAGAAAAATGTCTGGGAAAAGAGGCTGACAGCTCTAGTTACCCATTGACATAAAAGACGCTTTGGTAGCAAAGCTTCATTTTAAGTCTCTTGAGACGTACTCTGTACTGTTCTGGGACACATTTTGGAAAAGAAAAAGATCTCATTCAACAATAAATGATTAAATGAGTACCGAGAGCAGTGAATGAGTACATGAAAGTCATAGAATTAAGAACAAAACGCTTGGGGTTCTGAATTTCTGGAGTAAGCAAAGAATTTTAATTGAATGTAATAACAGTACACTCTTACATGGTTTTTATTAATTACATAATGCAATTTATTTTGTCTCAATTAGCTGTAGAATATTTACCTGAACTGTGGGAACTGTCAGTGAAGAGTGGCAGTATTTAATCACCTCTGTAAAGTGCTCATGAAATTTCTTTGTAAAGCACATACAGCAGCCCTTCTTTAAAGGTCATCCTGTTGGCAGGATCCCTTTTTCCCCCTCGTTTGCTACTCCCCCCAAATTAGTAAACGTCAGCATGTTTAATTATCAGATTTTAACATTTCACCACATATCACTGCCCCAAGAAATCATCAAATCTGATCAAGAATATTTTCTTTCTGTCTAGTCCCAGGCACAACTGGGGAATTTCTTGGGCTTGTGGTTTCAAATGGGGTGAAAGGGGTGGACCAGAAGGAGAAATCTTTGTCAGATGAGAGTTTGCATGCTAAGTTTTTAATCTGTTGTTTTACTGTCGAATGGCAAGCCCTCGCAACCAAGTTTTCTGTGGGAAGGCTGGGCGGAGCCGGGGGGATAAGGCAGGGGACACAGCCATCTAGCGGTGCCTTCCGCCGCCACCGGCCCCCCGCTCACCGGAACCACCCCAGCCCCGACCCCCGAAAACACAACAGCTCCCTCCTGGCAGAACTGTCTCTTCCTTCGCCGTTTATTCTTTTTTTTTTTTTTTTTTTTTTTTAGCCAGTATGTCATGGGAATATCTGTACAAGCTCACCGGTAAACTGCGTGTCGGGCAAAACTCGGAACGGTCCGCGAGCCGTGGATTTCTCTAAGACCATTCGATTTGATACGTTGTTTGTTGTTATTTTTGTAGAAAGGGATATAGCTAGAACATGATTTTTTGCTCTGTTTTGATTTTAAATTCAAATATTCAAGCTCTGAAAAAAGATTAACTAATTCTGTCACTACTGCTAGGAAACCAACACTCTTCAAATACATTGTTTAAACCCTAAGAATGAGCCTACAGTGGCATCTGCCTACAGTCTGTCATGACTTTATTACATAACTCCCCCCCTTTTTAATCCTTGGGAAAACCCAGGCTACTAAGAATGAAAGTCAAATTAATTGTGATATTGTAGGCATGTACAGAAAGTACCTTGTGAGGGAGAAACCTGTTAAGAGCTTGAACCCTGATCAAAAAAACTTAATTTGATCAGCTGTTTCATGTCCCTTTTAGGCAGAGAACTCACAAACTAATGTAATTTTGTTCCTGTCTTTGAAATGATATAACCTTGACCTCTTCTTTGGCAAAAATAGTTCATCTTTAGTTTATAGTACCTTATGAGTTCTGCAGGCAAATAATAATTCTCCAAAGTGCTCCCGTCCTGTATGTTAATGAGGCTAAATGAGGATCCTCTTTATTGCCCACGGCCTTTCTGAAGCATCTTCTAACTAGCTCTTCTCCTTTTCCACACTCCAATGGACTGTGGAAAATTAAGGCTTGATATCATGTACTGGAATCAGTGCAATGGGGAAGACTGTTAAAATTCTTTACTACAAAATCATAGACCCTTGTCAGTACCCTGAACTATGGGTACACTGTGCCCTTGCAAAAATTATCTTGATGTGCAACGTAAGTTGGCTTGCCAATAGATCATTGCAAGAAGGCTACCTTGGGATACAAATGAGTAATAATCTAAAGGTAATTGTTTCCTTTCAAGTGGAATAAATCAGGCCTAACTGTCTGCCATAATAATGCAAATTTCCTGAGAGGTGTCAGCAGTTTCCGTGTGTGTATTCACATTATTTGAATTTGTGTTTCCCACCCGTTAGGTGGTAGTACGCATTCCTACCTCTAGTCATATGGTGGGTGAAATTTTATTTTGACTAACATTGGTGTAAACCTGACCGATGTAGATACTCCAGAATGTAGTTACTCCAGCTTACACACTTGCAAACTGGAAAATAATTCAGATCTGTGTTTCAGGATGGTCTAAGGCTCTGACTGTGATAGCACTTACCCTGGTTCTGTATTGATACAATATGGGAATCAAAACCTCTGATTCTTCTCTGATTCAGTGCAGTTCCAAACTGTCCTTGCAGAAAGTCACGCAGGTATAATGAAGGTTGGAGCAAAAAAATACAGGTATGTTGCCATTCTGTAGGTTGCTCTGAAACTCATGAAGCCTTATCTATAAATCAGCAACTATGAATACCCTGTCTCTCTTAGACTGATATGTGTCTCTCTACCCCTCTGTCATAATTTCCTTAAAATATTCTCCAAAATATCAAAAGCTAAAGCTTCGTTCATCCTGGTTTGGGCTTCCCCATGAACACAGTGCAGTGTGACTCTCTTACAGAATCTTCATTTGTAGCTTGCGGGGATAAATCGTCTTTTTTGTCTGGAAACAGTGAAATGTGTTTGGACTGCAATATCATTCATCACACTTTCATTCTATATATATATAGCTTTTTTTCTGGTGAAAAGGTACATGCAGCAATTAAGTATTTTATAGATAAATATACCGGTGCAGTATATGCCAAAGAAAAGATATATATCTTAGAGCTTTGGCTTGAGTTTTTGAAGGCAGCAAAGAGTGCCACTCCAAGCTGTCTTTAAAGATTGCAGTAAAAGGTTTATGATCTGTATCTACTAGCATGGGTGACTCGTAATAAATGTACTCCAAAGGTGTAGTGCCATGTCCAGCACTGATTGCTCCATCAAATGAGTTCTCCTCTTCACTAGAGTCATTTGTAATCATATAACAGCTTGACTTTCTGTCTGGAAAAGCATAGTTTTGTCAGATTGGTTTATGCCACTACATCTCTCACAGCACTTTCAGTGACTATGACACCTGTTGGTTTCATATTTACTCCCACATTTTTCTGTACTTCAAACAAATGTTGTTTATCCTTCTTTACTCTGAATGTTCTAGATGCTGTTGAGGCTTTCTTTCCTTTTAAAAAGAAAAAAGAAGAAAAGCAACCAAAACAATAATGTGTATTATGAACACATGTATTATTTTCTTTTCCTGTAAACAGATTTAACAGCCTTTTTGTGAGAACTCCTGTGCTATTTTCTTGGCTTACTGAGTAGTTATGACCAAATACTGCTGTCTGAAGTATGTGTGGTATAAGGACGGCCTTTGGGCTTGAATCTTGAAAAGAAGCAGGAATTTCAGGAGCTGGCGCATTATGGATTACAGTTTGGCTCCTGCAAGAGGAGAGATTAAATAGACTAGAAACTCTTCAGCCTGAAGAATAGGTGACTCAGGAAAGAAGAGTAAAAATCTGAATGCAGGGAGAAAATGCATAGAGAGGGATTTCAGCAGCAACATGAAATTATGAGATACGACAGTAAAAAGAAAACCAACCCAAAGTAAATTTTACGCAATGAAGAAGTAAACTCTGGAACTCATTGCCACATGATGTCGATATCAGAAATGTAAATAAGTTTTAAAGGAATTAGACACAGCTATGAAAGAAATATTCATGGGGAGATGGCTGTTAATAGCCCAAATTTTTTAAGTCAGTGGGTAATGCACCTGTGAGAGGGGGATGCTAGCATATGGTGAAATTGCAGGGAAAATTGTTGGGTTTTGAACATGTTTTGTGCGACTGGGGTGTAGATGGGCAGAGTGTTACTATTTGTGCAGTGCCGTTTGTAAGAATAAGAACTGCTGTCAGATTTCACTGCTGCTGGCATGGGCAAGGAGAGGGAAGACTTACTTGTCAAAGTGAGCTCACGCACACCAATGCAGTGCTTTAAGCTCGTCAGGTAATCAAGGGAAATTAAATCAAACCGTTCACTCTGAAACTCTGTTTGCTGCTGCAGTGTTTTCAGTTCGTGCATCTTAGATAAACTCTGCACTCACTTACAACTTCTGCAGAATGAGGAAACTTCTGTTCTTACTAAAGCGATGCAGCTCCAGCCCTTTAGTTCTCACCTTAGCTCTCACACTTTTTTGTATCCTGTTTGATGTAACACCTCCTATTTCCTGAAAGGGACCGCACAGTCTTAACACTACCTTCCCTTTATGGCTTTGTGCTTTGTCTTCTGAGTTATTTCTGGACAATGAGCAAACCCAGAGCTGTAATAGGCAATGCCTAGCGATTGAGGTAAAATTCTTAGTTCACACACCTGTAGCTGTTAGTTCGATTTTCCAAATGCTGAGATTCAGGGTTTCCTCACAAGTAGGCTATTATAACAAATGACTGTGATTCAGATCATGAGGTTTTAACTGAATTAGGGTTTCTTCTGGCAGTAACAGTACTGAAAACTATGGCTGATATCCAGACTTCTTTAAATTAGTGGAACAATGACTCCATGTAGACGGAAACCCTGTGCTGTTGAACCTGCCTAGTATTTGAGAGACAACCATAAGACTTCACTCTTGTATAGTTTAAAAAAACATCTTATCTTTGTTGGTCTCTAATGTAACTGTTATCTATAGTGCTGTTAAGAATGTTAAAGCTATACCAGATTTCAGCATATAGTGAAGTGGCAGTCCAGTCTGTGTAATCCTGTTTGTTTTTAAATGTTTGTGTTCTGCATATTTTAATTTGTTTGCAGGGGGCCCCAGGTAACAGTTGTATCACAGAGTGTGGTTTTGGTGGTGACTCATAAGATTAGCACAAACTTCAGTTACATTCTTCTTAATGATCTTTCTGCTTTGATAACAAGGTTTGTTTTTAGTTACTTAAGGCAACGCAAAATGAATAATCTGAACATATTAATTCCTGATATTGATTGCTAGGATCATTAAATTAATTAAGGAACTCACTAGAAAATAAGAGAATCAATTTTTAAATTTTTTTTAATAATATCTACTATTTAAATTAAGATTCCCTAGTTACTTGAAAGCTGACTTTTTATAGTGAAAATTTTCTGTGTGCTAAGTATGCCAAATAACTTGAACAAAGGAAGAATCTGCCTATGAATAATAATGTTTCCCTGCCCTTCCCAAGATCTTTCATTTGTGATTAACAGGTATGACTGATACTGAGGATAGGACAAGTTTAGTGACAGCTTTGAAAAATTGTTATCTAAGTGAGCAGAAGATGGACATTGCTCAATAACTACCTGCAAAGTGTGCGTTCATATTGCTGGGCCAGACTGGGAATGTATACTGGTGCATATAGGCATGTTTAGGTGCAGATGATCAAGAAAAGAACTGCAGGTCAAAGAAAGGCCATGCACTGTTGATAAAAGAAAGACAAAGGTCCTGTAACCTCAGTGATGCTATTCCACAATACAGCAGCCAAGCATCGTCCTAGTTTGACTGGTGTCTTTTCCATTGGGCTATTTTAATTCTCTGCTGTGAAGAACTTCTTCTGACATTTCTGTCCGCTTTGCAAAATATTTCTCAGCTGTATTTCTTTTTGTACAAATCCCAGAGGTTTTTGTGTATTATGTCACTGCTTAAAGCTTTGCTTGACCTCAGAGGCACTTTTGTAATCGAGGAGGGCACTAGCCAGCATTGTACTGCCCGTACTGCACAAACTTGCATTGAATACCGTAACTCAGTCAACCCCTGCAGATTGAGCTTGCAGTGTTTATTTAAAAAAATGGAGAAAACTGCTGTAGATTCCTCTAACTGAAAAATGAGGGTTTTCCACTTATATCATACTGTGACCCACCCACTGAGGAAAATCATCCGTACATTTTACAGATTTCATCCTTTTCTGTTCTTCTTAATAGACTCTCTCAAATTTTCTGTTTCAATTACCAGTTACTTTCTTGTTGCTAGCTGATATCTTTTTTCAAAAGGGGCAGATTGTCATAAAATGTAGGCTTGTGTTGTGTTTTCACAAACTGTGGTTTGATTCTGAAAAGATCAGGCACTGTTACTGGGTAGCTACTGTCAGTTTTACCAACACAACCTTCTCTCTCTGAATAGGATGGGCTTTTTCATTGCTGAGGAAAATGTACATTTGATTCTGAATGGAAAATCTATACTAATTATATTTTAAAATATATAGTCTCTGGTGTAATGACTGCATTTGGACTGTACATACATTGAAGCTACTGTATAGGTTCACTGAAGATATACTTCTTGACACTTTTAATTGACTCTTACTTACACACATGAAAAATATGTATTTGACTGAAAGTATTTGTGACATAAATACCTCAGAATTAAAAAGAAACCAAACAAACAACAACCAGAATTATTGAAATGTATAGATCAAGCCTGAATTTCAAGGGGTGCAAGTATTGCAGCAGTATAACTTACTTTCTGCAATGTAATAACACTATAATTAATTACTCCATAATTGCCTGTTTCTATCATCTAACTATACTCACTATGGTATGAATGTTACTGGATAAATGTAATTGAAATGTCAGACCTTATATGAATTTGTGATGTAATATGTAACAGGACTCATTAAATGAACGATCGATACAATAAAAACAGTTAATCAGAAAGAAACCTGTATCAACCAAAAGGGATACATAAATCTCCCTCCTAGTGTTTGCATGATTCCTTACATCCAAAACAAAAAACAAGAAATGAAAGATGGGGGATATGCTTTAAAGGCAATTTCTTCACCTAGAGTGCCTTCTGGTCATGTTATTTTGTGATGCTCATGCCTCAAAAGCAGGCATTATGGTAAACATTATTGATGACTTAATTTGACAAACAGAAGGTTTGTGGTTAAAATTCACAGAATTAACCCAAAGAATGTTACTTTTACTTGTCACATCTGTGAAAGCATCCAGTTTGGTGTAATAATTTACATGTAAAGTCAATGTGCTCTTCTATGTAATTTCAGAATTTCTGTGTAGACACCACCAAGAAATTGTGCTCAAATCAAGCTGCCGATGTTTCAGAATTACAAGTTAGTTGTCAAAATCATTTGGTGCATCGTGAGAATAAGAAGGACATGACTGGGAAAGCTACATTAGTGGAAACCAGTGTGATTAAAGGTCAGTTAAGCTTTATGGTTTGAGTTATTAATATAACAAAGCTTAACCCCAGCCCCGATAAATAATTTACATACGGGATTATCTTGTGTGATTTCACTTGGAATCTGCAGCTAAGTAAAAGAGATGAAAAGTGAACATTTCTGTTCTTCCTCCATATATGCCGTAAGGCAAATTCATGCAAGCTCTCAACAGCAGCATGGTATTAAACTCTGTTTGACTCTGCAGCATGAATATTCAGTAGTTTTTAGGAACAGACATGTGGAAAAGATGTGCTTTCCTTTTGCTTTAGGATCATGCTTATGCATCATATGTTATAAAAAACACTGATTCTAACAAGTATTAAAGACGAGCAAGCAATTTACATTAAATATATGAAGAAGTCTTCAACTCACATTTTTAAAGAAATAAATAATAACAAGGAAATTGCTTGACCAATAATTGTTTTTAAAGTCACCATTTGCTTGGATTTCCCAGGCATTTTGGATAGCTGGTTAGTTTTTCTACTTATCTGTCAAGTTTTTCCTTTCTCAGAAAGGAAACCTATTGAAGTTGGGAAGCTAGATGATAAGAGGACAAATCCAAGAGACTTTGCAGTTAATATAAAAAACTCAATTGATTTCATTAATCTCTCAGTCACAGGTTATATCTGAAATATGAACACATCACAGTAATTACAACACTGGAATATTTGGAGGACTAAAGCACATATACTCATCCTCACAGCATTTGTTAACACATAATTGATATCAATTTAAGAACTTCCCATAAAGTTTCTCTTTACTGTCTTGTCATTCATTGTGTGAGACTCCTAAAAAGGACTGCCTATTTGAAACTATGCATATTGAAACTTCCAAATGCAACATAAACAGTTGCTATAGTGAAGAATTGCTGTGGTGTGTTGAATATTCACTAACCTTTATTGCTGGGGGAGTTGATTGTTTGGGGACTGGTTTTTGAAAGATATTTTGGTATCTGGCTGCTTTGAAAGATAATCCCAAATTTGTTATTTTGTGGCTTTGAAAAATCTCCCTGCAGGCTCCGTTTTGTCACCACTTAATGATTTCATTAGATTTTATAGGGGTAAATGGTGAAGCTTCCATATTGGCAGCTACAATAGATGGTACCCTCTGTTTAAACCCCAGAAAAAGATGAACATCAAGATGGATTAATGTTGTACTCTTTTGTGCCATTGGAACTACTTGCAAATCACTGGGGCTTGACTTTGAAAACCATTCTCCATGCTACAGGGATCAGTTGGATCTCTTGTATGGCTTAGCCTCTGGCGGGTGAGGCAGGCATGGGCAGCCAGGGAGACACACTTGAAGAAAACATGACCAAAGAATCCTTACTGAAGTAAGCCAAGCTTAAAGTTTATGCTGAGGCCTGGCTTATTCACAAGCACAGAAGTCAGTGCTCATGTAGGTGCTTTACTTGATGGGTTTTGTCTCCTCACAAACAGGGAAAGCCACACAGGCTAAAGTCACATAATGGTTTTACAGTCAAGATTTTTCAAAGATTTTTCTCAATGCAGCTACTCAGATTGTGCAGTGAGAAGCAGTGTCGTACAGCCACCTCCTGTGCCTCTTAGAGAAACCCTGCAGTAGTCTCTAAACTAAGGTCCCTTGGCTGAGAAAAGAAGTTTGGAGTCACTGTAACTAAGGCTTCAGCTCAATAACAGGACTGGGAGGTGGTCAAGTATTTCCATTCTTTGTATTGGAACCATCTTCCTATTGTGAGAGTATTTGTTACTGCTTGTGTTTCTTTTGCCACTGGGTACCACTGAGAAGAGTCTGGCTCCATCACCTTCACATCTTCCCATCAGGCATTTATACCCATGATACGATCCTCCCTGAGCCTTCTCTTCACTATGCTGAACAGTCCCAGCCCTCTCAGCCTCCCCTTCTATTTCAGATGCTCCAGTCCCTTAATCATCTTCATGGCCCCTTGCTGGACTCAATCCAGAATGTCCATGTCCCTGTTGTACTGGGGAGACCAGGCCTGGACCCAGAACGCCAGGTGTGCCCTCACCAGTGTTGAGCACAGGGCTAAGGATCTCTGCTGGCACTGCCTTTCTTAATGCAGCCCAGGAGGTTGTTGGACTTCTTTCGCACAAGTGCACATTGCTGACTCATGGTCAGCTTGTCTACCAGGACCTCCAAACTTTTATCTGTAAAGCTGCTTTCCAGCCCCATCCTGTACTGGTGCATGGAGCTATTCTTCCCCAGGTATAGGACCTTGCCTTTTCCTTCACTGAACTTCATGAGATTCCACTCTGTCCAGTCCTCCAGCCTGTCCAGGTCCCTCTGAATAGCAGCACAACCATCTCAGCCCTCCTCCCAGTTTTGTATCATCTGCAGATTTATTGAGGGTTCATTGTCCCATCGTCCAGCTCATTAATGAATGACACCATCTGTAGCAGACACCCACAACAATATTGCCCATGTTGGTTTGTCTGCTAATTCTGACCTAGAAGCTCTCAGCAGGCTCTTCACCTGTTCCTAGGCAGAGGGCTGCCTCTGTTAGCCAAGCAAAGTTTCTGCCTTCTTCATGTTACTCAGTCTTGTTGGCTCATGCAGTTTGTGGTTTTGGATACTAGAAAACAGACTTGGGCCTTTTGCAAATGTTCTTGAATTGGACCTTCTACTGAACATGTTTCAGCTCTGCAGTGAAACAAGGCAATGTTGCGGTCTGTCTCATCTGCCCTGACTGAAGTCTGCCTGCCTTCTCTCTATTCGTTCTGGGCCAGTAGCATTCATCTTTTTTCCATCCCATTAAGCCTTAGTTAGATGTCCTTGATAAACTTTTTTCAGAATCTCCAAGAGCACTTGATTTTCTATTTACTGTTTTTCACATTCTAGCACAAGTCTATTTTTCTTAGCCAATTCTTAATTTGTTTTCAATTCTGAAATACTGTAATTGAGGAAAAAAGGTTTTTTCCAGGGACTTTTTCAATTTTTAAAATATCTTCTCTTAGCTGTTCGTGCTCTATTTCCTTTGGCCTTCATTCCAACAAAATCCCAACCTTTGTTGTGGTATCCCTTCTGTGAAAGCAGAATTTTCTTATCTGCTGATGATGACCCACACATGAATCGTAACAGTAGATTACTGATTGATTTCTTCCTGCTTCCAGTACATGTATTTCTTTAAAACTTGAGGTATCAGTCAGGTTCATTTTTTCCTACCTAATTCCCTGAGTTTATGGCTAGAGACCTGTGCTTTGCAAGTAGCCCTAGTGTACAGCCAAGAGTATTAGAGAAAAAATTGTGTTAGGGCTGCTGAAGGCTTGCTTGCCTCTGGTCCCGCAAAGATTTACAGCACTAGCTCTTCCCAGCTGGCCCAGTTTTTAGCAGTGTTTCTGATTTCAAAGCTCAATGATCATATATCTCCTGTCTCATTCCTCATGGAAGCTGCATTTAGTTAATTTTAAGTTCACCCTATATACTGTATTAGCTTAGATTACTCACAGAAGGTCAGATAAAGAATAGCCTTTGTTAACGAGGGTTTTCAAACAAACTCTTAGTACCTCTGTTTAGTACACACACACAAAATCAAGTGGTAGTATCATATTGTTTCTTCTTTTGCAAGGCCAGGAAATTGCTTCTTGTTTAATTACCTTGGAGTATATCCCTGTACAAACTTTGTCTAAATTTGAGTATAGTGTGAGTTTGAGCTAAGCAGATTTAACCTAGATTAAAAAGCAGCGATGGATTTTACACTAATATACCCAAATCAAAGCTAAAGGTTTTTCTGAAAGATGTGTGTTAGTATAGCCCAGAATGATTGGGCTTAATTCAAAGATAACTGCAGAATTATGCAGGAGATTGGATTAGATGATATAGCAGTTCTTCCTGGCCAGCCAAGGGATCCCCATGAGTCCACTGTTGCGTGCAGCAACCTTGCCTGTTCCAGAGAGTATACTCTGCTCTGCTAATTCACAAGATAATGGATTAGAAAACATGTCAAGACTAATAACAAAGACACACTCCTGTGGGTTTTGAGTGGGAGGAAATGCACCATTTACTGACTAATCTTTAAACTTCTACTGGTGAATGTTAAGCCACCCACCAAAGCACCAACCTGTTTCAAATTCCTAATAAGGATGTTGAATCTGTGCTCTCAAAAAACCAGTTACAGAGACAATTACTATTTCTTACCAAAGGCCAGATACTTCCGAAAAGAAAAGCAACATGTTTTTCTTTCAGTTTTAAGGCCTCTATTGTCTTTCCTTGCAGAGTTCATGTTAATAAAGACATGATTTTTTATCTTTGTTTGTAAGGGATTGAACATTTTTCCTCTTGCAATTAAACCTGAACTGACCACTAAAGATACTGTCTTATTTTCTTATATTTGACTGAGTTTGGATTCGTTAGAAATAGTAGCAATATCTGCATGATAATAACTGCATCAGAATTATCAGAATGCAGATAATTTCTGCATCGGAAATCTGCTGATTCAGTTTTTCTTTAACCTTGAATTCTATTCTAAATGGAGTTTCTAAAACATTACCTAATCTTCTTGCTCATGGCTTAGGTTTCTGGAATTGTTACCATCTGCAATTTAAAAAAAAATTGTTTATGTTGATTTTGTTTGTTGATGTCAGGACATTTTAGGGAAGATATTTGTGTACTTTGATTTTAGGCACTTGATTTAGGAGGCCAGTAGGCTGGAGAAAAAAGAAAAGGAAGGGGACTTCTGATTGCAGTTTGGGAGGCACATGTAACATCTACTAAATTTGGCAATGAAGATAGTTTAAGAAATTTTTGCCCCTGTGCTGTGGCTTTCTGTCCCATCACTTAGGACAATACATTTGGCTATGGGGCTGTGCTCTAAACCAAATATTAAAATGAATTTTACATAATACCCTAAAAAAAAACTTAAAGCAAAATACAGAATTCTGAATTATTTTGAAAAAAAGCTCTTCTTTCTTCCATGAAGTCACAGGTATTTTATACTAGCATTCTGAATTAGGCGGATAGGGATAAGCAATATGAATTAGGAATCCTTTGCTGTAGGTATGCATGACAATTCTTTCCAGCTTCCACACTTTAGCTCAGTCTTTGATTAGGGCAAAACTGTTATTAGATCCTTTGGCTCCTATGGTCCTGTAACTATCTTTAAAAAAAATAATTGGACTCTTTTTCCTGGTTTTTGGGCTGTGAACATAAGACTTATTCTTGGCTGACACATCTTCTGAGATGAGTTTAAAGAAAAGGTAAGAAAATTACTTAAGGAGATCATGTCATTTCACAGGCTGGCGAGTACACTTTAGTAAATTATATTTAAACATTTTCAATCACCTATCTTCTTAACTGAACTCTAACTTGTTGTACAATAGGGGAAAGAAAGCATAGGCTCTGAATCCTTACATATTTCCCTCATTTATTAGATATGACTGATTTTAATTGCAGTAATGCACAGAGGTGCCAGCCAGGAGTTTGTAGAAGTGGCTGCAAGGAGGAGGTATCCCAGTGTTACGTGTCACATAACTAAAGGGGACTTCATATGAATCGCCTCTCCTGCTCTCTGGCAGTGCTGTCTGGCTCTGCTCCATTAGCCCTGTGCAAGGCAACACCTGGGAGCTTAGGGGGGGTCATGACAGTGCCCGGAGCCCTTCACCTTACCCTCTTGCAGGAAGGTATGGTGGGGCCTGAAATATGTGATTGTTTAAAACTTGTGGGAACCGTTTCTTATCTGAAGAGTTGTTGATATACCGAGGACTTGTTTTACAAAAAGAGGCAGTAGTGCAACAGTGGAAATTAGTGTCTCTAAGAATTCAATAAAACCAGAAAGGTAGAACTACCAGAAAAGAAGTGACAAAGAAGAAAATTAAAAAATAGAAGGACAGTGAAAGAGGTCAACAGATGTTGCTGTCAGCAAATTTAATATTTTTTAAGAGAATAAATTTAAGATTAAACTTTTCCAAACAATGGGTTAGTAGATTCCAGAGGGAAATAAACATTACCCATACATTAATTGCAACCCCACAGTGCATATGAAATATTTTGATTGTGGCACTTAACAGTTTTTAAAGATACGCTACATCATCACGTGAAGCAATGGTTGATGGATACCAGCTCAAGGAACAGTCCATTAGTTTTATGTGTTCTGATTCTGCTATCACTCAATAGCTTTCAGTAGCACTCCCTAAGGAATTAGTTCTCATTAGCACTGAGGAACATCAGAACCAGGCCTACAGCAAAAAAAATGATTTGGTTTATGGAAGTGCCTTCAGTTCCATGTATCTTCACATAAGTGATGTGCAGAAATAAGGATGTAGTTCTACCATGTTTAGTTCACAATATTATTGCACATAATAATTCACAACTATTGTTTTCAAGTTAGGCATAAATAAACACTAAATGTTGTTATGTTGTTGAAAGTTAATTTATGCAGCATAAATCCTAAACTGAGATATTTACCACAGCTGTAAAACTGTGTTATGGTCACAGCCAGGGGTGTTTAGGTATGCAGCCTTGTATGTACATGAGTTGGGGTTTCTAGCACTGGTTTCATTCAAGCAAGGGTCCTGATGGTTTGGGTTACTTCTGTTGCCTACATTTTGAAGAATGTCAGAATGGAGAGATATGACAATTGTTTGTCACCTTGAAATTTGTGAAAAAACAGCAAGTATATTCCAAGGGAAAAAAAAAACCCAAATCCTACCCACTCAAGGATAAAAATGAGATAAATGGAAATTTTTAGTCTGCAGAGCACTACCCTTCCACTATAAAGGCAAACGTAATTATACAAATTGTTCCAGGAAGAGCAGAATTAATGAAATTTGGTTTAATAAGTATTCAGCTCTGTTGTCCCCTACTGCCCCCCCCCCCCCCCCCTTCCCTGATAATAACCAAAACTCTCCTTATAGCACTCATATCAAATGAAAAAGAGCAGGTCTGGAGCTATGAGTGTGTTGAGTGGCCAACCAATATGCACACACTGATTTATCCTGCTGTCTGCTGCCAAATGGAGTGTATAACAGCTGTGTTCTGCATGCATTTCTTTCAATAGAGGAACTAATTCAACCCTCGCTTTTGTAACTATGTTGAGACTTCTGCCCCCATTTCAAATCTGACTGAAATTGGCAAAAAAACTTTTTAAAGTACTGAAGTGATTGACAGATGGGTGGATAGACAGCACGATGACATAAGGCTCGTTTTCTTAGCAGGCTGAAATGGCATATCTGATTCAGTAATCCAGTGTTGAGGCTAATAGAATTTTTTTTTTTCAAACAGGGTATCAAATTGCATTGATTTCACTGTTCAGAATTCCCTTGAGATCGTTCAGCTCATCCCATTCATTGCTTAATGCTTTATTGAAGTGTAAATATATACATTTCAGAAGTCATCCTATACAGGTTTGGGACTGGGGACAGCTGTGATTTAGTCTGGCCTGATGACATTAATTTCCTTTCTCCTTGAGCTGTCTTGCTTAGAAGCGTATCATTTTGTTTGTGTGTGGTTGGGAAAGGAGAAAGTCTAGCTATGACATCCATGAGCAACCTGTACTTTATATCCGTATTAGCAAGTCTAAGCGCACAAAAATATTTCCCTTGCTGAATCACAGGGATAAGCTTATTCTTTCAGTGCCTGTTTTATTCATTAGTTAACTTTTACTGATATCAAACACAGCCAACTTGCAAATCAACTACAAACCTGGAAATGTTTATTAACAAGATAGTGGCCACATGTGTGAGTGAGATCTTAATTAAATTTCTCATCATAGGTCTGGGGTTTTGTTTGTTTGTTTTTCCTTTTGATCCCTAGATCTGGAAATACTTTGCTAATTTACTCATTCCTAAAAAGAAGCAGAGGGACTTGTGAGTAAATTGGTCTGTGATAAACTCTGTGCTGGTGTGACCAGACAGCTGTTTCATTAGCTTAATGGTTATATCTGGCCTTAAAAGAATCTGTAAAGGAGAGGATCAAAACCAGGGGAGATGCCTCAGCTGTGGGGAGTCTCAGAAGCAACACAAGTGGAGTTTGGAGACCACTGAGAGAATGTTTTCTTGGTGAAGGGGAGGGAACACAGTGGTTGCAATTATAAACTCAGGAGGATTCTTGTTTGAGAAACTCAGTCCTTTAAAGAAGGTTCTGTTTGGCAAGCATGGCCTTTCCAGGAGGTTTGACAATCATGGCCAGGCTGTGAGGCCTTGTGTACATTTGCAGGTTGTTGCAGGTTATGTCATAGCAAATTAGCCAAACAAAAACAGCTGTATCAAAAACAGTGTTTCACAGTTTTGCCATTTCAGGTGAAATTTTTGCTTTAGAAGCACAGTATCCTCTCAGCCCTGTTAAATGTTAGGCTTCCTGGTAGACCCCAAGGGTGAGCTGCTCATGGCAGGGGAGCTTCTGTACTGCTCCCCTGGCTGGTCCTTCTGCTCCCTGACTCTTCCCCATCACATCCTGGGCCAAGGGATGTGGTGGCTCAGGGAAGGGGGTAGCAGTCACTCAGTGACTGATCCTTGGGGGATCCTGGTCCATGTGACCGGTGGTCCCATGCATCCTATGGAGCTGCTTTTATCCCCAGGGAAGCAGGGCAGGGGAGGAGACCCTGAGGTCTTCTGGCAGCACCCTGTAGGTCCCTGGTGTGAGCTGTAATGTGAAGCTGTTGCTGTGCCAAGATTCAGAGCAGAGCCTGCCCCAGCACTGGAGCTGCAAAGAGGCCTCCCATGAGGGTCTCTGCCCTTGTGGAAAAAGGCCATTGTGTTTTGGAGGGCTTGTCCTCAATATTGTCCCAGGCTGGTCTAGGTGAGCATAAAGGAATGAACTTCAGAATGTTCCATTTTAATCTCAAGCCACTTTCAAGCCTGCATCTTTGTTATAGCACCTTCTAAATAAGAAGAAACTGGGGGGCTTGGCTCTAGGAAATCCCAAAGTAGAACCACAATTTCCTAGCTGCAGAGGCTCATCTCTTCAAGCAATGAAATGCAAGAGCATAGGAGCACAACAGCAATAGGGATGGTATGTGCTGCACGTGGCAAGTGGACTGCTCTCCTCTTGATACAGTCAGATAATTTTATCTGCTTGCTTTTATGCTGTCAGTGATCACACTTTTTAACCATCTTAATAATGTTTAGAGTTATCTGTGGACAGCTAGCAGGGGGTAGATAACAAATGACCCTATTTGCCCACAAACTTCAAGGTACAAGTACTATGCAAAAAGCAAAATAGGAATTCTTAAGAGTGAAGACTCTCTTATTAAATGCTCATTTGGGTTTCATTCTTGATCTGCCACAGATACTGTTCAGGAACTTGAGCAAGTCATTTAAGATCTCTGTGAAAATGACAAATGTGAGGAGAACATTGCTTTCTTTGTTTTTTGCTTTTGTGGTTGTCTGTATGAATTGTACGTTTTTTCATGGTACAGGGCAGTCTTCTATTTCCTTACAGTTATTATTTGCTAATTGCTCAGGTCTAACAAATAAGGCACTTGGAAAGCGTGAGGCAGAAAAGGAGGAAGAGCACAACTACGACTATGTGGATGAAAACATAATTGAAAACATAAAAAAAGTATTTCAAGACACCACCATTAGAAATAAGCATGCACTCTCTGAAGGAAGAAGGTGAGTGTGACCGATGGTCACTTACAGATGCAAGCAAGCGTAGGCAGAGTGAATTTTTCAGACTGGCTGGTAACCCTCACTTCCCAAAATGAGGGAGGGTTTCCCGTGGAATCTGCCACCGTTGTCCCCAGTGTCCTGTGAATAACATAAGAAGGGCACCTCTGAGCTGCTGCCTGTGACACCTTGTCACTCTCAGCAATGTCACCTTTGTCAAAGCAATACTTTTGTCGTCCTGGTGATAGAAGTGCCCAGGCAAGACTGAATTTATGGATAGAGACAAAACCTTAATTAGACCAACAGTTATCCTTACATGGAGACACCCAGAGAAGGGCTTTGTTCTGGAAACCTGTCTAATTTTTCTGATTTGACTCATTTTTCTGTAAAAAATTATAGTACTCTAAATGCAATCCTTTTCCTCTTTTTAAAAGTGGAGACCTTGTTGTGCGTGGCTAAAGTTTGCCTCTTGAAAAGTTTTCAGGAATTACCTGTTTTTGCTAAATCCTCAAGGTTCTGCTCTGCCAGCCTACAGAGACTTAAAGTGCTAGTGAAGAGGGCCTTTGCTTCTGAAAAGCTCCAAGCATCATTTCCAGCTAAACACAAATTAAACTTTTTTTCTAGGTCTGAGTGAAACTGTGCAGTCCCAGCTGTTTCACTCACAGGGGAACCTTCTATGAATTTCACTTGATTTGGCTGAATTGCTTCTCTTGTTAAGAGAAAGCCCTGAAAACCCAGAAAAAGTTGAAATGTTGGTTTCAGAGATTTAAAAAATTATTTCATTATGAAGTGGTATTTTATTTCAAAATGTAGTTTTTATTTATTTTAAAATGGCATTCAACATTTCTATTCTATTTAAGTAGCGTATTGAGCCTGAAATAAGCTTATATTTTTTTCTGAAATGCTCAGACCCCTCAGAAACATGACATCCAGGGCAGTGTGCAGCTATCTCTTCCCCTGCTCACAGCCACAGAAACTCCAAAGCTACAGGAAAGACTGAAAATGAAACAAAGTAGGACATTTCACGTAATGCACTACTTCCTCAGTCCACTGAGGATGGGGACTTGCTCTATCACGTAAAGAAGTCAAAAAAGAGAGAATGAAACTCTCTTTTGACTAAAATAGTCCTTTTGACTATAGGCATTAAGGGAAAAAGCACAGTTTCAAGAAGCAATGCCAGCCTTAGAGGGTCAGCCTTTAAATATACTACTTACTGTCATGGCATCAGCTCCTTTAAGTCTTTATCCACCTGCCCTTTAAAATTCCTGTCAATAGAGGCAAGGTTTCACTCTATTAGTTGTCTTCTTTGAGAGGTCTCGCAAAACATGGAAGAAAGTACCTTTGCCGCCTTGAGGGAGATCACTGTCTGTCTTGGATTATGCAGCATAAATTATCATCCTCAGTGGATGACAAAAGTATCCACCCTCTGAAATCATTAGCTAGCCAAGGAGCACGTAGCTCCTGCAGCCTGCTGGTCTCTCCCTAGCCGTCAGATATCCTTCATTATGCCTTTTATCTAGCACTTAAAATTTCTATCAAGATTCTGCACTTGCACTTCTAAGCATTTTGAGAAATATGGATTTGATGTGGACATACAAAATTAACCTTTAATGTGGGGAAAACCCCTATAAAATACCTAGCCAGGTAAAATGACGGATGGAGCTTAAAAAAATCAGCTTTTAAGCATGTATGCTACACAGCTGGTTGAAGGGGCTATTAAAAATAACCGAATTGGCTGTTTTAGTCTTACTTATAGGCAGATAATGCACAAAAACAAGTTGTCTCATTTGGCATCTGTACCAAATGCCTAACATCTGATCATGTTAGTTCTACTTCAAGAATTCATCAGCCATTTCCCACCCTCCTTTCCTCAGGACATTTATGCTATTAATGAATAACCACTTTCAATTATACAGTCATTAAGGGGGTAAAATTGTTTTAATGAAATACAGAAGAAAACCTCAACAGTCAGGTGTATTTTGAGAAAATCAGTAATTATTATTTGCAGTGTTTCATCAGTGCCCCCCCCAAAATCTTTCCACAGTCAGGGCCAAAGCATGCCAGGATGATACCATTAATAGCTAGTCCTCACCCTAAGTAGGAGAGAGAAAGAACAGAGATTTGCCTCAGGCCATTGCTATGTTAATTTTGATAGAATAAGTGTGCCCAGAGGGTCAATGATGTTAACATGACCTCATGACTCCAGAACAATAAGCAATTAAACAAGGGACTTGACTACAGATGCCTGAGCTTGCTATAGTAACCACCACTAGCATATTTTAACCTTTCATTAAAGATTCAAGAGCAAGTAGGAAAAAAAATCCTGAAAGCATTTAAAATGTGCGGCTTTCTTTTTATCAGAACAAGTTTCTTTCCTTTTACTGCCATGAGTTGTTTTTTGCGGGACTTTTTTTTTTTTTATGAAGAAAGCCCTCAGTGTGACAGTCTTTTAGAAGGCACTAAAGATGTCAATAGTAGTTTTTCTTGGGTGTGAGAAAAATGGGAAGAGAGAAGGTTCATTGCAATGAACTGGAATAGCTCTGCTGCTGCTATAATATCTCGTCCCATGTGCCTGCAAACAAAAATGAGATGGAGACATGCAAGAGCAGCAACAGCAACAAACAGCAGCAGCAAAACCAGAGAAGGCAGCCTCTGTCTCCAGTGCTGACAGCTGCTTGTAAGCTCATGGCTGGAAAAGGACAGAAACAACACGGTCCAGCCACCTGAAGAGCTGAAAATGAGTACTGGTGTTAGGCTGTTTCAGGACACTGCTTGCTGGACTTGAACTTCACACAAGTGCTGGAAAAGGGGTGGTCTCAGCTGACTAAGACTGGGTGCTTATTAAATAGGAGCCAAAAAAGGAGAAGTAGAAAAGAGAGAGAAATGCAATAGGGAATGAAAAAATGCACAGCTATGTTTTCCTCTTGTCGTGAACTCAACAGCTGAGGCAGTTTTGTTTGACCAAAGTACTTTTCTGTATTTTCAATTTGTACTGATTTTTTTTAAAAGTAATTGCATGAATCAGACTGAGGTAGAGCTGGTTTTTGTTTTTTTTTTTTAACCTTGGATGTGCAGGGATGTAGATTTCCGCATAAAAGAAGGCTACAGAGAGTGCTATAAATGAAAACTAACCTTTCTGACCCCACCGCATATTTATGAATCCTTTTGTTTTCCTATGATATTTCTCCAGAGCTTTCACACCACTGACGCTCTAAGCTAGCTGTTTCTTTCATAGGTCCCCTTGCCTTTCGCTGGAAGGCTGAGCCAAACTTCGCAGCCTTGGGGATATTGAAGTGAGGAACCCAAATCCGTGACTGAAGTTCTATGTTCTCAGAACTTTTGAAAGTCCTTTACCTCTTAAGTAGTTTTCAATGCAGATTTGGGGGCATCACCTACTTTGCTAGTTTTCATTGTTAGGTAATTTTTCTGCTGCCTGGTATTTTCACTTTTCCCTGATGTGCAAACCGAAGCTTTTTTCCCAAGGTGCAATCAACGGTCATTACAAAAGGAAGGAAGAGTCAAGAGGGAGCAAATAAATAGTGTGCTGCTCCAATAACTGCAATTCAGTTCTTAGCTTTGACACAGGCAGGACTTCAAGCAGTCTGTGTCAAAGCAGTTGTAGGTTCAGAGACCTTAAGGGCAGGGAAGACTCCCAGGCTACCATGATTATGTAGATGTTCTTGCTACATGCAAGATGTTCTTGCCGTTCCCCTAGAGGGCAGATTAAAACATGCATTTTTGTAGTGCCACAGAGCTGGGATCAGAGCCCACTGGTGAAGTCTTAGCACACTGGCGTATTGCTATCAAATATTAATTAAGTTATTAATTAATTTTCCTCCAGGCCTGCATTTCTGTTACCCCAGCCCCAGGGCATACCAGTTGGAAGCTTCTCTCCAAAATGGGGGTATCTCTTCTCCCATGTCTGCCAGACCAGCAACATGACATAGGCATTATGGGCATAGTCACGCTGGAAAAACACTGGGAAAACTTCCTGCTGGAGTCACAGTTTACACTGACTAAATGAGCTGTTTCGCCCGGTATGGGTCAAACGTTTCCCTAAACTACATAAGCTATACTAGTAAAAGAAAAATTTACTGGTATGAGTTTCGCACGCTTAGACAAAGTTGCTGGTATAGCTGTGAGCGAGTCATATACTAGCTTTATTTTTGCTGTAGTCTTGGGATCGCTGGTATAATTGTACTGACAAATCATTTTACAGCATAGACGAGCCCTAACCTCCAGCCATTAATTTTATTCAAGAGCTGATTTACCTGCACTCCCTGTGTAATTTTTAAATCCAAATGTAAAGGTTTCTTGTTTCACCCTATCATTTTGTTTTGTTTGTTTTCAGAGACAACTGAAGCAAAATAATTCTGAAATTAACTGGAAACAAATAGGAAGCTGCGTCCTTCACACATTAAGATCGACTGCAACTGTAAGAAAAAGCTGCTCGTGAAAGCGTCCTTGTCTCATGAACAGCATATGAGGTTGTAATTTAACTATAATAATCCCCTGAGAAACTAAACTGCTTACTTGTCCGAAATAAGAAGTCAAACCAGCTAATGCCTCATGACCCTCTGAAGGGACAAAATTCTTCTGTACATATTTATTCATGAATTCAGATAATGACGCCAAGTCCAATCCTTCATTCTTATTGCACCTGAAACACCAGTTGATTTTCTGAACCACTGTAGGGCATATGCAAAAGGAATATCCCTTACTGAAACAGCTGCATGGTTGGTTCCTTTGGGTTTTGGAGCGGGGAAGGGTTGTCTCAGGTGAACGTCCATTTCTTCAGCCAGTCACATATGCTTCAGGTTAAGGCTCAAAACTGCAAATGGACAGATTCTGCCACTCTTTCTGACAATGAGCGATATTTTATTGCACAAGTAGTACTGTTGCACCACAAGTAATTCACCTGGGAATGAAATGCCACTCCTCCTTAGATGAAAGTGCTACTCAGAAGGACTGGGGGTGCCTTAGTTAGACAGTGTTGCCATCTCCATAACCCCTTGCACAGCTTAAGTTATCTAGAATCACACTAGAGCTGTGGATTTTGCTATTTTGTTCATCAATTTGCTAAAAACACAGCCAGGAAGGAAGGACAGAAGCTGGACCTGAAAGGGTAGCGTTTGTGCCAGTCCTCCCAACGGAGAAAAATGCACACACCACCCTCTTCAAGAGGTCTGGGAAAAGCAGTGTTGAAGAGCTTCTCCTGCACCTTGTGGTACCTCGTATTCCCACACAAGTGTCTGGGGGAAGAGGCAGCCCCGGGTGCCTCTCTGCTTCACATGTGAATAGTCAACACTGCCACACGGGAGAGAGGGCACTGGAAGAACAGCACAATCTCTTTTCCTTTTTTAAACAAAGTAAGTGTTTGCTTTGAAGGATTTCCTTTTACTTTGTTCTTCTGAAAATGAAAAATAAGAACCAAATGGTTACATGGTATCTGAAAGGATACAAGACCTCCTTGGCCCAGAAGGAGGGACCTCCGTTTGTGCCCTGCCCCTACCCCGTGTGTGTGGAGCAGTGGCAGGGAGAGCCTCGGCTTACAGAGATGAGCATCTCAGTGGGCTTGGTAGTGAGCATGTAATCAGTGCTGATATTAGAGCTGCTGTATTCCTGCTGGGATCGCTGTGTCCAGTCACACAAGCTGCACAGGTAGAGTGTGCTTGATGCCTTTGGGTGGCACCAGACCTAGTCCTCTTGTTCTGGCAGAGTGAGCCTGATACCCGTCATTTATGACATATATGAATAAGAACTGGGCAGCGTCTGCATACCAAGTGCTGTGTATCTAGAAGTGTTAGATCTAGGGCAAGTGCATATCCCTCAGGCAGTGCTTTGACTCTCAGGAAAAAAATTGTTGTCAACTGATGTGTAAGCACCCAGCTGATGTGCCAAGAGTTTCCAGACCCAACCGCAGCTTGATCAGAGTGGCATATCCAGAAATCCCAGGCAGCAGGGTGGAGAAAAGGAATGTGTTTAGAAAGCCTAGACATACCATATTTTTAGTCCTCCTGAGGAGTTAAAAAGCAAATGCTCGCAAAAATGCCTTAATATACTTTAAAGAAAAAGTCTTTTCAAGCAGACAGCATAGTATCTTCAGACCTGCCTATTAAAATTCTACTGAATGACTAATTTCACTAATGCAAATTAATTTAGAATTTCTCAATATTGTCTCACATTAATTTATTCAAGATAAACGTTCATCCTCATTAAAATCAGTTACAATTTAAGTATTATGAATATCGCCCAGAGTGCTTTGATTCCATGCATATGTAGCGTACAGCTTTTTGCATATGGCTAGTTAATATGGAGGCTTGCAGGTGTGTACAAAACTTGTAACTGGCTCACACATCACTTGTGGTGATTCGAAATATGTTTTTAAGCATTTTTCACAAAAATCTGTATTTCTCTTTGTAGCAGCTCAAAACAGCCCAGTTTGTTATGCCAGCAAATGCTGTCTGGTATTAGAATAAAAGGAATTTGTTGTGTTATTTTACTGACTTTTTTTTCTACTGAATATAATGTTGTCTTCTGCTGGATGATTGAAAGATATGGTATGTTACTAACACAATTTTCCTTCACTGAAGTACCAGAAACCTGACTTCTGCAGCTAGAAAGGAGGGGAGGAAAGTCAACGGCCTCCTGGGCTGCCTTAGAGCAGTGCCAGCAGGTCGAGGAAGGTGACCCTTCCCCTCTGTTCAGCACTGGCAAGGCCACATCTGTACTACTGTGTCCAGTTCTGGGCTCCCCAGTGCAAGAAGGACATGGACATACTGGAGTGAGCACAACAAAGGGCTGTGAAGATGACTGAGGACTTGGAGCGTCTGACATGGAAGGAGAGGCTGAGAAGGCCTAGAAGAAACAAGGCTCTCATTCACTCATTAGTTGTCCTAGTGGTAGGATGGGTGTGAACAGGGTGGGATGCAGTAACTCTCCCAACAAACCTAAGCTTCTTTCATACATTCTATAAAAGTATTTGGGAACTAGTTTGTGAACAAAACCAAGACTTATCAGGCCTTCTTGCAACTTCTTCCCTTTAAAAATGCTTCCAAAGAAGCAATTTTTCTTCTTTGCATAGATTCTGTCACATAAGGATTCTGGTTCCGCCACCCTTGTCAACGATCCTGTCTTGTGTATTCAACCTCATTGAGTTCAATGAGTTTTAGTCACCTGAGTAAAGGTGGCAGATTTTAAGAACCATGTAAATATATTAGTAGCAGAGATCTCTCCAGTATCTTTTCCTCAGGCACATGAGCTAACATCGTATCCTATCACAGAAATGAGAACTAGCCTGGCTGCTGAGTTTACATGACACAGAGGGACAGTGTCATTTGTATTCAGTTCTCGGCATGGAATAGAAGCCATGGTGCTGTGCTGCGAGGAAAGGACATCCAGTCTTGCTGGGGAAAGCAGAGGGGAGGGAGGAGGCATGAAGTAAGATCTTACTAAAAGGTTCGTGTTTAATGTCTAAGACTTAATAAGTGTTGTTATTCCCTTATGCTGTGCAGATGACCACAGTGATTTTGTACTGTTTGCTAATATATGCTTGACAAAGCTATAATGTCACTATGATCCTTGAGGGACCTGGTTATCGTTCCCAGACATTACTGCTTAAGATGACTGCATTCGAGAGGGGAAAGCCATTTTCAGCTGAATGCAGACCACAACCACTATGCCTGAAGAGAATACAAGTGTATTTAAATAGTAAGATATTTGCTTTGCAAAAGATTGGCATAAGCTTTTGCACAGACCTGTTAGCTTAAAGGCTTATCTCTTTTAATACTAAGAAGTATTTCCAGTGTGTTCTCACTGAAGGCCTGCTCAGGAGCAGCTGCTTTCACAGCACTCCATGTGTGCATAAGCCCTTAGTGAGATGGCATTTTCTGTCTGGATGATCAACATGCACATTTTTTATATACCCAGCCTTTGTGCCTGGGAAGATAAGAAGAACCTTCTCCCTGCGTTCTTCTTTAAATGCCAAAAGCTCTTTTCTTTAAATGCAACATGTCTGACAAACACTTATCTACCACACTCTTCCCAATAAGGTGCCGCTGTTTATTCTTGTTATCTCTTCACTTAACTTGTTTGATACTTTTCTTACCTCTCCTAAGACTGCCCAAGTGTCTTCCTAATATTTTTCACTTTGATATGCCTGCACCATGTAACTGTCAACTCGACACCATATTAAAACTGATAGTCTCTGAACAGAGTTTTCTTGCTTATACTTCATGTATTAGTGGCAAGTTGTTGCTGTTTTTTTAACTTTTCTTCCCTCCTTTTTTTAATGCCCCTGTGTGCTGGGAGCATTCTTGTGCTTTGCAATAATACATCTCTTTGATGAGCTTCCTGTCTCTTCTCTTGGGTTTTTGTACTTTCTAGGATAGCCTTTTACAACTCTTCCTCTGGGACTGATAAACCATCCAGGTCTGATCTAAATGTCAACCCCTGCCAGGCTGACCGGGAGGAGGAATTACCCTGCCTTTGCCTTGCTGCTGCTGCTCTTGTCCCTGGCTGCTGCTGCCAGCCACCCCCAGAGACTGGGTACCAGGACGGATAGCTCAGTCTGGCCGTTTTTATGTTCTTACGTAACTTTAAATTCCTCATGTGTGTTAAGGTTTGGGATTAAGTGGAAATGGCTACATGATATCTCGAGGGCCTGATCCCAGCAGGATTTAAGAAATGCCTGTACATACAAGTATCTTATTCCCATGCTCTCTGTGACATTGTCCCTGAGGCTCTGGGTGCAGCAGTGCCGGCAGCAGGCAGCTCAGGCCAGCCTCGGAAAGTGGCAGGGCTTTCTTAGCTCTGCCTAGGCCGGCCTCAGAAGTTATCGTCTTTCTTTCTTGCAAATATACCAGCTCCTTTGTAATGCCCCTGGTCCTCATGGCACAGAAGGGGCTGAGAGGGGCTCAGGGGGTTGCCCCATGGGCTACTGCAGCTACGTTGTCAACAAAAAGATGCTTTTCCTTTTTCCACCTTATTCCAGCTGCCTGTTCTCCTTAAGTTCTGTGATCAGATCTGTTAGTATTTTGGGGCCTAACATGACACAAAAGGAGAGTTAGAAACAGCCTTTCTTTCTAAAATTATGCTTTTCTGCAGTCTGCAAGGCTGGTTTATACTGCCACTATGTGTCCTGCCATACCTGCCACTGCCCTTTTCTTCAAACATATGCACAAACAGTTCATGCAGCTCTTTCCACAGCTACAAATGGTTTGCAGAGGAAGTGAGAGATGTTAAGGATTTTATTTGTTGCATTTTCTGTCTTGGAGAGTTAGGCATTAATCAGTTAAAAAACATTTAAAAATTATTATGTTTTTTCTAGATAAACATGTTACCTAAGTAGTAATTTTTTAAAGTAGGTATAAATGCCTTGTTATAAATCTTTCTGTGATTCTGCCTCTATTCCTCACCCTCCTGACCATTTTGAGTAACTGTCTGTGCTTTCCAGCTGGAGCAGCCCTTTCTAGCTGGTACAGTCTGGCAGGCACGCAACCCAGGGTTCCCTTGGGCTCTTCTAGAGATCCTTAGTAGACCCTGCCTGGGACAGCACTGCACTTCACGCCACACAACTTATTCTTAAAGCACCTCATGGCCCATTTTGTCTCATCGGTAGCACAGATTAGATCCAAAATGAGTTTAGGTCCAGACCTAGAAGCATATTCAAATTCTAAACCATATTGAAAATATCTTATTGGGTGTTAGGATCCCCAGTGCCTCTGTGGAGATGGGCTGTAAGCACTTCAAACTTAAATAGAACAGAGCCCAGCAAATGCTCTCGTGTCTCAGCATCACTGCAAAAATGAAATGGCGGTGTGAGAGGTGGTATCAAGCCGTGATTCTTCTTTGAAAATTAAACTGAAGGGAATACCAGACCTTTTCCAGGTGCCAGTTCTTTGCACTTTGTATATGAAGGCTCAACATGAGATCTGAAACGGTCAACGTGCTCCTCCTGGAATCACCAAGGTTAGGGTGAGGAAAATGTCATAAAAACAGTATATCATCTTGAATCTCACCTCCTTTGGTAGTGGGAACTGGAGGTCCACAGCTCACAGCACCATGCTGAGGGCAGCAGGCAACATGCCCTCGGCTGAAAAAGTAACTGAGCAGTTTGGTTTTGGGAAACACAAGTTTTTTTTAATGTTATGCACCAACAGTTAAAGTACTTATATGAGGTTCAGTTTTGTTTTCTATCTGGGAGAGTCCAAATCTACATCTTCTGCTTCCCAGCAAAACCTCTTAGCTGCAGGTTAAAGGCTGCCCTGGGCAAGAACATCTTTTCTCTCCCTCCATACCTAGCAGGTGTAGAGGAGAGTGCTTTTTTCCCACCAGAAAAAAAGCACTTAATTATGCATTAGAGCATAATTATGCGTAGAGAACATAGGCTGTAAAGGAGAAGACCCCAAATAATTCTGCGCAGATTAGGGATCACAGAGCGTAAAGTAGACTCAGGAGAGGAAGGCAGTGGTTTCCCATCAGCCCTGCAGAGCTGTGGGAGAGCCGCAGGGTTCAGCACTATTGCCCAAGCTTTGAGGATGGTCAGGCTCTTCCCTGGTGGATTTTTATTCTCCTAAATTCTTTGTTTATCATGTACCCATTTCTAACCTTCCCGTCCTGAATGTCATTTGTTTCAATCCCCTTAGGCTCATTATTTGCAAGTGTGTACAGAAGTTTAACTTCTGGCTTTCTGGAGCTGCAGCCAGTTATATTTATGCTTTCTTCTGACCGCACCTCTGTGAAACAGAAACTGGACCTGCTTAATGCCAAGCAGTCCTCAGCAAAGAGAACATACATGTAAAAGGCATGAAAACAGGGCTGCAAACCCCAGGCTAATGCTGAGTAAGAAAACCATCTCTGCTTTGCAAATCCTCCTTGCTGGGCAAACCCCTGCTTTGGTAGTTGTCAGCTATTGCTAGCACTAACTAGCAATCAGACTCCTCAAGTGCTGTCCCATCCTTCTCCAGAGACATCCCACCATACCTGTACTGCCTTCTCTTGACACTTTCCTCTCTGCTTATTTTCTGACACCTGCATGTTTCTTTACTAGGATGCATCTATTCTGTTTCAAAATACCTGGCTCTGCTCTACTTGTGAGAGTCCATCATCCTGTGTTTTGTCTAAACTCTTACGTGTGCTTCAACCTCCAAATTTCAATTGCTGGCCTGTTTCTAAAGCCTTTACTTGACTAGTTGGCATGCTGGATTAGGAAAAAGTGCCTGAAAGACATATATGTGCAATGAAATACATAAATGTGCAGTGCTTTGTTAAGAAAGATGGTTCTTCAAAATACCAAAGTGTTTCCTAATGTTATCATAAATTCAGGCAAGGAGATATTTGCTTTATAAAAATGTGTTTTACAAATATCCCCTCCAGTGCAGCAGTTTGCAGTTTGTAAGTTTGTTTTCCCTATTTGTATTAATGGCTCTTTTTGTTTTCTCAAAGCGCAACTTAGGTTAAATCTAAGTTAATCACAGAAAAGGTCAAATTTTTTTTCCCCGAAACTTTTCTGGAGCACTATTACCTTAATATTTTAACAGCTGGCAGCTGTGGTAATTACTTTTAGATTATACCTAAAGTCTCTTGGAATCTAATTACTCTGATCTATGAACCAGGTAATTAAGGTAAAAGCTCCCACATTTTCTTAGACCTCATTAATGTATTTCCTCTGAAAATTGTCAGCTAATGATGGTACATTAAAAGTTTATCCATAAAACGACAATGAATAATTAAAACCTTTGTCCTGGGACATTAAAGGACAGAAGAGTGTTTAACTGCTCAATGTCTTGATAATTATTTCTTAATTTGCAGTGCAAATATCGTGCAAGTTTGGGGAGAAAGGACCAATCAAACTGGGAAAATAGCGCGGAAAGACACAAATAATTTTCCATTCCTTTATTTACTTGGTATCTGGCTAATTCAGGAGGTGTGGGGACCTCTGAGGAGCTGATGTTTCTCCCACTTCCTGGAGCTGGACTAGCAGTACAAAGATACACCGAGGGCTTGTGCCCGGCGGGCGCACAGTGGCTGGCCATTTTGTACAGAAAGTGCTGCCGGGTGCAGCATCGCCTTCTAGGCTTCCTACGGCTCCCTGGCATGGTTGCTGCGGGTGTAGGGACACCCTGCAGCAGCCGTGGCCACAGTCTCGGGGGCCGCTCCCCCACGTGGGGCAGCCCCCCAGCATGGCCGCACTCCCTAGCACTGCACTCCTGCCTCAGTGGGAGCGTGGGCTGTTCAGGGCAGCCTCGGTAGGTGCTTGGCAGAGGGTCCCTGCTGGAAGGGCCCTTGTTCAGTTGCTACCGAGGCTGCGAGAGCTCCTTTCAGTCACTCTGGTGCTGGGGGAAAAGCTTGAAATCCAAATCTCACCCCTAACATCTGTGGAAAACCTTTGACTCTTGCATGTGTGTCAGAAAGGCTACTGTTACAATGGCTACAAATGAAATGTGGTATGTGAGTGCATCAGAGACTGTGTGCCCCGGCAGAAAAGCATGTGGCACGTGCATCTCTCCTTCTGAGTGAGGGGTATGGGACAGAGTTACCCACTAAGACACTAGGTACAACCGAAACTGTGTGGCAGACCTAAAATGGTGGCAAAGAAAAGCTGCTTTCCCTTATTTTGACTGGTGTAAGGCTTGTGTTATTCCTAACTACGCTGTAGTGCAAGCTATAATCTGATAGGATGCAGCAGGCACTGGCTGTATTGCCATCCTCTGCTCTCCACCATGGAAAGGGATCTCCAGCCATGCCTACTCTCTGGGGGGAAGTTTTCATAAAGATGGAAGACCCAAATCAGCAGATTTCCTAAGAAACTTCATCCCTTGGCTGCCTGTGGGTGCCTTGTCCCACTTCTCCACAACCTCTGATGCCAAGTTGTTGTAATTTAATCTTAATATGTGTTATCACCCAAAAGACCAGGATCAGCACTTGCCTCTGAGTGTGCCAGGCACTGGGAGGCCACACAGTATGAACACACCTCTTCCTCAGTAACCTCAGTAACCAAATATAATGTATGACATGCTGCAATAAGAAGGGTTAGACACGGGGCAATAGAAAAACAACCTGTGGCTATACAGGCTATGTATGTAATAATAAAATTTGATAGATTGATCAATGTTTTCTTGAGGTAAATGAAATGAATGAAATATCAGACTTCTCTGGTGGTCATGCAAGATCTTCTTCAGAATAAGCTGATTTACTTCAGGACTTCTCAGGACTGGCTCAACAGTACCACATAAGGCACTTACTTGTTATAAAGCCACATACTAAAGGGATCTGTCTGTACTGAAGTATTTAATCTGATAAGCCTGAAAGCTTCAAATTTGATTGCAGCTGGTCTGCAAAATTACAACTTTGGTGGGAAACAGTCAAGACGTTGGTTTTGGATCAGAACTTCAAAGTTTCGGATGATCATCTCCTTGACCATCAAGGACCCAAGTAATTACATATCTGGTGGGATCCCTGTATACAGGAAAATATATCAGTCTGAAACAGAATTAATTTTCCTTTATTTAATTTTGTCTCCAATAATCATACATTATTTATAAAGTCCAGAAAATTAATAAAGTAAGATTTTCTGTGAGGCATTTTATTTATAAGGAAATGAGTTAAACAAATGAGCTAATTAGGAAAATTAAGGATAAACATATTGATTCAATATGAGAGAGATGCACACATGGCTAGTCAGGAAATCCTGCTGTAAGAAATAACCAAGGCCAGATTACCAGATACATATCTGTGAAAAGATTAAATCAATCAATGTTGGAACTGCTTTTTCTCAAGAAACTGGGCTCTGTCAAATCCACTCCTTTCAAATCATTATATATTCCCACTGGGTCAAACTTCTGGCTCGAAACCAAGTCTTCAATGAGTTTTCGGCCGATCTTTCTTCCTGCTTCAGTAGACATAGCCTTTTGCCAGAGCTTCAGCAGCAATCCTCCTTGGAATGAAACACAACATGACGTTGTCAAATTAACATGGAGCATGTGCAGCTCACGGCACACAAGGGATGAAGTGCATGTCTGGCAACAAACACCCACGACTCTCCTGTGGACAGTGAAATGCAGACAAAGCTGGAGCGTGCCGGGTAATAATTGCCTACAACTATGAAGGGAGACACAAGCCATTCATTCAGCTCAGGCTCCTTTGTATTGATAGACAACTGGGCTTGTTCCCTGGTCACCAGTGTTGCAAGTCAAAATGATTGAAGATGCATGTTAAGGTCTTGTTCTGCAATTGCACATAGCTTCACGGCTTATGAAGCAGTGGCCCGGTAGTTATGATCATGCACGTCTTTGTTTTCACTCTAAATCAACCAAAAATTTGCACTTCTGCCAGCTAAAGCCTCATGTTAAAGAAGCAAATGATCCTATTACTTTCATCCAGGCAATGAGAAGTGAATCCCTAGGAAGTGTGTGTGACCAGTCCAGCGTTAGCACCAGTTTGCCAGATAGTCAATGCCTGCACCCCACTCCTCTCAGTGCTAATCTTTATGGTGGATAAAGGGTTCAAAGAGGAAACCTGAGGGTAAAAAAAAAAAGTCTACTAGAAAAACAAGAGGAGTTTATTCTCCCGCAAAACATGCTATTGTATAAAACTGGCAATGGTGAAGATGTGAATTTGTACAGTATTATACAAGGGAGGTGAGGAGTTAAGAAAAAGCAGCAAATGGTCCTCTTGCCTAGGACTACAAAAACAGTAGGTCACAGTTTGTCATATGACTTTTGTAGCAATAAGATCTAGTGTTCCAGGTCCCTGCTGAGGCTGTGGATCCAGACGCAAGAAAAATTTAGTTTAAAGCCCCTTTTCTGATCTACAAAGTAGTTACCAGGATGAGTTAGCTGGCATTTAACTCTCAGCTGACTGCAAAGCCCATCCCTTCAAAGCAGAGTCAGGGAAATTTGCTCGCAAAGCAAGGGATTTCAGTCACAGACTTCATTATGGCTGCACCTGCATGAGACTTCTTCATCCCTCTCTTTCCTTCCCTGTACCGTGTTCAGCATCCACGCCTCTTTTCCTCCCTCACTCCAGTGCTGCCCTCATCTGCTCTGCTGCCCTGGTGCTCTGCTCTCTCCTTGCTGCCCTCTGGTTGTGTTTTCCTTTGCTGTGCCCCCTTCCACTCCTGGAGGTAGTGGAGAAATCCTGGACTGTGTCATAGACCACCAGGCATGGGATAGAGTTGCTAGGATCTCTATTCAGACTATGAGGCACCCCTTGCGCTGTGGGAAGGAAGTACTCTGTGATGTGAGGATGCTCTTTTGTAACACTGAATAGCTCCATTAAACAGCCTTTTTCAGTTATAGATACAGCTAGTGAGAGAACTTTCACTGAAATTCATAGACAGAAGATCACAAAACAAATGCTGTAGCTCTGGATAACAGTTTTTCAGAGCATTTTTGTGCTGTATTTTCATTTAAAGATTCAAAATAACTTTCCTTCACAAAGGGCACAAAAAAAAAAAATTCCAACGCAGCAATACCTACGAATGAACTGACAGAAGAATGTAATTCTGTCTCTCACCGCTGGATGGTGATGTACAACTTATTTTAGTGAACGGGATGAAGCCAGCATTGTCTAAGGATACCGTTTTGCCGGGACAGTTTATATTCTCTGTTAAACCAAAGAATGAGACAAACGAAAAAACAAAGCCAGAACACTTGTGGATGCACAAACTGTTGTTCATGATCATTTGCCTATTTTTTTGTAACGACCTCAACTAATGTAATAACTTCATTTACCACTTTAAAGGTTTCAGATTTAACTGGTGAAACAGAAACTAGTGTCTGTGTTTTTAAAGTACCTGTGAAAAATGGAGAAAAAAAAAAGTAGGATCATCTGCTCCAACAATGCATTTTTCTCGTGTGAAATCCTCACTGAGTATCAGTATCCCATTGCTGCATTTGCTCTCTGGTGTGTTATTTACTTACGGTAGTATTTTTAGCTGTGCTGTTTTATTGTTAGTCTCTAGGAAATGTTTGTACTATTGTATATAAAAAAAATATCAGTGTTTCTGTGGATAAATGTGTAGAAACAGAGAACAAGGTACTAAATATGTATGGATTACAGGCATTTGTAGGTCAGGCTCATACCTGTTAATTGATTTGCTTTGTGAAGAGCTCTCAGTGAAAGCAGGACTCTATTTTGCTGTGGACTGAAGTCACTAATGGATGGGAGGACATCCCCTTCAACAAGCATCCTCTGGGGCAGGAAAGCCTGGAAGTTGTTTGTGGTCTGAAAATCTGTAGAGAAGTGTGTGGCTGCAATGAAATCTACAGCATTAGCCCAGTCTTCACCAAAATTTGCTTCTGGATCAGAGAGATATTTTAAGCTGAAAGAGATTGAAATAAAAATGTAACAGATAATTGAAATCCAGGGTAGAACACATTAGTCTGTCATTTATCCCAAAGATGTTTTGTTCAGTATAAAATCCTGAGTGGTCTCAGTGTCAGAGTGACTTAAAGCTCCCTTCAGCACTTTACATGTAATTTCTCCTGGCATCACTGCTTCTGGCCAGACGACACAGCACCTGACCTGGGCCCTGACTCCCAGAGAGGAATCAGCCTCTCATGTTAAGCCCACAGCCTTCCCACCCATTGCAACCTGGGCAGCCATCTCTCACTGGCCATCCCATGCTCCAAGAGAGCAGCAGAAGAGCAGGGCCTAAAGAGTAGAGGCCTAAAGTAGGAAAGCTCACACAGACTTTGCTCAGATACTATCCGTCCAAAAAGGGGTGCAGGTGGGAAGATCCCCCGTGGCCACACCTCTCATCCCCATACCTGTCCTGGAACTTGGGCAGCGCGTAAGCAATGGAGGCAACATGTGCCCTCCACATGAGACGGAGGGCATCATCCAATTTGAAGGAGGAGAAGGTTGCAGGGGTCACAGCTTTGTGTTCTGAAGACAACAGATACTACAGCAACAGGGAGGAAAAAAGGCAGAGAAATGGGGTGGTGGTTTAAACCTGATGAATTTTTCAGACTTACGCACATACCTTACAAAATAGAACGTTGGCAAGGTAAGGGAAATTGCTTTTGAGTTGTAAGAATGCGCTGCTTTGTAAGTAAATATAATGCCTGACATAGGGAGAAAAAGATGATCAATACTGATTTATAAAGTGAATATGTATCCCCACTGAAGTTAACTGCAGTTGCCATTCTTTGACTTCAACAGAGAGAGGGTTTTACCCACATGGCCTAGGTATTCTGTCACAATAATGCAGTGGACTTTTGTATCTGAGTGCCGTGGAAGCTTCTGTGCTGAAATACTGGTTTCTTGAAAACCTGTTTATACTCTTTTGGCCACAAATTTCTGGAGATTTTCAGAAAATAATAAAATTATTCTTAATGATTATCATTATGACTATTTGCGGAGTAGATCTTTTACAATGACTTCTGAAACATACTGCTTAGGAAAAATAATTGTAAGAAATCCAGTCTAGTCTTGCTCCTAAAATGTCTACCTTCACTCACTGTTGCCAAGAGGGACATATGGTTTACACTTTTTGATCATTATCAGTTATTTGACTACCAACAAAAATGTTGAATATAGAAGTCTATCTATAGAAATAGTTATTGAATCCGTAAAAGTAAGAAATATTGTCACCTTTGGGATTACAAAACAGCTGAGTGAGGAGGAAAGAGAATATCTACTTGCATAAATAAGTGCCCTTCCGAAGGAAGTTTCAGCATTTGCAGTTTTTTAGATGTTCAAGGGAATAAATGAACCATATAAACCCAACACAAGGTCTTTCTCAAAGGTAATGTTCTACCTTGCATGCTTATTTTCCATTGCTAACATAAGCAGTATAGCAAGAATACAAATATAACTGTTAACAAAACAGCCACTTGGGACAGACTCCAAAATACACAATTACCTTAAAGGAAGGAAAAAAATCCATAACCTGTAGAAATCCTGGCGGTCTTATCTCTGACTCACTTTATGTCATGCTTCTCATTTTTTCTGCTTGTTACTTTTATATCAGGCTGTTATTGAAAGCAAACCAAGCTCTCTGAATCTTACAAATAACAGTAGTAATAGTTTTTAAAAGTAGAATTCTGGTATCACTTCCTACAAAATATGAAAATAAATGTAAAATTATTTACTTCAAAATAGGCCTTCCACTCATCCATGAGCTTGGGAACATGAGACCGGCAGTCAGCAACACTGTAACAGAAATCAGCTCTTTGCTCCTCTGGAGGCAGTATTTCTATCTCGTATGGCAGCTGCCCAAAGAGGCCAGCCTCCACTGCCCCCAGGAAGGGTATGACAGCCAGGTAGTAGTTCATACCTGTAACAATAATTAAGAAGGTGGAGGAGTTAACCACAAGCAAATGAAAAATTCCTGCATAGAAAACTGAAAACTCTCCAAAATGCAACCATATCAAATTGCCGCTGAAACAACTGTGTTCAGCAGTGGGACATACGTACTGAAATGCACTAATGATGACATCTGTATTGATTTAGATAAGATTTTTAACTGTCATTTATATATTGTCCTTTAATAGCCTTGCATGATCTGACAGTGTGCTATACTTTGCAAGAAAGGACAAAGAACTGAAAAAAGTTAGATCTTTACAGGTTGTCACAGACAGGACATCAAAACTTTCTCACATATTAGTTGCAAACTAAGCACAGAATGACTAAGGGGTACTCCATTAATATTATTTTAATTTTAAAAACCCTCTTTTATGCATCCTAGGTATATAAGAAGGGAAAAGGCAAATACCAGTGATATTTTACTGGAAAATACTGATTTTGCTTTTAAAAAAGATTTCACTCACTGAAAACTCCTTGGAAATTACCTCAGTTTCTTTTAGATTGTTCAGGTTTATTTTAGGATGATGGCTTCCTTTGGCCTGATCCATGAGTTAGAGCAGTCAGACCCAGCATGTAAGAAATGCAGGTCTGGTTCTCACCTGTGCCAGACCACATCTCCAGTGAGAGTGCCCATAGGGCTTTTTGATATTCCTCATTTGAATGGATTTTAAATTCTCCTCTTAATTGGGTCCCCTTTGTAGAAATAAAGTTTAATAACTTTCAGTAAAGAAAAGCCTGCAGAAGAGCTTTTCTCCCTCCTGGGTGGGTATGCCTGAGCCATTGCACAGAGAAGACATTTGCTCATGCTTGGTCTCAGGGCCACAGGCTGCCTGGGTATTTCATACACAGTCCCTGCAGCAAGGACCAAGATCATCAAAATCTGCCCTCCTACCATGTATCCCTGTCCTACTCATTGGAAACCATTGTTCCACCTCCCGTTTGTGGGCCTGGCTGGGAATTCAGCAGGAAATGCACAGCCAGTTAGAAGAGCAAAGGAAAAGTCCCAAGCAACAAGAGACAGTGTTGTTCTGGGAGTCCTTGTTAAGCTAGGCCTTGCTTCTTGTTCACTATTTTCATGAGAAGTGTTGAAACCTGGATTTCACATCAGAAAGTACTTATATTCTTTTAAATGGGCTTGCATATATTACATACTTTTACCTGCTTGGGGGACTCAGAGGGCAGAAAACAATGCAGGGAAGGACTATATTCTATATTATTCTAGGCAAAAAGGATTGAATTTCTTAAGCAGGGAGTGTCTCATACATCTTGGGGTGTATTAAACGTGCATTTCTGGTTTATGCTCATTCCTGGCTTCATATGACTACTCATGCCAGAGAGGGCTGCCCTGAAGGCCAGCCAGAACCACTTACATCCTCAGATGTAAGACGTAAGAGACATTTCTGTGCAGTCTGAAAGACTTTTTGCACGTTCCTGCTGCAAAAGGGTAAAGCAAGGCTGAGTTATACATTTTCTGGAGGCAACAAAATTGGTATCATGCAAATGTGCCGTGTTTAGAAGCGAAGAGCAGGAATGAGAACGCTGAGAAAGTAAAAGTGGTGGTTTCTGTTCTAGGAGGGTTCCCTGCTTGCACAGGGCTATCCAATTACCCTTCTTACTTGTCACTGCATGGGACACCTTCCCGCAGAGCACCTAGTGCTAGTCACCCACAGAGAGAGGAAGCAACTTAGTGGTTGGAGTGAGTATCACAGTGAGCTTTGGTTTCACTCTAAATTTACATTTTAAATTTACTCTATGCTTACGCCTTTGATCACTTGAAGATATACACATTTAATTGCGGACTTACAGCCAGAAGCTTCATTCTGAGGGCCTCTGTGGCAGGGAAGGGACAGAGGTACTCACTGCAGCCTGCCAGGAGGTCTGGTGGAAAGGGGATTGTGACAGGACAGCAGGGAAGCTGAGGGAGTGAGGGACAGAAGTGACGGAGGGAAAATGTGCTAGAGGAAAAGGAACCTATCTGTCAGTTCTGTTTCTGAAAAAAATAGAAGATAAGCTTTGCAAAAGAGTCAGAGTTCCAGTTTCAGAAAAAATAATAGGAGTCTAAAAATATTGACTTTGACACAGATCAGATGAAAAGTAAATTCTAGCTTTTTTAAAAAATCATTATTTTGTTCAGCTTTTGAATAACAGAAACAAAAGCATCCTTTGGGGTATTTTATTGGACTGGTTGGAGTATGTTACTCCGTTTGCATGGAGGCAAATTAATTAGATGTTTTTCATCAAATCAGAATCAAATGAGAAAATGTAACTTATGTTTTTTCATGAGCTCAGAAAAAAATTGCCTTGTAAGATGAACTCTGTGGAAATCTAGGTATGCATTGTTGTTTGAGGCATCTATTTCCATATAGACACTGACTATAAAACTACCAGAGGGAAATAGGCTACACACGTTCTTGCACTTGAGACAGTGAGCACTGTAGTACTGGTGCTTTCTCTACTGGTGCTACATGTGTTATTCATTGGGCTGCCCTGTGCAACAATAAATGGATACCCTTGAGTTACATGTGGCCTTCCAGATCACTCCCTTCCCTCTTCTGCAAAGCTCTTAGCTGGAAGTGGGTACAACTGTTTCTTCCTTTCTGTGTAAAAACCTGGTTATAGTATCCTATCTCCCACACTTATTTCTCCCATGATCCCAGCAGTGGACCTACCCTTATGTCCCACAGGAGGGGAAGGTGCTCTGCCACATCTACCAGGAGTGAGGCCAACAGCACGTATGGCTGAGTTAGCTCGCAGATGGTCCTTCAGCAGAGTTTGTCACTTTGCCTTTGCCTTTTCCCCGCACTGCCTAGTGCAAAGGTGGTTCTAAATTTGATACCGTCATCACTGAGGTGACGCTGCTTCCTGCAATGCATATTTGCTTATGTGGATAGACCCATTCTCCTCTTACACCTTTGATATACATTTTTACAAATGACAATCTTGTGTTTCTCAGGCTAAGAGAAACCACACATTAGCTTGATCCTTTCAGTTCAATGGGACAACATATGAATGGCCTGCATTATCAAAAGCATCCAGGAATTTTGGATGTTTCCATTTTTTGGCGAAGACTGAATTATCTGGGTGTGTATTTTTAGAGATATTAAGGAAAATACTGAAAATGTCAGTTGCATTGTCAGATCTTTTAACTTCTCTCTGTCTTCAGTTTGTTGCTACTTATTGCAATAATGAAAAAAAAAAACCCAGAATTTCAGCCTGCTAGAACTCCAAGGCCAATATTAAAAAGAACAGAAATTGTCTGAGAGCTCATGTATGCCAGGTCAAAGTAAGAACTGAGTTTCAGCTGTGTACTTAAAAGCCTGCTGGATAAATGTTGTCAGTGCAATCGAAGTAATGAAGTTACTTGGATGTCGTGGGTACAGTGTCTCTATTTCATTCTACTGACCACAGTGAAGTTGTAGAGGTGCAACTGAAGGCAGAAAAGTCCTGTCAGATTTGAATTAGTGAGGGTGATGCAAGAACCACAAAGATCCCTGCTTGACATTCTCACACTAAATTTTAGTTTGAAGTACTACCTTCTAAACTGAACAAATCTGCTCTGGAGTAATTGAAAACTTAATTTCTGCAAGTGTCTGCTAATATAGATACCCATTGTGGTGTTTCTCACGTGTTTGTACATGCATTTTGGCAGTGTAAACAGTTTTAAGGCTGCAAATATTTTTTTCCTTCCTCAAACAAGTCGTCAAAGTCAATTAACTTTCATTTACTCACTCTCACTTAGGTGTCTTGCTGCAAGTTTTTGATGGAGAATTACATAGCACTGGAATTACTTTGTAATACAGAAGTCTAAGGGGAAGAAAGATTCTAAACCGTCTTCAAGGACACTAATCATATTTCAGAGAAGAACGGTGTAATAGTGTATACTTACAGGACCACCAGCTTCTTACAGATATGCACAGGAGATCTCCATCTTTGTAGCCACAGGAAGATGCACTGGAAGGATCTGCTAATCTGCCTGAATCAAATTAAATAAAACACCAAATACTTCTCAGTCTTTTTCACACAAGAAATCCCACTGAGATGAAAAAAAAAAAAGGATTAAAGCATGCAGGATTTTGCTCAGAGAAGCAGAACAATTACTGTTATTTTGCTTCATAAACTACTCTTCTTTGAGTAGTGGAATTTCTTGGTCAATACTTCATGCAGTACATAGTAATTTGATTGGGTTTTACAGTTCAATTTATTCCTCACTGTAAATGTATTCTGAGAATTTATGGAATGGTCTGAAAGTAGGACAGTACAGTGATATTTTTATGGAGATATAAATATACATGCACATACGGACATAAACACATGCATAGCTGATGCATCATTTTCGGTAGATGCTGGGCTGCTGGAGTAGGAGAGCTGCTTAACAAGCAGAATAGCACAAATTAAATGTGGTAGTAATCGTCTCACCTAATTGGGTCGTGTGATACAGAATCCCTTCCTGTTTAATGATGCATACAAACATGGCCTTACTGTGAAGCTAAGCACGCAAACGTTGTTGTATCTGATTAGCATGGTTTTCAAGCATCTGTGCTATAGCAAACATGCAAGACATTTCACAATTTTTTGTGACAGCACGTAAAGCATATTTTACTTTAAGCACGTTGAGGTGGAGAAATAGCCTAATTCCTGGAAGCATAATGTACATGTATATTATGTGGTAATTAGTCATGCAGTGAGTCAGGAAGTCTGCTTTAAGTGTATGATGTGAAATTACCATGGTCAGGTCCAATGACTTGAGCTATTCCAGAAGCTCCCAAACTCTGCCCTGCAGAGCACTTACTCTCTGACGAGTCAGCTGAATGCCAACACTGTAATTTCTGACAGATTAGAACTACATCTCATTACATTCTTTAAAAACCAAACCAAATTTTCTGATCCTTTTCACTTGAGAAGAAGAGATGATCGTGAACCATGTGCATACAGATTATCCTAATTACCCTCTCTAGCTGACTGGACATAGCTTTGGGGCATGCTGGTTGCTCAAACCTGTATCTTTCAGTAGCACAGCACTGAGAGCACAAACCTGTAGTGGTGAGGAATGTAGTTCAACAGGATTTTTTTTTAAATGAAAAATTATATTTTTTAATATTTACAGAAAGATCTTTTTTCAAGATTCTACTTTGTCACAGGATATGGGAAATAGGCAACAGTAGTTCTCTGGTGTGCAAAGGGGATGAATGGGAAGAGAAAGAAGACAGTGTGTTGCAGAATTGCATGTGAGATTTACCAAAGACTGTTAGCCTAGGTGTTTTGGGAAAATGAAGAGTGCTAGGCAGTATTCGTGATAATTATAAGATATGTATAGATTACTTGGAGCTGGAAGCACTAACCCTACTCCAGGTTTGTCTTCTCTGCTTCCTCCTATTCCCTGTGCTTTACATAGTTGTTATTTCAGTCTTCACGTCTACCCCAGCTATCTCAGGCTTTCTCTGTACTGACAGTGCCTCCCAGCTGTATGTCATTAGCAACTATGTGCAACCTCATCAGCAAGATTTCTCTGCTATATCTTGTGGCAAGGTTGTTAATGAAAAGGCTAAATGCAGTTGTCTCAAGAGCAATAATTGAAGAACTCCGAGCATATCCTCCATTTAGCTGTAAATTTCCCTTAACACTTGTCTCTAAACTTTGCTTTAGGTGTTCCCTTACCAGATTTGTAATTCCCCTTTCCACTCTTATTTTGTAAAGTGTCATTAAAAACTTTTATTCTTTGCTTTGATTATACAAAGAAAGGAAATGTGTTTCTGGACTTCAGTAAAACATCAGTCATACCATAAAAGAAAATATCCAGTTAGTCTGACACAATCTACCTTCTAGTCACGTAAGCTGCGCTCTATCCCTTTTTCTATTTAGCTCCATGTCTTTAAATATTATTTCCTTTATACTTATTCTAATATCTCATCCATTGCTGATGTAAGAGAAATAGATATTTTTGTGTTCTTATCCCATTTTTCCTTCTTCTTAAACATATGTACAACCTTTCCTACCCTTTGGACGTACAATACCACCTGAATCTTTCTTATAGTTCTTGCTCCTGGATTTATATTTCTATATGTAAGTTGTTCCAAGTGACTCTCTTCCAAGAGACTATCCAGTTTTCTCTGTCTGTGTGTAGCTCTAACTCCCAAGTGACAATTCCTATTTCCACAATCTCATTCCTAAAAGCTGTGCTGTCTCAACATCGTTTCAACTGCAAATTTAGGCAAATTACTGATTTCATTTTATGTCCATGAGTAGATTATTGCAGATCTTTATACCACTTTTATTATACAGTAGCTTTACTTGCTCTGTATCGTTTATATAGGACTATATCTATAAAAATAATTTCTCAAGCAACATAACTTTCATGACCAGACAAGACTGTTCATGCAAAAATTTTTGTAGCATTTTAAAGGATCTGCTGTCCTGCACCATGGATTCAAACCCTGCTTTTCCTTGCCCAAGCTTATTATGTTGATATACAAATGCTTCAGTCATTCCTCTCTAGCCTAGCTGAACTGCCTATCTGCATTAGGCTTAGCCAGTTGCTAACCTCACTACTGTATGCACCAAAAATATGTCTTTCTTTCCCCCTTATCTGCTTATCCTTCAACTTATCACATTTTTTACTGTTAAATACTTTCCAGCTATGTGACATTTCTCCTTCTACTATCTTTTCAACCTTCTGATCATGTAATTTCAAAAGTGTATCTCCTTGCCTAAGGACCAATCCTATGACTCTTTGGCAGGTGATAGTAGAATCAGAATAGTCTGGGTTGGAAGGGACATTTAGAGGTCACCTAGTCCAACCCCCCTGCAGTGAGCAGGGACATCTTCAACTAGATCAAGGTGGTCAGAGCCCCGTCCAACCTGACCTTGAATGTTTCCAGGGATGGGGCAGCCACCACCTCTCTGGGCAACCTGTGCCAGTGTTTCACCATCCTCATTGCAAAAAATGTCTTCCTTATATCTAGTTTACATCTACCTTCTCTCAATTTAAAACCACTATCCCTTGCCCTGTTGCAGCAGCCCTGCTAAATGGTAAGTTCCCATCTTATAAGCCCCCTTTAAGTACTGAAAGGCTGCAATAAGGTCCCCGTGGAGCCTTTTCTCCACTTTGAACAACCCCAACTCTCTCAGCCTTCTTCATAGGAGAGGTGTTCCCTCACTTGGATCATTTTTGTGGCCTCCTCTGGACCCGCTCCAACAGGTCCATGTTTTTCCTGTGCTGGGGGCTCCAGAGCTGGATGCAGCACTCCAGGTGGGGTCCCACCAGAGCAGAGCAGAGGGGCAGAATCACCTCCCTTGACCTGCCGGCCACGCTGCTTTTGATGCAGCTCAGGATACAGTTGGCCTTCTGGGCTGCGAGCGCACATTGCCTGTTTAGGTCCAGCTTTTCATCCACCGATAGTCCCAAGTCCTTCTCTGCAGGGCTGCTCTCAATCCCTTCATCACCCAGCCTGTATTGATACCAGGGGTGATACAACAGGTCTGTGCAACTGGCTGCAAATCATCCTCCCTCCCACCATGTCCCTCATCTCTACTTGGGAACTGACACTGCAGCCAGGCACATCTTCACTTTGTGGATGAGGCCACCCTACGTAACTAGATCATTTCCGGCAGGTCACCACTCAAGCATAGCTTCTGCATCCAGTCATCATTGCCTCTGCCACACATTGGGTCAACTCTCTGGCTGCACCAGCCATCCTCTTCATCTTCTCTTTCTTTTCCTATACATAAAGAAGGGAAAGAGGAAAAAGCGTGCCTGAAATCCAGGCACATCCTCCTTGCTGCTGCCTGTTTGCCAGCTACTTGCCTGCTTGGATTTTGCTTAGTCTACCTCCTTTTCCTCCTTTTCCTCCTTTTGACTTAGCAGTTAATTTTCCATGAGGTGTGACTAAACACTGGCAGCCTTCCTTCACGGCCAGCTGCAGTGCCTCTACTTCTTCCAAACGTACAGCTTCAGCCAAACCACCACCTCACAAAACTACAGGTCGCAGCCAATAAAGAAAACAACAAGCAGACAGATGCGTTTCCTTACGCCTGGTTACCACCATGCATAAGTTCCTGAAGACATCACTGACTATTATTCCTTTCTTCCCACCACTCCTGGTTGGTAGAACAAGGCAAGTCAACTCTAGCTTTGAATGGAAACCTTCACTGCAAGCTGCATGTGAAGCAGCGTGTGGGAGAACACGTTCTCTGATAAAGCCCTCGATAAGATAGTGCAGCCTTAGCCTCAAAGGACCTTTAACATGTGTTTCTGTGTCTGCTTCCCTGGCGTGGCTAACAGCAAACAAGAATGACTGTCCCATATAGCAACCAGCTTCTGGGGGATGAACCATTAGAATTTGGACATAATTTAAAAAACAAACCAAAGCCAAAACAAACAACAACAACAACAAAACCCACCAACAAACAGAACAAACTTTAATTTTTGTAAAAAACATATTTAGAAAATAGTAAGTCTACTCCTAAACTCATAAAAAATGGCAAATGGAAACAAATTCTCAGAGGGAGAAGTGGGCTTTTGACTATCTGTATTAGAAATGAAACTCAAACCACTGATGAAAGATCATAACATTAACAATCACAAAAGCCTATCAGTTAGTAATTTAAGAACAGCACTGCAGAGTGTAGGACCTAAAATCTACCTACTGTAAATTGGAGCAACTGGGACTATCTTTTCAAAGATTTTCAGCTAACCAAAATATTGCCTATCTAAACCACAGATCTTCCAGGTTCTGACCAGTCATGTGTTTAGCAATACCTTTTCCTATTAGGAAACTTAACAGCTATTGCTCAACAAGGCAAGGGTGTTCCCTTCATTCAGGATTTCTCTTTCAAATCTGCAGCTTAGCTCAGTATGTCAGAATTTGCACCATCTGAGGCTATACTGGCTGTGTGCAGCAGAAACCTTGGAAAGGATGACCCAAAGTGGGTCTGGTAAACACTTAGCTGTCCCAGCAGCTTAAGGACATAACTCATACCTGTACGAAATTGCCACCCATGCTGCAGCGGTAATCCCCATAGAATATTGCCAAAATTTTGGGATCCAAAGGCAGTAAAATATTTGGCTGAAGAGTTTAGCAAGTTCTTATACACTCCCAGTCGTTCCTGATAGTTCCAAGCGTTGATGACAATTTTGTTGTCCTTTACTACGAAATCCAGCAGGTTTTCAGGGGCAAGGTTCCACAGAGGGGGATAGACATCTTCTCCAGTGGCATCTTTTTCACTCCATGCTGTGGCAGTCGCTTGACTCAGGGTAACAGCCACGATAAGAAGAGCATGTATGCCAAAGTAGGGCTGCATTCTGAAGGTTTGTGACCCAGGTGTTTGTGGCTGCAGGGCTTTTATCATGAAAGGTGAGGGCTGGGCAAAAAAGGGTGACTCAGATGCAGAGGTGTCCGTCTCCCTTCCCTCTTTCCAGTGACCCTGACGTGGAGCTGCCAGATTGGCAAGCTGTGAGTAATGCTCTGTCCTCCCCATAGGATCTGGGGACCAGCAGCAGATGTTTAAGAGGGACCAGTCTGACCAGAAAATGTCTAAATCTGTGCTGCTCATGAAATATCCCCACCCTCCCAGAAGGCTGAGGTGCTACAGTACTGATTGTGCAGTCACATTATCAACCTTTTTGTCCCTGTGTTTCTTACTAGCTGTCACCTTCCCGTTCCCTGCTTAATTCCTTCAGGTAAAGAAGGAACAGCAATGCCACAGAACTCACCCTGAAGAAGACACAGGCAGGGTTGGGTTTGGGCTGAGGTGCTTTGAGGGGCACTCCAGGTGATGACCAAGGAGCAGCAGTGACATACGGCAGGTGCTGCCATTGGCACCTTAATCTTTTGGCTTTAGGACAACTGCCTGCAGCCTTCAGATCCTAAAAGCATTGGAAGCAGTCAAATCAGCCTGGCTGCAGGCCATGCAGCACCTGGCTAACTGTATTTTTAGTGCTTTTTGTCTTGTGTGGAAATGGCCATTATAAAGACCTAAAGTCTTCTACTAAACCTCCATGATCTTGTAGACTCCAAAGGGAATACAAAGGCCACCCCTTCACTGATAAAACCGGTGTCTGATTTACTCCAACAAAAATGAAACTGTCCAGCTACCTTCACCTCACCTACTTCTAGGACTTTATAATCTTCAGCTGCTTTTTCTCAAATAAGCAATGGTTACAAAAGAGCACTCAGCAAACACACACATCATTTCTAATCTCTGTAGTCTTTCTTTTGCATGAGAAAAATTGCAAATGCCCATTTTCTTTTAAGTAATTCTGTGAGTTTTTGTTGGGTTTTTTGTGCTTAAAGTACCTTAAACCCTGGATGAGAGCAAGTCAAAATTGGCTGGAAACTTTTGACAGTAAATTTAAAAGAAATTTATCAGTTCAATTCAAATTTTTCAATCCTCTCTATTCATTAAGGAAACGTTCTAGTAAATAGCATAATTTTTCAATGATCATTTTTTATTTTTGGCTTCACTACTGAGAAAGAAACCCAAAGGCTTTTGGAAAACAATTAGTGTTCAACAGAGATTAACACAGATCTGAGAACTCTTTTGCTAATCATGCTGCCTCACAGAGGTTTCAAATAACCAAGTTGTTCTTGCATTAAGTTTCTACGGATGGGATTTATCTAACCTCACTGTGGACATTTAAACATTAACCTAGCTATATAGATTCCCTCGATAGCCAAAGCAGAGAATCTGGCACGTCTAGAATGTAACTCGTTTCAAATACACCACTGAGACATGTATTGTTCTTGAGTGACTGTAGAGGGAGTTGAAATTACAAGTTTAGCTTTAGACATAGAAAAATACTTTTAGATTAAATAAAATCAATATTGGTTTTACCTACTTCTACATAATAAATTCAGAAATGTTTTCAAAGGCACTTGTTTTTTCTTGAAAGAAGACATTCTCTAAAATAATCCTGAGGTTAAATGTCAGGCACTGTGTTGTTTTTATATATACACATATATTAGGCTCTAACTGAGGTAATGGGCAGCGAGTTTCACCTGAAAAGGAAGGATCTGAACGGCATTAGCTAGGGGACAAGATATATGGAGGAAACCTGTAATGCTATGAAATAAAAGGCACAAAGGTTATAATCACACTAGGGTAGAAACTTTAGTTGGGAACATGAACAGTGAGTAATGGTGGGGGTTATTCCTACCATCACTGAAAGAAGAGTCCAGTTTGGGAGTCTAAACTCTATCTGCCTTTCTGTAGTCAAGGAGGAGAGCTTGGATTCTCCTAGTGAGAGGTACCAGTCATTGTATTACATGAGTGATTTCACTTTGGGTGCCTAAGGTAGAGAGATGTGAATAAACATCTTCATTTTCACAGAGATACCATATATTTACATCTTGATGGCAGATTACATGTAGTAAATTGACTGGATGTTTGCGTGGAACTTTATCATGCATGAAAAACTGTTCTCCTGCTCTGCCATCTAGAAAGGCAGACCCTATTAACACGAGTCTGGGCAGGCATACAAATATGAATTACTAGTCCAGTTGCAAAACCATACTTTCTCAAAAGACTTACAATAAAGCATTAAGATAAATTAATGACATAATGCTTGCCTTATATAAATTTTTCAGCTATTTGTTAAAAAAATGTTTGTGCTGTATACTAAATGGTAAATAACATAAACCAAGAATATGCCTACTAGAAAGACACTGCTGAATTCCTTCACTTTTTGAAGTTTGAGACTCTCTTTTGCCTTATTATGGTAACAAAAGGACTTCAACAACCCAGTTAATCTTTAAAGAGTAAAAAATAATTTTTTTAATTAATATAATAAAAATATCCTTCCTGAAAAATATTATAATTAATTTCATAGCTCTTACACCATTTTCCCACTTACATGTGTGGGCAAACAAGTTACTGAAGTTTTTGTAAGACTTTAAGGACTACAGCTTTCCTTGAAGAAATCTCTGTGTTGGCATTTCCAGCTTGGAATCCAGCCCTGTTGGTTTGCTGCTCTGAGCAGGGTGAGGAGAGGATTCATGTGATGTCAGCTGGGCTTGAGTGGTGTAGGTGTTGGGTCTTGAGTCATAGCATGCTGCCATGGTTTAACCGCAGTGGGCAACTAAGCACCACACAGCCGCTCTCTCACCCTCCCCTCCTCAGGTGGGATGGGGAGAGAATCAGAAGGGCAAAAGTAAGAAAACTCATGGGTTGACATAAGAATAGTTTAATAATTTTAAAATAAAATAAAAAATAATAAAGGTAATAAATTGTAGTTGAAAGGAAAACAACAACAAAAGAGAGAGCAGAACAAAACCCAGGAAAAACAAGTGATACAACCCTCAGCCCATCCCCAAGCAGCAAATGCTGCTCCCCATGCCAATTCCCCCAGCTTTATATGCTGAGCATGAAGTCACATGGTGTGGGATGTCCCTTTGGTCAGTGGGGGTCAGCTGTCCTAGTTGTGTCCCCTCCCAGCGTCTTGTGCACCCCCAGCCTGCTCGCTGGTGGGGTGGGGTGGGCTGAGAGGCAGAGGAGGCCTTGACTAGTGTAAGCACTGCTCAGCAACAACCGAAACATCAGTTTGTTATCAATGTTTTTCTCATACTAAATCCAAATCACAGCACTATGCCAGCTACTAGGAGGGAAATCAACTCTCTCTCAGCCAAAACCAGGACAGTATCCACCCCTTATTCTATACCATCTATGTAATGCACAGGTCCTACACTTTCCAATACATTCCAATTAATCACCACCACTTTCCCTGTCTTTTGATATATATACACACAGATATAATTCCATTAGTCTATGGGACATCCCTTTACAATGTGCCTTGAGCTCATTTAGTCCATAACTTTGGGCTCCATCTGTCAGGACGGGAGAGATGGTGTGTGGTGTTGGATTGTTGCATGCTGAAGCCAGTTCTGGTTCCATCACCACTGCACTTTGCTTGGTTTAATTGAAGTTTTTTCTTCATTAATCTGCGTGGTTCTTACTGTAGTATCATTGATATGGCATATAGCAACTAAAAAAGTGATGACATACAGTATTATATAGCAATTAACATACCATTCAGTTCATTGGCTATTTTCACCCAAAATCAAATCCCCTTGAGGTACACATCGGACTTCCACATCCTTTCGCAATACCCAGCAAGTGCACCCAGGTCCCCAAGCAAAAGCAATCCCATGAACAGGTTTCCCTTTGCCCGAGGCAGGAGTAACCAAGACTGTCTTCAACAGCATATTTTTATGTGCACTACGGGGACCTTATCCCTTTGAACAGTATGTAGGATTTCTGACTGAGCAGGGCCAGCTTGATTGGCAGATGCCCTAGTGTTGACTAACTAGGTGGCTTTTGCTAAATGTGTATCCCAGTGTTTAAATGTTCCACTGCCCCATTGCTCTCAGTGTAGTCTTTAACAGTCCGTTGTGTCGTTCAATTTTCCCAGAGGCTGGTGTGTGATAGGGGATGTGATACACCCACTCAATGCCACGCTCTTTAGCCCAGGTGCCTATGAGGTTGCTTCGGAAATGAGTCCCGTTGTCTGACTCAGTCCTTTCTGGGGTGCTGTGTTGCTTTTCAAGGCCCAGGATAGTGTTCCAGGCCATGGCATGGGGCACAGGATAGGTTTCTAGCCATTCTGTGGTTGCTTCTACCATTGTAAGCGCATGGTGCTTGCCTTGGCAGGTTTGTGGGAGTGTGATATAATCAATCTGCCAGACCTCCCTGTATTTATATTTCAGCCATTGTTCTCCACACGGAAGAGGCTTTAACTGCTTGGTTTGCTTGATTGCAGCGCATATTTCATATTCATAGATAACCTATGCAATAATGACCATGGTCAAGTCCAGCCCTTGATCTCAAGACCACCTGTATGTTGTATCTCTTCCTTGATGGCCTGGGGTGTCATGGGCCCACTGAGCTAGATATAATTCACCCTTATGTTGCCAGTCCAGATCTACCTGAGCCACTTCAATCATAGCAGCTTGATCCACCTGCTGGTTGTTTCGATGTTCTTCAGTGGCCCGACCCTTGGGTACATGAGCATCTATGTGACATACTTTTACAACCAGTTTCTCCAGCTGGGCAGCAATATCTTGCCACAATGCAGAAGCCTGGATGGGTTCACCTCTGTGCTGCTAGTTGCTCTGCTTCCATTGCTGTAACCACCCCCACAGGGCATTTGCCACCATCCATTTAGTTAGTACAGAGATAGAGGACTGGCCACTTTTCTTGATCAGCAATATCTAAACCTAGCTGGATGGCTTTCACCTCTGCAAACTGACTCAATTCACCTCCTTCAGCAGTTTTTGCAACTTGTTGTTTAGGACTCCATACAGTGGCCCTCCACCTCTGGTGCTTTCCCACAAGATGACAGGACCCACCTGTGAACAGGGCACATTGCTTCTCATTTTCTGGCTGTTTATTATACAGTGGGGCCTCTTCAGCAAGTGTCACCTCCTCCTCCTCTGGCGATATTCCTAAACCTTTGCCTTCTGGCCAGTCTATGATCTCTTCCAAGATTCCTGGGTGACTGGGGTTTCCTGTTTGAGCCCATTGGGTGATCAGTGTGACCCATTTACTCCACATAGCATCAGTTGCATGGTGTGTAGAGGTGACCCTCCCATTGAACATCCAGCCCAGCACCGGCACTCGGGGTGCCAGGAGTAGCTATGCTTCAGTACCAACCACTTCTGAAGCAGTTCAAACATGCTGCCAATATCTCTTTTTCAGTTGGAGTGTTGTGGGCCTTGGACCCTCTGTATCCCTGACTCCAAAACCATAGGGGTCGACCTTGGGTCTCCCCTGGTGCTTTCTGCCAGAGGCTCTAGGTAGGGCCATTCTTCCTGGCTGTAGTGTAGAGCACAGTTTTTACATCTTGGCCTGCCCAGACTGGCCCAAGGGCTACTGCCTGAACTATCTCCTGTTTAATTTGTTCAAAGGCTTGTTGTTCCTCAGGGCCCCATTTGAACCTCTTCTTCTGGGTCACTTGATAGAGGGGGCTTACAAACAGATGGTAATACGGAATGTGCATTCTCCAAAAACCCACAGTGCCTAAGAAAACTTATGTTTCCTTTTGCTAGTTGGTGGAGTCATAGCTATCATTTTGTTGATCACAACCATTAGGATATGATGACGTCCGTCTTGCCATTTTATTCCTAAAAACTGGGTCTCCTGTGCAGGTCCCTTGACCTTACTTTGTTTTATGGCAAAACTGGCCTTCAGAAGGATTTGGACTATTTTCTTCATTTTCTCAAAAATGTCTTCTGCTGTATTTCCCCGCATGATGATGTCGTCAATGTATTGTAGGTGTTCTGGAGCTTCTCCCTGTTCCAGTGTATTATGGATCAGTCCATGACAAATGGTAGGACTGTGTTTCCACCCCTGGGGCAGTCGACTCCAGGTGTACTGGACACCCCTCCAAGGGAAAGCAAACTGTGGCCTGCATTCTGCTGCCAGAGGGATTGAGAAAAAAGCATTCGCGATATCAATTGTGGCATACCACTTGGCTGCCTTCGACTCCAATTCATACTGAACTTCTAGCATGTCAAGCACGGCAGCACTCAGCAGCAGCATGACTTCATTCCAGCTGTGAGAATCTACTCTTAGTCTCCACTCTCCAGTAGACTTTCGCACTGGCCATATGGAACTGTTAAAAGGTGAGCAAGTCTTGCTGATCACTCTTTGGCTTTCCAGTAGATAAATCAGCCCATGGATGGGAATCAGGGAGTCTCGGTTGCTGCAATAATGCTGCTGGTGCACTGTTGTGGTGGTGTTTGGCACCCATTGTTCCTCAACCCTCAGCAGTCCCACAACAGAAGGGTTCTCCAAGTGACCAGGTAATGTAGCCAGCTGTTTAATTTCCTCTGGCACCAAGGCAGCTATACCAAAAGCCCACCTGTACCCTTTTGGGTTCTTGAAGTACCCTTTCTGAGGTAGTCTATGCCAAGGACGCACAGAGCCACTGGGCCAGTCACAATGGAGCATTTTTGCCACTCATTCCTGGTTAAGGTCACTTTGCCCTCCAATACAGTTAGCTCTTGGCATCCCCCTGTCACTCCAGCAGTACAGATGGGTCCTGCCCCTATATAGTTTGATGGCATTAGGGTGCACTGTGCACCGGTGTCCACTAGAGCCTTATACTCCTGTGGGCCTGATGTCCCAGGCCATTGGATCCACACAGTCCCATAAACCTGGTTGTCCCCTTCCTCCACCTGGCTGGTCCTGGTGGTAGTCCTGGTTAGTCCTGGTCATAGTATTTGTTACTCCCTTCTTGTAAATGTGAATCAGAAGTCTTTTCATTAAGATCAGGAATAAGATCAGCCCTTCTATTCTGTCTGGGGAGTTGCCTACTGGAGCCTGGAACAGCATTTTTCCTGGAAGAACCACCTTTTGTGATTGTTTTTCCTTGCAACTCATGTACTCATGCCTCTAGGGTCGAGATAGATTTTCCATCCCACTTCCTCATGTCCTCTCCATGGTCACACAGGTAAAACCACAGTGTGGCCCATGATGTGTACTCTGTATATCCCCTCTGCTGAGCAGAGGAATGTTTATTTCTAATGGCTGAAATAGTGGTCCATACAGGTGGGGAGTAAGACCTATCCTCTTTGAGTTGCTGGACCTTCCCAGGACAGTTTCTCCACAGCCAAGACAAGGAAAGAAATGTCACTTTCTTCATATTGCCAGAGTTGGCCAGCCAATTCATCCAGCATTTGTCCCTCTCCGTCTTTCCAAGTCATTACTGTGAATGAGTTGGCATACGATGATGGTGTGCTCTGTATAAACTTCTGCCACATGAGTCACGTGCACTTGACTTCATCTTTATCTTTGGATAACTGCTTGTGGTCCAGATCATCATAAATCACCTCCAGCACGATAATTCCCTCAGGTTCTGGATACCTCTCTCTGTAGTGGTCCACTTGCCTGGGTGACATATAACATCTTCCTTGAAGGGATACCTTTCCTTCACACCTGACAGGAGTTGCTTCCAGAGGCTGAAGACTTGTTTCCCTTTTCCAATCACTTTGTCAATGCCCCCTTCCCTAGAAGGGGATCCCAGTTGTCTGGTTTCTCTGCCTTCTAATTCCAGGCTACTGGCCCCATTATCACAACATCAGAGCAGCCAGGTGACAATGTGCTCACCTGGATGACAGGTGAAATCTTTTTGCATGTCTCACAGGTCACTCAGGGATAGAGATCAGGTGGTTACCATCTTGTTTATGAGGTCTTCCTCTCCGTCCGAGGAAGAGGAAGAACCTTCCTGCTGAGTTTTTCCTCAGGGGGAAATGGGGAATTCTTCTTACTTCTCCTGTTCTCATGATGGCCTTGCTTTAGAGTAGTTTGCCTCCTTGCTGACAGGGCAGTATGCTTCTTCTTCTTGCTCCCTCTTCATCCCTTACTAAAGGAGCTGACTTTTCCTTCCAAGACTTCTTGTGTATGGAGGCGACTCACACTGGGACAGGTTGGCTGCCTGGTTCAGCTGTGGTGCCTGTCACTGGCATTTGAGTAACCGTGGTGCCTCTTGCAGGGGTTGGAGTAGCCACAACACCTGTCTGTTTGTTTTCCCTCTCTTATCCCTGAGGGTGCTGTACAATACCTAGCAGTATTTGGTAGGTACTAGCCAGGGCCCAACACAGTGCAAGAAGTTGTGCCTCTTTGGAATAACCATGGCTTTTTTTTTTTTTAAGCATTCTATCATTTCATCAGGATCCTGTAGTTGTTCATGAGTAAAGATCCTGATCGTTGGAGGTTAGGAAGTCCTCTAAGTACCTGCCCATGTTCTCCCACATGCCATGCCACCAATGACCATCCAGCCTTGGGGCAGATCTCTGTGTAAGTTTTTAAAATAGTTGTTTAATCCTAAACAAGACCTGAAACATATTCAGGAGATATAGCAATAGGAACATGCTGGTTTGAACATCCCAAGGATATTAAAAAATCTCGAGAGCTGGTGTACCTAGCCTGAAGGAAAAAGGGAAGATGAAAGAATGGAGGAAAACATCCCCCCTGCCCCGTCTTCCCCAGAGATTGGTTCTCCGAGAAAAGGTTGAGTGTCATTGTTAATAATTTCCGGGAGATGGCGCCCGAGGTGCGGAGATGAGGGCAATACCAACTAAATACCAAATGAGGTTTTTGACTAGTAATATTATCGTATCATAAGTCAGTGTTACACAGTACAGTAAAATGATAAACCTGATCCATCTCCCACAGGTGATAAACAGCACCACAGGGAATATATACAGCAAGTGAGGGAGTACATATTACAACCACACAAACAAGTAAAACAGCATTGTGACAAGTGACTATTAAACTAATACAATGAATGCTTACAACAAATTTCTTTTAACATGTTCTGGTCAGATCTGTCATTACCTCAACCCTTTGTGCCTCAGGTTGACAGCAATAAGGACTACTGTGGTTTAACCGCAGTGGGCAACTAAGCACCACACAGCCGCTTTCTCACCCTCCCCTCCTCAGGTGGGATGGGGAGAGAATCAGAAGGGCAAAAGTAAGAAAACTCATGGGTTGACATAAGAATAGTTTAATAATTTTAAAATAAAATAAAAAATAATAAAGGTAATAAATTGTAGTTGAAAGGAAAACAACAACAAAAGAGAGAGCAGAACAAAACCCAGGAAAAACAAGTGATACAACCCTCAGCCCATCCCCAAGCAGCAAATGCTGCTCCCCATGCCAATTCCCCCAGCTTTATATGCTGAGCATGAAGTCACATGGTGTGGGATGTCCCTTTGGTCAGTGGGGGTCAGCCGTCCTGGTTGTGTCCCCTCCCAGTGTCTTGTGCACCCCCAGCCTGCTCGCTGGTGGGGTGGGGTGGGGTGAGGTGAGAGGCAGAGGAGGCCTTGACTAGTGTAAGCACTGCTCAGCAACAACCAAAACATCAGTTTGTTGTCAATGTTTTTCTCATACTAAATCCAAATCACAGCACTATGCCAGCTACTAGGAGGGAAATTTAACTCTATCTCAGCCAAAACCAGGACACATCCCTTCAGGGATGTCAGCATTTTAAATAAGTGGAGGATTAAGGAAGACTATTAGTAATGTCAGCATCACTATTTTATTCACCACCCTTTTAATAGGTACTTTGCTGGTTACTCAGTACAGCTGTGCTCTTAAAGACATTGTAACAGAAGCAAGTCCTGGAGAAGACTGTAGGAGTGTCATAGGTGGTAAATTCAGGTCTGATATGTAATTGTTGTCAATTGCTGTCGTTTTCAGTGGGCTGCAGAGTTTGCTTCAAGATAACTGCAGAAATCTGGTAAATATTAATTACATTAGTTGAGGTGACTATAAGAAGAAATGGCAGCCCATGTTTAAGTCTCCAAATTGCAAAAAAATAAAGTTCCTTAGTTTTGATGGCATGCACTGAGGGAGAAACTGGCAAGCCAGTGAGGAGGAGGCATCAGTACCCTCACTGGAATGAACTCGGAACTGATGTAGAGCTTTGCAGGTGAGAAAACTTTCAGGTAACCTGGGGATGTCACTATCCTTCAGTCACATAAAACAGCACTGAAAGGAAGGGTACACTAACTTTTTTTTAGGGCAAATGTCTTACAGGGAAGAAGAATGAGTTTTCATTTAGATGGGATATTGGCCTGGATGAGCCTCCCCATCATCTGGCACCCTTTTTTCATGCCCTGACACTTCTACCACTGACTGAGTGCTGCTTGACTGCAAGCCGTTCCATGGAAAACAAGACCACACTGTAGCTATTCTTCATGTATTTCACTGGATAAACTTGTAGCAGTAAATATATTTAGGTTGCTTACCAATCTCTGTTGCTATTGTCTGCAGCTACTGCTTTGAGCAGACTTACTGTTCCTTTTTGTCACAGGCCTTTGATATTTGGCAGGGAGGATCCCTCTGTCTCCAGTGTTCTCCAGCAAAACCCCGTGACAAGGCTATAAAAGGGATTTTTAATTGCTGCTTCTCTTCTTTTAGGTGTGGTTGTAAGTAAAGGTCATAAGCCAAAACCCAGTGCCACATGAGTGGATTCTTATTGCTAATGCAGCAACACGTGTTGTAGTAAAAGCATCAGGCATCTGAGGGGAAGTTATATTTTGTGTGTGTGGTGGAGCTAGCAGGAGGTGTTGTGTCCTCATACCCTGGCTCCTCCATACCTCCTTGGATCTAAAATTTCTCCTTTGTTGGAAAACATTATTCTCATGTTATCTATTAATCCTGTTCTCACCTCTGCAAAAGCTTTCCCATGTTATCTGCTGATCTTGCCTCACCAGAAAGAGTAACTTGTGTGGCAGATCTTGACAATTCAGGCTGTAAATTGCACTAATAAATCCTGTTGATGAAGGATGGTCATAATAAAATATTGACTTTTTTTTTTATCAGACACAATCTACTGAATTGGGCATACACAGCAGAAAAAAAAAAAATACACTGAACATTAAGAATGTTCCAAATCAAATCCAATTCCTCCTATTTTCAGAAATGCCAGATTCATAGCTGTGGTGGGATATTTACTGTATGCAGTTTTTCTTTCCCATGTGAAGCAGTCATTTTTCCAGGAGGCTGGCTGGGTGAATGACTGGCTGGATAAATGGCTACAGAGACAAGTGTAAATCCAAAGTTTCCAGAGTTCCAGTTCCTAATAGTAAAAGAAGATGAGCTACCAGCAAGGTAAAAATATTGATTTAGGAGCAAGCCGGCACACAAGATGCATAATAGGTACCTGATGCTGTCCCAGATGTACTATTTCCGGTCAGAATGCCCCAGAGGAGGAGTACCATCAATTCTCAAATTTCCTGAGCAAGCTTGCTTGTAGGACCACTGTTAAGGTATATATATATAAAGCCAAAAAAAAATAAACCCTCCTCCATCGGACCTGAAACAGGAAAATTTGAATTAACCTATATTTTTCAGTTTCATAATGATACTATGGAGGTGTGTTTACCTCATGGTTAGTTCAGAGGGTACCATAAACTTCATGTCTCTTTCTTATCTTCAGCGCAGAAGGTGAAGGTTGAACTGATCATGGAGTTAAATATCTGTAGCACTTAGCACCTTCAGATATATGGTCTTCATCATCACTGCTTCAACAACATTTATCGTAAAAGACATCAGCTTTATTTTCATAACATGATGGAATTAATTTTTCTGAGTCAGACCACACAAAACCCCCACTCATTGAAACACATATTTAAAATTTGGTGAAACCAAAATAGATAGATTTATTCCCAAGAGCATCAGAGTTGTCTAATTTAGGAAGATGATGGTAAATTTTTAATACAATGTCTATTTTGTCTCAGACATAGTTACTCAAATACAACCCTAAGTCTGCTTATATATTCAAGGAAATCTTTTGGCTGTTGGTATATCCGTAGGGAAAGAGCAAACTGCAGAAAAAAAGTACCAGAATCACATTGTGAATTGGCTTTTTTTCAATCTTTCATTAATTATGCATCCATTTATAAGACAAATTAACTGAATCTTCATTTATATTTTTAGCATGGCATTTTAATTAGACAAAAATGAGAATAAGTGGGGATAACTAATTAGAAAAATCAGCATAATGGCAAAGATTCATTAAAAGAAAGGCACAAACATCCAAAGCAGTAAATCTGTAGCTAGATGCTAGCGCCCAGATTAACTGATGTGAAGTATGTAAAATGACAGCATCAATTAGAAACTTGGACCAAAACAGATTTTTTGCCATTTGGAGGGAGTAAACAATTAATCCAGAAATTTAAACCAGGAGATATTTTTGCCTCCTGAAACTCAGGGACTGCAGGGAAAATTTTCAGAGGACTGCGATCCATCTTCTCCCAGCTGCAGCCATTTTCCTTAGACGGAAAAAAGACTGAAAAAAGGGAGGGGGAGGGGAGAAGCTTCCTTGCAAGAAAGGAAAGGAGAGCTAGCAAAAATGTTTCTCAGATAGATACATTAGTCTTTATTGTGTAAGAAGGAAAAATAAATTTTGGTACAAGACAACTCAAAAGAAATGTAGTAAAATAAAAGACTGGAGGTATAAATCATCCTTACATTTATTGCCTAATTTTGCTTCTGTCATGGGAAAGAATAACGCTCTTGTTGTTTCTAATTGATATTCTGTGTTGGTATACAACACGGTGATTTAGTTCTGCTGTTTCACTCGCAATGACAGAGGAAATAAGGGTGATTTTCAAGAAAAACAGATTTCAGTCTTGTTTAGAGAAGTGTGAATATTCAATAGAAACAAATTCCAAACCTATCTGATTAAATTAAGATGTACATTTAACATATACTTCCTACACAAGATCAGTCATTTCTGAAATATAATCACATAGGAAAAGTATGTAAGGAGCAAACATATGAATGGACAGATACTAAAAGAGGGAAGTGACTGAGTATTGACAGATAGCTGCACAACAAAGCTAGCATTATTTTGAAAGGAGACCTAATGGTACTATATGGAGAGATGTCACATCAGCAACTTAAGATAGGACAGAAAACACGGTTTTTAAAAACAGAATAATTTTCTGGAAAACATGATAAATATTTCCATTGTCCATTTTTTCATGCTTTTGTTTCACTTCTCTTTTATTTCTTTTTAGCTCACACCCCAAGCTCCAATACCTGAATGCTCCCAAGGACCCTACTTCTGAGATTTCTCTCATGACGTGATTTCACACACACTAATATCAATTCCATAATACAAGTGTCCAATGCATAAATATTTGTGTGAAATACATTTCCTGTAGCTGACAGCTATCTGCTGATATTACACAGCAAACATAAACATGACTAAATGCCACAATGGCCCCCAAGCTTGGGACCATAATGAAAACCCTGCGGTGCACAACAGGGCAACTGCTGTGGAGCAGGGCTTTCTAGTCCATTGTCCCATGTTGCTAAATAAAAAGGCTTTGGGTTAGCAAAGGGATGCAAGAGAAACAGCTGTTTTGTTTTAAATGGGCTTGAAAGGAATTAATTTTAGTCCTCAGGAATTCCTATCAAATGAGAACCTCTGAGAACTCACTGATATCACTGGAAAACATGTCCAGCTTCCCAAATATTCCTGGCCTACTCCAAAGAGCCGTTTCTTCAAATCAGTGTGCCTTACTCAGCTAAAGTCATATTTAATTGTCATATTTTATTCTCATCAGGAAGATAAGAATAGTCTTTGCTGGAAAAAAAATGTATGCCTCCCTCAGCCTCCCCTACAGCTCTCTGTCCTGCTGCCACCTTGATTTCCCATATAACCTGCCTTCATCCTCTCCCTGCCTGCACCATCACTTGGGTCATGCTCTGTAGTCTTTACGGGGAGACACAACATGGTGCTTACTCAGAGTGGATGGCAGACCATGGGAAACTGTCCAGCAGAAGAGGCTGGGGAGCTATGATCTGAATTTTTTCCACCGTTTGGGTGGTGAAGGGAACTGTTATTCTTCCTAGCAATAAATGTTGCCTTTCATGGAGAGTTTTGAGACCTGTAGAGATGACTAGGTGTGTCATTGACACAGGTATAAGAAAGCCTTACACTACAGGCTAAATTTAAGTGGAAGGCCAGGGGTAATTTTTTTGCCTTAGCATTGACCTCACTACAAGCTAAGTTATACATCCTAACATAGTACACAGTTAAGCACAACCAATCTTAAAATCCTGAAACCTTGAAATCTTAAGCTTTCAAGAAAGAGGCAGAAGACAAAATCCTCCATAACAGTGAACATGAACAGCCAAGCTTCTGTGACTTCTTCCTGGATTTCTGTTGCATTTTCTTCTAATTAATCTAATTTTAAAAGCTCAGCCTTGGAGCCAAAAGATTTGGATTCCTGTTCCAATTCTCTGCCTTTGAACAAGTAATTAAAAAGTAAAGTGTTATGGTTTATTTTGTCAAATCTGAATGAGTCCATCAGAATGGAAGATAGGCTCTGATCCTGGGCTTTTACCACCCTTATACTAAAAACCCCCACGAAAATTCTTTGGCTTAACCTAATCTTCAAAGAAACCTTGCAGTAAGATATTTGATATTCTTGTTCCACAACTGTGAATGCTAACAGTGTGGGCATAACACAACGTCTAATCCAATGATCTTTTTTTTTTTTTCTTAAGGCTAACTGCTGGAAATAAGGAATTTACCTCACATTTTCCTTTGGAGTCAGCACTGGTGCCAGGTAATCCAAGTGAGTAACGATGGTGAAACTGCAGGCTCTTGTAAATTTGTACAGGACCACTAGATGATGCTATATAACCTTTCAATCTCTCTTACTTTCACATGCAACTGGGAAAAAAAAATCAAAAGACTGGACTAGAACTTGGTTTTAATACACTGGCAAATATGTAGGTAAGCCAAATCGTAGCACTTAAGTAAAAAAATCCAAATTCCTCTCCCAGTCAGCGATTGTTGATGGATTTAATGAGACATGTCTGATCTGAGGTACATCTGATTTTAGGACTCCTTATGCTAGATCAAAAATACTGTGGCAATGTGCTACAGAATGATTTTAAACAAACCTTTGACAGCAAAGGTACTTTTAAAAATTGGTTAAAAAATAACTTTGCCCAGCAGTTTTTATGCTGGATCAGGTATTACCTCTTTTCCTGCAGTCGAGATAATGCCTTAAGCCAGCCAAAACATCACTTGCCCAGCTTGAACTAAATCAGCTTGGTTTTGATCCAGATGAAACTTGTGCTACCAGGTAATGTGGTAGTGCACAGAAAAAGGCTGTGGCTCAGGAGAAAAGCTTTGGGGTCATTCTGACTCCTCCTATTTTTCCTATACAAAATAGCTCCTCTGTTCTTTATGACCCTTGTACACGTGATGTCTTTTATATATTTCACATCTTTGTGTCACTGTTCAAACACTAACCAAACAGTGAATCTGAGTCTCAGGACAGATATAGCTATAGATGCAGACAAGTCCCTGTCCACGTACTCACAAGTTTTCCATCATTTTCGGAAATACTGAAGGGGAGAATCCCAAATTTTGGTGTCTGGGAAGCAGACCAGCAGTTTCCTTTGACTCAAGGCGGTATAAATCTATGTGGTTTCCAGAACTCCCTGGTCAGGGGACACTCACTGCCTATGCACTACTGTGCTAACCAGGCAGTTATGGAAATAACAGTGCCATCATAGATATGCCCATTTCACATCACTGCATCAGGTCACCATTATGTGAATGGCCTGAATCAGACGAATTGGAAGGGTAATTGATGAGGGCACATGGGTTTGAGTTATGCTTTAAACTTGCTTGAAGAATTAGTTTAATATTTTGCCAAAGCTTTGGCAGTGATTACAAGATGTAGCTTTAAAAGGTTCTTCAACCAAAAGCTGCAAAACACTTCCAAAAGTTGAGTTGCCTGGCTAAATCACATTGCTTTTCTTCTTTTTGGTCTCTTTTTTTTTTTTTTTTTTTGGTGTTGCAGTGGTGAAAAGCAGTCTCGTACTCTGTAATGTCTTCTGGACTTTACAAGTCACTACTCAAAGACAAGCTCTATCCACTAGATGGACACACAATAAATTCCTAATTTTCAGGAACATGACTGAGCCAAGTTGTATACGTCACTGATTAAGTAGTAGAGGTCTTAGTGGATAAAATAACCTGTTCCTTCATACATAAATATATTTAGTCGATCTTCTCATTTACTTAACGTTGAAATGTACTAATGCAGTTGGATTACATTTGTTTTGCTCGGGGTAATTTATCCAATACATGGTCTCAAGTGACAACAAACAACATGTCAAGGTTAGTGGCATCCCTACACCCTGCCTGTCACATGGCATTCCTAGAATGACCTGCTCTGTCCCCCTGCTCCTGCTCCCCTTCCTCAAAGGAGAGCAGGGGGGAGTCTGCAGCCCCTGCTGTCCCTGTTCAGCGTTACCCTTACATGACAGAGGCGAGAGACATCTCTCTAGTGTCTCCTGCTTCCCATGCAGTTTCTTCCCCAGCCTGGAACACAGGGAGGTTCAGGAAGAATTCAGATCCTAAATTTCCCCCAAGAAGTGAGGACACACACATGGAACATTGAAGAGCCATGCATGCTGGGCTTTGCCTTGCCCCTGCAAGGCTTGCATTTCTTCCCCTGGCTCTGGCAGGCTCTGGCTCACCATCGCTGCTCCGACCTTGCTTCGTAAGGTTTGCCCAAGATATGTGGGGGAATTGGGTGACTACGCTTAGTTCTTGACTTGGCAAAGTAAAGAGGGATGGTGCTAAATAACAGCCATGTGTCCTCCATTCCTAGATAACAACATCATCTGACAGATGTCTTGAGTCTTCTGTTTCTGTATCAAAAAAAAAAAAACGAACCACCCATGTAGTAATACTATTAATTACAGCACAATGTTAATAAAAACATTCATTAACACCACTGATATTTTACAGTGAAATGACAGAAGGTGTTTCCACTGCCTAGTCATTAAGACATTGAAATATCTATCTGCATTCTTCTCTTGCTTTATATGTGGGAAAACCATTGTGCCTGTCTTTTGCATATGATAAAAGTCTTATGGCATTTCACTAATTTGAGACCTAATAATCATAGTGTTCACTTAATTCTGACCTAAAATCAAGAAACAAAATCAGCAAGTATTTGTAGTGTCGAAGAACACATATATATTATTGAACACTCTCTATAATGAATACAGGGTAGAAAAAGGTATAGTAATTCCACTTGTACGCAACTTACCCATCTCTTCTAAGATGTCATTTCTGTCCCTATTCATATCCTGTTCTTCTTCCAGTTCCTTTTAATTTACAGTCTATATTGAAGAATAGAAGACATGAAAATACATATGAAAAACATCAGACACAGGGCTGGGTTTAGTAACCCTCCACTGTTGGATTCTCAGTGTCATAGTTGCTCATATGACAGAATCCAATTCCAGTTCCCATTGTGGGACACTGCCTGGCCCTTGCCTGCAGGGCCTGAGAAGTGTCGTGCTCCTGCCTGTGAAGGTGTGTGTGTCTTTGTGTCTTCAGTGTCCCAACAGGCATGGAGCAAGCTGCGGCAAGATTACTCAACAGAGCACAGAAAAAAGGGGGTTAAAATTACCCAGCAGGCTTTTGTGAAAATGAATGGGTTTCAGGGAAATCGAGTGGACTCAGCAAACCATCACTGACAAATCCTGTCCAAGGCAACCACCACTGTAGCAAAGACGTACATTCTCAGATAAGACACAGCAGAGCAGCTGTGAAGGCTGTTGCTACTGTTGCAGAAGAGAAGAAAGAGAGATCTGTAGTGGTAAAAGTTTAGCATACTTGAATTTTAGCATTACCAGAACTGGAGCACAGGGTTTTATAATGCTCTGCTTGAGCCTGAGAGCTACTCTGGCCTGCCAAGTGAGTATGATCAGAAGTATGGCAATAAAAGTGCAAACGGTGAACAGAAGCTGCTACCTCTTTCTTACAAACTAGAGAAGTTCTGACTTACACCACTTTCATTCTCAGTAAGACTTTTCTATCTGTTGTATGTTAAGCTCATGTCCTCATCAAGAATATTTTAATATACAACTGAAATTTTGTACTTACTCCCCATATGCACTTTCAGGTTCCTGTGATAAGAAAGAAGTCTTCCCTGCACTCGGGCCCACTGTTTTCTGTTTCATCAGTATTACTTCGACAGCAGCATACATCACACACGTATATTAGAGTTCCCTCTCTATGTCTCCAAGTGCTTTATGGAGATATCAACATCCTCTTTCGGGCATGTGGGGAAATTATTTGATTTTTCTGGTATGCTGAGAAGGATGATAGCAGGAATGTTCCTTTGTCTGGGAAGTCATAAAATGGACTGCTTCACAGCTCCTCAATTTCTCATCTTTGCAGGACCACAACATTTTTTGGGGGGAACAAGTCTCTGTTGCATTATATAGACAGTACCCAATGTGCAATCCAATCTAACTTCTTTATTATAGTTGTGAAATCCTCACATACGGCCTAGAAAATGGGGCTGATACTTCAGCACTCAGACTCACAATGGATTACAAAACATCCTGCGACGAGAGAGAACACCACCGCAGCAGGTGCTGAAGAAGCCACTTATTCTTACTGAAAGAGGGATATTCTGGGCTCAAAAAAATTTTTACATGTGTCTTTTGGTGGGGTTTAATGGTAGCGAAGCCCTCAGCACTGGAGTTTTCAGTATTTCAATCTATTAAAAGTATGGTAAACAAAAAGAAAGCTGGAAGTGTGCTTCGACTCATGTAGGCATTTTAAAAATAATTAATGATTAATGGAAAGTGCATGCAAATGAAAAGTGGGTAAAAATGCCTTTTTTTCTCCCTCAAAAAACTGAACTTAATCCTCTCTGAGAGAAAGGACTTAACTTCCCTGAGTTAATGTGTTTTTCATAGCTTTTTCCAGAATTAGATCAGAAGGGTAGTAGGGGAAGAGATGGCAGTGAATGTTATCATGACTTTAGGAGACCGTGACACTTAAAGTCATGTGGTTCATGGCCAGCATCAGACAGGAGATCAGAGCGCACTGCTCTGCTCCGGGCCTCACCCTCGGCAGTCCCAGCTGAGCACAGAGACCCTTCGTTTCCAGTAACCGCAGTACTTCCTTTTGAAAGAAAAGCTCCACTGTAAAATGGGGAACATCTATTTTACTGCATTAGATAAATTATATTTTTCTTATATTTTTTCTGTCATATAAAAATTTGTTACATCCAAAGACAGCGAAGACAACTGCTGTTTTAATGAAGTCCATTCCTGAAATTTCTTTGTAGTACAATTCATTATCACTATTCAGAGAATTTCTCAAGTTATATGAAGTATTTCAAGTGAACAGAACATTGGGTTTTTTTCTAACCATGGCAGAATTAATCAGTGATTTGAAAAGATGTATTTGCTGTATAGCAGTTTATTTAGCAAAGCTTCCAAATTAAATCTGTCAGTACTCAAATCACTGTGAATAATCCTGTGCCAGCTTAGAGGATACACCGAGTGAAATGGCCAAGGAGCTCTGCTGTTCAGGGCTGGCCATTTTAATGACAATGTGAGATTTGCTACTGATCTCATTGGGGCCAAAATTTAGTACTAGGAGATGTTAAGGGATATCCCTGTAATATGAGGGTTTTTTGCTTCCTGCACATGCCTATTCCACAATTACAGGACAACGTGGAGCATGGGAAAAGAAGGTGAGTTTGGAAAGAGCGGATCACAGCTCTTTTGAGCAAGTATGGGTTTAGAGCAGGGTGGTTTTATATGCCTTCCTTGGACTTTCTGCCTCAGTAATAATGAAACCTGTGGGGCATCATGTCCTGTATATGTATTTCACTAAAAACTGATTAGTCAGACCAAACAGAAGCACTGGGATTTATTTGCTGACATGGGGACAGATAGCAAGTTAACCCCGCAGCTCAGACTCAGAGGAAAGGGACAGAGAAAGGTTCTCTCAGCAGCACACTTTCCAACCCTAAGTCATTACCTTAAGCTTAAGGCTACCCTTTAATCATGGTCTCTAGCGTTTCAGATCAATAAAGGATTATCTCAGATGTGTCCTGTAATGTTCTTATTCTCTGTGGGCAGCAGCATCAGCTGTCGAGGGTTCATGTTTTACTACGTCAATCTGAACTGGAGACTCACGGCCAGATTCTGATCTCACCTGCCCTGCCCTTACTCCACCGAGCCTGATTGTTATTTCACTTGTAATAGAATTACACCAGAATATATGTGCTGTACTGAATAAACTACTCCACTGGGACTCCAAACAAGATCAGGCTATCAGCACCTTGTCTCTGCTGTGCTTCTGCGAGATGCAATGCGTGCAGGAGGGAGTTAGGGCGGAGGAGCCCAGCATCCCCCTGGAGCTTGCCCTGCAGGAACAAGAATTCTGCTGTTTCCATTCTCCAGTCTTCTGAGACTACCATACAGGCTACAAAGGTAACGCACCAACTCTGATTTCCCAGGCACCTCCTTGGAAATGCTCCTTCCTCACACCCACCTCCTCTTCCACCCCCTGCCAGCGCGATGGCATTGAAGACGGGCTGCTTGATGGGGTGACATGCAGGTGAAGTCACCATAGAAACGGGGGCTCTGGCCTTGTTTGTACACCGAGCTGCTCCCCGGCAGCCCGGAGAGAGCACAGAATCTGTTGTAAGTATAATCACAGCTGACCGACACTGCATGTTGTTCAAAACCGTGTAAGGCAATATCAGCGTACACAAGGAAGGCTATTTAGGACAAATAATTTTCTCAGTTGCTCTTATATGTGGTCCCTGAATCAAAAGCCATGCAACGAACCTGTTATATGCACTGCTTGATACACCTACAGAGCTTTTTCCATGTACATGTACCAGGCAGAAAACATTGATATCCTGATTTTACTATTTTGATGTGTGCCAGAAGTCCTCCGATTCCTCCAAAAGCACTAGGGCATTATGTAAGAAGCTTGAATATGATCCAAGACGTAGATAACAGCATAATAGGCATGATAGAAAGCCCAACAAATTGGTAAACAAAGGATCTGATTCACTATTGATTTATGAATTTTCAGCTTGCATAAGTACAGTGATTTTCCCTAGCCTTTCCAAGTGTAAATTAACAAATAAAATGGCAACTCATCCTATTCATATGAATGAAAAAAACCCTATTTTAAAAATCACTTATGTTGAGTTCTCACAGGTGTTTAGGAGAATAAAGAACAGAGATTAATTTGCCAACATTTTCAAAAGTCCTAGTCTTACCTTTGAAAATGGCATTAACTCAGAAATTACTTAGATATGTACAAAAATCCACTGATCCTGAGATACAAGTTACAGTGGATAATTACAAGAGAGACTAAAAACAAAAAGACAGATTATCAGTAAGAAGACAACAATGAGGCAGAGAGTAATTCAGGAAGCACAACAGGTGGAAAGGCAACCAATTGTCTAACAGCAGCTCTTGGAAAATCTGTGTTGAATTTTGCATCTGGAAGCTTATGCGTATGGTAATGTGATGCCACCTGGAAGTCAGAGTCGCAAGATACAGTTCCAGCCTAAACAATTATACACATCCATAAGTCATCAAAACAAGCATCCCAAATTAACAATGAGGAAATAAAGACTAAACTAACATTAAATGAGCAATAAATAAAAAAAAAATAAACACTCTCAAGCCTCTCAACTAACAAAACGCTGACTGTTTCATCACCTGTTTCCTCACCTCAGCTGCTGTGTTTTCAATGTAAGGGCCTACGTCTCCTAGCAATCAGAGGAATTGGGCACTTCAGTGCCTTTAAAGTTGTGCAGCTTCATTTTACACTTGCCTGACTGATGCAATGGCTTTTTATTTTAAATAATGTCTTATGTTCCAGATTTTTTTTTAAATCATTCTAGTAACAGAAGGTATAGCAAGTCCAGGAGAGATGAGATATTGGTACAGGTCATTTTTTTTATTAGAAATGGTTGACCGGCACTGGCCTGTTCCAGGGCATGCTCAGTTTTGTCATTATTTCTGAACAATAGCTACAATTGTTTGCTGTGGGAATAAAAAGCAGCAGTATAAAACTTCCTGAAGCCTTCAGAAAGGCTGAATGTAATGTCTGACAGCAAAAACAGAACCTAACCTTTATTCTATAAGGATTGAGTTCTATTAAGCAACAGACCTAATTTCATCTAGTTTTATTCTCCATTGACAGAACCAAAGATTCCTCTAATTTTCATTACTCTCTCTTTTTTTTTTTTTTTTTTTTTTGTGCCTTGTCACCCCCTGTGAGGTTAAGGAACCAGCCAGGTGTTGGAATGCAAGGGTTAAACCAAGACAGGTATGACACGGTGCACGACATACAGACTTCCTGAACTGCAACATAGGAGATTCCTTGCAAATATGAAGGCTGAAGCTGTTTCCTGTACAGGAAAGTGTACAGTTTTCCACTTTTACAGTGGAAAACAGCGCGACCTAATTCTATTGGGATGAATTGTCAGGGAGGGTGCAGATGGTATTGCTGTCCCTTTGGTGCAGCATCCTGTCCCCTTGTTGGGGGTCTGTGGGTATGAGGACACAGAAGAACAGAAGGTGCAGCCTCAACATACCGCGCTATAGCTGTCTCTGGCTGAGGAGCAGCCGCTAAAGAGGAGGAGAAAAAACGAGAGAGACATGACAACCAGGACCACCGTGACTTTACATAAAGATTTGGTCAAACACGAATGCCAAAATATGCTTGTATTAACGAACTATTTGGTGCCATTAGAATGTTTCTATTTGATAAGCTGCAGGAACCTAAAATGTTATGTGTTTCTTAGCTTCGCTTTTCACCCAAGTGTTATTCGTCTTTAACATAAAGCTTTCTTCTTTTTAAATATCATGATTTGGTGCTACACAGTACATCTGGAAAGCTTGTCCCTTTCCAAGTAAATAAGAAAGGAGAACAGTTATAAAGTATACATTGTTTATTCTCAGATTACTGCTTGGTATGATAGACGTCAGGGCCATTTAGTCAACATATTAGAAATTGGTGAGTTAAAGTCTCAAACTTCCAATTTTCCATGGACAGAGAAAAAGGGCTCTAGTCTGGTGCATAATTAGTCGTGTCCAGCTCATCTGCTTGGGTAGGGAGATAAGCCGCAGCCTGTGCCAGCTGGGGCAGCGCCAGCAGCATGAACTAGCACAGCACGCTCCAGCAGCTCCTCCTTCTGCCCCAGCATAACCCAACACATTCCCAAGAGGGGAGAGCAGGTGAGTAAGCAAAGCGGTAGAAGTACAGCAAGTGCGTGCCACCCAGGCATCCTCCTGGAAAAGCATCTTCCCCAGCCTGCTTCTGAAATCTGTTATTAAAGTATTCTCTACTGAAGGCTAGGAGGTCATGCTTGGGTCATACTTTTAGGGTGTTATATAAAGGGATTTTCATCCTAATTTAGGAAAAGAAACCTATATGGCTTGAACCAAAACATTGCTTGGAGGAGAAATTCTACTTCTTTCTCTTCCTCTCCTCCTCTTTCAGTCTAGTGTCCTTTCATCTCTTGCACAACTACATACAACTAAATGCAGTCGTAGGCTGAATAAAAAAATATGTCTCAACATGAGCAAGCAATAATGGGGACTAGAAAACAAGGTATTAACAGTTCTAATTTGAGTCAAATTACTTTTAGCTATTGCAGGCAAAAAAGTAATGAAAAAGTCCTTGGTATGCTCTACCGGGGTGCATCAGGTTACCAACACTCTGCATCACAAGAAATCTAACAAGGAAGAATAAAAAAGAAGTGAAGAAAATAAAATAAGGTGGGAAAGAGAGAGAGGCAAAACTAGAGGGTGATACTAACAAGATAAGAATTTTCATATGGAGCCAGAGCAAGGGTCTTCTATTTTACTGATAGGTATCTGACTGTGGTCAGTAGTGGATGCTAGAAGAGGACACAAAAACACGTCCTGATATCTCTCCCAGACACTTTCCCAGATGAAAAAAATTGTCAGTGGGGAGTTTTTTTGAGCTACCTGTTTTGCCTTTTTTGTCCCCAAATGATTTTTCTTCCATTACTTTGTTCAATCACTTTTTAAACCCATGTAAATGCCTATATTCACAACACCCTGCGGCAGGGAGTTGAATGGCTTAACCACAAGGGCTGTTTTCTGTTTTGTTGGGTTTTTTTTATTCCATCACCTGCTTGTTTCTTTCATTCACATTTGCATCTTTGCACTACTTGTGTGGGAAGAGCCAGAGAGTAACAGCGAACCTTTTACCATTGTTTACCTTCCTTACTAAAGGTCGTAGGGACCTGCATCATGTTCCTCCTCACACACCCCCTTTCCAGCCTGAAGACTCCTACCATAGCTAGTCATTCCTTGAGCAAAGCCACTTTGGACCTTGGCTACCCGTCTCTGTACCTCACCCCCTTCCACCATGCCTGGTTTGAATGGGGGACCAGAACTGCTCTTGGTAATCAAAATCTGCCTTTATCATCGAATTATAGTGGGGCAATAATGTTTTCTGTTTGTTCTGTACTTCCCCCTAAAAAATTTCTAATATTTGATTTCCATTGTTTTGCCTACCTCTGACACGTGAGCCAAGGTATTTATACTGTTCAGCACCATGTCAGTGCTTCATTCCTGATTGGTAATAGTCAGCTGAGAGGCTCGTTTCCCATGTGAAGTTAAGATCTTCCTTTCTGTGTATTATTTCCATCCACAGGATTTTGGAGACTCTACAAGAAAATCTGATCATAAATGGAACTTTTACTGTATTAACTTTTCTGTATGGGTCTTTTCATACTGGACTTATTCTAGGGTAGATATAATTATTTTATCTATTATGTCATGACATGCTGGTGATGTAAAATGCCTACAGAGATCTAGCAGCAAATTTCCTAATGGCAATACAGCTTTTATTAGCAAAGGAGTGCTTTAGCTTGCGTAGATTATACCTATTCCCCCCAGAAGAGTAAATTATATGAGTAGAAGCATTTTTGTGCCCATCTCAATTTTTATAACTGTGTCAGCACTGAAGTTTTAGCCAGAATAGAAATTTTGGAAGTAAAGTCAGCAATTCCAAATCACACTGGGAGATGGGTAAATTTTTCTACCATAAGGTTGGTCTCTAGTCTTAGACTTATGGCCTGACACTACAGATGAAGATAATCTGATGACCTGGTTTTCATTTGGACAATACTATGACAAAATAAGGATCTGTATCTTCCTAAAAGCACATTAAAACTTGTTGTAGGTGGTATGACATGTCATCGCATGCCATTTTTGCCTTACTGTGGAAAGTCCATCCAGGGATCTCATCCATGGAGGGAGCAGAAAGGGTGCTAATTGCTGTCCAGTGCTTAAAGGTAGGGACTGCTGTATTTGTCCTTCTGGAGGATATTGTGCAGACAAAATGTTATGTTATCATGATGAACTCATCACTGCTATTCTGTATATTCACTGAGACAAGGAGCTTAGGTGTTCTAGAAGAATCTATCCACCACTTTCAAAGGAAAATTTCTCAGCCCCAACTCCAGAGATATTTTGTATTTTCATCCCTCATGTTTCAGCAAATTATTCTGTTTAGTTGGTACGACTGCAGTCAATGTTTATGAGTTTCAAAGGCCTAACAAAGCATTAAATAGTATGTATTTTTAAAGTAGCTTTTAATTCCCTGTTTTTTTTCTTATTCAGCATAAATGTTTAATTTCCTATTTTCTGATTGTCCTCAACTTATCACATCTACGTACATCCAGTTCACGCAGTCCCTGGGCTCAAGGCTGGAGGACGAGCATCTGCACAGGGGAGAGTACCTTTCCACATCCCAGGATATGCTGTTTTAGATGTGTTGGATCCTGCTCATCATACCAGGAGAGGTAGAGAGGACTGGGGCAGGAGCAGCTGGTCTCCCCTGAGCCTGCCCTCCCCCAAGGGCTGCACAAGGACCTCACAGGTATGTGTACATATATGTACATACAATATATAATACCATGCATATATATGCCTATTTTATATGTGTTCTCATGTGTGTATGTACATGCATTTACATATGTATGCATGTACGGTATATTTGTGTAGATATATATTTTGTATATAGATGTATGTATAGATGTATGCATGTATGTATATGCTGGTATACCTATGGGCACAAAATCCTCAGTTAATTATCCCTCAGGAGGAATTTCCAGCCTGGAAAAACAGTCTTCCCCTGGCTGGAGCGAAGTGCTGTGCCAGGATGGGCGCCCCCCCATGCCTCTCCCCCCCTGCCAAGGAAGCACTTTTGGGGATAGAGACAGAGCCCAGGACCTCACCTCACCTGCCAGCTGCTGCAGGAGGAATGAGGAGGACCCCAACTTGAGCACTGCTTTCCCCCAGCCTGTTCTTGCTGGGTGTTCACACAGACACAGGTGGGTCCAGGACACTCCCACGCACAGCCATCAGATGGAAATACTCTCTCCTCAGAGGGCAGGGGAAGAGAAGGGAAAGGAAAGCCTTTTCTGATTTTCTTTGTCTCTATTTGGGAAAGACTTCAAGCACAAAGGCTTAAGAGCCTTCTAAGGTGTTTCAGAGCAAAGATAAATTCACCTCGTGATAAAATAAACAGGTGAAACAGATGACCATCGCTGGGGTTTGCCCACAATAGGACTAAACGGCCACTGGCACGTTGGTCCCCTTATTCATGCGAACAAATAACACCAGGGGATGATCTCCAGTAGAGCAGAGCGGGTTGCCTTTGTTTCTACCCTTGCCGGTGGTAGTGGGCTGCTGTCAGTGGGATGCAGCGAGGGCCCGTCGCGCTCCCAGCGTGGGTGAAGGTGGCGAACAAAGGAAAATCCTGTCATCGTCCCGCTGCTGGTGCAGAAGGCGCCCGGCATCCCTGCCTGGTCAGAGCAGGCTCCCCTGAAGAGAACACTAAATAATTGATGAGAATCGATTGCCGGGATGCGATGGAAGGGGAACCGGGCGCATCCCTTGCACGCAGCCTCCTCCTTCCCCCATTGGCGCTGTAATCCTGTTCCACCATGTGCAGAGAGATAAGGGGACGCAACTCAGCCTTCAGGCCTGGGCGGGGTTCTTGCCGTTTAATCTTTTCTTTTCTCTTCCCTCCGCTGCTTTCCTCCCTCCCCTCCCCCCCCCCCCCCCCCCTTTCCGTCTCCCAGGCCCAGTGAGGTCAGCTCATGAATATTGCTTCATTTTCCTGAGAGGCTCTGGCAGCGCCGGGTACCTCGTGTGCGGGTGCCCGTCTCCCTGTGCATGCATTTCGCCAGCCCGGCAGCAGACAAAGTGGTGGTGAGTATTGCGGCCGCTTTAGATCCAAGCCTTTTTGTTTTTCTCTAAAAGGGAACGTTATTCGGGATTCGGATGCAACAAACCCGCCAGGGATGAAAGGAGGACCTGCGAAAATCCTCCCGCGCCTTTAAAACCCGGACAAAAGGCAGAAGCGGTCCCAAACCTCAAGGCGCGGTTGCGAACTGGGATCTGGGAAGGGGAGAGACGGGCGCCCGGCCGGGGGGGCGGGGGGCCGGAGCCGGGGGGAGCCCTGCCTGAAGGCCCGGGCAGGGCAGGGCGGGGGGGATCCCCACGCCGGCGGGTGGAGCCACCGGACTTTTCCCCTTTTGTTATTGCCGTTTGTTTACGCGTTTTTGGTTGGTTTTTTTGGGGGTCATGTTTTTTTTGTTTGTTTGTTTTGGATTTTTCCGCCCGGGCACCCCCTTCCCGGCAGGAAAACCTGCGGAGGCGCCGCGTCCCGGCGCCACGTGGGTTTGCCGCTGGGGAGGAGGCTGGGTCGCCGAGCTCTGTGAGGACGGGGCTGTCGGGCTTGGGCTCAAACGGGACTGTGCTAGTTAAAAGAGAAAAAATAAAAACCAAACAAACCCAACCCCCCCCAAAATAATCGGCCAAGGGAGCGGTAGGCGGCGGCCGGTCCCGGAATTGGGGGCACCGGCGGTGCTCCCGGCGGATCGCGGCTGAGGCCAGTGGCTTTGCTGCAGGGAAACTTCCCGGAAAGCTCCAGGTATAGCGTAGGGCTCCCGACTATTATTTTAAATTTAATTTTGGACGGTAGGTACAAGGCAGAGTAAGGGGTAGGACGCGGGATCTAAGATGAGTCCTGGCTTTTCGCAGTTTCTTTGGGTTTGGGTTTCGAGAGTGACATTTTGTACCTGTACGGCTCTGAACAACGGTGGTGTGGGAATTCTGTTTGTCTTGCTTAGCAGGGATGCAAAGCAAATCTTCTACAAGATAAAAGATATGTGATACAAGTGTAAGTTTTGATAGATTTACACTCCCATGCTCCCTTTTTACTAATTAATACCTGGGAAGTTTCTGGCAAATTGTGTCATTTTGAGCATTAATTTCCAGAATATTGGTTAAAATCAGTGCAGTTGAGAGGAAACCCCGTGCTCCTGCCAGTAAGAGCAGAGCAAACACAGCCTTATTGTCTGGTATGTTCCAGGGAGTAAACCAATTGTCAGGGTACCGTATAATGTCTACACTGACTTTGCCCAGTCCTGTTTCTTTCTTTATTCCCTGCTCTAGTAGGGAACGGCTAAGCCATGTTCTAGGAGGGAATCGTCAGGCCGTGTTGGGAATGCTGTCGTTTCTACTTTTGCTCATGTTTAAGGACAGTTGAATAAAGGCTATGCGAAAACAGTTTGTGGATCACAGCCATTATTTTCAGGATATATTAAGGAACATTAACAGCATGATATGGCTTTTAACAGCCCTTTTAAATAATCTGTTGGGGCCTCGATAACTCCAGTTTTGTCACCATGGGGGAAAATTGCCTTGTGAGCACCCTTCGGCGAATACCACATAACACCACGTACTGGCTGAGGGTGTATTCCTTGCTTCCTCTGTCTTGCAAATTATGCCTCAGTTCTATGTCAGCATAACCAGTAACAAACCTGGATCAGTCCGTAAGTCCTGACAATGCCTCTGGAAAACAAACTGGGACAAATCTGCACTTAGACACTGATTGAAGGGCCCCTTTCCTTTACGGCTCTCGATTCCCGGGTTTCGGAGGCCTAACGTCACCCTGGAAGAGCCGCTGTCAAAGCGGGAGGCAAATCTGTTGTTGCTTCCACGTGTGCAGCCCTTTGTACAGCAGCCTGTCCGCACTGGGCTGGGACGGACGGACACCTGGAAGGGGCATCTGAGGAGGCAGGCAGGTGCAGTGGCAACCCAGACCGGCACTCGGTTTGGCAGCGAGGGCGAGCGAGAGGGAAGGCAGCGTGTGGATGGAAATTGAGCTGGGATGCGGCACCCGGTCGGGGGAAGGGGTCGGCGTCGGGTGGGAAACCGCCCCAGGATGCAGGCGGGTGGCAACGGATCCGCCTCAGGCGTGCAGCGGGGGGTCCCGGCCGAAAGCCCCTCGCTCGGGGTCGACGCTGCGCTTCAGCCGGCCGGCTCGACCCGGCCGCCGGTGCCGGCGGGCCGCGGGGCAGGGCTGGGGAGCCGGGGAGTGAGGGGTTTGGGGCGGGGGCACTGCGGCGGCAGGCAGCTGGCACGCCGACCGCGCCAGCTCCCCGCCGCCCCCGGGCTGCCCGCCCCGTCCCCACCCCGACCGTCTTCTCCGCTTCTCCTCCCCCAGCTCTCAGGGCGGCGGCGGCGGGGGAGGCGGAGGACGCCGCCGGTGATGGACGTCTCCCCGAGATAGCCGCCGCCATGAGCCAGCCGCCTGCAGGGGGCGCCGCCGCCGCCGCCGAGCCTCGCCTCCACCCCGAGGGCAGCAGCGGCAGGAAGCAGCAGCGAGCCTCGTCTCCGGCCAGGGCCCGCGACACCCCCCCGCGGCCGCCGCCCGCCGCCGCTGCCGCCGCCGCCTCCCGCGCCGCGCCCGCCGTTGCCGCCGCCGCCGCCGCCGCCAAGGCCGCCTCGGCGCGCCCGCCGCCGGGCCCGGCCCCCAGAGCCGCCCGCGGCCGCGCCGCCGACAGGCCCGGGCGCGGCGCGGGGCCGCCGGGAGCTGTCCAGCCCGGCGCCGGTGCTGAACCGCCGCCCGCCGCCGCCGCCGGCGGGAGAGGCGCCGCCGAGGAGCCGCCGCCGCGCGCCGCCGAGCCCGCCGCGCTGCGCGCCGCCGAGGAGGCGCCCCCTGCAGGAGGCGGCGGCGGCGGGGGGGAGCGAGAGGGGGCGGTGGCGCCGCAGCCGCCGCCGCCGCCGCCCAAGCACTGGCGGGGGAAAGCGGGGCGGACGCCGCTGAAGGGCGCGGGGGAGGCGGCCCCGGCGCCTCCATCTTCTTCGGGCGCGGGGAAGGGCCGCGGGGCGGCGGGCGGCGGCGGGTTCTGGAAGGAGGGATGCCTGCAAAGTGAGCTCATCCAGTTCCACCTCAGGAAGGGGCTGGCGGCGGCCGCCCAGATGCAAACCAAGGGCAGCAACCACAGCAGCAGCGGCAGCGCTTCCTCCGCCTCCTCCTCCGCCGCCTCCGCGGCCGCCGCCCCGGTCGAGCCTCCCCCGGCCGCCCCCGCCTCCTCGCCCTCTGCCATGGCGGCGGACGGGGCGGAGGGGCTGCGGCAGGGCGAGGCGGACGGCGGCGCTGGGAGCGGCGCCCCCGAGGGCTCCCTGAGCTCGCAGCTGCAGGAGGAGATGCAGGAAGAGATGGAAAAGCTGCGGGAGGAGAACGAGAGCCTCAAGGTAAGGGGCCGGGGCGGCGGTGGCGGGGGCCGGGGCCAGGGCGGCGGCGGCGGGGGTCGGCGGGAACCGGGGCCGGGGCGGGCCGGGGGGCGCCGCCACCCCCGCCCCGGGAGGGGCCTCCCCGGCCGCCCTCTCCCCCAGCACTAGAGCTGGAGGCAGAGTTAAGGCGGCCCTGTCTCTGAACGTGCGGGCAGTGGCACTTTTCATTGCAGTGCTTTTAATGAGCTGGGTTGTATTTAGCTGGTGTCTCTGCGGGGGGAGCTCCATTTTGGCTGCCTTCCCCTCTACCTGCTGACATTTGTGCTTTGCACCCACCTGTTGCACCCCTGTCCTCTTCTCACCCTGGTGCCAGAACGAGATAGATGAGCTGAGGACAGAGATGGACGAGATGAGGGACAGCTTCTTCGAGGAGGACGCTTGTCAGCTTCAAGAAATGCGCCACGAACTGGAGCGAGCCAACAAGAACTGCCGGATCCTTCAGTACCGGCTGCGCAAGGCTGAGCGCAAGAGGCTCCGCTACGCCCAGACTGGCGAGATCGATGGGGAGCTCTTGCGCAGCATGGAGCAGGACCTCAAGGTACAGACGCGAGCAGGTGTCAAGGGAAGGGAGTGCCTCAGATGGAGACACAAGTGTGCACTCGGTCCTTATGACTCAGGGATTTCCATCTGTTCTGTCGCACACTGTGCACCCAATGGAGCCCGTAGGATAGCAATGGCCAAGCTTAACTTGGTAACAGAAGCCTTTTAGAATGTAGGTAGGCTATTTTCAGCTTCAGTCCAATAATTTTTTGTAAATAAATGCAAACAGTGATTCAAATGCAAAATTGGATCTAGGGGTTTTGGATCTTTTATGATGAATGCAAAACATACCCTACCACTGCAAAATTAAACCAGCCTCACTGAGTCGCCCCATTGACTTTGAGAGGATTGCTGTACTCTTCAGTAAAGATTTCACAGGACTGGTAGATTCAGTACTTGCAGAGCCACAACATGAAACCCTGACTCTGTTGGCGCCAGTGGAAAAACTGCTGTTATCTTCAGTGAAGGCAGGATTTTCCACATCCACCTGAAACCACAGACACATCAAATTTCAATGTGTAATCAGCTGTATTTAATCCGTAACATCGGAATGAGCCACAGCCCATTGTTGAGAAAAAGTGTCAGTCCTTATTTAAAGATTGTTGTTGGCAAAATATCCATCATCTCCATTGGAGATTGGTGCAGTTATAGAAAAAAACCCTTTCTTGCACCAGTTGGAAGTTGTTTAGTTTCCGCTTCTGTCCACTAGACTTTGTTAAGGCTCCTACTGAATCAGGACTCTCAAATTTTTCCCAGTCGACTGGTCATCTCCCTCCATTTCTCATGGAGGTACAAGGCCTGTGTATAGCAACATTTGTCCACTGTATAGAGCTCGTTACCTATGGCTTGTTAGATTCAGTGGGCTGTAGTTGAAAATGCTGATTTAATATATGATCAGGAACAAGGTCATTCTTAAACTTCTTTCTGATAAACATAATGGATTGAGAGTCTGTTATTCCCAAGCCTGGTTTGTAGACTTGGATCATTTTTTCTGAAAGTTTTCCAGCTTATCATAATTCTTATTAAAATAAAGACACCAGTCCAAGCCATGTTCCAGTAATTTTCTCACTCAAGCCATTTCAAATGCCAATATCCTTTGCTTGCTATTCCTTTCCTGTGCATATTCAAACCCCACATTTGCTACTGTGACAGTTCTGTAAGTGCAGCTGTTCACATGGCTCCTGACAAAACAGTGTCTTCCTGGTCAGAAGCAAAATGACCCGTGTCAGGAGTCAGATGGAATTGCTGATCGAAGCAAGGGACATTTTCTACACTCAGAATGACGCCTAGGTGAATATTTGAGACACGCACCTTTGCAGGCAGAATTTGAACGTGAAGCTTCATGTCCCAAGTGAACATTGCGATTCCAGCTTCTAGAGCTGATTTCTTTGTTGGCTCAACGTTACTTTGTACTAGCAAGTAATACATGAGCGGGGCCTGGGGGGGAAATGGACTCTGTGGTGAGTTGCTCACCTGCAGTATAGGAGATGTTAGCTAAGGCCTTAGGTTGAGCTGGGCAAAGAGCTCACCTTGATTAGGATTTTCCCCCATGTCTTTCCAAGTAACCATATAACTGACTGTTTGGAAAGAAATAGTGTTATTGCAAAGCGTTCCCACAGATCACAAATGTGTTCTGCTTTGGATTACGGATGAATGTCTAATGCCAAATTTCTGCCAAATTGCATTCCAGGTGCTGGCTAAGTGTCATGGTAATTCACGTGCAGTTCTCTGTAGTGTTCCCGAGTCCTCTTCTGAAGCATTTCTATCCAAAATAACATTGTCCGTTTTGCATGGGTAATATATTAGGGGACTTAAACTTTTGGAGATACAGCCATGTGTATAGTGGTATGAAAATGCATATTGCATGAGTGAGTCCCATTTCCCATGTGATCTAGAATGCTCTGTAGGATTTCCCCACATTAATTGCTTCTCCACCAAATTTTGTGTCAAAAAATCACTAACAGTAATGATTTTGTTATTTGGTTGTATTTACTGGTACAGACTATATCTACGGACTGAAGACAGATTCTGACAGGATGCTGTTAAAAATGTCCCCCACGATTTTCCATTTGCTTTGGTTTGGCAACCAGATGAGCAGTTTAATACCGAGTATAGGAAAACACATCAAGATATAGCCCTGTGGTGTGATTCTGAGCTCATCCTGCAGTCTCTTTGGAGTATGGTTATAATTGAAATTCCTCGCCACTCTCTCTTTCTGTTGGGCATTATGTGTCTTGAGTGTGCATGCAGTGGGGGAGGTTATTGAATGATCTTGTGCTACACTGCAGTGTTGTATCAGTAATTCACACACACTGGGTTTCTTGTGAGGGGAGGCTGAGTCACTAGCTGCTCTTGTTTTCTGATAGGTCCGATTCTTCTAGACTGCTTGCTTGCAATTATTTTTTTCTTTAGAGTTTTAGTATGTCAAAGAGAGTTCTTTGACATACAGACATAAAGATGGTCCTAGTGAAAGCCATAAAGGATAGCTCTCTGAACTCCCCTAGCCAATGCTAAGAAGGATTAATTATACTTTCCAATGTCCTAAAAAAGCAGGAAATTAGGCCTTTCAAGCTATGTGTCTAAATCGCCATCATAACAGTGATTAGTGTATATTTAAATATTTTTGGTGCACGATTACAGTTTCTGGTGGTTTCACAAAGTACAATGCAAGTGGCTTGGATGGCAAAATTCTCATTACTTTACATGAAGAAGAGAAATTAGGTCTTGACATATGCCTTTTAACTCTATTCCTGTGAAAATGCATTAAAAAAAGAAAAAAGCAAAAACCTTAGTGTTCCTTTTCATTTAAAATATTGGACATCAATTTGGTTGACACAAGGTCAGTAAAAACATTGTCTGTTCATGTTTTACTATTTAACTTAACCACAAGTAGTAAATATCAGATAATTAGATTAACTGTCCATGAAGGAGAGAGAAACTAGCAAGGTCCAAATAAAGATGTGTCTGTTTGTGGTCCTATAATAGGCCCAGGTAGGGTAGGCCTGGAGATGGTGGGCCCTGCTTTGAGATGCTTCTGCAAGTCGAGTATTGGAAGGGCATATGCCTTAGTGCATTGAAAAACAGAAACTATTGAGGGAAAATAGATGCTGCACTGTCTCCAGGAATAATGAAGGTCCTGTTTTACTGTTGACATAACAGGATCTAAGAAGGAGTTGTGGTTTAGTGTCTAATGTGGTTTCCAGTGAAGTCCATAGGAATAATATACCATTTTTTGGTAGGAATCAGCTTGAATTTGGAATAATTTAGAATTCTATCTGTAGATGTCCTTGTCTACATGGGTCCTTTCATACCGCTTCCATCAAAACAATCAGAATTAACCTGTAAATGGTTGCTTAGGCACTAAGCACTGCAGCAGTAATTCTTTCTTTTTTTAATCTTTCTTCTGAAATATCATTCATTTCATTTAGGTTGCAAAGGATGTGTCGGTGAGACTTCACCATGAGTTAGAAAATGTGGAAGAAAAACGTACTGTAACAGAAGATGAAAATGAAAAATTAAGACAGCAGCTTATAGAAGTTGAAATTGCCAAACAAGCGCTACAGAATGAACTGGAAAAAATGAAAGAGGTTAGTGTTGCTATTCTACACAAAGTACTTGAAGTTCTGAAATTATTATTGCTGAACTAATTGGTTTTCTCCCTATAGCTTGTTTTGGGGCACAAAATGTGTCAGGCAAAAGTTGACAGTTGCCAAGAGTGCTGAAGTACAACTTGGTGACTGGGAAGCTGAGAACAAACTGAAATATTTGGTGTTTCGAAGGCGAAACAGAAACCACACTGTGGCTTTGTTTTTCCTACACAAGGAGGGAAATGTGGAACTGATGGTTACAGAGTTCAGAGGCTTTGAGACATTGTACTTGTGTTAAGATACATGCAGAAAGAGTGCTGAAGGGAGTCAGAGGCATCTGACTTTGCAGATGATGTTCCCCACAGGTTTTTACAAACACCAGTATTTTTCCCTTGTTAAATGCTACTAGGGACTAGCAGGCACACTGAGACTGGGGATTAGCCACCTCCCCATCTTGCTTACTCGTGCTCTTTTGGAAGTACTGGAGAGTGAGAGACTCTACCTGGCCTTTCAGTCAAAGCGTAATTTTACATTATATCTAATTCATCTTCATAATTACTCCATTCGCCATTATACAGATGCAAGATACCGTGCCATTAAGTAAGCATAAAATTGTATTGCAGCAGTAATAGCCTGGCCAACAGACATAACAAAGCACGCAGTAAAAAGAGAAACTGTTGACTGAGAATGACTTCTCAAAACAGATTTTAGAAGCAGCTCTCCAGCTCATTGTTTAAAGTTCAATGAACGACACTGATTTTCACTTTTAGTAATATTCCCTAGCAGGAAGGCCAATGTCTACTTTGACCTTGTATGAAGCAGAAGAGATGTATTTCAGTGTTTAAGAAAGGCAGGAAATTTTCAGTTGTATGGCAAATTATAGTATTTTTAGGAACTGCAAGTTCTTACTCTAAGTGATGTAGTATTAAAAATGTTCATGTTTTCTTCACAGGAACTGAATTTCAAACGTGTTAGTAGAGGATAAACAGGTGGTTTTTTTTACTTTTTACTGCTTTTCCAGATAATTGCAGAGTTGAAAAGGGCATGAAATTGGAGCCTTATTCAGCTTCCCTCTCCTCTGCCTGAAACTTTCTTCTGTTTTCAGTCTAGTTTCTGCCATCACATCCAACACCGTTTCCGGGAGTATCTTCTTTATGAGAGCATGATCTTTCTGTAATTACCCATACAACTTGTTGTTAAGCTTGACTTTACTCCAAGTTTTCGATTTTTCTTGTCCGTTCAGACTCTACTTTCTTGTAGATTCCCATTTCTGGATCCTTTCCTCCTGCCCTGTGATAGTTTGTACCACAGCAAGCTTCTGTTTCTTACGGATCTTCAGGTTACAATGAAGTGTAGTGGCAATTTAGTAGCTTATGCTCTTTGGGAGCTATGTAACTGCAGGAAATTAACCCAATAAATAGGCTTTTTTGCCTCTGTTATGAGTAGTCACTTTCTCCTTATCTTGATTCTTCCCTCTGGCCCACTGTGCTGAACTACAGTCTGCTGCTCTCGTACTGCTCTCCACTTCTTTCTGTAGCTTAGGTGTCTTCCCCTTCCCCCTTTGTGGTTGGTATCAGTGGAAGGATACTTGGGACTCCAGAAGAAAGTGTCATGTCATGTTTAAGCTAGGGGCTCTCCTACACAACACTATTTCCATGAAGCTGAAACAGATGGATGATTCCCAATGGTACAGAATGGGAGCACTGAGCCAGAATGGAAAAATGCAGTAAGAATTTACACCAGAGCAGAGGTGGAATGGACAAAGAGTCAGAAATACATCCTGATACTGAAGCGGAGAGGAGAACTGCCATACGCAGTCATTTTATGTGTCATCATAATTAGGCAGGAGTTTTCATTTATGCATTTCAAACAGGCTGCTGAGTCCCCTTCAGTAGGAGAAGGCTGCTTTTCAGGCTAGGACTTTCAGCGCAGTATGGGGAAGCTGGAGGATGGTTGAGGTGGTGCAAGTCAGAGAAAAGCAAGTTTGAAGTGAAGCCAAATTATTATGCAATTTGCAAGCATGCCATGACTTGGGGGACCAATGGAAGGGTGCTTATGAAGAACACTAATTTGAATTAGAAATTCTTTTTAATTTGAAATTTATAATTTGTGAAGAAGCTATGAAAATGTTAACATGAAACAACCATGAAAACCACCCAAAGCAGTCTGAAGTGCATTAGAATTTTTCTGTGACAAATAACCTTTTCTTCTTCTTTGGCAATTGGAGGTTTCATGCATCTTAAATGTCATTGTCATATAGTCATAATGTTCATTTTCTGTTTGCTTGCGAGCTATTTCCTCCAGATTCATGGGTTTAGAACCCTTTCTCATTTCAGTACAGCCATTATAACGAATGCAACCTCCTGATTAAGGAAGTTCAACCCAGCATAAATAGGAATGCAGATTCAAGACCTTTTGTCTGGATTGTGATCTTCACTTTACTGAGCTTAGAATTAATGAGAGAGTTAATCTCCAAAGACAATGAAGCATTTTTATTTTACAGCATAATAACAGTGCTCAGAGTATGTAATGACTGATTTCTGTACTTTTATGTCATCGAATGTACTGCAAAAACACAAACCTTCCCATTCTTCTTAAAATCTGTTTATGTATAATCGCCATGGGAAATTTGTTCTCCTTTTATAATGAACAGTGTGAGATAGCAGAGAATGGTTAAAAGACTTAACAGAAAACATTGGAGGCAGAAGCGTAATTTATTGTTAGGTAGTCTCTAGAGCAGGGCCAAAGCCAAAGTTCTCTCTGTGTAGATTCTATATTGTTTTAAAAAGCATGGTAGACTTGACTGGAAACATGTATAAAAGATAAGTGCTAGCAGATGTGTTTGTGTAGAGTAAAATCTAGAGTTCTCCAGTGAACATTTGGGTGATTATCGACTTGTGAATGTATTTGTCCATTAATATACAGAGAAAATTTCTGTTTACTTCCTTGGTTTGGAGCTTTTGAAAAAAATAATGATGATGTATTCCATGAAAAATGGAGATTTTGTTGATGGCAGCAGAAGCTTGCAAACATCCAGGATTTGGAAGGTATTCCAGCAAAGCATACATTTTCTATCAGTTACTCTTACTTTCAATCCCCCAACCTGCAGCTATTTCATTTAGTCTTATTCCTGCATACATCCACATGGAAACACAAGGTTTTTAATATGCATTGTCAGTTCTCAGAATTTATTGGTAGCAACTGCTGCTGATCTCCTCTTTATTATTTGTTATTATTAATTGTTATGCTTTTTGGGAAGCTGAAAACAAGCTAGAGAAATTGCTTCCTAGAAGAAAGAGAAACCAGCTGTAGCTAAATTTAACTTGTTGAGATATTAAAAAAAAGTTAGTGAGTTGTTAATTAATTAATTAATTAATGTTTATTAATTTGATGGTAACAGTTTGTTGAAATCTAGCTAACTCTTGTAGAGCTTTTTGTGATAGTAGTATGAACTAAGAATTCATTCATTTGCTATAGCTATGTAGGAAATGCCCAATTAGCCATGCTTTAGGTGATTCGTCGTGAGAAAAATGAAGTAGGGGGGAAATATGAGAGATGTACTGGACCCTGGGCTTTACAAATCCTCACTGCAATGCAGAAATATAATTACAAAAGGCACAGTGTTTTTCAGAGACATATGTCTTTCTGGATAGAAATAAATGGCTATGCTAGTGCTCCAAGCTGGGCAGATGCAAGGCAGCTCAGTTCTTACAGCCACATTAGGGCGATGTTGTCAAGCTACCATTTTCTTGTGCGATAACCATGGCTACACAGAATATGAACTAGAGGTGTCTTTTGTCCTGTCAGTTCAGACTGCAAGCAGAGGAGTTTATGCCTCCCTACATGGATCTGTGTTTTGGTGGAGTGGTGCCTGTCTTGTCAGTCTGTTTTGCACGTTGCATGGAAATGGAAGAAGGCAGCAGGGTCTGGGGAACCAGGCACTGGAGCTGGGAGGATGAATCTGAATTCTCTTCTTGATTTTGATACTAACCTGCTGTGGGACCACGGGAAAGTAATTACATTTTTCTGCTTACTCTTGCAACCTTAACCTGCCCTGTTTATGCACAGATTAGCCCTCCATATATCTCTGAGTGCTCAGGCTGCACAGAAATCAGGAGGGTAGCTGGAAATTTCACAACAAAAGCTGCTGTAAAAAAAAAAACACAAAACAACCAAACAAAACCCAAACAACTCCCCCCAACCAAAAACTGGAGAGCTGTGAAAACAATTGTTAAGGGGTGATCCTGTTCCAGTCCCCTTGATCACCAATATCAGCTTGCTCACTATGTCTCTGATAAAAATCCAGTCACTCCTTTCTCACAGACCTTTCCCTCTCTAAGCCCCTTCTCTTGCCATTTAATCACAACCACTTATTTCCAGTCTTTCTCCTATAGCTCACAAAGTCTCAGATTCTCCAGAGTCTTTCTCAGACTTGATTCTGTGTCTGTTTTTTTCCTTTTCCGTCTTGTAGTAGTGGCTATTTAGCTGTCTTCTGGTTCCTAAGTCCCAGTCTTGTCCTTTTTCTTCTCATTCCCGCCTTCCCTGCATCCTTCCAACTATTCACAAATGTCCAATCTCCTCTCTAGAGTTCAAGTCTTTTCCATTTCATTTTCCTCTTATTCTACTCTGAGTATATTATGCCCATTTCTTAGTTATATCTTCTCTTCTCTGTGAAATTTGTCCTTTTCCCATGATTCTTCCAAGCCCTCGTATAAATCTGTCAGCTCCCTTGGTTTGTTGTGCTCCTTTCCTTGTTTCCAAGACTTAGCTCTTCACTTTTGCATCTGGACCGAGAGCAGTGGAGGATCACTTACTGTGCTAGGAAACAGCAACTATATCACTGTGAGCGCTGGAGGAAAGGTTTCTGGTTCTAATGCCTAGCCTCAGCTTTATCTAGGCCTGCATGGGGCAAAAATTGCAGGACTAGTTAGGCCTTGCCTTCTGGCCTGGAGTTGGAACATAATCTGTCAGCTGGAGAAGATGTGCAGGTTGATAGCTGGGGTGGGAGAGTTGTGGTAATTTGTAAATACCAAATTTCCAGCAACTTAAACTGGTAAACTCCAAGAAATAATTACCTGGTAATGTATAGAAATGGAAGATTTCTGAAAGGTTACAGTGTGGCCAGTCATGATTTGGATGAATTAGAAAAGTATGAGGTACATATTGTATACAGACACAAAAATGTTCCAAAGCATGCAAACCAGAATATTATCTTCTTGGAAAGAGCTGAATAATTTTGCTGAAATTTTCCAAAATATTTACAATGTTGATAACTTATTCTGAGCCAAATGCTTGGCATGGAAAATCTGCAACATCTAAAATGTGGTGAGGTTGTAAGGAACCAGAAACAAGTTTCATAATGGGTGGTGGTTTGCAGCATTTCCAATAGGCAAGGCAACCATATCCAACAGTAGCATTATGTTTTTGGATGCTTTCAGAATCAAAACTTTCTTGTCTGCTATTTATCTTGGTCCCTTCTCTCAGGACCTTAAACTTCACCATCTCACAGTTGGGGCTGCCAGTGACACCCATTGGCCATCAAACCCCTGACCGATGCTTCCTTATTTGCAAGAGGTCCATGAGGATGATTCCCACAGCTGACTTGTTTATCGCCTGGGGCACAAATTGTCTTCAATCCATTGTAGAAATCATGTGACATTTTCTAGTTGTCTGAAAAACACTTCATCTATTTCCTCTTACTCATTCAGATGGTCTGTAGAAGACACCCCAAACGATGCCACCCATGCTTATCTGTCCTTTGGTTCTTACCCTTAGCTCGCAGCTGGCCCACCTCCCATTACAAGGCAATGCTACATGCAATTGAACTGCTCTTTTGTGCAGAGCACAACCCTTCTTCCTCACCTTTAGAGTCTGTATTGATCCATGGCTGCACTCTAGGCATGTGAGCTATCCCATCATTTCTCTGTGATCCCAGTGAGGTCACAGCTCTGTAACTGTGGATGGATTTCTAGATCCTGTTTTTTTCCCATGCTGCATCATACAAGTCACTGGAGATGGGTACTTGGTTGTGCTGCCTTGAAAGGGAAAGTTTGAGCTGTTTACTGTTTCCCAAGCACTTCCTCATTGCACCTCATGTTTTCATTTCTCTTCAGAGTTTGAGCCTTATTTCAGTTTGAGCTGGTAATGGAGGGAGTAGGGACAAGGTAGAGAGAGATGAGACAGTAGTACACCTGCTGATGTGGCTGATCAGCTTCACAGGATCAGTGTAGTAAGTGGTACTCTTCGAAGAGTTGCAGTAATTTACTTGCTCCTGGCACCAGATGGCAGCAGGGGAGGGTTTAATAAGTCCCTCACAAGCCCAGTTCCTTCCTGGGTCTTTTGGAGTATCCAAATACCAAGTCTATCAGCAACACTTCTACTAAAAGTGCCTTTAAGCAGAGGGTTTCCTTGATGTGGAATCTCAGTTTGTTGCCTCATGAAAATTCAATTTGCTTTGGTGAAAAGAACAACAGGATAATGAGGAGGCTTTTTAAAAAAGAGGTGAGAAACAAGTCTCTGCCTGAGTTTGTACAGGAAAAAGCAAAGTCCTCTGTCTCCAAGTGTGACTCAGTGATTCTCTAAGCGCCACGTCCCTGCAGATACAGAACCAACAGTTACTTCTGTCAGACTTGCTTATGTGAAATTGTTACCTTTGGTATCATGCCCAAACTATTTTCTTCCTTTAAAAACAGTACTCAGCAGGGATGCTATTAATCATCTGTGAGGGTGTGACTCTGACATCTTTGCTCAGAGCACACTACGATTTCACAGTGAGCAGAATAAGCGGAGTTTGCTTCAGTTTAGTTCTTTGAGAAAAGTATCATAATGGAGAAAAAAATTAATTTCTGTTACAAAACCTGTTGTAGTAATTCTCTGAAAATGTCATGCCATAAAGAGGAAAAAAATTATGGGCACTTGAGAAGTAGTTTACACTTAAACCTCATAAAATTACATTTTAATTATGTATCGGCCACCAGCAATTCACATGAGCCATTTGCTTCAAGACAGTTTATCAAAACTGAAAATAAACAGCCTAATGGTCAATAATAATATAGCTCTAAAACATATGTAATAAATAGTGAATGATTTCAAAAGAATGAAACTCAAAAAATATCTTATTGTGAAGAGGTTTTGTGAGTAAAGATGCCTTGAGGTGTTTTTTTTTTCAGAGAGTCATCGAATCCAGTGTGCTGCTATGTGGATCCTGTTGAATTGCCTTAAAATTTGCAAGGATGTGTAAAAGGAGTGGCAGCATTGCTTGCTAAGGGGGAAGCAATAATGAAAGAATGGCAACTGTAGTGAAAAAGAGTGTATCTTTTGGAATACGTTTAAAACAGAAAAGAATTTAGCCATCACAAAATAAAGTTATGTTTGATCAATTGTTTTGAATCTGTAAACATAATGCTGCTACTCTGGTTTGATGGGGGCATGGGAGTTCCATCCTTGTGGCAGAATGTTACCTTGTTTTCCCTCCCTTCTGTGATATCAGCAGCCTTAGATTTGCAAGTCCTCTTCTCAAAGTTGTTATTGATACTACATACAGTCTTCAGGTAAAATCAGAGTCTCTTTGCAGTAAGCTCTATTTTAGAGAACAAAAAAAAAGTAATGAACATCTTTAAAAAAAAAAACGAACCAGAATGGAGGCAGAGAATAAGAGCCAAACTTCCAAACACATAGAAACTATGCTTTAGAGAAAGGATATAAGTCCCTACATTCTGGTCTCAGGTCAGCACCTGAGACCTTTTTTTTACTTGGATCATTCTTCTCAAAGTTGTTCTTCGCTACAGAATTGCTTCCATTAGTCAAAAACTATATTTGTAAAGTAAATCAGGCTAAGGAAGGGCCCACACACTGACAAGAGATTGCTAGCGCATCCCTCAGATGGTTTTGGCCCAGATCAGCTATCACTGCTTCAGTGCTTGGGCATGATTTGGGGTCTAGCTGGGTCAGAGCTTATTCCTGATTGACAATTTGGATGTGGTCCTGCTTGTTTGGAAGGAAGCTGTAGGGAAGGTTAGCTGTATTGTCATTTTAGCTGAAAGGAGACTGAATTGTGGAGTGCCAGTTGGCATCAGGTCCTGAGAACAGTCCCATACCATTTAATTTTCTAGTGTAAAAACTATGCAAAAGGTCTCTGGCTTGGTTTGGAGCCAGATGAGATGGCAAATGAGACACAGAACAGCAAGTCCAGTCCATTGCTGCCATGTGAATTCCTGCTGCAGAGCATTACTGGCAAGGGGCAATCACCAGCAGTGGCAAAGCCAACACAACTGGCATGCCCAGTCATCTGCGGGAGTAATGGACATTGCAGCAGCTGTGGCTCAGGTGGTGGATGGTAACTGGCTACCATAGAAAATGGTCTGTGAGCATGAACTGACAGTGGGAAAGGCCAGAAAAGATTTATCTCTGTTGCTACAGACTTTAGGGTATGACTTCCTTGAGATCTAAAGGAGAAATAAAGCCTTTTATATCACATCACCGAAGTAGGCCATCTTGCTAGTAATTTCAATAAGGTCCCTAAAGTATGATACTGCATGAACAAATGGAGGAAAGTTCGGGAGATCCAGTATTGCTTGGTTTATATTCAGTCACCTCCTAATCATTTGTTGGCACTGTGCTGTTTGTAAGCCTGAGAAGTTTACTTATTTTCTAGGAAAAGGCAATGTTTTTAGGACTCTGTAATGGTCTTCAATCACAGAAGACAAGTTTTTATTTTTGCACTTCCCAGTTTCAGTATTTCTTTACTCAAGTGGACTTTCAAGTGTCTATATACATAATTTAGACATAGAGATATCAACTCAATTGCTCAAATGAAGGAAAAAGTTGCCAGGTAACTTAAAAGTGTAAGAATGAGCTCCCTGGTACAGCTGGCTTTTCGACAGCTGTCATGCTACCTTTCACAGCTGTATCCATAGTTGTATCCATAGACAGTACATAATCCACACTGGTTCTTCTGTTGTTGTTTTGCTTAAGTTTTTTAATAATATATTATGCTTTTAAAATTACTATTGTTTTATTTATGCCCATTTTGTAATTTTTGGCAGGTCTCTGGAATTTTTTTGTAAGACACTGTATGATTTGCTTAGTTTCTTGAATAAAGATATTGCGTGATAGAGGGGGCAAACTTGACCACTTTGTACTGCTACAAAAGCATGAATGGGTGTACAGAGGTAGGCCAGGATTCTCCAGATTTAGAGGAAATCCAGATGACTTTGCAAAATTGCTTTCTATCAGCTGGAAGGCTTTATGGAAGCAGAACAGAGATATTTTCTAAGTGCTGAACCAGACTAGCTACATGTTTTCATATGGTATCAATATACACCAAATGTCATAACCTTCCTGGAAGTCTCACCAAGGCTTTGATGAATAATAGTAATACATGATTTCTCTCCCTTATACCACTGTGTTCAGTCTACTGCTTAAGTGCACCAGTCCCTTCAAAGAAACATCTGGAAAAACAGAGCATTTGCAATGTGCTGATACAGGTCAAAGCTGAGCTTGTTTCAGATTGAAAGGAATATTACCATAGCTTTGTTTCTCTTCAGTGCATGTGCTCATTGCTGGCCTCAGGGCTGCCTTTCTCATAGTCTTAAATTGAGCACTTCAGCAACCCCACATGAAACAATTTTCTGTGTTTACATTCTCTGGTGCTGCTAGCAAGTCTACAGTTAAAAAACCAGGGCACTCTGTAGCCTGGTAGATTTACTTGGTATTCTGCACATAGAATTTCCCAGTGTATCTTTCAGGTACCTGTGTTCCTCATGGCTCTTTGGCAGAGCCTTACAGCCCTAGGTAGTTTGTCCTGGCTTTAGGAGAGTAAGCAGAAACTAGCACCATGGAGGTAAGCACTGTCCTGTGTTTTGGCTGAACTCAGCTGCCAGCGTGAGGAAGGAGAACCTTGTCACATCATAGTACAGATGGCTGTTCTGGAGCATGTCATGGGCCCTCAGGGAGTAACCTCAGTGCAGTTTCCAGTGTAAAAACAGGTGAAAGAGACTAGCAAGACCTGAGATGGGAGCACAGACAACAGAGCCATATGCAACAAAACTATCACAGAAATTTACTGTTCAATGGATTACTCATTACTTTTTCAGAATGATGGTTCTGAGAACTTAGGTGGCTAGTGTGAAGTACCCAGCACTTACAGGATCAGAAAAGCCAACTGAAGCAATTATAGCTTCCTTATGCACTGCTATACATGATTAGTAAGTCATTCCTGAAGGAGAGATGATACTGTTTGATAACTAGTAACCTAATGGCACGTAGTAGGATGCAAAAGATGTAGTGTGATAATCTGGGCTTTTGATTGGGCTGTAAATCTTGGTCCTTTTCTTTAAATGTTGTTGCCTAAGCAATCTTTTTTTTTTTTTTTTTTAAATAGAGGCAATCCAGCTTAATGTTTTGTTGCAAATGCTTGATAATGTCTCTTGCATTTGTCTCCAGTGCACTTAAAAATAAAAGATTATGCAGTGTGGTGAGGCTGTTGGTTGCAGCACTGTGAATTTTTGAATGGTCTATCCCAGCGTGCAGGAAATTAAGTGAAGGTGATCCTAAAGGAATGTAAAGACATTTTCAGAACATACAGGGATGAGGTTAGAAAAGCCAGAACCCACCTGGAGCTGAATCTGGTGAGGGACACTAAAGGGCAACAAGAAGGGCTTCTACAGGTATATCAGCAGCAAAATGAAGATGAGGGAAAATGTGTGCACGTTGGCGAATGATGCAGGGAGCCTCTTCCATAACATTCTCCTAGACAAGCTGATGAAGTATGGGCTAAATAATTGGACAGTGAGGTTGACTGAAAACTGGCTGATGAACTACCAGGCTCAAAAAGTTATGATCAGCAGCACAAAGTCCATATGGAGGCTGGTGACCAGTTGGTGTACCTGTCAGGGAACAGCAAGGGCCAGCTTCTCTGAGGGTCTGGGAGCCAGGAGCCAGGCACAGTTACACAGCCTGTAGGGCAGGGGCCCCACCAGACAGGGCCCATTTCAACAGTACCTGAGCAAAGTGACCAGAACAAGCCTGGGGACGGCAGCTGGGATCAACCAAGAGTCCAGATCATCCAATGGGGTTGTGGTGACAAGGCAGGCCTGAGATTAAACTGGGAAGTCAATCCACAGGTGTAGTGATCATGAGGCAAGTGCAAGGTCAAGCAGGAAGTTAGGCCACAGGTGAGGGTTAAGATCAAGAGGGTCCGTGGCCATGCACACCTATGACAGAGCTGGATACAGCTAAAATGTAGTTCAGGCAGGGACTCAGGGTCCAGATCTGAGGTTAGATGGAGCTCCTGGGCCCATGGCAGACCTGTGGGTGGAAGTCCCAGGTGAAGCTCATAATGGTAATCATAGAGTCATAGAATGATTTGGGTTGGAAGGGGTCTTTAAAGGTCATCTAGTCCAACCCCCCTGCAATGAGCAGGGACATCTTCAGCTAGATTAGGTTGCTCAGAGCCCCATCCTATTAACATACTGAGCCCTCTGGCAGGACTCCAGGGGTCAACGCTTGGCCAAGGGTGTTCAACATCTTCATTACTGACCTGGATGAGGCCAGCAGGTCAAGGGTGTGGTCATTCCCCTCTACTCAGCACTGGTGACACCACACTTGGAGTGCTGGGCCCAGTGCTGCGCTCCTCAGTGCAAGAGAGGCATGGACATACTGGAGCAAGGGCTGTGAAGACGGTTAAGGGATTGGAGCATGTGTCAAATGAGCGGGGGCTGAGAGAGCTGGGACTGTTCAGCCTGGAGATGTTGGGGAGCAGCAAGGGCTGGCTGCTCCCTGCGGGGTGGGGAGTTCTGGGGGATGGCACAGCCGGCAGGGCAAGGGTGTTGCCAGCCAAGGCCCAGTCCCAACCTACCCCATTGGGGTGAGCAGGGCAGACCCAGACATCATGGCCAGGTTCAAACAAGAGTCCAGGTTACCAGGCAGGTCTGAGGTGAAGCTGGAAAGCCAGTCGAGGGGTGGATCAACAAGGCCCATGGCTGGACACAGGAATAGCTGCAGTGAATTGGAGGCCAGTACTCCTCTCACATAGCTCAAGTAAGACCTGAAGCCCCCTGGGCTGAGCTGAAATGGGGCTCCTGGGCCCAAGGGCAGGGTGTGTGGGGAGGACCCAGGTGAGGCTGGTCAGGGCCACTGACGCCTGTGGGTGCCCTCAGGGCCCTGACAGGAGAAGAGTGGAGGGCTGGGGGTGGTGGTGTAAATCTTACCAACATGCAAATGTGTGAAAATACTTGATAAGAGGGTGTAAAGAAGGAGGAGTCAAACTTTTTTCAGTGGCGTCCAGTGACAGGACAAAACCAAACTTTTTTGTGAAGGTGGTCAAACACTGAACACATTGTCTATACAGGAGGGAGTCTCCATCCTTGCAGATATTCAAGAACCCCCCAGGACGTGGCCCTGAGAAGCCTGCTTTAGTTGACTCTGCTCTGAGCAGTGGGACTGGACTAGATCTCCAGAGGTCCCTTTCAGCCTCAACTGGTCTGTGATTTTTCTCAACTCTGTGGTCTCTACTTGTTAATAATAAGCAGAATCTAATTTCTCATTTTGCAGAAGGGCGTACATGGGTTAGAAAAGGTCACTTTGGGAAGGGGAGAAAGGAAATGGTTTCCAGGTTACTTCTATTAAACAGGGAGGGTTCAGGGTCTGTCCAAATTGTTTTTCTTCTCAGACAAAATACAGTGAGTGAACAGGTCAGAGGCAGGTACATGCTATCAAGCAGGTCATTTTTCCTGCTGCACTGATATGTATGGTGATTTGTGCAATACAGCTGTACACGCATGTGTGTTTGTGTACAAACTACTAAACCTTCTATCAGGCAGATACCTCACATGCAGTAAGGTGAGTGATGTACAAAGAACAAACTACAACAAAGAAAGTACTATACACAGTACAGCGGTGGGGAAGACTGGCCAACAAATGGCTTCTGTGACCGCGCTGGACAGGAGTAGACTGTATGTGTCAGCTGTATTATTAATTGACTACTGGTGTGCCAGCTGTGTTCTACCTCTGGACTGCCTTGTAGGTACTACCCTCCAGAGAGCAGAATGACATGTTTTAAGCCACCTTCTTCTTTTAGACCCTCTCATTTGCATACACATATAGCCATATTCTATGGTGTATGTCACTGCATATTAAATAGATATCTGTCACTTGACAGCGAGAACAGCCAGGTATAGGGTGTGCTGAGCTATGGGATCAGCCCAGCTGCTCTTCTGAATCTCTTGGAATCAATACTAGTCAGGAACAAGAACTCCAGGCTTTTGATGTTTGCTCACTACATTTTTCACTTACCACAGTGTTCATAATATCAAGAAATGCAACCCCCCTGACATTTTAGCAGATTCAGGTTTTGATAATGCTTCATAGTTAAGAGTTCCAAGCACTGCATTTCTCATTCTGAAGTAAAGGACAGTGAATTAACCTTTTCAATATGCAGGTGTGCTCTTCTGAAGTATTTGTTTCTGCTGAGATGTTTTGACATGTGATTATTTTTTTTCCCATTGCTAGTATTAACAACAGCATATATCTAGATGTCTAGAACCAGACCTGTGGGTATCTATTTTGCTTTGTCTGATCCTAGTTGTGTGATTGCATTAATTGACTTTGGCTATCTCAGCAATGAATCCAGGTTAGTATAATAACCAAGCTCTTTGCTTAGGTCACAGACGTATACTTGCACTTAGAAGGTATTTGCCATGCATCTGTTTCCATCAGTGTTGTGTATAATGAGAGGCTTCTATACCCCTATAAAGCATGACTGATGATGACATCCAACTGGCCTAATTACCAAGAGTGTTTTATATTACAGGCTTGGCTGAATTATTTTAATTTTAACAGATGCTAACAGTTTAGATCTTTTATTAAATGATTAATTAGAAGCACCAGTGACAGTATCCCAGAAGGACTTTTGAACTGGAACATTGCCTTGATGGTACACATAGATACACTCAAAGGTTCATTTTCCTTGTGGTGTGCTTCTAGGAGTATTGTTTCTGAGTTCCCAAATTTGGGTCATGCATTCAGAAATTATGAGACCAGAACTGTATGGTATGATCAACCAGTCTGGCCTCCTCAGTAACATGGGTCATAAAGTACCCCCAGCTATTTTATTTAATCGTATGCCTAGTTTTTCAGAAAAGGGTGCTGGTCTGTGTTAAAAATGGACACCTGAGAACAGTCTACCATAACTGTGCCTGAACTGACCCAGAAACAGTTAAACCTTTGCACCTCCCTTCACATCTGAATTTGCTGAAAGCTAGTTACCAGCTGGGAAACATATGTTCTTACTAGCATGCTAAATTTAAGAGTCCAGCATCAATGCTTTGGTGTTGTGTTTTGTTTTTTTTTTTAATCTGCATCTAAAAATTAAGCATTTAACCTAAGTTAGGAATTTGGCGTCCCTCAAAGGAGAAAGATGGGCATTACTTGGGAGTGATTAATTCCAGTTGTCTGAGGGTTTGGCTCTGTGGAGAGGCACATCCCTTTCTAGTTATTGCACAGTGAACTTTGGTTTTGACATCTGCATCATAGGACTAAGCTAAGCCTTTTGGTCACAAAATTATATTTGGACATTATTTCAGCTGATTATCCTTTATGACCCTGTAGTCTTTTTCAGAGATGTGTCTTTTCAAGAGACCTTCTATATTCTTCAGGCTGTTTTCCTATTGTCTTAGCATAGCTTTCACTCCTTGTTCTTCCGTATGTATCTTCATATTTAGTCATATTAAAACAGATATTATTTGATTGCACCAAGGTTTGTATCAATGACTGTCCTTTTCAGTATTTAACATTTCTCCAACCTTTAATTTATCTGCAGTCTTTATCCAATATTATTTTATGTTTTTTTCCAGGCAGCTGCAAAAAATGTTAATTAGTGTAGGACCAAGAATTGATTCTTGTGTAACCCCATTAGGACTGCTGTGGCATTCATTTGCAGGTGATTTGCTGGTTCAGTGGCATTTATGATAAATGCTGAAGAGTTGGATGTTTGTTCATGATAACTAGTTAAAAATGCAACGCATTGATCAAATATTTATAATGAGCTGAAGGCCATCAGACTTCATTTCAGAATGAGATTTTCACATTTCTAGCAAAGTGAACCTTTAAATTACAGTCTTAAGTCAACTTCTACATGAAGGTTTTAAGTCAGCCTAAGAGCCACAGCCTCTTCCCATGCTGGGAATAAGTACTACCCTTAAGAACCTGGGCAAGTTTTATTTAGGGAGAAGAGTCATCATTTAGGAGGATGAGGCATGGGGATCAATCACAGGTTTCTGGCGTTTTGTAGTCAGTGAAGCTGCTGGACACTCTTCTCTGGCCAGTGCTGCAATATTCTCCTTCCCCTCATCTCCATCTTTGCATGGTTGAAATACCAGGAAAAGCACTGGGTGCAGGCTTATGGGAGAGCAGACTGGTATCAGAGTGAGAAAGGTAGGTGTGGGGAAGTCCCAACTGCTAAAATGTCTTCCTTCCATTTTAGTTTCTAGCCTCCATGGTTTATTCTTCCAGAGCACCTTCTTTACATGAGCTGCTCCAAAAACCTAACATTAAAACTTAGATTTAATTTGCGGCAGGATCACACTGGCATAACTTCAGAGCACTTCAGAGTCTGATCGTCTGTTTTTAATAACCTAAGTTCCTGAACACCCTTGAAACTTCCCCATATGTTGTACTACGGAAAATATTTTTCAGCCAATTTACAATTGGCTAACTTTACAAAACAACTTTCCGAAGTAAACACAGACAAAAGAAGATATGAAGAGTAACAGAAAATCCCTCCTTATAGTCAGAGGACAGAGTGGTGATTGCTGACATTTAAGAGATGGATTTCTTTCCCCTGTCAACAGAAAATCTTCTGCTCACTGCTCAGGCTTCTAGAACAAGCGCAGATTTCAGAATTTTGCCTACCTGAATTCATCTTAAATTTTTGCATCCTCTCAAATGAACTCTAAAATACAAATTTTTTTTGTGAGATGTCCCTCTAACTGAAGGTGTTGTCTAAGGTGCACAGTCTCGTAGGGCAAGCTGCAAAGCTCCTTTTTCTGCTGTGTGCCTACAGACTTACAGAGATGTGTCTGTTCTTGATGCTATTCTACCCTGTGAATCCAGATGAGGGACTGTAAGAGCTGCCTGTGCATTTAATACAACTCTTCAGTATGGAATGAGCTTGAATGCAAATGTACACGTGTGACCAGCCCACAGCTTTGCAGAGCTGGCTTCTGTATAAATTTCCAGCAAGCAGTGTAGAGGTGCATATTGTGTGCAGAATTATTCTTATTTTCCTTCTCATTACTTTTCAGTTCAACACTAACCTTTTTTTGTTGGGATATGGTTAACTACACTTCGGTTTATATATATATATACACATTTTTGTAACGAAGGCAATGAACCTAATCTGGTTATTTACACTTTCCCATTCTCATGAAAACATCTTTGGAATCTCTTCTGAGATATTCTTCTAAGAAGACTGAAAAAATATACACGTGATAATAGGTGTGAGAAAGAAAACTCTTTTCAGATTTGGCAAAATCTCATGTGTGTTTAATTCATAACTGCCATATCCATCCATGTCTGTGACTCTGATTATTGCTATTGTTATGTGGGTGTTTTGAACTATGTTGACATACTGTCTGTCATACTGGTACTCCCAGATAAAGGCTGGGACAGTGCCTTGTACTTGGCATTCTGCAAACCCTGACAGAGACTGACGCTCTTCTCCCAAAAAAGACAAATCGCTGAGCTGACAAATAAACAGCAACTTAGGAAGCCCTAGGAAATAGGTTCAACTAGCATCGCTATGCAACAACATACCTTATTCCTGCACTTCCACTCCAAAATATTCATGGTCTTCTGAGATATGCTTTTGCATTTCAGGATGAGGGAGCCCAGTGCAAGCTGACTGTGATTTTTGCATCAATAACGAGGCCTACTTGGATAGCGCTGGGGAACTAAGCAGGTCTAGCTCTTCCATCTTTTGAAAGGTTCAAATGGCAGGAGACCTCTTCCTCTTCAGAGAAGTTGTTTCCACTGTTTTATGATATCCTGATGGATGAAGGAGTGTGTAATCACAGAAAGCAAAGTATTAGAGTTTGGCCAGCTATTTGACCAGGCCATATGGAGAACTTTGAAAAGGCAGCTTTCATCTTCTACTGCTCAGGGTTTTTTTTTTCAAATAAGAAAAAGAAGGAAGCAAATGTAATGGAAGCATAAATGTACTGCTTCATTCTATGCATTGCAAAGAATGCTTTTACCTAGTTATACCACGGAGTCATCATTATTTGCTCCAGCAATGTGGTTTTTGTTCAAAATGCAGAAGGTTTCTCTAGGTAAAGTGCAAAGGTGTATCCTTTTCTCTCCTTTTATTTTTTTGCCTCATTTAATTGGCAAATGAGTAATGGTAAAGGATCTGAAAATGATAACAGAAATAACTCCTAAAAATTCAAATGAAATAATGCAAATATTGGAGGGCAGCTCCTCTTTTCTCTTCTGCAATATGAAGTAATTCAAAAGACTACATAAGATCTATTTTTCTCTCCATGGTGAAGTAGTAAAGATTGCTTTCACTTTGTATCATTCCTCAGCAGTGTTTTTAAATATGCCAGTTTTAATATGAAGAGAGCATTGCTAGAGCTAGTAGGGGTATGCTTAGTATTTTCTTCATGGACAGGGGTGCTGTGCTGCTTTGTGTTTCACCTATACCCTGCTTTTTCTTTCCTGCCGTAATTTTGCAAGGAAGTAGAATACTGAAATACTCAGGACTCCTCCTGCCTTTGAAGTGGGGTGGACGGAGTAAAGGGTTGTATCGTTCTGTGTGCTTGTGCCAATGACAGACAAAGGCAGTGTCTTAAGTTTATTGCTGGCAAATAGCACTGACAGAGTTGCAGAATAAGGGAGACATTTATAAACATGGATTTTTATTTTTTAGGAGAATATGCATTTTCCATGTGCCAACATGGATAGTGTCCATTTAGTTTTTACTATGTATTGTAGTACATTGAATTAGAGTTGGTGGCAGTAAACTAAGTCTCTCTTGCGTCTGTTTTGATCCAGCTCCATGAGCTGCTTCACCATATTGACTGAAGGGAAAATGCAGAGAGGGTCTTAGGGCAAATTTCCATTTCCCTGGTCATAGTCACTCCGTGCAGACAGAGACAAGTTTGTGCAGCCCAAAATTTGTTCAGTTTTCAGTGACTTTTCAAGGCTGTAAAGATGGTGTTAGGTTTGCTCTGATTTTGAAAGCTCTGCAGACCTGTCACAGCAGCTGTGAGACAGCTACCCGTAACTGTGTACAGTACAGTTGTGTGCAGATGAGAAGGTTCAGTTGCAGGTCTGGAGATTCAAGATGCTACACACCCTTTCCCTTAGCCTGCTCTGTGAGGAGAGATAAGGGCTGCTATGGGGGCTCTGTGCACCAGTAAATCCCTTTATGTGTCAGCAATTCGTCCTGTGGTTGCCTGCATTGATTTTTAGATCGTATACCCCCAGATCAGGCTTGAAATAATCAAACCTAAGTGTCTTGAAAAGTCTTGGTATGTTTTGCTTAGGGCTTCATTATTAATTACTGAGAGATTTACTGTAGCGTAGGATCAGGTAGGGAGAATTTGAGTTGATTTTATAGCTTTCATACTCAGTAGAGTGTGATGCTATTATTTCTGCATTATGTTACTCTCAGAGTAGATTTCAGGTCTTTTTACACCTGAGAAGCACTGAGCATCACAGGTGATATTAAGACTGCACATTTGGCTTGCAGTTTAGGGCTGGCAAGAGAAGGATTGTACCATCTGGTGTTGAGAAGTGCTTAGCATCTGCAGCAACACATTGGATAAACTCCAGTGAAGGTCACTGGAGAATTGATGCTGCTGAACATCACAACAGAATTGCCCATTGCATGTGATCTGGCGTGCGTATAATACGAACGTTATTTGTTATCTTATCTAGACTGTGGAAACTTCTCAGAATTGCCAGAATATGCGCGGAGCCCCATGTGCGCTGGTGCCATATGGTGAATGCTAGAATAGTCAGGTCAAACCCAGTTTTACCTCCTAGTCTTTTCAGAGGTAAGCAGAGATTTTACAATATAATGATACATGCCCCAGTTGCTGGTCTTACTATCCCCAACTATGCTGTTGAAATATTTCATTAGTACTTGAGCAGTTTACCAAATTCTCCATTGTAGAAACAGTATTATAGGCACTTTTTGCTTATTCTTTTCTCCTGCAGATGGGTAACTTGGTTCAAGGTTATTAAAATCGTAATGCTGTCTGGTAAGCATTACTGACCAGAGAGTGCACAAGCAGCAGTGTTATGTTTCTTACTTTACTTCTTTTTTTTAAACTCAATCATTAGAGTGAACTGAATATGATTTTTAAAATTATATGGAAGGAAAATTATCTCAGCCCTCAAAGTATCCTTCACAACACTCTCAACAGAATATGAGGGGCAGAGTTTTTTGCTACAGTTGAGAAGACAGCAGAGGTGGCTTTTAGTGATACACTGTGAAATGGGGAAAGGATCAACAAGTGAATTATATTAAAAGGTGATCTAACACACAAATCTTTGAATAAACAGATTTTGTACATGAAGGTGGCTGAATCACTCACTTGCCCTGTCTAACATTTTTAGTATGTTAAAACAAGCAACATGCAGACAGCTCTAATAGTGTCCAGTCACAGGCGTAGTAAGAAGATTCACTTGCAGGAGTTTGGGTTGCTATTTTTGTTTTTGCCATATGCTTAGAACATTTTTTCCTTTTTCTGTTTTACTTTGATGAATTTACTTTCATTAGCAGCAATAAATTATTTATTGTTGAAAATTGTACTAGCCTACTCTTCCAATCCAAGGCGTGAGAGAAAGGATTGAAAGAGTAGCCACTGTAAACTGTGAAATGTACCTCTGAAAAAACTCTCAACAATTTATTATTTGTAGCAGGTTACACTGCTTGATATGTGGCATTCTTTGTTCAGTATGAGTATTGCCTTAGTGCCCTAACATGATGTTATGGAGCACTGTGATTTTGCAGATGTCATCTGTCAGCTAAGATGTGCAAGTGAGATCTTAACCTCTAGTGATCAGAAATTGTCTTGTGCTGTTTTTCACACGAAAAAGATCATACCAATTCCAGCTGGGCCTAATCCACTTACCCAAATCATCCTGCTAATTGAATTGTTCATGTTCTTCATTGCTTTCTGCTATAAAATTTTGTTGCTAAACACTTTCATTGGTGAATAACACAAGCTCCATGGATGGTTTGTTGTAATTCAAGTAGAGCAGAATAGAAAGTAATGCCTAGTCATTACATAGCCACAACTATTGTTTTAATTAAAATGTTGCTATCCTGACTACCAAAAGGAATACGAAAGACATAGAGGGAAAGGAAGAAAACCAGATTTTTCATTTTATGTCAAGCCTACCGAAATACTTTTTGCTCTCTGTAGTTTCTCTTCTTTTTTTTTTTTCTTTTTGTCATGCGAAACTTTTTCATGTTATCTCTTACCTTCTGAAAAGTTGTAGGATACACAAAAAGCCATAGCTCAGCGTTTCAGAACCTCGTTATATCTGGAGAGATGCTGAGCTCAGCAGGGTGAATAGAAGGCATTTAGGTAATCAAGCACATATATAGTTTAACTATGCCGTAGTTATTTTATCAGTGGGTGGTATTGGCAAGAATTTGGAGCAAGAAGTTTGCAGTGCTAACTGATTTGAAAAGGGTTTTTTCAGTGATAATACATAGTGGTATAATTAATGGTCATACAGAGGAGGGAACTGCTTCTCTGAAAGTTAAACACTTTATAGATTTGCCAATTCAAAAAGAAAAACAACAAAAAAACATCCACATGCATATACCGTTTCTGCAATAGGATTACTGATGGGTGACCCTGGAGAAGAATAATTATGTTTGTAGACTGGATCCCAAAGTTGTTTGCTGTATATTTAAAGGGGAAAAGTGAGTTAATTTAACTAATTTTTTTGTGTCTTTTCTGGATTCCTTTACAAGCCTGTGATTCACAGCTATCCAGCTATCTAGCTATCACAGCTAATGATCTTTGATTTTATTGTTTTGTCTACTGAGAGCATTCAGTGTTTCTGCAAGAGACATAAAAATTTTAATTCTGGTTCTTGGTGGACCAAGCTGTGAATTTTAGTTCTGATTCTGAATCTGAGGTCATTTTTCATAATTCTTGCATAATCCTATAGTAAATTTGAGCAAAAAGCCTCATGAGAAATCATGTTTTGTGGTTGCCCAGATTTATACGTGAGTCATTTCCATGGCTTTGACTTCTCCTTTGGAGCGAGCAGTCCATGAGCTTGGTATTTGTTATGGGGATGATCTGCAAAAGAAAGAGAACAATTGGTACCAGCAGGTGAATAGTGCACAGGATTGTTATGTACGGCACACTCGCCCACTCTACTCTGTTCCTTTAGGATAATGAACATATTTAACTCCCACTGTATGGAACTGGATGGCTTTTAGATACAGCTGCATTCTCCCCTGGCTGGTGAAGGGAAATGCGTATTTCATAGCAGCACAAAGGATCCTTCTACCAGAGAATAGTCTCAGAGGGGGGTGGTGTTGGTTGTATCACTGCCCTGCCTCAGGGCCTACATTTTACCTGGGGAACATAAAAAATGGGAACAGCTGCAAGTGGGATGTTATGTATTGACGTATTCTCTCACTCACTTTCCTCTCTCCTGCTGTTTTCTTGATGATCTGTATTGGGTGTTGACAGTGGGATGGTTGCAGTTGTTTTCCACTGCTACCGCTTGCCCACTAATGAACTTTCTACTGTCAGCAGTTATGAGACTTGCTGGATATGCTAGTAGGCTTCGATCCCAGTGCATCCTGCTCTAAAAGCAGCAGTTTCTTTTCTATTTGCTTTGGCTACGTAGCAGATGAGAAGACACCTAAGAAGCTTGTTCATATGGTGCTGCATACATGTGTTTGCATGGTGCTGTTCTGAAGTTAATGTGCTTTGTTTCTCACTAGGACATTGTAGTTTGAGCAGTTTTAAATTGTATTTACTTGAATATGTTCTGAAAACAGAACAAACCTAGCAACCAGATCTACATGTGAGTTTGTCTGCACAGAGTTTGCCTACAGTGTACACCTACAGAGGTGTGACCTGCAAGCTTGAAGCCTGTGGGTGGGATGCAGAGAAAGGTGTGTAGATGTACACTCAGTTCAGCTGACGGGGTCTCAGTGACACTATTTTATGTAGCTTGCCTACCACAAAACCTAAGGCTACATGTCTGGCTAGACACATCTTCAAGTGCCTTGGCCCCATCAGGGTTAATATAAATGGGCAATCTGGGTTTCACTGCTTGTCTCAGCTTTCCCATCTGTACTTTACCACTTGGGATACCAGCTTTCTTACCTCTCTTGTCATGTGTTAAACATTCATTATGCACTAGTCTTAAAATGTGTTGAATAAAAAAGGTAACAGACCGACTAAACCAATACTTTATTTGTATAACATCGCCGTGTCATTTTTGGGCAGCTGTGTCTCCCCTCTGTATTTGGTGTATCTCAAGGATTACAAGAAATTAATTCCTTTATAGTTGCATTTGACTTGCTATGTTTTAAAAAAGTGACTGGATTATGTACCTCTTTAGTGAAATATTCCATGCATCTCATTTTGTTGTTGTTGCAGCAATCACTGAAAAGAAGAGGAAGCAAAGACCTACCAAAATCAGAAAAAAAGTCACAGCAGACACCAACAGAGGTATGTTGTAATAACAGTAGCCTGGACTTTCAGGTGAAGGCTTCAGGGACACTCTGGAAATGATGTACATGATTTGTAGATTTGCAGTTTGCTTGCTTGCTTGCTTTGCTCTTTGTTTTCCTGTATGCTGTGAAACAAAGAGCTCCTACCCCAGATCTGCAGGCAGACAACACTATGTCAAGGACCACCTAAAGAAACGCTGGTGCTGCAACAGAACCCAACAGCTTTCATGTACTCTATATTTTAGGCAAAATAAATAAATGGGAGCACCAGTGAAACAAAATAATAGGCCCTTTGTGTGCTAACTTCAGGATTTTTGAACACTGTGAAGTCTATTACAATGTTGCAAGCCTAGAAAATATAAGGATTTTTTACAAGCCCCTCCCCCCCCCCCAGTGTATTTCGTGGGGACTGTGCAAACTTCAATCACAAGTGAAATAGTCTTTTCCCCTCTTTTAAATTTATTTATTTCCCTCTCTTTAATTTATTATTAATTATTAATTATTATTATTATTATCAGTGGAAAAATGATTGCAGGAAAATCTCTTAGTATCTAAAGCTATGTACCTGTGATTGTGTGAATTTAAGACCACCCACTGGAGGCCTCCTGTTTTACATGAAGTTTCTTCAAATACTACTTTTTCTTTTTTCTAAGGAGGACAATGAAGACCTGAAATGTCAGCTACAGTTTGTCAAAGAAGAAGCAGCCTTGATGAGGAAGAAAATGGCTAAGATTGATAAAGAGAAAGACAGATTTGAACATGAACTGCAAAAATACAGGTCATTTTATGGGGATTTGGACAGTCCCTTGCCAAAAGGTGAAGCAGGTGGGCCACCTACCACAAGAGAAGCTGAACTCAAGCTTCGATTGAGACTTGTGGAGGAGGAAGCTAACATTCTTGGGAGGAAAATAGTGGAACTAGAAGTAGAAAATAGAGGACTGAAAGCAGAGCTTGATGATTTAAGAGGAGATGATTTCTCAGGGACTGCTAATCCGCTCCTGGGAGAGCAGAGTGAATCCCTGTCAGAATTACGACAGCATTTGCAGCTAGTAGAAGATGAAACAGAATTGCTGAGGAGAAATTTAGCTGATTTGGAAGAACAAAACAAGCGCATAACGGCTGAGCTGAACAAATACAAGTACAAGTCTGGGTCGCATGAGAGCTCTAGGCACCATGATAATGCAAAGACAGAAGCGTTACAGGAGGAGCTAAAAGCTGCACGAATGCAGATCAACGAGCTGAGTGGCAAAGTCATGCAACTCCAGTATGAGAACAGAGTCTTAATGTCCAACATGCAACGCTATGACTTGGCCTCTCATCTTGGGATCCGTGGCAGTCCCAGAGACAGCGATGCAGAAAGTGATGCAGGAAAAAAAGAGAGCGATGATGATTCCCGCCCCCCTCACCGCAAAAGGGAAGGCCCCATCGGTGGGGAAAGCGACTCCGAAGAGGTACGCAACATTCGATGCCTGACGCCCACGAGGTCTTTTTATCCGACACCGTCTGGGTGGCAGAAAAGCTTCACTGACAGACAGCAGATGAAGGACATTCGCTCTGAAGCTGAGCGGCTGGGCAAGACAATAGATCGCTTAATTTCCGACACAAGCACTATCATAACAGAGGCGAGAATTTATGTAGCTAATGGGGACCTCTTTGGACTGATGGATGAAGAAGATGATGGCAGCAGAATACGTGAGCATGAGCTTCTTTACCGGATCAACGCACAGATGAAGGCCTTCAGGAAAGAGCTCCAGGCTTTCATAGACAGACTCGAAGTTCCAAAGTCTTCGGATGATCGAAGTGCAGATGAACCTTTGTCAGTGAGTCAGGTAGACTTTTACTTATTACGGCCTACAGGTAAAAAGGCTCTGCTGAGTGAATTAAGCCTCAAATTTCATGTATGGCACATGAAAATTCTTCTTTCTAGACAGTGGACAAAAATCGTTATTTCTTACATTATTTTATATCCTCATTTGGCCATATGAAACCTTGTTCTTCCAGTGGAGATGTTTGTGAACAGTGAATAAGTCTGGTCTCCTGGAAATTAAAAGAATTACGCTCTAGGAGGTGGAAGATTTTACTCCTTTCTGGCTTTGCAACTGCATTTGCCATAGTGGTGCCTTCATTGCCAGTCATGGCAGTGCAGACAGCATTTTTGGCACATAAATGAACATGATAGTTTTCTTAGTGGTTGGGTTCCTGTTAAATGAATAAAAAGAAAATCTTATTAATTTTTAACAGGAGGAAAGATTAAATTTCCAAAATTATAGAGAATATGACATGCCACAGAGAAAAATAAACCATGCAAATCTACTTTAGAGAGTCACAGAGCCACATGGTCGTGTGAATATTGGAATTGCTTTAACTGATTGTGTCTTGTTGAAGGCCTGTGCTTACATACAGCAGTGACTAGCATATTTTCTGTAGTTCATTTTTATGCAGAATTGTTCCAGAGGGGTTTGGGGAAGCAAATTCCTTGCTGACTCAAGATCTTTTGCTATGAAAATGAAAATTACCTAACCTTATCTTATCATGCAATCCTATAGTTGGCAAATCTTGTTATTGCCTATGGTATTATTCAATGTTTTAGTAAGTCTCTTGCTGTGTTAATTTACTTTGTGCTGTCCTGCTACTCTACAGTTAAAGTAGTTGCCAGGTGAAGCTGAAAGCTATTGTTTCTTATTCCTATGCTGACTAATTAGTCTTTTGTTTCCTTGTATCAGAAAGTCACAGACGCAGTGAGTTTAAAGCTAATCAATTACTATACATGTATTGCATGAAATCAAACAGAAACGGCATTTAGCATGCTCACTTTCTGATCTAGCAATAGCTCTGAGCTTGTAGAGCTCCCATTAGCTTAAAGGCAGAGCACTGCATGGGCTTATACAAATATAAAGCAAACTAATTAGTATTTTCTCTAAACAAATAACAGCAATAGTTAAATTGGGCATTTCAGGGCTTGACCATGCAGAACTCCTACTGAAGTCAATGGGAGATGGGCACTTGGTCCCTCCACAAGCATAGTCCGATTCACTATTTATTTTGTTGGAAGTTTGGACTTGCTATTCCATTAATTGACTGTTCTCTTTGTCTTTGTATTTACTTTCCCAGATGTTCCAGCCTATCATTTTACTTATTCTCATCCTTGTATTATTTTCATCCCTTTCATACACAACAATATTTAAACTTGTCTTCCTTTTTACACTGTTTTTTGTACTGTAAGCCATTCATCATTTACTGTTCATTGTAGTATTATTTTCAGTTTGTTTATTTTGTCCACCCTCCAAGATAAGAAGTGCAAGAGACATAGTTTCTGTAATAGCCACTGCTGTAAAAACACTGAAGACTACTTGTTTGCCAAAACCCAAACAAAACCAAAAATCCTGCAAAAAAACATACCAAAAAGTCACCCAGTTGAATAGGAAACCCTCTCACCATGGTGTTCCAGGTAAGCAAACAGAAAATGGTATTTTTCACTTCGTCTGGTTTTATCATTTTTGAATAAAGATTTCCTGAGTGACTGGAACCAATTTAGTATTCATTAATTTGCACCAAATCAGAAGTAAAACAGAAATATGCAGAGTGGGTGTGAGGAGTCTGTTCCTTTCCTCTTCCCACTCCCAGAAAAAGAATTTGTATTCTAGCCACATATGAATAGTAAAACCACATTCGATGTGTATTCTGCAATTGTATGTCACAGCTTATAAATGTTTTGCATGATTGTGATGATAATATTTTTCAGCACTGTATTATGTGGATTAGACACCATGGAGGGGACAAAATCAGAATGGTTGGTATATAGAGCACTATATCTGGAAATGTGGCAAGGAGCTGGAGCCCCTGAGAATGAGCTGCACAAGGAGGAGTTATCAGAAGAGACAAGGAGTTTTCTGAGAGATGTAGGCTGGCTGCATTCTCTCTGTGCTCTAAAAAAATGTCCATGCTACAGTCTGACTTGAACTGAAGAGAGTGATGCTAGTCACCTTGTCTGATGTCAAATATCTTTTCCTAACAGCCTAGTTTATCAGATAATATTTTCCGATCTGTAGCCACCAGGGCTCTGGATCCTCGCTTTAGGTTTCAGAATGAGTTTTGAATGAACCTGGTAATTCTTGGCTTGCTGAGTGACCTCCATCTAACCATGCCATTGGTAGCGAGCGACCATAGGCGAGGGAAGCTTGTGTACATAGGTGTGCATCAATAGTCACTGTATATTCCTGTCCTGACTATGAGAGGCTGCACTGAGAGTACAGGCAACTCATGATCTTTCTGTCACACTAAACATAGGCAGTTCCTACAAACTGTAGATCACCCACTATGAATACCTCACCTGAAATGCCTAGTGGAGCTCAGTCGTCTGTTTTATTCAACCTATGTTTTTTCTCACTCAATGACTGAGACCCACAGATGTGAATTCTCCAAAGGTGATCATTTACGAGTAAGTGATTTAATGAATTCTTTTTTTGTGTAGGTACCATGATAAAAAAATCTAGTAATAAATAAAGCAGCTGTTTTTCTAGCCTGCAATAAGGATTCCCTTTGATTTATCATGCACTGTAGTACTGTTCACTTAACCCATTCTCCAGTGAGAACATCTAATCTCTGTGGCTGGGTTGTGTTCTGCTGTCTGAAATATTAGAGAGACACTGTTTTGAGGGAAACTGCTCAGAGGGTAGCAAAGGTTGGGCAATAAAATTTATTTTATGAGAATGAAAAGAAATTAGTATACTCACAATATTCAGTATTATACAAAGCTTGTGTTTTTCTCTGTTTGTCTAACTTTACCTCTGCATACTCTGCAGCAAGTGTAGTAACCTTGATCAGTTAAATCACTTAACGTTGATTTAATCCAAGTACTTATTCCTACCAGGGGATGTTGTCATCCTTATTTATTTTGTAGTTAGCAAGATATGTCTAAAGGAAATTATAATCAATATATGTAAGATTAATAGATAGCCTTGCCTGGCATTCTGTTTAAAGAGAAAGTCAGGCCCCAAGTAATTTTGAGGAGTTTCTAAGATGCTCTAATTCATGCTCAGTTGCCTAAAAGTCAAGTTCCGCATATTAGAAACTATTATGGCAACATATGTCAAGCATATCATCCCTTCACAGTGAATTTCTCTGACTGTACAGATAGTTCTCAAATCACTGGGAAAAGGCAACTGCTTGAGAAATTCTTTTTTTTCCCCCCATGGATTTGCAATTTGGATGTTAAATTATAATAATTTGAGGCTTAAACTTGTCATATCAAATCTTAGCCAAGACTGACTTTTTGAGTTTCTTTCTGTTTTAGTGTCCCTTGAGGGAAGGACAGATCATTTGAGTTTTGTGAAATGTTTCTGGCTCAATCCCATAAAAGAGAAAAAATCATGCTTAAAGCTGATCTGAAGTTTATATATTTCTCAGCCTTGTATGTAATAAAGACGAGTAGAGAGGGTTTGATTTACACTGAGTGTATCAGTAACAGTACTACTGTAAATTAGTAGGAAAGTTTGATACACTGAATTCATACATTGAATACATCTTGGAAGTAATTGGGAAAGATTTGCTTCTTTCTAGAAATCAGAAAAGGTGAGGATGAACCTCTTGAGAAAAGATGGAGATAACCTCTGCACAAGACTGGCAATTATAACCCCAATGATTTCTCACAGTGTTTTCGTGCATATAGCTGGAGCTTTCCTCATGCTAATTCCATCAGGCATCAACAAAGCAAATCAAAGCTGAGACCTTTTGGGACATTAAGGGAGCTATTGCACAGGCTACAATCTGAAATTAAAGCGTACTGGAGCATGCAAAATAATTTTAGAAGCTCCCCACAGTCTTTGAATCTGACGAGCAAAGAGAACGGTGAGGACCCTGCAAACCTCAGTACAGAGAAACCTCAGTGAGAAATGAGATGTGTGTTTCATCTGCTTCTGCATTCAGCTTGAAGGGAATGATTGGAGCTGCTTATCTGTTTCTCACCAGATACTGCAGAAAAGTTCACAGCCCTCCATTTTTCACTACTTTAAAAGCTGCTGAGAAACCTAATAAAATCAGTATGGACATCTCTCCATAGCCAGAAGATAACATCTAGCCAAAGAAATGTGTGTTCTGCCTCTTGCCAAATGGAAATAACCTGGTCTCACAAAGAAATGCAATAATTATACTTATCAAGAAAGGAAGCAGATTCTCCCCACTCAGTTACTGGCCTGGTGGGCAAAGTCCACTTCACAGGTGAATAAGTAAATGCAGCTGAACATGTCCACATCTTCTAGCAGGAGCACATGGGACTCAGGCAGGGCAGAGCCAGAGAGAGCACTGCTGATTCACTAGATTCTGTGTGCCGCATAGCATCTAATTCTGAAGAGCGATAATAAGAATATAAGATTTTGCTTTTATGTGGCAACAAGCTGGATATGCCAGGTTGCCTATCAGTTCAAATCCCACTTAAACCAATAGCATATTCACAGTTCCCATTTTGGAATATTCTGGCAAAATATTAATATTTTGGCAAAAATGTCATTGAATTTTAACCCTGAGATTGCCTTAATTTTACATTTCTCTGAAAGATTGAATTTCTGATTCCTGTGTTCCCAGGAATTCATTCCATGTTCTTTCAGAGATCTTGCATCTATAGATTTAATTCTGACATTTTTACAACTGTGTAAATAGGCATTAACTCCAATGAATTTTTGTCATTTAGAAAATAGATGCATTTTTCCTTTATTGCAACCAGATAAATTCAGGTAAATTTGTTTCCTATTTAGAGTCAGCTCTGAATGCCCTGACAAAATACCTCTACAAGTGTTTTCTTTACTGTTACTGAAAAATTACCGTGATACTAGAACGATCATCTTCTCCAGGATCAGAGATATTTCTTTCAACCAAAAATATCCGTGCCTGAAGCTCCAGTTAGAGACAGAGTAAGTGTCTGCTGACACATGTCACCAGTACTTCAGAATCAAAACTAGAAGAGAGCAGGTGCTATAGTGCAGAAATATGCCTGGCAGTTGGAAAATAAAAAATTGCCAAAAACATGGCTGTCTAAACATGTGTTATAAAAAGAGATGAACTGCAGATGAACTTTGGGGGTTGTTTACAAAAACAAGCAGAGCTTTAGGATATTAGATGCCCTTCCCCTTAATCACCCCAGAATTTGATAGGTGAGTAGGAGACTTCTAAAGGCATCAGTATCAGGGACGTAATTCCCATTGGCTTACATTTCTGTCTCTGATTTAATGCCAGGGGAAGTGATATTCAAACCCAACTTTTGCCATTACACATGCAGTTGCCTATGGGGAAAATTACGGTGGCTCTATTTAAAGTAAACATCTAAAGTATCTGCCACTGATTTCCAATGTAACCTTGGAGAAGTGACATGACATAACACTTTGTTGGCTCCATTTCTCCATTAAGTTATATATTATTGCAGAAGTGCACAATAGTAAGTGGAGACAGAATTTGTATTCCCTTCTGCCCATTCCTTGATTTATATATCCACTCCTGAGATGTATTTGACAGGATTATCAAGGTGTAAATCATTCAGGAATCTGATGTTGTGTTTGGCAGCAGTGCTGTTCTTCCTTCTTGTTGCCAAATTTACGTGGACACAGGAAAATAGGTGTGCCATAACCAAGCTAGTACAGCAGAACCAAAGATGCTCTAAAACAATCTTGAGCGCAGACTATTAACCAGAATACACACTACTGTGAGTATATAATCAGATTATAGCCCATGCTGAAACTAATGCTGCTTTGTCTTCAGTCTTGCATGATGAAGAGAAATTTAGCAGAGGGCTTCTTTAAAATGCCCTTGCGCCTTCGTTGCTGAGGTGCTGACTTTAAACACAAGCAGAGCTGATACCAGGTATGGACAAAGTACACTCTGCCTGTGGAAGCAGCATGTCAGATGTAATAAACCTACAATAACCTTCCTGCTTATTTTGCCTGTGCCAGAGGCTGGAAAGCCACATTTGCTGCTTTGTCTGCTGCTGTTGGGGAAGGGACGGTCTCTGTTGGAAAACTTTTTTTCCTCAAAAGCAAAAGTCACAACTGCTACACTTGGTGTCTGGAGCAATGAGCCTAGGTTTTTAGAGCTTGCTTCATGTTTTCTTTGTCCCAACTTTTTTCTGCCCTTCCCATATTAGACTGAGTTTAACATGGCCTTTTAACCTATGGGTGGGGTCCAGCTCTCTTCTCCTCATGAGCCCCTCAGTCTTACACATTCCTAATTCCTCACACTGACAGAAATGTAGGATTTTGCCTGTGTGAAAACTCAACCCTGGGATTTAGTCCATTGTTTTCTTTAATTTTGCTGTGTTTGGCTTCAAAAAGTTAATGTAACAAGACAAGGGGCATTGAGTTAGCAATATTAAAGACACAGCCTGTGCTGATGGATAAGAGTAAAAACCGTCTTCAGAGTCTGTCTTCATCAGCGGTGGCGCAGCTGTGCTGGCTTCAGGGAGGAAGCAGTGCTGTGGCACCCAGCCTCCAGCTGTGGGCTCAGTTCTGCTCCCAGGCACTTGGGCTTCACTCCCAGCCATGTCAGCTGGCATGTTGGGACGTAACCTCCCAAAAGAAAAGTCACACTGTTGCTTTATAAACAGGGAGTTTTAAAATCCTCAGAGTTTAGAGGCTGGGGATTTTCTTCAGGAGCATTCAGTCATGTACTTGGGCATCTTTGTTCAATTTTTTATAATCTTTTAAATTTTCACAGGCAGCCCAAGTCCCATTATTCATGTTACACAGGAGCAGAATTAGCACCCCAGTAATGTATTCAGAGACTTACAGCTAGACCATATAAGGAGAAAAAATGTGTTTTCTCTGAAACCAGCTTTGGTATTTACTATAAAATACACCCAGAGCTAAAATTTTTATGCTGTGCATGGATTTTATCACAGATAAAATTATTGTTCTAAAGAGAAGAGTGCTGACTAAGCAAAGGGGGTGTGAATCCTCATATTGTGTCCTTTATCTCACTGATCCTCTTGTCATCAGCTGCTCTGCCCACAGAAATATACGTCACTCCTGCTTAGTGCATTCGAAGACACCCATCTCATAGCAGAATTTGTCCAGAGTTTTATGCTGCATGAGCCAAGTACTTTGTGGCCCTTTTCCCGGTACACGTGGGGACAAATGTTCCCAGAAATGTGAATTTTCTGACTGGGTGGTCTCAGTCATTGTCCACAGACGCTTCCAAGCACAAGTACCCAGTGGGGCACTGGTATATGGGTGAAGCTTCTGCCCGGGGATCTCAGTGTGCCAAATGAAAGCAATTTAACACATAGTGCAACAGCAGAGTTACTGTGGTGGGCAGAGGTACAAGGAACGAGCTGATCTCCTCGTGTGCAGCTCAGCAGGGGGAGCAGCTAAATTTTGCTACGCTGGCTTCAGGGTCTCCCATGGACTTTAACTTGCTGGATCATTTTTGTCGCATACGCTCCCTTCCCTCACCCCATGCCGACGCTTGCTATGGGCACTCCCAGTACTTTAGATCCAGGCCGAGGTGTTTTTGGACCTTCCTTGCTAGCCTTATGCCAGGGATGAGTCTCACTGCACAACGGAGATTTTCATCCAATTTCATGCACTTTGCTTTGCTGAGACACAAAGTATCTTAACAGACTGGTGAATCTGATCCAGAAACCTTATAAAGTAGCAGGAATATTTGGGTATATCCCAAAGAAACCATTATCACCATTCCCAGAGTGCAAGACAGTAGGATTAAACAGTGCCCAATAATTCTGCACTTCATAAGGGGTAGCATATTTAGAATACAGAAAATATTTTAGGGAGGAGTGATTTGCTTTTAGCTCTGTAAGATAGCTGTTAACCAAGAAAACTGCTGCATTAAACAAACTCCCTTTACAAAGCAGCTTATGAGGATCAAGCTGCAAAGCTCAAAATGAACATACTAAAAAATATAACCCTGAAAATTGGGTCTGGAAGGCAGCAAAGAATCTTTCTTTACAATATGGACGCTAATAAAAGAAACTAAAATTGCCTATTGTCATAGCTTTAATACTAACACTGGCTGCTTTGGCAAGCTTTAAAGACTGGACTGCACTATAAAACCTAAAAATGTCCTGGACTTGGAGTTGTTTACACAAAATATGAGGAGATATAAAGTTACAGAGCTGGGGGTTGGAAGAGATGGCTTTAAAACCATCCTCCGTGCACTGACGTCACGTGGAAGCCAGCTGCCGGGATGATGCTGAACGGAACTGTTTTTCAGTTTGCAAAAGTTGCGAAGTTATTCAAAGAGAGTTGCAAATGCTGCCCCAGTTGAAAGGTTGTGTCTCGCTTAGCTTTCTTATTTCTTTTAAAGATCAAGATTCGCAGAACTGGATCCCAGCTAGCTATGCATTTCATTGCTTTCACTGCTGTTTAGAAACGGACTGAAAAACTTCTAAAGGATTTCTTATTCCATGAAAGGTATGGTGACAGTGTATTTTAAATCAGTGTTTTTGAACAGTTAAGATTAAAAAAGAAAGCAAATTGCTAATGTGGCAAACAGTTATTTAAACATCTCACTAATGTTATTTATATGTAATGTTATTAATGTATATATGTATATAAAAACATACATATGTTTAGATGTATATTTATATGTACGTATAACATACACGTGGTGTTCATGTATGTTATATATAGTCTTTATTCTTAGAGAAAGACGTCATTAGTTCCCTCAGTTTCTTCAGAGCAGGCACAGATATATCAACAGAACAGGAATGACAGGTAGCATTGTGAGCACTTGAGCTTTCTTTCTTTCTTTCTTTCTTTCTTTCTTTCTTTCTTTCTTTCTTTCTTTCTTTCTTTCTTTCTTTCTTTCTTTCTTTCTTTCTTTCTTTCTTTCTTTCTTTCTTTCTTTCTTTCTTTCTTTCTTTCTTTCTTTCTTTCTTTCTTTCTTTCTTTCTTTCTTTCTTTCTTTCTTTCTTTCTTTCTTTCTTTCTTTCTTCCTTTCTTCCTTTCTTCCTTTCTTCCTTTCTTTCTTTCTTTCTTTCTTTCTTTCTTTCTTCCTTTCTTCCTTTCTTTCCTTTCTTTCCTTTCTTTCCTTTCTTTCCTTTCTTTCCTTTCTTTCCTTTCTTTCCTTTCTTTCCTTTCTTTCTCACTTCTTTTTTCTTCCCTTCTCTCCTCTTTCACTCACTCAGTTGTAGTTTCTTTTTATGTATAAACTGCATAGCATTGCGATACATGGCACACTTTTATAATTGAACAAATACATAAATTTGTAATTTCCTTAGTCATCTGAAATACACCACTGCTGGAAATATAATTTAATCGCTGTTTTTTCTGTAAAATCACGGGAAGATTCATTTATCTGAATGATTGTGCACATCCAATCTAATTAATCTCAGCTGAAAAATAACATCTCAGCTGATGTCACTGCAGACTATTTTCAGAAGTTGATGGAGGTTGGTTACAAACTATTTTGCATTTTTAATATGTGACTAGAAAGGGCATGGGTAAGACACAGGGGAATAATAACATTAACATCCAATAGTTGGTTAAAACATTTTTTGCTTGAGGAGGGAGGGCTAAAGGAAAGGTTCAGGGAAAATGCAGCTGATGTAGACAAAATTGATTATTTGCTTGAATTTGATTGCTGTAATGAGATTCTGACCTTGTCTAGGACATGCAGAAAGTGCCAATACTGCAAGAGCACAGATACTGTTCTGATCCACACAGCAAATTATAATGTGGCATTTTACCTCCCTTTGGGTTGCTTAAGCCATGTGAAATACCCATGGGGATGTTTCAGTGCACTATGCTGTCAGAGGGTATGCTACCAGGACTGCAGATTGGATTTTATTGCTAGTAGGGAAAAAAAAAACAAGCAAAAAAAAATACAACCCCCCCCCCCACCAAACACCAAGAAAAAAAAGGGGGAAAGAGTCATAGAATTAGGAGCTAAAACTCTCTTAATACAGTGGAATTCATCCGCTGTACAATAGCAGCAAAACTGTATAGTCATTCAGCTGCTAACATCAATAAACATGAGTTTTCTTCTCAGAATTTATGTCAAGAGGAAATTGGAGAAGCATAAGAAGCAATACAAGCTTTTTGTGGGTCTTAGAGCTACAAGTGACTATCTGTAACTTCTGTAACTAACCTCTTCCAAGACTTGATTTAATTTTGATGGGCTCCAATCTCTTTTTATCATCAGAGTCCCATATGAAACAACTTGGAAATTCTTAAGATGAATGCAAACATGGCAGTAGTAGTTCCCAGCACTAAGAAACCACCAGGGGCCTTTTCAATGCTATATACATGCTTGAAAGGAGTACATATTATTTATCTATTCTTATATGTGTAAAAAAAATTATACTATATAGTATTGACTTTCTACTAATATGCTGCTGATTGAAGCACGGTCATTATTGCTAACAGTGCACTAGCAAAATCACCATTTGTGCAAGCTGCAGACAGATTATGCCTGCCTGTCTTGTTCATGACTTTACAGTTTTTATACATATTTCTCTTTCTTTCTGACATGTATTTGAAGGATTCTAGTGGAGCACAGAGTTGACTTTTATTTCTCAGAGATGTCGTGAAAGGTTATAAAGGCATAAATGTCGCCAAAAAAAAACCAAACAACAAAACCAACCAGCAAATGACTGTATTAAAAATTGCAACTTTGAATCAGCAAAGTGAGAAATTATTGAAATGGTTTTAAAGTTCATTAGCAATAGATGTTTAGATTGCAACAGGTCTTAAACGCAGTGGGATTTTTGGTAACGTGTTTTTGGTTAACACGTACTGAAGTCTGGCACAAAGCTGAAACGCTGGCCTGGAGAGGTGCGCTCTCTTTAGCCTGGCTGCCTTCCCTAAGAAACCATGAGCAAACCAGCGCTTGGCTTCTTTCGTGGTAAGAATGCTGTGCTGTCTTTCAGCAGCTCTTAGTTTCAAGGAAGTTTTTGTGAAGCTGTCCTTTATGTTTTAAGGCAGGTGGAGGAAGGGTCTGAAATCTTTTTGTAGACAGTTGAGGGACAGATTGCCATTTCACAGCTCCAAGGCAGTTGTGAGTCAGAGTTTGAAAGAGTAAGCTCCAATACCACATTACATGGCGACATGATTACACCGTTGTGAAATGGGCTGACAGAGATATCTGAAGACTAGTCAGCTCGTTCTCTAAGACCTCCATCCAAAATTGCTTGGGGTAAACAGTTTTGCAGCCCCTGAGTTAGGATTGAGCCCATGATGGCTGTCAGTTGAGAGATCCTGTAGCAGGACTTCCTATGACTCAAAGACCTGAGTAATCTCTTGGGCTTCAGCTGAGCTCTTCTGCTTACTTGTTCATGAAAGAAGCTGACTCCAAGTTTGACACCAGCTTCCCAGTCAGCTGAAATAATGCAGACACTGGTAAGCAGTGATTACATGGTAACTACAGCTGAATCAACAAGACTTATCCAATAAAATACAGGATGGAGAAGAAATTTGCGTGAAGCTCAAGACTGAATTTTCACTATATTAAAGAAAATGTGGGCAATAAAATGGGCAGTTCCTGTCAGTTGACAAACACTGACCATCAGTCAGGGTACCAGGAAGGTAAACTGGGCTTACCCCTAGTTAACTCTCTGGTAATTCATTTGCCTGCCCATACACTTGGTTTCTGGCAGAAGACCAAAGCAATGCAGAGGCATTTTCTGAGTAGAACTAGCTTCCATGTCCACCTAAGTAAGACAACAGCTGGCTTCAAGAGCCAAAGTTAACAAATTCAAGTATTGGTGTGGGTACACCAGCCATTATACTACAGGAGCCATTGTAACTGGATGAATGAGTGACATTTCAGCCTTGCTGGCAAGGTAATTGTGCTGATGTAGTGGAGTTTCTACTGTAAAGCCTAAGGAAGCAAGAGGAATACCAGGCCCGTAAAATCTGCAACTGTTTTACTCCAAACTCAAGATGAGCAGATCCAAAATATTTCTCTTAAAATATACATATTTAGGGGTTCAATTAATAATTTTTTATTCACAGATACTAAGACAGTAAAGACTTCTGAAGGGAGGGAGGAACTCAAGCACAAATTAGTTAAATATTCTGAGCATGGTTTTGAACTAGATTTGAATTAGTGCTATTGGAGAAAAGTTGCTAGTTTTTCCTCAGCTGGTCCTGGAACGAACATTTATAGATTTAGATTTGTAAATCAAAACACATTAACTTTTTATAATGATCTATAGTCCTTCATACAGTACAATAATGCTTTCTACTGTATGTGTATGTTACCTGTTACTAGCTTTCCTGTCCTGTTTTCCTTCACGTATGCTAAAGCATTCGTATAGCCCTGAGAATTTTTAGTGTGCATCAAGTTTATGGTCTTCAATTGCCAAAAGAATGTTACAGTCTTCGTCATGCTACATGCATGTGTGAAAGAAGTGCACGAGCAAACATGATACCTTTACACTTGCAGTTGTCTTTTGAACAAACGTAAAAATAGCTTTCACCCTCAAGGGCAGACGTTGCAGGATCCCAAGTTCCTGAAGTGCCATTCAATACTACGCAGACTCGAATTTCTTTGAAAACAGGTTTATAGTGAAGAGTAATGGCAAAGATGTGAAGTGGCCATGGTACAGAGGCTGCTGTGGCAGACGTTCCTGAATTCTGTGATGCTGGATGCATGTCCCTCCTCCCCTCTCCACATTGGGCCCCTCTGCCCTTGGGTTTGTGTCCTATAACGCTTAGTTTGTCCATATTCCAGTCACACTCCAGATATATATCATGCAATCGTGTGATGCTGTCTCCTGCAAGTACATTTCAGTCAGTTATTTGGGTTTTTGCTTGGTTGTTTTTTCCCCTGAAAGCTAGAATAAAACACAAGTAAAACTTATTCTGATAAACTTCCAGGAAACATTCAGGGAAGAAAGGAAAAAAGCAGAGCTATCTTCTTGCTGTTACACAGACTGTAACCATGGACCTGCGTAAACAACTGGAGAATACTGAGAGGAACTGGAATAAAGAGAAGATGGAATTACTGGAGAGATTTGACAATGAAAGGAAAGAATGGGAATGTCAATGGAAGGTCATGCAGAAGAAAATAGAAGAGGTACTTTTAAACAAAACTCTGAATACTAACATTTTCACTTGGGATGAAGCAACTAGGAGCTACTTCAAATTTTTTTTCTGAGTTATATCCTATTTCTTATCTGTCAATGGAAGTTTCTAATAGCTGATGGTAGGATGCAAAGCCTGGGGTTAAGCAGTATTTGCAATTGCGCATTTAATAGTCATGAACACAAAGCAGGAGGTTAAATGACACTTTGTGTAGTTTGCTATTATATTGTTGGCTGCATATACTGCTGCCAGTTCTGCTGGGCATGAGCTGCCCTGCTCATATTTATACATGGTTTATGTAAGTACATGCTGAAGAACTGCATGGGATTTAGGAAAATTCATATTTAGTAAAAAAAGTATCTAGGTATCTGGCAAAATCTCTGGCAAAAAGGAATTAGATGGCACAGGTCTGCTGGGGTTAATGGTAATATTATAAAGAACGTCATACATGAAACGCTGCATGATGCAGAATCGTTCTGACTAGAACCTGCTCCATTTATGGATGGCTTTTAGTAGAGAAAACAGCTACAATAAATAGCATGAAAGTCCTGACACCACTTGTGTTTGCACGTACAAACACTCACTCCTCGCCATTTCTAATGCAACTCCTTCCAGAAATAGTTACGGTAATTATTTATTTTTTTTTTATCCCCAAATTGTCCCTGCAGCAGAACCCCCTGGCATTCTAATGCAGAAATTGAATCTGCCTTGGCAACATATAGAAGGAAGTTTTTTTCACCACTGAGCTTTCCACATTTTTCTTTCTAATATACACACGGAGTAGTTTTGCTTGCTCTCTGCCAACACTGTCCTGTGGCTGAGCAACACAGGAATGTATGGCAGAGATTTCTCACATGAAAGTATGAGAAAGAAAATGATCAGAGCCAAATGAATTGCAGCCATACACTGCCTGTTAAACCAGCCTGCAGCATAACTCCATAATGTCAGCTCTTTGATATTTTACCTGCAGTCCTTGCAGACTTTGGTGATATTATAGTCTTTGCCACATTTTGTCTTGTATGTTAGGACATTTCTGTGCAGTCTTACCTAATTTCACCACCAAAGCGAGAGTGCTTCAGAAGTTAGTAATGTGATCTCTGTGTGTAGTTGAATTTCAGTTTGTTACATATATGGGCTGTTTTGTAATGACGGTAATGTGTTGTGAAAAGGCATTCTGGCTATTAGTAGTCCTGACAATGGCAGCGAAGACCATGGTTTTTCCATGTTTTTTATTAGCATGTGGATTAGGAAAGCATGACAGAGACAGAAAAAGAGATAAAGAATGGAACGGGGCTGAGGGGAAGAGAATAAAGCAAATCACTGGGTACTGCAAGACCAGCCAAAACTGCAGATGATACCCCAAGGTTATTGGTATCCATTCTGCAGTACTGATTTATCACTCCAGTCATAGGAAAGAATTCCATTTGCCTGAGAACCAGAAGAGTCTGCTCTAGTGCAGATGGCGCTGTATGTGATAAGAATTCACTTCCCCTTCTTAAACTAATATACTTTAACAGGCTGTAACATAGCCAGAGCCCTCTCCCTCCTTCTCATTCCTTCACATTTCCCATCCATCAGATCAGGGCTGTGTCTACCACGTAGTGCGCTGATATTACTTGGAAGGTAACCATACAGCTTCTGGCTCAAGGCAGGGCCATAAACCTCATGAGACCTCTTCCAATCCCATCCTATGAGTGGGAGCCATACACTAAAACCATGGCAAAAAGTTTGTGAATGGTAACAGTCATTTCCTCATCCTGTGACAATAATGGTCTGTGAACTATCACACTCTGTGATTCAACACTTTCCTACTAACACATGTATAAAATCTACTTGGTGCTACTGAATGGAGCGTCATTCAAAACAGAAGATTAATATGTTATTTTACCATAAAGTTCATCACAGTACCATGATTTAATAGAAGGTTCTATTGTTTTGTCAGCTTTACCAGGAGGTGAAACTTAGAAGGGAGAGCAATATGAGTGTCCATGATAATAAGGCCATTCAGAGCAAGATGCTGCAGCTGTCCATGCATTCCCCTGCTTCGGAAGAGAGTGACACAGTGGAGCTGAACTATCAACACAATGTGGCAAATGAAAAAGGGAGTTTGCTCAGTAAAACAGGACACAAATGTAAAGAAACCAGAGCCAAGAGCAGAAACAATACTCTGTTAATGGACAATCTGGCCTTTGAGAACTGTGAGGAACCTGAAGACAGCCTCAGCATCAAAACTTCCAAGAAAAATGCCAAGAATTATATTGGTGATCTCAATGTAGTAAGTGAAGTATGAACATGTTTCAGTTACAAGGGTGAGGAAAATACTGAGGGCTTTGGCCTGCCAGGTTAACCTAAAGAATTGATCTCCCTGATTTTAGCTTTCCAGCAAGTCACTGTCTCTATTTGCTTCTCACTTTGCTATTGATGAGTGTCTTCTCACTGTTTATATGTATTAACAGCATGCTTTTTGCCTCCATTCATAATCTGGGGGCACTTTTGTATCTTTCCTTGTGCTACTTTCCTCTGCTGTGAGTTTCAAAATAATTCTGGAGATACCATTTTAAAGGCTTATATTAAAGGGCTGTTTTTATATTTATAAAGGCTCTTAAAGAACTTGCCAGAGTCAGTGAAGAATTATGCAGCTATCAAGAGGAAATTCGAAAGAAGTCCAACCACCGAAGGTAAAAACATATTTGGACTTTTTATATTAGAGGAAGAAAATGACTAATAAGACTCTGCTCCTGTTCACTTTGAAGGGGGGGTTGCTTTTGAATTTACTAGGAGTTGCGGAGTTCCTATCTTCCTAGTGTTTCAGTGCTCAGCATAAAACATTCAGATGAAATATACTGAAATATGATACAAAGGCACGTTTTCCTAGCAAAATGGAGTTTAGCTATATGATCTACAAAATGAAATTAGTATTTGTACAAGATGAAATTGTACTTGTTTCTAATGACTGTATAGAGGATTGAGAAAGTGAACAGATATTTCTGTCTGCCCTGGTCCCATTTCTGTGCAGTTCTATACAACACTGCATGGGTTTGTTAGGCTGGGAGGTTTCTTAGATTAAGCCCAGATCTAGCCTTAAGTGTGGGGCATGTGTCAGGGACTGGCAATCCAAGAGTGCAAAGAAGGCAAGAGAAGGAAGAACAACCATACATTTGTACTAATGGAAAGATGGTAAGCCAGACCCTGAAAAATATGGAAAATGGACATTCTGCCATCTGTTAAAAATTCAATGTTCATGGTCTCCTTTAGCAAGCTAAACACCAGTCTTCCTCTCGAGTTGTGCAGAAATTCTCAGCAGGTAAGGCTGAATCCATGGTGTGACAGGGTGCACACCTTGAAAGAGGTTGAGAAAGGCTATGTCTCAACTTGAGACCCCATGGAAGTCTGCATCATGGCAAGCTCTTCTCAGACGCTCCCAAAGAGCAGAGGGACTTCTTACACTCCCCCATGCAATTGGTTGACTGTCTGTCACTAATTTATTATTGTAGCTGCATTAGTGTTTGTATCTTTAAAGCAAATAGATTTAGAGCTGATGCATATTTTCTAAATCCTGGCGGAGAAGATCTCAAAAGATACATTTGTACTGTCATGTGTAATGTTAGGAAACCTACACAAGGGATGCACTGTGTCCTAAAGCTTTCTTTATTCAGTTCATAGTCAGGTAGACTCTCACTGGAGTCATTACAACTCACAAGATCCCACTGTCCTTACTGTGGGGTAGGAAAGAAAACAAGCAATCATCTACAAAAACTTAGGAAAAGAATTTTAGTGGTCTTGTGGTTTAACCCAGCAGGCAGCTAAACACCACACAACTGTTTGCTCACCCCCTACCCCAGTGCGATGGGGAAGAGAATTGGGGGAAAAAAAAGTAAAATACATGGGTTGAGATAAGGGTAGTTTAATGGGACAGAAAGGGAAGGGAAAATAATAATAATTATTATAATGATAAAAGAATATACAAAATTAAGTGATGCACAATGCAATTGCTCACCACTCGCTGACCAATGCCCAGCCTGTTCCTGAGCAGTGGTCCAGCCCTGGCCAACTCCCCCCAGCTTTATATACTGAGCATGACGTCATATGGTGTGGGATATCCCTTTGGTCAGTTTGGGTCAGCTGTCCCAGCTGTGCCCCCTCCCAGCTTGTTGTGCACCTGGCAGAGCATGGGGAGCCGAAAAAGTGCCTGACTAGTGTAAGCGCTGCTTAGCAACAACTAAAACATCAGTGTGTTATCAACATTATTCTCATACTAAATCCAAAACACAGCACTGTACCAGCTGCTATGAAGAAAATTAACTCTATCCCAGCCAAAACCAGGACAAGTGGCAAGAGAAAGGAATACAAGATTCCCTTTGTTAAGCTTTCTTTGCATTCTTCTTGTATGTTTCAAATATCCTGGGTGTATCAGCTTCAGCAAAACTGCTCCCAAATCTTTTTAAGCAGCCAGTGTTAAAACACCTGCTCATGAAGAGAATGAATCTGTGCTGAGGTCCCCTGGGGGAATACCCCTGTTGCTCATCCCTGAAACATCTCCCTTTTTATTTCCAGAATGAAGTCACTTCCTTTCTTGGGGGAATTTGAGGAAACTCAAAAACCAGTTATTCTGCCTGAGATGAACAATGTGTCCAGCAATGAATCACAGGCTTCAGTTGCTTTTGAAACAGAGGAACATAATAACAGGAAGAATCTGATGAGCTCCACCAAGGCTTTGAAGGACATGGCTTATGGTGGTCTTACTGGTGACAGAGAAGCAGACTTCAGACCTTGGCAAAAGAAAGAAGCTCCACCAGTTCCTCCACGTAGCACTTCTCGGCACCTAACAAACTCACTTTCTGCAGTTGTACAGCTTTCTGAAGCACCAATAAGAGATCTAGGCATCAAAAGCAATTACAAGGCTCAGGACTGTAGGAGTGGAAGGAAACTGATGAATCCTTTACCTATAAACCAGAATGAAACTACAGCAGCCTGTGCAAATGAAGGGCAGGCTGTGAAAGGTCCTGTGATGGTAACTGCTGCAATACCTGTATCCAAAAATGAGTGCAATGTACCAAGTTTCTGCCACAACACGTGGGCATATGATGTGGGCAAACTTGGAAAAGACAATAAAAGTGAACCTTCCCCACTGTCAGCCCAAAAGAGTTGTTCAGATGGAAATATGGCCCAAAGCAACATGATGCACCAGAAACAAAATCCCAAGTCTCACAGCAGCCCTTATTACAGTAATGACTTTTATGCCCCTGCTACCCTGCACAGCGATCTTTTGGAAGACTCTAGATATGCTTTGGGAAAGACCCAAAGAAATGAAACTTTAGCAGCAAAGATTGATGAATTTAACCGGACTGTATTTCACACAGATAAACGTAACAATGCTTTGCAAGAAAACCAGGTGCCTCGAACAGCATCAGAAGATCACGAACCCTGCGGCCCACTGTGTGACTCTGCTATGAGCAGGACAGAAACTGTAAATACATCTTGTGTTTCAAATCCCAAATTCTCTGCAGCAAAAGAGCAAGAAAATAGCAACCCCAGCAAAGCTGTCAAAATGGCAGGTCAACAAAAGCCAATAAATGGACTTCCAAATACTAGTGGTTATAGGCACATGCTTCACGAGCATGACTGGAGACCAAGTAATTTATCCGGTCGCCCGCGTTCAGCTGACTCAAGGTCGAACTATGGTGTTGTTGAAAAGCTTTTGAAAAACTATGAAAAATCAACAGTGACTTCTCCATGTAATGCAAAATGCTGCAAAGATAAGCGGACACGGGCAAACTCTGAATTCACCAATGGGGGTTGTGAGACATTTAGTCAGTATTTAGAAATGCTCCAGATTGAGCAAGGAAAGCAAGAATTTCCGAGGAATTCAGCCAGGCATATTGGGCAGCAACTCAAGCAAGGAAAAGAGAGACAGAAGTTACCAGAGGTAAGGTTCTTAAGAATGGCGAGAATAGAGTAATTCAGTTTCATACCAAGCTTCAGAATCTAAAATGAGGCAGGCTAATGTGAGATTGTAAGTAATTATGTAAAAATAGATACTTTAGGCCAGGATCTGGATTAATCAGCAGTATTTCCGCTGAAGTTAATAGAGGCGTGGGAGGGCAGAAGTGTGTAAGTAAGAATGACCAGTGAAGACGTGCCAGATTCTGATCTCTGCTGCTGCTGTGTAAAGCTAGATTTTAACTGCAGTGCAGTTATGCAGGGGTTGAACTTGTGAGAACTGCAATCAGGTTTTAACTCCCTCCCTTCTTCCTTTAGCTGAGGAGTTATTTCATAAGCCTTCTCAAAAGGTTTAAGCACCCTTGGCCATGTCAAAATCCTAGCAGGCTTAGATAGAATTCTTCAGCATCCAGGGTGCTGCTTGGTTCAGGATTTCCTTAGAACTGTCTATGAAAAGGGGTATTGTAGCTCCATAAAGTTTCCAGTAATAAAGTGACCTCCTCTTACTCATGTCTCAGTTCCAGGCTTCTCCTATATATTCAAGCATAGGCTCACAGAAACAGAAGAGTATGGCATGACTAATTAATTTAGATTTGGCTGAATTTTATTTGCAGAAGTTCAGAAATATGGCCTTTCCCAACATTCTTTCTTAATGAAAAGAGAAACAGATGGTTTTGAAAATACACTATAAGTTGCAGTTCTGTAAAAGGCCATAAAGAAAAAAAATTATTTTTCCTGAAGAATTCCTTGGCCAACAAACACAAAGAGATATGCCCCATAGCATCTTAGAAAAGAGAATGCAAATGTGTTTGGAGCTGAGAAACTTAAATGGGTTCAGACTGTCAGGTGGTATGCTTTAAACTGCCACAAATTCACAGACTTCAGTGGAGCTATGTGGATTTAAACAGCTGAGAATCCAATCATGCAGATTTTCTTCTGCATGTCTTTCTGACAGCCTTGCAGTGATGCAACATCTTGCTTAGCAGACACATCTTTACTACAGCACAGAAAGAAAAAAACATGAAGCTTCTGATTTCTTTTTCATCTGATGAACTTCTGATAGGAAAACAAATTTTCATCAATGAATATGTAGGGAAGAAAGAATTACTAGATAATGACTGAGTTTACGTTGATGTAAGCCTAGAATAACTTTACTAAGCCAACTGAATTTTTTTTCTCTATAGGCTCGTACTTTATGTTGTCATTTCTATCTCTACAAACTAAGTGTAGAATAGTGCCTGATTAGGGAGTACCATTTTAGGTCCAGCAGCATTCATGTCACAAAGATGTAAAGAACTACATGTGGCATGAAGCACTTGTTTTATTTTCATTATTTCCAACTTACATCACTGTAGCTACGATCAAAATCTGTCAGTTTTCCTGGGTATATAAGGCTCTGCATGTAGACATGACACTGCATTAATACATAACCATTCTGAATTAGTTACCAAGTGTAAACAGCTTCACGTTGCACTAATGGAAAGAGTTCTTAGCAAGATGTGACTGCTGAAATAGGATCTATCAAAAATACCTGAAAAGTATGTAGACCGTACTCCAGTTCTACATTTCAAACAGTATACAGCGTTCATCAACAAAAAAAACTTCCAAAAATTAAAAGAAATGGCAAGTGAATGTGAGTTTTGGCTTGCATTAACATTTTATATCTTTCCTTATGTCTGACACTTGTCTCCATATATTTTAAACCACAACCGATATGAGAATCCCTATACACAGAAATAGCTGTTCTTTTGCATTCTGCGCGTTACTGTGCATCTTTTAATAGCTTCAGGCCACCTGTTCTGAGGTCACCCCAAATGTCTTCCTACATTCCTGCTGCATTCCACAAAAGCCATAACTTGTTAAAGCAAGGAATTGCCTTTGTCTTCTAGATATCTGTGCCAGCTAAATGTTCAAGTGGGAAGGGTTTCTCCCGGCCTGCTCGGCCAGCAAATCGACGCTTACCTTCCAGATGGGCATCCAGATCACCGTCAGCACCGCCAGCTGTGAGAAGAACGGCATACAACTGCTCTGTCTCTTTTCGGTCAGAGACCTCGGTAGTCTGAACCTAGAGCTGGGTTGAATGGTGTTGTGAAAGCTCTACGCCTCATTATAGCCGTGTTCGGTATGTGTTATAGCAACCAGTTCTACACTGTTGTATCTTGTCCAAAAGCGACCCCCACCACATGCCGGACAAAGCGTTTTGAATCTTAGGTCATCATCACCATGGTCTTCAGTGTTTTTATTGAGATGAAATAACTAGACCCCTGGTTTTCTCTGTTTTTTTGGTAATAGCTCACAAGGAATTTCTTTTGGATGGCATCTTCCTTAATTTGCCAATCAATTTTGTTTTGAAACAATGTATAGTGCTGTATATTCTGACTCTTCTGCAAACAGCAGAACGTAAAGCTGTATGCATGATCATGTGTTCGTAGTGCATGTGTTGGACTAGGAAGTATACAGGTCTGTATTTAGAAGAGACAAACTGTGCTAGTGTTGACATTGAAATTACAACCTATATGCCTACATATATATATACACTTTGTGTTTATTTTAAAAAGTTTGAAATATACAGTCCTGATGACATTTATATTTTGTATATCTTTTACATAGGTTCACAGGTGTAGTATTTAATGTACAAAAACTAAATATGCATTTTTGTGACTGATTGCAGCGATAATGCCTTGCACAATATGTATCTGAAGCAGACTAGCTCGACTGATTCATCAGTCATGCTTCACAGCATCCTCGTTCGGTTTCCTAACCCATATGATGCTAGGTCAAAATACCCAAACATATTTTTTCTGAATTAAAATATTATATGATTTGTAATACACTAGCCTTTTTCAGCACCAGAGACATTCCTGAAATGTTCCGGTCCCTTTAAAAAGCTTAAATGTGCCATTATATATATAGCATACTGTAAACACTTTGGTAGTTTCAACTAGTGTAACATACAATTTATGAAGGGAAGAAAAGGGTTGTATATGCTCAATTCTGTAAAACTTATTTTTCCTTCTAGCATTATACTTTGAGGTTTGGCAAAGTCAGATAACAATGGACTTGTTTACTTTCACTCGAGGCAGGAGAACAAGGACCGTTGTTCCCAGTGCTGCAGCCACACTCCTTTTTTACTCTTCTCCTAGACTAGAGTGCCTGAGCCACTTGCTAATTTACTGCTCCCAGACTGACTCGTGGCAGTCAGTTACGAAGTTTACTTGCACTCTGGCAACAAGCTGCATCTAGTACGGAAACATTGCATTGAGGTATGATCACAATGGTGCCCGAAATCCTAGACACATGGCGTTGGAAGTATGTTTTTGCCATCACTTGACTCGGTATTATGGGCTATCTGAACGACATGCACAGAGCCTGGCTTGTTCCTTCCCACAGCGTGAAAGAAATATGGATGCTACCCAGACTCTTGCTGAACTTTCAGAAAGACAGTGTCCTTCATCCTGGAATTTTTGCACCCTTCTCTGGGCTGTTGCTGGATGCATAGTGTGGTAATGATGATACATGTTACCTTTAAACAGCATGTCTAGGTTAAAAGGAGTAAAAAGGCACTTCTTCAACATCAGCCTGATCTTGTCTTGCAACTTTTCTTCTTCTGGAGAAACATAGTGTGTTCAAAGGAATTTCAAATATCGTCCCAGGATCTATTAATGTGCACATCTTCTTATGTGAATGTAAAAAGGATTTCAGAGAGAGTGTAGGCTTTTGTCCTAGTGAATTGTATATGTGGCAATATAGGGAATATTAATTGTGCTTAATTTGGTAGTGATCTCTTGTCCTACTCCGGTCACGTTGAGAATACACGCCTTTTTCCTTCCTTTTAGGCCTTATTCTTCTTTCCTCTGCACAACTTCGGTTTTGCAGAGAGAGAAGACAGGAGGCCATGTGTTCTGAGCAATACAGCCTGTATGGTAGTACCAGTAACTGTTCAGGCATGCCGGTGTTGGAGCGAGCAGGCATTAGAGCCATAAATACCACTTTATCATGCCACTGTGGCTGCCTGCACGGCAAAACCATGCTCAGAGTAATTTGCCCAGTTTACACTTCAGGTCCTTTCTAGATGTGAGTGGTAGGAAAATCCCACAATATATGAAGGCTTCAAACAGATCAACAATTCATCAAAATTTACTCAGACATCATTGCAAAGTTATTACTGGAAAAGATACAAGGACAGAAAATCTTGAAGAAAATTTATACAGTTTGGACAGAGGCAAAAATCTGTGTGCTTGAGTGAAAATCAAGAGTATTATAAATTTGCTTATTTGCCCTAATTTAGAGATTGCACTCCATTAACTTCCTTAGAACTAGAAAAATTAGAGATGATTCACAGTGAATTTGGAACATGGCTTAAGATTCTAGCTAACTGTGGAAATTAGCAAACCAAAATGCCTTGCAAATTGACCTTTTAAATGCCTAAGTAGCTGAGCAGCTTTAAATGCCTAAGGCTGAGGAAAGAATAATATGAGAGAATTGTAAAAAAAAAAAGGTTCTTAATTTCAGTCAGTGCTGACTGCAATAAAACTTCTTTAAATAACCTTCATAGTAAAGTTCAGCAGTTTTGTTCTGAAAAATGGTGGTGTGCTTTTGTTTGAAGTATGTAACTATGAAAGCCTTTCCCCTGATTAGTCAGTGAAGGTGTTTCTTTAGTTCCCTTCAGTTTCTTTGATCGCCTTTGACATATATCACATTGTTGAATAACAGAGAAAGGATCAAATATCTACCACATTCCCTGATGTATGTAAGTTTAATGAACAGAAGGTTTTTGAAATAAACTAATAGGTCAAGGACAAGTCCATTTTGTCAAGATTTTCTGTGTCCAATTACACACGTTGGTTCTGATGCCCAAAAGTATCAAAACCAGTGATTTTGGCCTGCAGGTGGCTAGCTGGACATACCAATTTTAGAAAATTGCCACTGACACTGTTTAAATATTCTCTTCAACTGCACCCATAACAGGGCCAGTGCACTGTGGTGAATTTTTTAGTTCCCAAAACTGTGATTACTGAACCACAGTAATGGCTTTATTACACTTATTTGCTATAGGGGGAAGTGCTCTGTTGGACCTTCAGGTTCCCCCATGTTATCTGTGACATGGAAATATAGTTACCTTGGAAGCTCTGAAGCAAGACACACACACTCATGCAAGAACTACAAATGATCTAAGTATAACTCGACGTTTCTATTAATCCTAGTGTCACCTATGGAAGTGGTGAGTTTTGTAAGCCTGTTTTTAAAATAGGTTTTCAATATTATTCCTCCATATGCTGTCTAAAGTCATAATGCCCATATAGGTTCTTACTTGTGCTCTGAACGAGTCTAAGACTCTTTTTATTGCATGTTTATGGGCTTTAGTACTGAAATAAATGCAAAACTCCCTGCACACACAGAGTCAGCTGCCCATTGAAATGGGGATGTCACTAAGAATCAGCTGGCTGGTACTTAGTTGACAGAAAGCGTCATTCTCCCTCACACTGGGAAATTGAGCCATAGTCTTTCCCTGAGACCCTGTTAGGGAGGAGTGTGGCAGGGTAGAAACTCATGAAGAGTCAGTTAGACCTTATTCACATATGCAGTGTAGCAGGCCACCTGAAGGCTAGAAAAGTGGCCTGACTCAGAGCCTCTGCTAGAGGCAGAAGTAGAGGAAAAAAAAATCCCTTAAAACCTCTCGATATCACTCCTCAAACTCAGAGTACATTTCCACTAAATGTTTCGTCTTTCCAATGTTAGTGATAGACTTCTTATGTGTCTTCAAAATGTTGCTGAAGGAATGAACTTTGCTTGTTCTCCAGCAACAACACAATTATCTTTCAGTGTTACACATACTGTAAGGGAGTTAGCTGTTACATATAGCGAAGAATTGGCAATCACTGTAATATAATTTTCCAGAGCATTCCAATTTATTTCTGCAGTTGTCTATTTAAAAACTTGTTTCTGTAAATAAGGATTTTGTATCAAAGTGGCTTCAATGGCATTTTAGCAAAGATCTACAGCAACCCAGCAGGCAGGCCATTCCCCTTAGAGTTTTGTTGTTTCTGGACCAGGCCTAAATTTCCTAGCATGCAAGGACTTATGCAATTCTCACAATGCTGCTATGCAAAGAATTTCTTTGGCTTTGAGATCTGTAATATGCAACTCTAGCCATTATACTGCTGATATTCTCTATTGGACTAATCTGTAATGGTGTCTTTGGTTGTGTACATGCTCTTTAAACTGGAAGGCAGAATGCATTTGCTCTCAATGCACTGAATCAAAGCCCCTTGTTGCCTCTGGCCTTTCCACCCCTCCTCCATTCCCAGTGGATGTATATTTTTATGTGGTTTATTGCCATTGGTCTATATGTATATGCCATACCATAGGATTTTCTATCTGTACCACAGTCAAAATATTTTTTGGATAGCCTATCCTAAAAAGTGCTGATATTACTGTTGCCATTCACAAATATATTAGATCTTGATCTGTTGTTTTGCATCATTGAAAATGCACTTTCTTCGTCAACTGTTAGTGGCATACATTATACGAAACCTGTGCTCTTGTTTTTTGAAATGATTAATCTGCTTTTGAGGTTTGCTTCTACCCCTCTCCCTCGCACCTGTTCTGTTTTGCAAAGTACTTGGATCAGCAGAGACATGTTTCTGATGTGTACAGTTGATCCAGTTGCTGTGTGGCTACGGGAGCTCATACCTAAGGGTGCCTTGCTAACTATGTTACTCTAAAAAGAATTGTATCAGAATTTCCACAGGATAAGAGAGATTGAACCCTCAATATGATCAAAGTGAAAGCATGCAAATAAAGGTCAGAAAGAAAACAGAAGAATCAAAGAGCAGGGTGCAACGCGTGTAGTAAATGTTGTGGCTAGTTCTTTGCTTCTAATGGAAGATGTCTCTGGGCCGCCTACTTCATACTACCTGAAACTTCCAGTAATGTACTGTCTTTTTTCAATCAGCATCTTGGTATGTACACTTTTCCTGCTCTGTGAGCCCATAGTAGCAAGAGGTACTGAAAGGCTGATGTCAGTAGTGTCAGATTAACACCACTCCTTCCTCTTCCCACATGTGATGGTATGGTGGTTATTGAAGAATGCCTAAGTTTCAGTTGTTAATCCTTTCTGTGGCAGCAATCAGTTTTACCAGGAGGTGCGTGATGGTGCCCACCACATGAACATTATGGAACGCACAACATACTACTGTGTCTTCCACCCACCCTGGATTCCCAGCACGGCACAAGGGCACGCTCCATCACATGCTGCTGAAATGGGGAGATTCCTGGAAGATAAATGTCAACAAACCTTGTGCTTGAGTACAAGAGCCACGCTGTACCTCAACTCCACTGGGTGCGCCAGGCAGCATGACTAGAATACAAGCAACTTCAGTCCTCAGTACAGGATGTCTTCCACCACACTGTGATAAAAATACAGTCTTATGGTCTTTTCTGGAGAGGTGGATGGTTTTTACCACACTGTGACAAAGTTACAGTCTTATGCTCTTTTGCAGAGGGATGCCCTTCTCTAGGGACAGCCGAGGAACAAAGGAGAAGTAGAACCTGTCCTAGGATGGGGCATCTCCTTAATTTGGATCAGGCACATTTCGTGTAGTGTTAAATCCCTTACTACTTTTGAGGGAAAACAAAAATGGAAACAAAAAAAAAAGTGAGTGCAATATACCAATTAGTGTTTATACTTACAGTTTTCTGCTGATTTATGCCTTTTCTTCTAGTAACCACAGTCTACAATGTTTCTGTTTAAGAGTCCAGTCCGCAGTTTGATTCCTCCTAGTAGTACATGCTTGTGTGTGTATGGCCAAGTTCACTGAAAAGTGGCACTGTAGGGGAGACTCCATACATCTTCCACATTTAAATCATATTGTCTAATGTGTGAGCCCAAAATACACTGCTCTATTGCATGAGATAATGTTTCCCTTTACTATGGAGTAGATGTGATCCCAATATGAACTGGGGCGAAGAGAGCAGGCACTGCATAGATACACCTAAGGCATGTAATACAGGTAAGCAAGCTGTACTGGCTGATATTAATGGGTGAGCTAAAATCCCTTGTTACCCCAGTAAAGCCAGAGGTTCTTTAATATTCAGTCTTAGTGGATGCATAGACTTCTACTAACTTGCTAATGTGTCACAGGGATCTTAATGCTAAGGAGTCTGGTTTTGACTCCCCTTCCAGCTGGACGTATGCAACTGCCTGGGGCAGATGTGCTTGCATAGTCTTTTGCCGGTGCCCCTCAAATTTCCCTGAAGTAGTTTACTGCAGCTAGAAGAATTTCTGGCATCACCAAATCATATTCACAGTAGAAAAGGACTTCCACCGAAGAAAATTGCCCTCATACATGAACTCTGCAAACATGACACTGCCAGCTGGCATGGTGACACAGAAAATCATAGAGTTTTACTTCTGCATCACAAGATATCTGCAGCAGGTACCATATATGATGTAGAGCTGCTTAAGATATTGATGGAAGCGCACCAAAGACAGCTATATGTGTGTACATATGATCTGCTTGTTTCTTTGCAGAATTTTTCTAGTTTCCGCAAAGATACTCTGATTGCTTTGGGAGTTTGTGATTTTTTTTTCCAAATTCACCTGAAGGTAGTTGAGCTACCCAAGGCACCTCTGGTAAGAAGCTACACAGGGAGTTCTTCTGAAACCAAAATGTGTATTCAGAGAAGTAGCTGGCTACCAAAGGAGGTAAGATGTTCACAAGCTGGCTCATACACTGTCACATCTCCTCTGTGTGTGTGTGTGTCTGTGTATATATCTATATGACACATCTTAGGCACTTTTTCTCCAGGAAGTCTCACAGTATCCAGTGCAGCTGTTTCTGCTGTAGAGCACACTCCTCCCAAAGAATGGTACTGAAATGCTTTACATTAAAAACAGCATGTGACTTAATGGGATCCAGCAGTTTCTGAAAGCCCATTTTCATATAAGTAAATGCAACCAAATCTTTTAATGAAAAAAATGTGCTTACGCATGTCACCTTTTCCTTCCAAATATTGTAAGGCTACTTTACAGCCCTGATCCTGATTTCACCTATTGAAAGTGGAAATAGAGATAGGCAGAAAATTCCCTACCTTAGGCACTGCAGAATGACTGGTACTGGTCTCCCTGCACATGAGTATGAGACACTGACAGCTTGAGATTAAACAGTATTGTCCATACGGAGAAGCTGACCTTCCATTTCTCCTCACTGTAGTTTTACTCCTTCCTTCCCTCTCATTCCATCAGGAGGTGAAGATTCAACCACCCAAGGTGAAGAGAAATAGGCCTGGTAAAAATAGCTGCCTAGAAGCTTCTCTTCACTTTCCAGCTTCTCTTCTGCAGGCCTCCAGACTTGCAAAACACATGACGTTTCCACGGAGCAGCTCTGAGAAGCCAGAGAAAGCTGCCTTTTGTGGTCTTTCTGCAACAAGTACTTAAGCAGCCAGATCAGACTTGAATAGTTTTATGGGTGGTTTTTTGCTATTGTAGTGTGGAGAAAGCTTTCGCCTCTTCTGTGCAGGAGTCTGTCTCTGTCTCAACCACCTCTTGGATGGGTTTCGGCAATTTTAATTCATTCTACAGCAAAATTTCACAGCAGTTTGGACAGAAAGTGAAGAATTCCTCATTCTTTATTGGAAGTTAGCCAAAAGCTGAACTAGATGTACAAAGGGCCAAGAAGAATTTAAAACTGTTTAAAAATCTCCAGCCAAAGTGATCTGCAGTCAGCCCACCAAGGTTTTTAGAACTGAACTGTCTCTTTAAGCTTGGCTCAGGGAAATAAACCAACTTGTTTCTGTTGGAGTGAGGGGAAAGTGGATGATGAAAGTAATTTGCAACATTCAGAAATGAAGATAACAGCAGTCTGGTGACTTAAGTAGCGCTATGGTGCTTGTACAGCCTCCTGTGATTAGTTATGTGTTAGATATTCTGTTTTTCCTAGGACGCCATTCAGTGCCAGCCCATACATCTTTTGGTCTAGACTGCTGTGTTTCACAGGAGGTATACATTTAAATAGGTCTGGGAGAATCAGGCTGATGTAATGCTGGAGACACCATCTCTGTGATCTGCAACATTTGAGAAAATCAAAACTCACTAATTCAGAGTGCCTGCTTCCCTTTTATGTCTATACACACACACATATGTACACATCACACGTATATATACACTGATCAATTTTTTTACTGCTTCCTTCTTGGTTTTGCACTGTCAGTCCACTGTAGGGAAACAGCAACAGTGGGGCCTGTACACAGTTACAATCACTCTTAGCTAAACTGAAATAAACAATGGCATTACACTGGACTTGCGATCCCAACCAAAATCCAGGTGAAAGGAAACGTTGAGGCACTTTAGGATAGGGGGCGGACCCAAGTCATTTATCATTCATGTCAGCTAAAGCAATCCTAATACTTTCTCATGTGATTCTGTTCAAACTTCATAGGTTTGCAGCTGGGCTGCAGGGCTAGTTTGAGTACATTCATATTTTTCCTTACCTACATTTTCCTGTGATTTGGAGAAAGGCAGTCTGTAGAAAAAGGACTTTGAATAAGACTGAAGATTTCCCAAATTCAGGATGATTGGATTCAGTTCATTCACTTGGCACACAGGGGTTAAATGTAAACTGTGTCTGACCAGAATTTATTGAAATTTGGAGAGGAACTGAGTCTTCAAATTCAGGTCTTTGGTTAAGTCTAATTGCTGCTTGAACCTCCCTGAAATCCAAAATGAAATCTCAAATTAATCTGCCAGTCCTGGTACTTCCCACAGAGTGAATTTTGAATGCCTGCAGAGAGAAACTTCAAGTTTTACATGCATGTATAAGTATTAGCAACATGCAGAGAGTATCACGAATCTCAAAGCACTTCATGAAGCTCAAAATTTCCTGCCAATATTTTACACTGGTGATCTCCACTCCAGCCTGTAAGACCAACTGTGTAAAAGCCATGAACCTCGACACCCACAGGAGAAAGAACAACAACAAAACCACCAAAAAAACACCACAGAAAAAAGTCCAAGCTCCAGCCACACCTGAGACATCTCTACTAAAACAAGGAAGCAGATACCAGCTTTGACTTACACTGATGACTTATTGCCATAGATGGATGTGGAAATTAAGTGTCCTCTTGTACAGAGGATCATTAGAGGGACTTCTCTGTGTTCATAGCTGGACTCCCAGGTTTCTACTGACTTTCCTGACAGAGAAACAACTGGCAGAGCTGAACTGAAATCAGCTCGTGCAATGAGTGGATACTGATGTTATTAGTCATTGTTGTTCCAAAACTCCTTGCTGTTACTACTGACCAAGAAAGGCAGGAGGAAAGAAGGGTCTTCTTGCCACCCATAGCAAGTTTAGGGTTGCTGAAGGGTGAATCTTATAGCATTTCTTTTCCTAAACACAGTAAAAAACCCAGCAACCTCACTTCTACTCCTTCTGAAATGCTGTGTGTACACACCTAGTCACTCTCAACTAAAACTGTTTTTCATTACAGTGATATTACCCACTGTTGACTAATTGAGTATTACAGGAAAGGCCAGCTGCAGCAGGTCAGGAATAAGGAAATGCCATTCTTGAATTTCTTATTTCTTCGGCAGAGACACAGAAAATTTGGTTTTCATTACACACAGCTTTTAGCTTTCAGTTGAATAAAGAGGAGGGTATTTGTCCATCTCCATTATTTCAGACAGGTCTTGATCTGCAAAATTCTTGAATGCTATCACACAAGAAGAACTTCTGATCAGTAGACTTTATTTGGAGGTAGACTAAATGACTGTGACCCAGCTAAGTCATAAATTTGGGGGTTGGGAAAACGACTCTTCTCCCCACAGGCAGCTTACAATGTGAGAGCATGCTGGATATGAGATGTTAAATCTTAAAGCAGTGCACTGGTACATGTTTGTCTTCCAGCTGTGCATTTTGCATCCCAGTGGAGCAAACATTAACATTCCTATTTTTGAAGTGAAGGAAAATGAAGCAGAAGAAGTACAGGAAACTCTTGACTTTCTGGGGCCAAGTGGAAGGAAGGAAGTGAAGCAAAAGATCAGAGCAGAAATGGCAACAGCATTGTAACATGTGCCATGCTCTTTTTCATTGCCCTTTCAAGAGGGAAAGAGTGAAACCTCTACCACCTCTAACAAGCCAAATGCTCATACTGATGTCAGCTCACCTAATGCTGGGGAAGTGAAAACCTAGCTTTGCATTGAAGTGGGTGAGGGACTTGTATGATTCATTCTAGCAGCTCTTCCCAGGAAGCTGGATGCTTCCCGCGGAGGGAGGGGAGGCAACTGGTGAGAGAGGGCATCTGCTACTGAGCCAGCACCATTGTGCTTGCTGTGATGGCTCACTGCAGCCTAAGCAGGCTTCCCCTGCCCCGAACAGTGCTCCAGTCCGAAGATGTTACTGAGCCATTGACATGCCCTTGTTGTGGTACAGAAGACTGTCTGTCACCACTGCCCTAGCAGAGTTGGTCACATCTGGTAATGCATTAGCCTGGCCTGAGACAGTGCATAAGGTGTTCCTGTACACACGCTGCAATAGGTCTGGCAACATGTTGATTTGTTATAGCCAAAGGCAGAACAGACAAATGGGGGGGTAGAAATTCGTCCCTAGTGATCTGTACCAGGCTACTCAAGGGAAAGTGGAAGGTCTCTGGCTAGAGCGCTGAAAAGATGAGAAGGCAGACCTGTTCTCTGAGCTTTGTGTCCTGCTTCTCCATGCAGGACCTCAGACTCTTAGACCTCTCCCTCCCCTTCCCGCAGCATGAAATACCAATCTATTACATAGTTCAGAGCTATATTAATGCTAGAACTCATTGAAGACTGAGGAAGTACCATTTGTTCTGCTTCAACTCAGTTCACAGTGGGTAACTTACTGGTTGGGTACAGTCTTTAGCTACTTTCATAGATTATCAAGGAAAGACTTTTTTAGAGATTTGGTCACTCTCTCAAGTAATTTGATAGCTCTGTCAAGTTTATTCTAGCCAGCGAACTGTGTAGCAATTGGGTAAGTAAATCTATAAATCTGCATTCACAATCTTAAGAGTTTTTTGTCAATATGGATGTATGTTCTACAGAGGTTCATCCTCGACTGTACATTTCTGGTATAACGACTGCATGTTTACTATTAGTTTTCTGTTCTTTTTCATCTGTAGGGGCTTAATCCAAAGAACAGAAACAGCAGCAAGAAGGATCATGGAACTGGGACTTTGGAGATATGTGCTTGGGTTTTCTGATCTACCAGGACACGTGTTAGCTGATCTTGTTCAAACCACTGGGTGAGATTCTCAAATAGGGACCTAGTGCTTGCTTATTTCTACAGGAGTGACTGAGGCACTTGCATAGTTCTGCAGGCCTTGGCTTTCATTCCACTTGTGCAAAATAATGGTTATAATAATACTTTCTTTGGCTGACTGGTCTGTTTAGATTATGTAAGTCGCTCTGCAGACATAGCAGAGAGACAACAGGAACTCCCTTTCAGTGCAGAAGGAATAGTAACAATCCAAAATCCACTGAAATCATTAGAAGTCTTTTCTATCTTGAATCATGCCCTGTGTGTTTAAGATCAATTTTCAGCTAACAATCCCTAACATTGAATTTGTAAGAATACTAAGGAAAGGAGCCATGAAAGAAGGACCTGAACAGATGCAAAGAGAACTCTTTTCTTTGATTAACACATATCTCTCAATTACACTTCGGCAAAATTGGCCTAGTTAGTCCTAGTTCTGGGAACGTGTGGGTATCTCAAAGGCCACCTGACAGTCTTGCAGGCTGTCATCAAAAGAAATTCTTATTATCAAGCTAGTGGATAAAGTTATTAAAATATTGCTGAATTTACCATATAAGGAATATTGGATTCAAAACTAAACTGGTATGTGACTGTCAGTATGATTTAACAGATTCCATGCAGCAGGTTCCAACTCTGCAATACTTTTTTCTCCTGCCCCTGATTAAGGTCTTGGATCCATACAACTCTCACATTTAATTGCACTCTTCTCAGTTGAAACCACGTCTTTAAGCAAGTGCTGGGCAGCCACAGTTAGCACAATCAGATGTTCTAATGAAAGAAAAAAGTTGTAGGTATTGCCAGCAGAGCTCACACAAAGTACGCTGAAAAGGCAGGCAAGTTGACGGCTGGAAAAGTTTCTGTCTCTTCTCTTCTCTTTAATCACCCCTCCCCTCTCTTGCTGACATTTTCTAACTCGGTAGAAGCTGCCAAATTGCAGATGGTTGTGGGGCCTGCATGAATCAGAATAAAACAAGGAAGCTAGTATTTGTAGGAGAGATTGGAACAGCAACAAATAAGACTGACCTGATTACTCAAGCACGGTTGGACATAATGCCAAACGGCGTCTTCTGATATTTGCTGTGTGTTTTATATACCTGTATATACTGCAGAATGCAGTCACAAAGTGCTGCGGCCCCCCCTTTTCCCCTCTGCTGTGAATCTAGTAGCTTTTTGGTGCTCTGAACCTGCTGACTTCTGAATTTTGCTATACCAAATGCCTCAAACACAGTTTACAGGGGGCAGCAATACCGAATCAGATAATGTTTGCTCACATAGCTGTAAGTATAGATATTTTGTTAGCAAGATTTTTAATTGCTAGGCAACCAATATTCCATTTTGATGAAGACGTGATATTGCATGCTGGGACTTGTAGTTTCAGCACCGTATCAGCGTATGGAACTAAAGGATCAACACATTGCTGACAACAGTTGGTTCCTAGGTTCACTCTAAGGTCACTTTTGCTATCCTTTCTGTTGCTTTGTTATTGAAGGTCCATGCTGGAGAAGAAGTATGGATATAGGTTCAGTCACTGAAGCTTAAAGAACACAGGAAGAAAGGAATGCTGAGTCACAGGCAAGTGTCATCAAGCACTGCTGCTGCTCTCCTGACTCTCTGGCATTAGAATAACCTCCTCCAGGAGTAGGATGCTGCTGCAGTACAAGCCCAGCTAGACCTTGGCAGTGGTCAGCAGTATCGTGTATGTTGGGGGAAGGCGAGAAAAAAAAACAACCAAACAAACTACAAGAAAAGCCAGAAGTAGGAACGTGAGTTAATTTGTTCTGAGGATAATGTTTCTCCTCTTCTTGGTCACAGGAATATGCACCAGTGCACATTGATGGATTGGCCCTTTCAAATTTTTCGGATGGAGAGCAATGCCGTTGTTCCCACTTTGTAGCTGGAGAGCAGAGGCACGGAGAGACCCATGTTTTAAAGGCACTGAAGTGTGTAATTCCAGAGACTTCTCATGGAAGTCAGGTTTCCAAGCCAAGTTTCAGCATCTGGCCAGCATCAGGTCTTTCCTCCCTCCCTGGCCAAACTGAGATTACAGTGTAGAGAAGAAAATCGAACCCACACCTCTCACATCCACCATAATAGCTACATCCCCACCAACTAAGGATGGGATTTGGGTCCTGCTTACTGGTACTGTTATAATTCTGGAAACTGCTTTAAGCTGTAAGCATACATAACTTGCATTTCTGCCTTAAGAGCTGCCTGCTTTAATGGCAATGTAGGCTAGCTGTGCATATGGTGAAAATGTGCATTTTTTAACTTGCTTTTCTTTCATTGCTCTCACTGCTTTTATGAGCAAGAGAATGAATGCAGCTTCCTGATTCACTTTCTCTGTCTGGGTCATTTTATGTGCTTTTACTCTTGTTTCCTTTTATTCAAACTTTTTTATTCAGTCTAAGAAAATGGTCCAAAAATTTTCAAGCATCCTTTAAGGGGAATTTTGCTTTGCCTCTAGCTATGCTTTGGCATTGCCTCCAATATCACTCTGTCCTGTCAAAATAGGCAGGAGTAAACAATGTGTTTTGGATAAGAAACTCTCCCTGGATTATCAAATGACACAGCACATATTTCACACTGTTCTCCATTCCCTTCTTTTTGTATTCTGACAAACATCAGCTCTTTTCACCACTCTTGCAAATTGGGCAGAGGTTTTTTTGTGGTTCTCTATGCCAACACCATGTTAATTCCTAACATGGATTACAGATGCCCTAGGGCGCATCCACACAACGAGTGGAGCTGGGGCATGCACTGACCTGAAAGCTGCTAAGCCACCGAATATCACTTTGTGGTTGTCTGTGAGTCACTTCAACACAGCTTAGTCATGGAATTAGCACCTGGGTCCCAGCTAGTGAGCCCTGCAGGTTCACGTGGTGCCTCTGAAAGATGATTTTCAGGAAGCTCCAGATGTTCACTTGCAGGCAGTGAAATTACCGTGACTATTTGTTACTCATGTGGTTAGAAAACACAGATACAAAAGAATAACCCTTCCTTTTAGAAACTTGTCATTTTGTTTTGTATAGCAATGGGCAGCAAATGCTAATGAGAGACCAAAAACCATCACACAGACTAAATGACATATCTCTTTCTGCAGCCAAATTTAGCTTGCATTGAAGTCCATGGGAGTTTTGCCAATGACTAGTAGAAACACTGAAAGTTCCTCAGGGTCAGACAAACAGTAAAAATATATAGGGAAAAATATAACTGAAAGCTGCACTTGAAATATATATGTAAAAGTTAGTCCTGCTCCTAAGAAGTTCACTGGCTGGGCTTGCACAGCTGCCTAGGAGCAGCCCCCGGACTAACCATGGGGCTGAGTTCACCCTGCCAACACCATTTGCCAGTGGGAGCTCCTTGGGACATGGCTCCAGGAAGAGCCAGATGATGCTCCCCGATGTGAGCCCTGCACTACAGCAGCTTGCCTGGCACATGTCCCTGCTGTGCAAAGCATCCCATGGCCCCATTACCTCTGGCAGTGGTAGACCACAGGTAGACAGGAGTCGATCCTGGATCTTGCTTAGGAATAATCTCCTTGGCTCTTCCTAGAAGAGACACCTGACATGGCGCAAGTGATGGTGGAGAGGAGCCTAAGTTCAAGCCAAAAGCAGGGATGCAAGTTCAGCCTGCACAGGTACGAAGTAGGTTAGCCCCTGCTCTGAAACAAGCTGTTATGAAACTTTTGTGGTACAGTCTCATTAAAGTTGTCAGTTTTCTTGTTTGGTAAATATAACCCTCTCTCCCTTTAAAGAAGATGATCATTAAAGAATGGAAATGCAGTACACAGAACCCTGTTGCTTAGACCTTGACCCTATTTACTGCTTCTGATCCCTGGCCTCATTAAAGATGTGTTTAAGTGAATAATTTTGTTTCAGTAAGTGAACTGTTCTCTTAGATTACCAGAGAGTGTTTAGTGTTCTGCCAATATAGGGTTCAGAAAAAGATGCCTTTTAAAATAGGGTAGACAAAACAAAATAGGAGAGTAATAATACGCTCAATAATTGTTTAAAAACATCAGAATACTAAGATACATGCATTTTAATGTGAGAAACACAATTCTAGTTGAGTACTTTCTGGAGGCACCAGGGGAGATTTGGACTGCATGGTACTAAATACTGCATTTATCTTCTTCCACATGAACTCATAGGTTCACCAAATTCAAGAGATCAGCAATGACTCATTTCTGAATGATTAGGTCATAGCAGAGGTACTAATTATTGCCTGGTATTGAAGGTATCAGGTGTGACCACCTCCTAACAGTGTGTGTTTACATATTTACCCTGGTGATGCTATTTACACAGCTGTGGTCATTTTGTCTCTGTGGGCCTCAGTAGCGCCTCTGACACTGGGTAGCATTGCCAGCAATGGAGGAGGATGTCACCAAATGACGTGATAGTTTAGCACATCTGATGCTTATATGGCATGTTAGATCCCCCGAGCACTGGGCAAGCAGTGATTTGGTAACGTAAATTCACATTTCATGTCAGAATAACCATTGGACATGCCTAGTAAAATTGTAACTTGGTACCTGTGCTCGCTTTGGGGGGAAGCCTTTACAAAAGGGGGAAAAAAACAGCTTTTGGCAAAACCTACATCCCAGTAATGCACAGTTTCTCTGGAAATCAGGCTCCAGACATTAGCAGCTCCCCAGGACACAGTCACAGTCCATAACCTCAACAGTCAAGAGGTACTGACTAAGCCAGCCAACCTCATCTTTCTCCAAGGCAAAGCTATTTTGGGATCCAGCCTGCCAATAATGTATTAATGGATATTTTCAGGTCCTGGCTTCTGACGTCTGTAACTCACTGACAGCGGTGAGTTTTCTCTCACCAAAGGGTAACTGTGTCCAAGAGACAAATTAATCTGTTTGGTTTATCTCTGAGGCCTTATATTTTGGTCCTGACTACTACCTATTTCTCTTGCTGCCTCTCAGTATCTCTCTCTATGTTTCTCCCCTTGCCTGGCAGTTGAAAAAAAAAAGAAAGAAAGCACAAGCAGTCTCTTAAAATTTGCCACTTTAGGGAGACAAAAAAGGAACTTCATACTATTAGTTGCTGTAGACAATCTCCACGTAGATGTGAAGGCTCTCCTGGAACACCAAATGCATTCTGTCTTCCTGCTCTCCACCTCCCGACAAGTCATCCTCACTGGCTGTCAGAAAGCTTTAAATGCTCTGGAGAAACCAGGGGTGTAAATGCTGCTATGGAAAACAGATATATGAAATTATAATAATTACCATTGTACTTACCATATTGCAGTATATAATTGAAGGGGTTTTTTAAAAGCATTAGCCAAGCTTTTAAATCTGTTCGGAAAGAAAGATAAAACATGCAGTTTTCTCAGTGTTTCTCATCACTTCATTTCTGAAGAGGGAAAATGGCTGAAAGTTGGAACTAGGTGCTTGTCCCAGGTCCAGCTCTTACTGAGTGTTAGTACACAGTATTTGGATTTTATTTACTTGTGTTCTGAGTATTTGAAGTCTGCAGGTCAATCATGTTCTGTGAAGGTTTTCTGCGAGCTCCTATGGACATATGAGGTCTCTGCCAGGTGACTAAATTGTTGGTTAATTGCCATGTGCCACCTAAGACCTGGGTATCACTAGTAACCCTCTGTGTTATCAGCTGCTAGACTGCCATAGATACAAGGTAATGCAACATAGCTCAGACCGCTGTGAAAATAAAACATGGTACCCAAGGACTGCAGTCAGACCTAACAATCTAGGGATTAGGAAACTTGAGGGTTTTTTCCTCTCTCTGCCACTGTGCAATTTTGGGCAAATCACTGTGATCTGTCATCTTCTTCTCTTCCTTTTTAGTTTTCTTCTCTTTCTCTTTTACTCAGGTTAAAAGAACTTGAAGGATCATATGCACTTGGGATACCTAGCCTTCCCCATACAAAGAATTATGTTTGTTGGGGTCTGCATCCAGCTAGGATAGGAACCTTCCTTAGAGAGCGCTCTTGTGAAGACAGCCGTATATGTACGTAGTGCAGGTGCAGTAAGGGGATTACATATGAACTGCAGCAAGACCAGTGAATGGTACAGAGCCTGAGTGCAGAAAACAATAGCCATTAGTCTGAATCTGACTCCTAACTAAAATACTGCTGTGAGTCACAGTAGTTCTGCAATGTAAATACTTTTTTTCAGAGACAATAAAATATAATTGGAGTCAGCTTGTTGTTATTGATTAGAACATAATGCATTATAGAGCATCCTTTTCCATACACTCTATTTATAGTCTCTGCATCATGGAACAGTCGTTACAGCTTTTCCATCCCCACTGGACAATCGTGAACACAGCATTAAACACGCATTTCTGTTAGCACGCTAATTCAGGCCTGTCAAAAGTGACAGGAACTAAAGTCAGTCGGAGAATTTAGCGTTCAGCATTTCTGTAAGAATCTATGTAAGTAGAGTGAAATCCAGGGAAAAAGGGGTGTGATTTAGCAAGGGATGTTAGCTTTCTCTATATGGGGTGTGCTCCATGTTGAAGACATGGTATGTATGTTTACACTGCCAAAAACATTTACGGGGCAGATGGCACTACATGAGTCTTTTCTCCCTCCAAAAGTGGCTCCGTGCCCAGCTCTGCAGCTTTCACTCCACTCCTTCCATGAACCTGCAGTCCCAGGAGAGCCTTTCTTAAAGAGGCTTGCAGTGGAAAGCAAGGCTTGTGTTCTGCCAGACCCAATTACTTTAAACTGTGGTCAACTAAATAAAGTATGTATTAACAGGCACGTAAGCAGGAAAGTACCTTTAGGCTAATGCAGTGCAACTGGATGCACAACTAGAGAGAAACTAATGTGCTGACAAAATAAATACTCTTCTTACCACTTGCTTTGGATGCCATGGAGGGCTCAACTTTGAGACTGCTTTCTTCAGAGCTGTTGCTGCAGGGTGGTAATAGTGCAATGTCACACAAAGCCTCTGATACAGAGTCTGCTTTCCGCAGAGAACACAGAAAGTTGCCATCTCAAGGATGAGGTGTACATAGGCCAAGACTGGTGCTGTGACAGCATGGTGCGTTCCCAGGGGACATAGCAACTGTAATGCTCTTGAACAAGTCCATTTGGTCTAATGTTTGGAGTAACCTCACAGAGCCCCAAAGGTGAGGTCAGCAGATGCATACTACCATACAGAGCCCTCTTTTGTGATATGAAGCAGGCAGTTAGTAACCAGGCTCCCAGCTGAGCAAAGCACATGAGCACGTGGTTAACTGCTTGAACTTAAACATGTGCCCCACTAGTTCACTGAACCGGAGCCAAAGGATGGAAAAGGTGATAGCAAAGGGAACATTCAACTGAAAAAGAAGAAAAGCAACATGTTACTGGAAACGCTCGTGACAATTCTTTCAAGCTCCTGTACTCCAGCGTAGTCTTTATTTTGTCCCTGCTTGCACCCTAGCAGTTATGCGGAGCTAAGCTGGAGCGATTCACCCTGGAGAGGTCTCTGTTTCAGTGGAAATTTCCTTAGCAGTGTAATTTATTCTGATTGTTAGTAGTAATTGTGTACTTTTATGGCAAAGAAAGTGAGTAGTATTTAAAAGTGAGTAGCAAACAGCAGTGGAAGGAGACCTACAATAAACTGTTGTTTACTGCCATGAGCAAATACAGCTTGCTCCAGATTGTGCATCCTTCTGCTACAGCAGACCCCAGACCTCAGAGCACCACAGAGCAATGTGCACCTCCTATAAATAGTCACCAAGGGCTGTTTGAGAGTCTTCTGAAGGTACTAAATATCTTTGGAGGACTAGATCTTTCATTTGTCCTTCACGGTATGACACAACATGAAATTTTATTGCTATGATATATTAACTTGGATATTTTGGTCCTGGCTGTCATTTAGAGCAAAATAGGTGGTAAAAGCACCAGTCAAGTTGATACAGAATTTGTGTCTACTTCAAGGTCTTTCACACTTTCTGCATCATGTAAAATGTGCCAAAGGCAGCCACATTCCTCAGTGATGTGCTTGTCATGCTCTGAGTTCCCTGTGGCCTCAGTGACACCTGTGAGCAGGACCATGGAGCAGTGCTCCTGCCTCTTCCCTGCAGTAGCTTTCATCCCATGCCTTCAGTGACCATGATCAATCATAAGCTTCTAGCTGTTAAGGTGTCTCCAGGGTGAAAGCACAATATATATCCAGAGGAAAGGATGCATGTCATTCCCAATGCACAGGGAAAAGTGCAGGAGGGGGTACAGGAGTGGGTAACACCTGCTGGATCATCTCATGTCAGGTTCTTGGGAGTCCCAAGAGAACGTGTAGGTCCCACTAACTACATGCAGTCCATGAAGTTAGGACGAGCAGTCTGCAGACCCATGTGAAAGATTATCACCTGTTGCATCTGCAGGGAATGGTTTCATCCTAGCAGTGTCTTGTGGTTTGTGAAAAGGTAGGCACTATCCTTTGGTCCATGTGGTGTGAGACATGAGTTTGATCTTAAGCACTATATTGTGTCAAGAGTTGGCCTATAGCAGCATAAAAGTGTGCACACCCAGATTGCTGTACAGCAAGGGCAGGATCTGTACCAACAGACAAACTTTCAGAGGGACACTAGCCAAAGGACATACATCATCTCCAAGGGGTGACAAGAACTCATTGGTTTTTATGGGCCAGAGCTGGGTTGACTGCATGGCTGTTAACTCAGACAAGCCAAAGCTGTTAAACCTAGAATCTCCTGATGGCCCACTGCTTGACACAGAGGACATTGTCCAACAAGCGCTGAATTGTTCAGAAGCGGTCCTCATGAACCTCCTTGTAGTGCCTGAACTTGTGTGGAAAGGGCAAGTACATCCTTGGAAGACTTCTGTCCTGCTGCTGCTTCCCTGGCACCTGACAGACTGACAGGCATCAGAGCATGCAGCAGTTGAATGAAAGAGAAGGTCACCAGGAAAGGAAGCCAAAAGATCAGGAACTGTTCCAGACATGGCTGCTGATATATAAAATATAATCCAATTGGCATGCAAACCTTTGTAGCTGCCAAGCGTATTCCATGAAGAGTTCAGGGTGGTCTCCAGGGCTGGACCACTGAAAGGAAAAAATGCACTAATGGCAGCAAGAGAGGGAAGCCTTGCCAAGTCAGGACAAATATCACGTGTGTACCAGTTTCCATGCCTGTGAAGACAGCTCTGTTATGTCTATGAGAAAGGACCTACACATGGACATGGTCACGCATACATATGCACACGCTCAGCTTGAGCACACATGGCTCAAGATGGCTTGCACTAGCGTCGCCCTGTGATGCCATCGGCATCAGATGGTGCTGCTTACTCAGACTGCAGCGTGCACTGCTGCCAAAGGGGACTTTGCTCCCAGCTGCACATTCCCAGTGCTAATGCTTGTGCCCCCACCTGACAGGCAGGATCCGGGGAGAGGTCCAGCTGAAAGCCAACCCAAAGGAAAAATAAAGACTCACGTTCAGTCTGAGATGCTCGCTGACTCAGTCTGCCATGGGTCCCCACTTCTGCTGGTGACAGTGCAAGGGAGGCTTTGGACATGTGCAGCAGGGCCAGTCTTGTCCCTTTTGATGACAGTGTGAAATTAGATCTGTGTAATTGCACATGAAACCTCAGGCTGGTTCATGCAGGACAGACTTGGAGGAGCATTCAAGGGTTTGTTTCAAGGAGACTGTTTGTTTATCTGGACTGTCCTTTTAGACTAAAATAGAAATAAGCATTAACCATGAAGAATTTCAGCCCCCTAGGTACTTAGATTAGTTTAGGCCACTTGAGAGCCCAAGCTGCTGGCTGACCTGGCTTCTCTCCCTTTTTGCCTTCACCCGCCCCTTCCCAGCTGTGTCCTGCCCCCTCGCTGTAATGGCTCTGGGGTCTGTGGAACCCCCCGCTGAGCAGGTCGGCATGCTAAGTCCTCAGCACATTAACCCATCAGAAGAAAATTATTTCTTCCCTAGCAGGCCAGTGTACTGACATGCCTTTTGCACAGCCTCTGACAAGCACCAGAAAGGGGTGCAAACACAGGCGTAAGAGCAGCGATGGTGTCCGTGTGCAGCCTAGGCTCCCTCGCTGGGACAACAGCCTCAGAAGACAAGTCACCTTTTGGTCTGAAATAATGTATTTCCTGACCTGTTTTGTAAACAGCAAAAATAGTGAAAGGCAAGTTGAAGCCTAGCCTTTGATCTTACTAGTGCTTTGCAGTTAGTTTTGAGTGAAACAATCGCAATTTAAAAATGCAAAGGATTTGCTTTCTTGGCTTGCTTTCTCTTGGTGGCCAGCAGACAGGAGGTGTTGAAATAAAAGATGTCTTGTCCAGCTGGAGTAGTCAATTGATATTTGGGTTCATTTCTGTTGGGAGAATAATCAATTGCATGAATCGTGTCCTTCGGTGTGAATGTATTTAAGCTACAAAGCACGAAGACCTGAGCTCCGGAGCACAGTTGGAAGGAGTAGGAATTTCCCATGCCCAGCACCCCCTAACCTACCATACCAGCGAGTTCTGTGCCCATGAAGCCCAATTTGTGTTGCCTCCCAGGAAGACACATGATGCTTTCTCTTTGGTTTTTGCTGTCAACACGCATTTGTCTTTAGCTCATATGCTCCCCCCAGGCTTGTGACTTGGCAAACTTCAGCACCGCAACACGCTGCGCAGCCTTCACTGGTTGCTCCTCTTGTTTTCATGAGGTTTTGTTAATGGCAGCTGGTGGCTGCTCCCACTGAGTCAGGAGAAGTGCACACCACGTCTCTGGGTTGCACTCATGTCTCCCATGTAGTCTTGTTTTAGGACAGGGAAAACTGTCAGGACTTGTGCACTCTTGAAGACAGATCTTCAAAAGGGTGATTTCCTGATGTCTTTCTCTGCATAAGTACCCTGTGGTGGGAGGGGGAACAGCCCTGTACAGCCCTCTCTCCCTCTCATATATAAGGCAGCAATTCACTCCAATGCAACAAACCCATTCATGGTCTACATGAGGCTTAGTCCTGCAAGTATCTGTGTCTGCACTGGGCAACACTGAGGTTAGTACTGGTATTTGTATTTGTGCATTTTTTTTTCTGCTCTTCAGCTTTTATGTCCTGGTTCTCTCTTTTATTTGTTCATGCCCGGTCCACTAATTTTCTCTTTACACTACACTTTGTTTCTTTCCGTTATGTTTTTGTCATTTCCAGTTGCTCCTTTCCCTAATTCCACATGCAGCCCTGTATACCCCTCTCCCCATATACCCATTCATTTGATGCTGGCTTGACCCAGACTGGTCACCCAGTTTCTGGGAGCTGTTTTGAACTGCAGCAAAACACCCTGCACAGCCTTGAAATGTCAGTACATGCACAGACTTGAGACTGCCAGTAATGGGCATTCAGAAGCTGGAGAACTTCCCTGATCCTCAAACCAACTTTGAGCCAGTAGTTTTTGATATGAAATTACATAAAGAAATGAAATAATATTGGAAATTTAGAAGCATGTACACTTACTTTCATTTTTTCTGCTCTCTTCTAGAAAGACATAAGTCTATGAATTAATGATCAGTTCTGGCCCTGCAAAGACTGGGAATTAACATTATGGGGTGTGTGGGTGCATTACCTAGGAGAAGGACTCTGTGTGTGCACGTGTCTACACGTGACAGGTACGTGACAGTGTGGTTTCACCAAAGGTGGCAGATGCAAGCCTTCCACTGTAACAGAGCAGATTTTCCCTATAAGAAGTTCTTGAACATAAAAATCTCCTAAATACAGATATTTGCATTTTCAGGTTTTGCCAGTGTTCATGCTTCAAAAAAAAAAAAAGAATCTCTAAACCAAAAATACTGTTATAAAAAAAGCATTTTCATTTTCTGAGTGCTCCAGTGACTGCCCAGTGTCCCACTCTCCTGGATTAGCAAGCTTCACACCAATCTGCTAGACTATCTTTCTTGTACCAAAAGATGTGAGAATGAAGGTGGTGAGTGGCACTGGAAATAATACATACTAAGCCTGATCTGAATCCTTGTGTGTGAGAAGAATGAAAATACTTATCTGCCCTCAGTGTTCTGATAATTCATTAAATAGCATTTGTATTGCGCTCCAGAATTCTCTGGTGGGAGGCAGGACTCTGCAGCTACCCTTAGCATAGTAGCTAAGGTTTTAGCCATGCAAGCAGGACTGGTTTGGTGGCTGAATGCAACGCTGTACCCGCTGCCATCACACCAAAAACTCAAAAGTTCAAAGGTATTTTGTGGATCGTGTTACTTTGACCACTTCTCCCCATCTAATATTGAAATCTGATGTGTTTTTTGGAAGAGGCAGCTTCCCCTTATCCAGCAGGACTGTTTTCATTATAAACAAGCCTCTCACAGTAGGGCTGGAGACCGGGCTGCTTTGTGCCTATTGGCTCCGCCAGCAGTTCCCCAGGGTGGCATGGAGGTGGAAAGCAAGTGCCCATGCCTCCAGCCAGCAGTGCTTGCTCCGGCAGCATGGCAGCAGTCACCCAGAAAGCCATCCATAGCCCACGGCCCTGTGCAAATCCCATGCCACATTGGTGCCAGCCCCACTGGAGCAGAGGGGAGAGTGATAGAGCACTGCTGGATGGGGACCCCGGCTCTGGCAGCAACCAAAGGAGGCATGAGAGAGGGCCAGGGGTGGTGGATGGAGGCAATGGGGAGTGGGAGGGGGACCCCTGCAAGGAAAGCCCCTGGGAAGATAAATGGGGATAGAAAGGGATGCTGAAGGGAGGCTGAGCAGGGGTACTGGGTAAGGACAGGGGGCTATGAAGGGGAAAAGATGGTGACAGGGGAAATCATGGAAAGGAGGACAGAAGAGGGGAAATAAGGAGAGAGGATGATTTTAGAATCCCGGGATTGAAATCAGATGCTGGGAGATGGAGGGACTTTGGGAGCAGACCAGCATTGGGACAGCATGAGGACTGATGGGAAAGCCATGGGCAAAAAGAGAGATGGGGCAGAGAAAACATAATGGGGAGAAGGTGAAGGGACGCTGGATGTGGGGTAAGAAGAATCAGAGAAGAAAGAGGAAAGAAAACATTCAAAAGGTTAACATAATGGAGAGAAATAAAGAATGAAAGTGAAGAAAGGAAGTGCCCAGGACTTTTAGAAACTTCAGTCCATTCAGATTTGTTCCAGCCCAGTTTTTGGGGGTGACTCTTGGGATGGGCTCAGAAGCCTGTGTTAAACAAACTCTGCTTTTTGGAAATTCCTTTCCGATAGTAATGAAGCAGGATGCTTGAAAACTGGCATGTTTCCTATAACACAGAGGAGATGGAAGGAAAGAAAAATAATAGACTTGTCCATAAAGACAGTAATTACAACCACATGCTTTTATAGCAGAACTATTTTTAAAGGATCACTCTAGTATTTTTGTTTATTAACTGTCACTGGGGAGGAAAAGGACCATAGTATAGTAAGGAATTAACAAACCTGTGTTTGCAGCACTGCCTGCTGCTGGATGGACTAGTGCTTGGATGCTGTAGGATACATGCCTATGCCGTACAGCATGTGATAGCCGGTGGGGAGCCGAGGTGCAGTTTTCCCACTGGTTTTAGCCAGCCCAGTACTGCAGCACTGCTGGATGGGCTGCACTCCTGGAGCAGGAGACAGGGGGAGGAGGACACCCTCTCCTGGTGGGGGAGTGATGCCTTCCCCCTCTGCTGGGGGGACCCCCGATCCCTGCTGGACACCAGCTGGCTGGGAAAGGGCTGGTTTCCAGCCAGTTCTTGCTGACTTGGCTCCTTCTGCCTCAAAGGCTGAACAAAAGCAAGGGAATTCAACCCCAAAAGCAGCCAACTCTCTGCATCCTCCGGTACTGCCAAATCCTCAGAGCAGAGACTTTGCATGCAAGCAGTGCCATGAGAGCAAGGCTGAGACTGGAGGGCAGTCTTTCCATCAGATGCCTCGCTGACATGAGCTTCACGAGGTGCCCACCTGATAGGGTGATGTTGCTTTTAATCTTTAGTAGGCTCCTCAATGCCAACCATTTAAATTTCAGCTATTCAGTTCACAGCTTATCCTGTTCCTGGCATAGGGAAGGAAAGGCTGCACACAAAAAAGAGATGCCTGTGGACTTTTGGCTCATTTCTGCAGCCGCTGTCCCTGGAGGCTCTTGGCTGAAGCCCAGAGGGCAGAGGGCCGTCAGCAGGAGGACACAGCCACGCCAGGCCGTGCAGAGGTGGGTTTGTTAGCCAGGTGGGCTGCAGAAGCTCTGCCACTGGCACCAGCCAGTGCCACGTGTGCTCCCACCCCGTACCCTGCAACCTGTCCTCTCTGTACCCCACCCCATTATTGGGAGTATGTCTATCCTGATATGTGTACCATGGACAGACAGTGAGTATGGCTGACCACAGCATCGAAAAATCCTTCCCTGTCTGGTACAGCCGATGGTACGGAAAGCCACCCCTGCAGCTGCACCAGTGCCTTTCTCCTAGTGCCCATGGAGAGGCACACGCCTAACAAAAGCCACTGTGTTTTATCACCCAGAGCGGAGGCTGTTGATGAATGAGTTCAGCAGACAGCGCAGGCTGACACCCAACACTGGAGCTCTTCTAAGGGATTTCTCTGTGCTGAAGTGTGTCAAAAGCTTTAAAAAGTATTAACAAATATAGTGGTTAAGTATTCTCCTGCATTTTAAATATCTTGTTTACTGCATGTGTCATTAGGGAGCCACATTTTAATGTCATGTTCAAGGAGGTATTTATGTCACTGTGCACTGAGGGACCTGCTGTGCAGTAGCCCTGTAAACATACTAGAAGGGTGGTGAGAAGCCTGCCTGCGGTGCTGCATGGGGAGGCATTTGCCACTGGCAGAGACTCCATTAAAGACATCAGTAAAGCAAATTTCTGTAAAAATCAGATGTGCCTGAGCAGCAAGCTCTTTTGGAAATTGAACTAGAAGAAATGGCATTTGTTCCATGAGGATGTAATAAGAATCGCTTAATAACATAAAAGCAGAGCATGCTTTCGATGAACAAGAAAAAATAGTATGAATACCTGGCACTAAGGGTGAAAATTCTCAGCATATTTGACTCTTCAAAATCTGTGCTTACAGATGTGAAAACAGCTTTGTTTACTTCATAACCATCAAGATTATAATGTCTTAAAACAAGCCTCCTGAGATCTTCATCTGGTTTTATAGGTCTTTTCTTACTGATGTAAGTGTTCTCAGGAAATGGTCTGGGCTCTGGTATCTCATTACAAATAGAATTGTATTGACTGAAACAGACTGCAGAAAAACCTGCATATGAGCAGCCTGTTTCTTGCCATGGTCCATACCCTGATACAGCATTCATGTATACACTTGTTAGGGCCTTGTTTTTCAGAGATGTTGTCACATACGATTCTTCTCATGTCAGCAATATTTCTGTGTGCAGCAACCTTTGAAAAACTAAAAATCAGGTAAAATGTGGGTTTCTGTTTTGCTGGTTCCACTTCATTTCAAGAACACTGCATTGGTATGGTATGGATAACGTTAACCTGCTCCCTGCTTCTGTGCTCTGTGGTAACAAGTTGCTACTCATTACTATTATGATATTGTTTATTTTTAATAGGGTAGTGAATTGCCATGGAAACTGCCAGTCCATTTCTTTGCCTTCTGCACCCTGGCATTTCCAATTAGCTCAGAAACAGTCTGAACTAGCTGCCTCCCATAGCAGTATCTGTGGTGAACTGTGTGCATGGACTGATTCTTGAAGGAAAAGAAAGCTAAGGAAAGAGAAAAAAAAGGTCTCCATCTCCTCTGGGAAATGCCTGGTGCTCTTAAAACAAAGTAAGTTGGAAAGCAGTGGGCTAGCTTAGCTTCTCTTCAGCAAGGGCTGCCTGTGAGTTTACATGTTTGTGGCTTTGCCAGAGTGTGCCACAGAGCTGCCGTTGTCTATGCCTGTCGCCATATAAGGTGACCATAGACATTAGCTACACTTTCTGTGAACTTTTGCCTATTGGCTGATGCAGGACTACCTGCTAAGGCAGGAATTCCCAGGGAATTACGGCAATTTCTGCACATAAGCAAATGACGCTAAAACTATTAGCACATGGAGCAGCCTGGGAAACTCCCAGGTGCCCTGAGGTTAAAAAAAATTGTATTTGTATAATGCGAGGCCTGAAACAGAGGACAACTTCACTGGTCAGGCTAGTTTACTCCCAGGAAAAGGTATTTGATTTCTGTAATAGCTCACAAAATGATAGGAAATAGGGATGGAAGCAGCTTCAGGAAGAGTCTCAAATATCAAGGCAAGATCAGCCAGACTTGAACTGACTCAGAAAGCTCACTTCCCATGCCTTGCTCTCCCTGGTGTTGGGAGAGCTTTCTCCAAAGGCTAAACAGGACATCTGATGTTGCACTTAATTTAAAACCCTTCCTTCTTGTCTTACCTGCTATTGCCATGGAGAATTGGTTTTCCCTTTCTCCTCGCAGCATTTGCTTTCATATCCACGAGGTCTTTGCATCAAAGATCCTACTCCAGGGCAGTCCTGCCCAGGTTGGTTTGCCCTCTGCAGAAAACGGTTGCCAGGAGGGTCCCTGCTGTAGAAAACCCGAACATGGTCCTGCACAAGCTTTAGGCAAGATCTTTGCTCAGACTTGTTTACTGCATTTAAGCCAGCGGTGCTGTCAGAACACAAGCAGAGCCAGCAGGACAGAAATACAGTGTGCTCAGGACAGTGTGTGTGCAAGCACCCCCCCCACACACACACGCTGCAGTTCCTCTACCAAGGCAAACCACATTTTTGCTGACTTTTGTCTTCTTTACATAAAAATTGTAAAGCGACTTTCACAGGTCAGGGAAATGGGGAGACAGCACGTAGAACCAGGTAAAGTGGTGGCTTATCCACTCGGGTTATCATGAAATGGCGCCCTTCAGTATTTTCACTGTGATAAATGTATCAGGATATCTGAAACAGATGGGAATAACTTGAACTCTAGCTGAGTCCCAGCCAGACCAGCTTGCAACACACATATTATTTCCTATTGTCAAAATGTGATTGGATGCCTTATTTTATCTGTGGGAAAGGGCTGAGCGTGCATCCTGAATGCATTAATTTCACTTCTAACACAAACCTACAAAACTGCCCACAGAGCTAATCTATATGAAAATTGTTCTCTTGGTAACAACTTTTCCCCCTAAATTTTATCATTTTTTAATTCTAAAAATCCATCTTCACAATAAATCTGAGCTGTGTGGTTGTGTAATTTTGGCTTTCCTTTTAACTACAAATAGATTTTCAAAACTTAGAAAATGGCAGTGTGTATGAACCCTCCTTTTGCAGCCTTGGTTTAACAATACTGGTCCCAGAGTTATGCTGCTATCAGAGAAGACAAAATGCTTTTTATGCATGGGAATAATAGGCTTCCCAATGCCAGACTTTCCAAAGGGGCAACAGCAGGGACTTGAGAATTTGACCTTTCTTCAGACAGCCCTCCAGGTGGATGTAAGGTCCACACACGGTGGCACCGCAGCTTGGCGCAGCACCAGCAGCCCTGGGATGCCTGCCCAGCCAGCCCCACCACTCGGACAGTTACACACAGCCCAGCCACAAGCCTGGAGCGTAAGAGCAGCCCTTGCATGCATCCAGTGACCCGAGAGCTCACTAGCAAGCGCAGTGCCTGAGGGTGGGAAAAGCCTTTCATGCACGCACCCCCTCCACAAACCAGCACAGCGCTTGCTTTGACGAGTACCATCAGATTCAATGCACCGAATACTTTTTATTTCTTATTTGTAGAGGGATTGACTGCTAAATACAAGTTCAAATGTTACACCATCGGTTAAAACCTTTTCATCACCCTCTGCCCTGTGTTGCTTTTCCTCTCCCCCCGTTTTCATCCCTGCACCAGCAAAGCCAGGAAGGGATGTGGGCAAGTGCGCAGCTCACCAGTGGTGAGGGGCAAGGAGAGGAGCTGGAGGAGCTGGTGTGTTTACACATGTAAGGCTGCAGTTTGGTAATACAAGACCTTTAAGACCAGGAGAGTTAGGGTTCCTAGTACTGGATCAAAACCTCTCCAGCCCCCTGAAACCAATCTGACATCAATAAACTCTGTCAGCTCCCACCTGTACAAGGACCATTGGCAGGTTCAGCTTTTATCAGTTGGCTCTATATTGCTGTTTTAACTTCACACCACATCAGGTACTGCCTGCTCTCCTGCAGCTTGTGTAAAAGCTTCAGGCTGCCAGAAACCGCTGCTACAGGCTTGGGTTAATTTGGCAGGAATGTGATTGTTTGATCTCATTTGTCCTGTTAGGACAGGTAGTGCTCAGGTCTGGTACTAATTATCATGAAACCACAGCCTTGAGAGAAGGCACAGGCAGCAATTGGAGAGTAATAGAACAAGAAAATTAAAAGAGAATGAGGGATATTTTGATGAACCCTTCATCCAAAGCACTTCCTAGTCATCACTGACCTAAAAAGAGGCAGTGTGTGAGATGCGTAATCCCTCCTCCTCTCATTTTACAGGTGGGGATGTGTAAAAGACGGGCATATGTAGGTGGTGCATTTGTTCAGCATTTCACAGGAAACTTTGGCAAACCCCAGGCAGCTCTCTCAAGCCCTAACAGCAGACGGTCCCCTCTCTCCAGCCGGGAACTGAGGAGCTGTGGCGAGTGGTCTCCACTTCCTGCAGGAAGGCATCAGCCTTGCTGGGGTGGCCAGAGGGGTTACGGCTGAGGGTGAAGTGTTGGAGGAACCAGAGAATCAGTATTTCCCTCTCCCTCATTGAGCACAACTTCTGGCAAGCCTTCCCAGTGAGCTTTCAGTATCTGCTAGCAAAGACAAACTCTGTGTCAAAGTGAAAACAGCCTCACGGGTAAATGAGCAATGTATTTTTCAAGACATGATAACCTCATCCAAAATGTGGTCTGGCAGTGGGCTTTTGTCTTTCTTCACATGCTTCTGTTCCTGAGGACCTCCTATGGCAGAATCAGAAACAGCAGTGAAAACAAGCTCCTCAATCTCTGATTTAAGTACACCACAGTGTTCTCTTAAAGCACTTGGCCCCACAGTAACAGTAGGCTTAAGTGCACATGAAACTACTTTTCATTTTAATGCTCCTCTGTCTCAGCGCTTTCTGTCTGTTAGTTATCCCAGCACGGTGCAGGCCAAGGGGAAAAAAAACAGCTGAGTGCACCAATAAAATAAAAATAGAAATGGTAGCTACAGTGAGAGGGCCGAGGCCCTGCAACCACGCAGTCTGGCTCAGCGTTGCCCTCAGATCAGAAAACCAGGAGCGGGAGGGAGGGACTCACTCTTCCTATATGGCTTCACCCACATCCTGCTGGGGACAGATCTCATTTCTTTAACAACATGGATCTGGCTAAGGAGGACCCAGAACAGTAAATATTGATGTGGGCAGAGTTCATAAAGCCCTGCTCATTTTTGTTTTCCTGAAGTATTTTGTAGCAGCAATAGTAAGTGGGTCTCTTTTCTGGTTTAGATGCCTTCAGGGAAATGTAAGAGGTTTCTAGGTTTTTTTTAATTGGGTGAAGCCAAACACTGGAAGGTAGATTTAGTAGTCTGAAACCCAACATGCTTGAAACTATTCCAGAGTATTTCTGGGCTGGGATGTTCTTGGGAGAGCACCTCTGGATACCACAAAGTTCACGGCATTAATCTGGAATTTGCCTTTCCTCCTTTAATCTTGTTGGGGAGACTTTCACAGAATTGCATCATCAATTATGATAGAAGTAAAGCTGTTTCTTTCTGCTTCTTTTCTGTAACAGGCAGGACATTTAGACATTTGATTGCTGTTGATTTCCTTGGGAATTAGGCACCCAAGTATTTTTGGGATTTGAGCCAAACCTCTGTGAAGAGGTTTTGCACTTACAACATTTCTGGTCAATCTATCCACAGCTGAGTGCCATAATCTGTCTTGAATATTACTGTTCTCAGCCATGTGTCCCACATTCCTTTGCTGAGTTTGCAAGGACAATATCTACCCTCAGTGTTAGAGCTGTGATCTGTACAGCTTGGTAAGAAATGGTGCATGGGTAGAAGGGCCTTCCTCTGCTCCCATCCAGGCTGTGGGGCGGAGAGATGCTCCAGGTACTGGCAGCTCAGGGAGGATGAAATAGGGATATGTGGGGATATTCACCAGAGGATGAAATTTGCTCAGATGTAAGTTAGGCCAAACAGAAGGCTAAAAAACATAACCCCCAAAGCAAACAAAATGCAGCTGGGTGCAATTACTAGCGTGAGCTCTGTCCATTCTCTGGCCACTTCAGGTTCTTGCACTGCAAGTAGTCACTAATGGAGCTTCTCAGCAACTGAAAGAAAAAAAAGGCATTTTAGTGCTGCCTTTGGCTGGCTTTAAAGCATGTGCTCTTTTGCACTGTTTCTGCAGAGTGGATTTTGGAAGATGGTTCAGCTTTGACTGTGCGTTCTTTTAGAAGGGCTCTGCTGATCTTTCCTGAGGGCTAACAAGACAGAAGTGAGCTGCCTGCATCACCTCCCCCTCACTCCATGACAGCTCCATATAAATAATAATACTTACAACTGGCAGCTGACATTTACATTGTCTAAAGAAAATAACCTCAAAGGAGAGAGGCCCCCTGACATGTGAAGTTTGTAAAATGATAGTGAACTTGTGTGTTCTGCAAAGTAAAATATAAAAAGACATGGGACGTGGTGAAGGTGGAATAGCCTAAGTGAAGTTTGACAGTTTTACTATGTATCTGTGCTTCATCACAACCCAAATTGCTCCTTTCTGCCTTTAATGGCTAGATTAGTTTCCTCACTAGCATTTCTATTGTAGCCAGCAGCCAGGAAAACCAAGGCACCCAGAAGCAGGCTCTGAATTTGCTCTGTCTCCTGGCTGCTGGGTTTTACTGTCTGCCTCTGAAATCCAGCTTGAACTCTGTGCTTTCCCCTCTCATTCATTTCCCACCCTGCTAAAGTCTTTCAAATGTTGATGTCATACGCCGGGTACTCCAATCAAACCAGACCTCTCTAGCATTGCCAAATCTAAAGCAGTGCTAAGGCAATATTTGAAGACAGTAGCAGGTATCAGAGTACATGATGGCCTGGATTTCTAGATGATGCCAGCTGATGCACTTGCAATCATGTTGCCTACATGGGTAAAGACTGTGGTCTCCTTCTGTGCCTGGGATTCTCCTAGCACTTACATTTCAGCTTTCTTGGGGCCATCATCTCTGTGTGCCCCACTGAGAGACACGATCACCTGTCAGCGGCTGTCCTAGCCTTCTACAGAAATTGCTGCAAATAGGTATTGCCAAGTATTTATCACTTGCAACTGAGTATGGTCATTGGAGAAGAGCTCTCCCGAATGGCAGCGAGCTCCTGATTCCAACAGGCACAAGCATTTCTTGGTGCTCCTACTCTGCTGTGATTGGCATTATATATTGTGAAGATAAAAGTCACCAAGCCCCAACCACTCAATGTGCTCATAGTGCCTCGAGCAGTATGTTTTTACCCAGGGTTTATAGACTACTTCTAAAAGGTCTGTAAGAAGGAGCTAAGGAAGGCAAGCCTATTGTCACTAGGTTTAAAATCAGTGGCAGGCTAGATGTTTAAAAAAATAAAATAAGGGTCAGCAAGTCAAAAAAGGTTTCAACACACTGTCCTAGGAGGTATTACTTTGTGTCTGAAATATGCAAGTTAAAAATCAGTATCGAAGTCTAAGGTCTCTTGTCAGCCCTTAAATAGGTACAATAAAGGTTTCTATTCTTAAGGGTTACTGTTGCTATTGCAAGTCATGAAAGTAATAGCCATGAAGGACCCGGGCAGAAATTTTTAGTAACGTACTGAGGATGATACTATTTATAATCTATCTGCTCTGATTTTTATCTTTTGTCTTTCTCCACATGCCTCTGCTCCCTGACCATTATAAATGGGAAACCTGTTTAGATTCTACAAAACGTGTTGGGGATCTGCTTTTCACACGTAACTTTCTTTTATTGAATCAATATGTACGAATAAAGTCTGTAAGAAACAAATTCTTATAAAAAGTTGCGTGCAGCTTTCTGCCATGCAGCGGGCAGTCCCTTGGCCCACTCAGCCCACGCTGCCCCGCCAAGCCAATAAGGAAAAGTTACATATGCACAAACTACTTTACCAGCTAAACTCTTCAGTGGGTGAAATCAGGGTTGCCTTACACCAAACATTTTCCATAAACTATGTGTCTTGACACTGTCCACACATACCACACTGAATGTGGTATCAGGGTAGACGACCTGCAATTATTTGAGTTTTCGTTTGTGTTCTGTTTGAATGATTCCAGATTTGGGATTCTCTCAAGTATACTAAGATTTATCAGAAATAAAGACAGAAGGCCACTGATCTTTTTAGCTTATTTTTCCATGACTCCTGGATGAAAGCCATCAAAACTCAGCCTGTATTGCATATTCAGATTTTTTAAAATCTTATTTAAAACTTTTTAAGAAAAATGCATTATTTTGTGGAACATTTTGTGCATATGTTGATTGCAAAATTGTGCAGCCTTTTTTACAGAGAGATGATTGTAGTTTAAAAAAATGTCCTTTTCATCAGTTTAGGTAAATTGAATTCACTCATAGTAACATATTCCAAAGTAGGATCACTGAATCCAAATCCATGACATCAGAGAAATAGATTTGTGAACAAGTACTGCTTATGACTGCAGCTGGTGGCAAGGATTAGCTTTACAAGAAAGGTGCGGCCTGAGGAAACTGAGAAAAAAGAATGCTTCCATTTACCATGCAAATTAATGCAGTTAACTTACACTTACCATTTAATAGAGATAGTGCAGTAACTTAATTCAGCACTGTAGGTGAGACCATGTAATCCTTTGGTTGCGCCACCATTAGAGATGATAAAACCTGTGAAACATTACATTTTCATTAGTTATGAGCCTTGCGCTCCTGGGAAGCCACAGCTCCGACTTGCAGTTGGGGAAATTGAACAAATGCTGGATAGAAGGAAATTTCAGCAATATTTCAGGAATACTCCCACTTTCCCTAAGACATTATTCTGTTTTTACATTTCTTAAAAGAAGAGTGTGAAACCAAGATTTAACTGTAGCTTCCGTTGTCTCCTTTCCTGTCGACACAGTTACTTACTCAGTATGTGTGAATAATTGCTAGCAACCCGACTGCTCTGTGAAGTTGATCTTTATCTACCTGCAGTACAGGTGGGTTTCTTCCAGTGTGTTTATTTGCTAAATTCAACCATGTGCTGGCATCAGCAGAACTTGCGAACTGGACATGGAAGCCATTCCCCCCTGACACTGCTTCTTGCTGTGCTTGCTCTCAGGAGTGACATGATCGCTTCTGATGGCTGGCTGGCTGGCTCTGACTCCAGCTTAAAAATCCCACTAGAATTTTGATTTTTTTTTTTTTTTCTGGGAGAGACACTGGCAAAAACAGGGATGAGGAACTCCAGAAACTATGAAATCATTTCTTTTCCATGCAAACAGGCGGTATGTGGGACATTTTTCCAACAGTAAAGAGGGTTCTGTCAGATTTATTGCCTGGGTGCACTGCTTGCATTTAATTTTCCCTTCTCACCATCATGCAGGTTTACTGCCATATTCCTATGGAATAATCAGCAGAACTGGCAATCCGGATCCCTAATACGCCTTCTACCATTGAGGCAACTCCTCCTGTTCAAAGGGGACTTAAAGAATCTTTAACCCCTGCGCAGAGGCAACACTTAACCAGAAGACTTTCCTGAATGATAAAGAGGAAGTAGCTTGGGACAGGAAGATGGAGAAGTCAAAATCCCATATGATCCACCTGTTCTCGTTAGTGAGATACTTTCTTGGTTAGGTAAGTCAATGTTTTACTACACAGACACCCTAAAGGTACTCTGGTTTGTGCCAGAAGTGATTGGTTTGTGCCTGGATACTTCAGTGTGATGGATTGGTAATAGAAAGTGATCCTTGGCAAGCCAGGAGACAACATTCAAAATAGAGGCTGAACCTCTGTTCAGGAGAAGAGGCAAGACTTGTTCTGCTAATTGTAGAAATTAGGCTAAAATCCTCATTTGGCATGTTAATTTTTTTATTTTAAGGGCACATCAGGGAGCCTATCTACTAACCTGGAGAGCTGTGTCCCATCCAACTTGACTTTCCACAGTGAAACTGAGAGCAAATTCTGTTTTCTGGAACGCTCCTGCAAGAAGAAATATTTCTTCATTGAAAATGAACCTTCCAGGACCACAGGAATGGCTGGAGTTCATTGATTTTTAACTTATGACAAACACCCCTTGTTATATTTTGCAGTATGAACTCAGCTTTCGTTACTTTCTGAGGAAACATTATGTCTGCCTTCCTGATCAGGCTGCAACAGTTTATTAATTTCCCAGGAATGCTAATTCAGTGCCCCTCTCCCTTCTCTTCTTATAGTCAAGCCGCTCAGGCAAAAGTTTGGGAACATCCAAGACTATTTTAAAGCAATTAGCACTCCGTATTTCATTACAATGTCTCACTGAACTGGTTAGCTATCTAATAGCATCCAAATGATGACGTCATGCAAGCATGTCTTCATTACGTCAATCCATGAGCATAACAATGCTTGTAGGTGTATACATACATTTCTAGCAGTTACAGCTCATAGGTGTAAAGCTGATAGACTAATCTGAAACAGCAGGTTGCTTTGGCCTCTGCTTCTCTTCTGTAAAAACCCAGCACCACATCATCACACAGATGTGGTCTGGAGCGCAGTGTTAGCACAACATACAGGTCTGCTTGCTAAGCAAGTGCTACTGCCTTGAAACAAACATGAAAGGTGTGGATGGGATTTTAATTTTCCACCAAGGTGCTTAGATGCTGTTAGAGTGATAAGAAAAAACACTTTTCAAAAGGAGAATCATACCCAGTGCACCTACAGGCATTTTGTCTAGCCATGCTGTCACAGGGTGCCTCTGTCAACCTTATTGGGGCTGGTTCCTACAATGTATTTTTAAAAACAGGAGAAGTACTATCAGCTGTAGAGCTGGGCAATCTGTTAAGCTGAACCCTTATAAACTTTTGTTGAACAGATTAATGAAATCTTAAGCAAAAGCAGCTTACCTAAGAGCCAAACTGTGCCCACTTTGAAAGGGACTGATTTTGCATGGGCCAGACAAAGTTGGGTTTTTTTCACCAATATGATGCAAAACTTCAGTTTGCCCAGTCTGGGTACAAAACCGGAGTTGTCTGAAGAGTTTGACTGAGCTTTCCCTGGGTCTTAGAGATTTGTTTGACTTTATCCTTTCTCCTCTATCCCTCCCTGCCTCACCCAATAAAAGGCATGTAAAGCAATCTCAGTTTTAATTTGACTGAACAACTCAAATGTTTTAAAGGAATGCTACCCTGTAAATAATACAATTCTTCCCCCTTGTGGCATTCCTCACAAAAATCACAATTTGTGGTGTTTACTGTAAATATTTTGCAAATCCAACAGACATAAACCCTCGTGCTTCATTTGTAGCTAGAGGCAGGCGGCGGGATGAGGAGAACGGAGGTTTGAAGCAGCATTTGAAGATGACTTTTGTCACTTCTGATATGAGTTCAGGGTACAGCAGTGCCACACCTCAAGGTATGGCAGTGACATCGCTGCCCTGTGGTGCGTGGCCTGACAGGACAGGGTTGGGCTCTGTCAACAGGCTGTTCTGTTTTCAGGGGTCTCATGCTCTTCCAGTGACACCATGTAACTCCACACTGCCCCAGTGATCGCAGGAGTCAGTGGAGGTAGCATGTGTCCCTGCAGCGAAGAGGCACTCCTCAGCAGCGTCTGATTAACATTCTGTTCTTCTTTACCCTGAGCCCCTCCTGATGCTCTGGAGCTCACTGAGAACTTCTGGCATTTGACATGCTGTCAGTGCAATAAAGATACAATTCCTCATAGGAGATCACTTATTCCTCTGACTTGGAGCAGGAATGGCAGAGAACCCATTTTTCATGTGCCATTGCTGAGCACAGGACAAAGTTTCAGAGGAACTGCAAGTGAATTTCAGGATGTAACGCCTTCTCATTAATTTGATGAAGTTATCAAAATATAACTTAAGGGAGGATTTGCTTGCCACTGCTCTTCCCATAGTGACTTGGTGTAATAAATCTGTATAGCAAATAACTGTCCTTCACAGAATCACACACTCACAAAATCACAGAATGGTAGGGGTTGGAAGGGACCTCTGGAGATCATCTTGCCCAACCCCCCTGCTTGAGCAGGCACACCCAGAGCAGGGGGCACAGCAATGTGTCCAGGAGGGTTTTGAATGTGTCCAGGGAAGGAGACTCCACAGCCTCCCTGGGCAGCCTGTGCCACTGCTCTGGCACCCTCACAGGGAAGAAGTTTTTCCTCATATTGAGGTGGAACTTCCTGTGTTCCAGCTTGTGCCCATTGCCCCTTGTCCTGTCGTTGGGCACCACTGAAAACAGTGTTGCCCCATCCTCTTGACACCCACCCTTTAGATATTTATAAGTATTGATTAAATCCCCCCTCAGTCTTTTCTTGCCCAGGCTGAACAAAGCCAGGTCTCTCAGCCTTTCCTCATAAGGGAGATGCTCCAGTCCCCTGATCATCTGGGTAGCGCTCTGCTGGACTTGCTCAAGCACTTCCCTGTCCGTCTTAAACTTGGCGGCCCAGAACTGGACACAGTACTCCAGATGTGGCCTCACTAGGGCAGAGTAGAGGGGGGAGGATAACCTCTCTTGCCCTGCTGGCCTCACTCCTTTTAATGCAGCCCATAATACTGTTGGCCTTGGCCACAAGGGCACATTGCTGGCTCAGGGTCAGCTTGCTCTCCTCCAGCACTCCCAGGTCCTTCTCAACAGAGCTGCTTTCCAGTAGATCAGCCCCCAACATGTACCAGTGCACACATTTATCCTCATTATTTAATACCAGATCCCTGCATCAATATACACTTGAGCTTTTTTAAGTTCATGATGAAAAAGAAACCAGGCTTCACGGAGAGGAGAGGGAGCACATTTGGGTTGCAGAAATTCCTGTCTGAAGCTCTGGTTCTTACTTCAGCCGCAGCACATCTTCAAGCCCTGTGAGCAGCATTCAGGCTCTCTTGGCGACCTTCTTGCATCAGTGTGCAGCTCCCAGAGTAACTACCAGGGGTTACAAATGAGGGACAGCAGTAATTTAACAGCAGAAAAGCACTCCTCCCACTAAAGTCTTTACAACACCTTTAACTAAGGCAGAGCTATTCATTGAATAGCATCTGCACATTTAACTTCTTTCATTCTGTACTGTAGGCAAGGTAAGGGCACACACCTCCACTACAATTTTTCCTGCATGGAAAATCAGAGCCTAAGTCTGCTTTTGACATGAAAAATAAAGAACCATGTGCACTTGTCTGGTTGTTTCAACAGCCTGGCCCAGAGACTCCCTGTAATATCACTCTGCTGCACCAAACCAGCACTTTTATTTTTAATTCCGAGTCTTGAAATAGTAGCAACCTCCTATTTAATTTCCCTGGTAACTGTATGGAAGAGAATAGAGTACTCCCTGGCATAGATATACAGAGCAATAGCTGAAATTCATGATGAGCAATTTCAAAATATCATCAGTCTTTGCCACTGCAGGATATTTTTTCCTCAGTTCTCCCACAAAACCCTGCCCACAGTTAACTGTTTTTACACTCGCCCATTTGCTCCCACACAGGTTCCCAAATATTCAGTTGTAGCATTGGTCAGATCCATCAGTCTGCTGCAGCTGTTTTGTAGCACCACAGGTACGCAGTGGCCATAAACATGAAATGTGCTTTGTAGCTGCTGTGTGTTAGTGGAAGTCTCAGGTCATTAACCAAACACAGCTGTAGACACAGAGGGACTGGCTCCTGGTCCTAACGTGGCAGCTTGGAAAAACTCAGCTTAAAATGACAGACATAAGTGTTCTGCACAAAATGTTAGAAATTGGCTCTTTGGTCACCTCTGATCAAACCAATTAGGCACCATGAGGAGCTGGATCACTAAGAAAAAGGCCAAGGCTGGGCTGAGGCAGTTCAGTCTAGGGCGGTGGAACAAGCTGCTCAAACCATGGTCATTTTGCAAATCCCTAATAAAAGCCAACTTCAGCACGTTTATACAGCACCAGTTTCCCTGTGCTGTCGGTCAGATCCAGTCACCTTTTCTATACAGTGCCTTGGAAAAGCAGCTCATGGCCAGCAGGCAGCTGATTCCTTCCCACAACAGGACTGGGAAACAGTCTCCTGCAAGACAGCTGAAAACGCATTTCACAGAGCATGTGTTGGACTATATCACAGTGAGGTGGGCACATATCTACCTCTGTCTGATGAGTGTGTCTGGGCCATTTTATAATTACAGTGATGTAACTTCTGCTGCCTGCCTGTGGGGGCAGGAGTGGAGCCAAGCCAATTGAGGGGTATGATACCGGATTACCGGATTGCAGAGAAACAGCTGGCAGTTCCCCCTCTGGCTCCCACAGCTGTACACCAGCTTTGTAGGACAGTCACATTTTGTAGTTTGGGGCACCATTGGCTGCAGTTTAGGTTATATCATCATACATTCCCTGCCCTCAATGATATTTTTTAAATGCTTGTTTTTATCCCCAGGGAACATTTGGCCTTCTGTAACACAGTGTACTCAAGACAGCATTTTCGACTGGACACTGATTTATAAACTCTGAGGCAAGGACAGACTGGGAACCATCGAATCTGACTGCCTGAACAAAACAGAGCATTGCATTTCACCCATTTATTCCTACATTAAGCACAATTGTTTGGGAATTTGATTGAAAGACATTTGAGTCAAATGCACACCAAGAGCAAAACCCCCCACTAGTTCTCTTGGCATTTGTTCCCATGACTGATTCCCCACTCCATTCCTGTGCTTACAAAGTGGGTGTCTATTTTCTTACTTGAAAACATGAAAGCTTTCTCACCTGGCATTAACTGGTTCACATTGGTTCACATCAGGACTTTTTCTCTGCTGGCGTGAAGGTACCTCCTCCTGGTGTGGGCACCTGGTCAACAAAACTGAGCCAAGGCATATGTGATGCACATGCCTCAGCATGGCTCTTGTGAGCCTCCTCTGGTGCAGATGAGTGCTGCAGGTGTGGGCTGCCTGCCTCGCCTCCTCACCCTCACCTGTACCTGAGAGCCTGCCTCACTGTTAGTGTAATTACTCTGGCACCTCCACTGCAGAAAGTGTGTCCATCCCTCATAGCTAGGGGAAGATGTAAATGAGAAGCAGTAAATGAGGAGCTAAGGTGTTTTCCTACAGAGAAGCTGCAACTCCTGAAGTCTCCACTCTGAGGTAAGTCTCAGGTGCAAGGCTTCATTATTTCCTTTTGAAGTCAAGCCTGTCTTGTGAATACCAGGCCAAACTAAAATGCATATTGATTGCTGTATTGCCTTCCCTGGAGTTCTAGCATTAATATCATTAAAGCACTAGCTATGATGTCCTATGTTCCTCTGTCCTGCTGTAGACATCGGGTTTCTCATTTGTCTAACCCTACAGGGAAGCTGAATTAGTTTATTATTGTAGGAAAACTGTATTTCCATTTGGTTTTGTTAAGATATTGCTCAGTTACTACAGGAATGCAAATAACCACTATTACTGATTAACAACAATTGTAATTGTTTAAGCTGGAGGAAACGTTAGGACAACCAGCAGCTCCTTCATTATTTGTTTTAGAGCAAACCACTCCCAGTGGTTGCCCCAGACCCAAAGGTGGCAGCAGGACCATCAGAGCTTGCAGCCTCTGCCCTGGCCTCAGGATGCTACAGGCAGCTGTGCTGAAAGCTGTCCCCCAGTCTGCCTTGGGTGCAGCAATTCTTGCCAGGACTGGAAGGGGCAATTGCATCCCCGTGCTGGAGCAAATGTAAACTGAGTCTGAGACTGGGCTGCATGGTACATGTTGCTGTGAATCACATTCTTTCTATGACTTTCAAGTCCTTGGGACTAAATAGAACGCCTCATCACATTTTCCTCTAGAAACTCAGTGCAGCCCCTGAACCTGAGTCTGAAGGATGTGCTTGGACAACAATTCAGTGTCTACTTTCAGCATCCACCCTCAACTCAAAAGAGAGGTCTCAGACTAGGGCGGTCCTGCTGCTAAAACTATCATTCTTTTTTTTTATGCCGAGGCAAGGCTATGAAGAGTAGGTACCTCAAGATTATCAACATGCACCACTTTTTCGAAGAGCATGGTGAGATCAAACTGGACCAATATCATCTGTATACAAACACACACCTCTATCTATCTATCTATATCTATCTTTCTATCTATATCTGTCTATCTGTCTGTCTATCTACCTACCTAACCACCTAACTACCTATAACACAGATTGCTTCCTAGTTTCTTCTCCAGGTGGGTCACCATGAAGTGTTACATGCTAAAGAAATTCATCTTGCTTTTCTCACCCAAGCCTCAGGAAATGGATTATGACCTGTGTCATACAGCCATCGCAGACAGGATGACACCTGGGAGTTGATATACAACCCAGACAGTGTTTACCTATCAGCATAAGCCCTGCAGCTGCAAAGCTCAGAAAGCACAGCGACAGCAAGGGATCCTTCTGCTTTGTGTCAAAAGCGTTGACCTGCCAATACCATCTTTGCAAATAGATCTGATTGTCTCCTGTCTTGGTGATGCCAAGTAAGCTCTCTGTGTACAACACCTCTCTCACCTTCTTCCCCTCCTTCTCTTTTTGGTTACTTTCCTGACACTTCCCGTCTGTCTTCACTGTATAAACTTGCCATTGTTATTAATGCCTTGCTCCTTGTTCCTTCCTGCCTTGACTTTATAAGGCAAGAACAGAGGAGTAGCCCCCTTGGAAAGAATAAATATTATTACTGTGAGGGGATGAAAACTCCACTGCTCCCTGGCTTCAGGTTCCCACATTGCCATTGTGTTTCTGGGAGAGTCAGAAAAGGCAGATAAAGTCCTTAAGCTACCCATATCACGTGAGCTATAAAACCTGGGAAGGTGTGTCAGGGAGCCCTGAATATCTTGGGCAGATGACCACGTTACAACAATAAATTTCTTCTCTGAGCTCATTCTGCTTGCAGGTGACAGGTATGCGTGCAGTCCTATGATTTAGCACAGGCCTTATGTGTGGAAGTCTGGTGTCAAAGGAAAGCGATATTTACAAGAAACGGTGCTAGTATCTGGCATATCTGATCGTTTGTAGGAAAAAGCAGAGGTTTCCCTGATGTGAACTGCTGTTAGGTACACACAGCTCCACGTATCAGACTGACTGGATCCAGAAAGGGATGTCAGAGCACAGGGCAATGCGGATGAAATGTCAAACAGACACTAACATCCTGGGGAACAGAGAAAGCAGGAAATGTTACATTTATTCTGTTGAAAAAGCTGCTAGGATTGCTCAGATGTATGCCTCGGCTATGTTGTGTCATTGTAACAGACATATTATGTTATTGTTGAAACTTATTTTATTTTTTAAAAAGATACAAAAGCTGCCAAGAAGGGCTAGTGTCTCTATACCTTATTGAAGCAGAGGATAATATTTGGTGCAGGAAAGATCAGAAATACTGGTTTCTGCTAAAGCAGCCTGGGATAGGGCTCTGTGGATCTTTATTCTGCAGCAATGCTTGCTGAAGTGGCTCCTTCTTCCTCCTCACCTTGGCATCTTGTTCCTACACCGCACTTGTCTCCTTTGTTGTGCCTGGCACAACCGCTTGTATAGTCACACAATGAACTAGATCAGAGAACTTATCTGCCTGAAAGCCAACTTTCACTTCCTTGGCTGTGCTACTTTTCAGCAAAACCAAAACACCAATTTGGTTCATGATCTGGACACACAAACCCTTGTGCCAACACCATGGAGGAGGTATTGGTTTAGGAGTGAGCTCCTAGGGGAAGGTAGGTACTGTATAAACTGCTGTAGCACTGCTACCACATGTGGGAAAACTATTAATGCAATGTCTTTAGTCCCTACAGCCATGGTTAGTGGACTCTTTAGCCCAGCACATCATGAATACAAGTCTGTAGTCCAATCCAACGCACAGTGGGAGGTGGTAATGGGCCCCAGTCCTTGGCTTTGCTTCTCTTGCTGCATCATGATTAGCTCTGAAGTTATAAGGCTGTAAACGAGTAATGTATTCAAATGCATGTTGTATGTTCAGAGGGTGATGTAACCAGGTAATCTGACAATTTGTGTTCACTTGCTGAAGCACTAAGACTAGTAGCAGCCATCTGGCCAGGTGGGGTCTTACAAAACCATCTTTATGCTTCAAAATAGAAGCAAATATAGACAAACCAAATAAAACAAACAAACAAATAATAAATGAAGCCATAATTAAATCAGTTATCAAGAAGAGAAGGGGTAGAGGTGGGGCAAAAAGACATAAAGTAAATTTCTACTCCAGGTGACCTAGCTCACTCCAAGGCTTCCCCTTCTTTACGGGCTGCCAGGTCCATCCTTGCTGCCGATCCACTCTCACAGCACCAAACACAACAAGCAGGAACCCCTGGAAGCTGTGAGCATTCACCCCTCTACCAGACTGCAAGACAGCAGCCACAGGGGCTTCCAATGAGGATGTCAGCCCAAAAGAAACCTCTCCCAGTGAAAATCCTTACCTGTAAGATGGGAAAGAAAGTGCTTGGCCACCAGGATTTCCCTGAACCTACAGCATCTGTTAGAAGTAAGCAAACTCTAATGTGCACTTACCCTTACCTACTCAATGACTTTATTTCCAAAGAATTTTGCCAGTTTAAATTTCCAAACATAAGTAAAATAATTATTTTGAGACTGAGAGACCCAGGTTTGTTCAGCCTAGACAAGAGAAGACTCAGGGAGCATCTCATCAATACTTATAAATATCTAAAGGGTGGGTGTCAAGAGGATGGGGCCAGACTCTTTCCAGTGGTGCCCAACGACAGGACAAGGGGCAATGGGCACAAGCTGGAACACAGGAAGTTCCACCTCAATATGAGGAAAAACCTCTTTCCTGTGAGGGTGCCAGAGCAGTGGCACAGGCTGCCCAGGGAGAGTGTGGAGACATTCAAAACCGACCTGGACACGTTCCTGTGCCCCCTTCTCTGGGTGTGCCTGCTCAAGCAGGGGGGTTGGGCAAGATGATCTCCAGAGGTCCTTTCCAACCCCTACCATTCTATTATTCTGATTCTGTGATTATGTGATAATATCCATTTTTAATTTTTTTAAAGTTAATTTTTAGCCCTTCTTTAGCAGTCTCAAAAATGTCATCCAAATTATCACAACTCCAAAGAATCCAGATGAGAAACATGATGTATGTGTGAACATCACAATTATTTCCATGATTTTTAGCCCAAAAATTAGTTTTATGGAATTATGCTGTCTGCACATCAGTCACTCCCCTTACAGTTTTTGAATCTTTGTTTTATGTCAGCTAAGTCTGACAGAGGTCTCCAGGTCTCAGAGGTATTCAGCTTCCTGAAAAGTTCCATGTAAATCACCTTAGTGGACTCAAATGAATTCCCCTTCAAGAAAAAGTTAAGGGAAACAATCATCACTCCCTTGTTCTGGCAGTGGTTACCCACGGCACTGGCAGCCACTCAGCACACATGCTGGGGTGTGCTGCCTCTGCCTTGGGTGCCCTGTGAGGAACATTGGGTTGTTGCAAAGGAGCTAGATGAACCACCAGGCAGGCACAAATCTGTAGGAAAACACACCGCTCTGTTTTTCTCTCTCACAGAAAAAACTGTCCGGTCAGTCCCAATACTGAGTCTCCTAGGCTTGGAGGCAGTGGGTAATGAATGCTGATCTTGCTGTGGTCTGTTGTCTTCTCTCACCTTACAGCCTTAAATATACATTATGATTCCGTAAATTAAGACAGAATTTCAGTGCTGTTTGAAAGCGTATTGATTCCACTTCAAAAGTAATGTGGCAGAGTAGAGGCACAGTAGTATACAAGTGTCCTGTGAAGTCCCAGGTTGTTATGTGGTAGCAGGGCATGGTAGGAAAAGGAATGAGCTCACATGGCAGCTAATGCAGAGAAAACTTCGGAGAATCACTTCTAGTGTTTTCTCCTTGTTATTTGTGGTGACTGACAAAAAGAATCCTGAAAAAAAAAGTCTCTTAAAATAAATGGTGGCTTCTGTTCCTAGGCCAATAAACCCACCTTCCACTTTCTAGCATGGAAGAGCTCATACACATTAATAATTTGTATTGACAAAGGCTTTACAAGTCATAATAGGACAGAATTTTAATAATAGCATGGAAAAAGTTGTCACCTCTTCTGAGAAACCTTTGTGAGAAGCAATGGCTCAGCTCCTGGCTCTGAATGAGTCTGGGCCGCAGCAGGATCCAGGTTCTGCTGTCGCTGAGGTCACTGGGAGTCAGCTGCACTGGAGCCCACAGGGAGATGGGATCTGCCAGCTACCACTGCACCTGGGTAGAACACTTTTTCCACCTCCCTCTCAAAGACTTGTATCATGCGCATTTAGAGTAGCAGTTTGGCCTCTCTTCTACTTTGTAAGGATGTGTTGTTGTAGAAGTTTGACAAATGGCTGTGGTGTACCACAGAGCAACAGAAGAGACCGCTGTGGGAGCGGCATAAATACATGTGAGTGCTCATGCTACATACAGGGGTCTCTGCTCTGGCTGTGTGACCCTGCATGTGACAGACAGAGCCCATCTCATGTACTGGATCCTGACAAATTTCCTGGTTCACTTTCTACCTGGGTGTCCCATCCTCCCTCAAGGGAATTCAGAGCACAGCAGCTGCTCTGAGGTTCCCAAACTTGCAGGCAGTTTGGGTGGCAGGTCCCAGGCAGGCTTTTGACCACCTAGGTCTTGAGATGAGGCTAATTCCCCACACAGCATCTTTGTGGTCAGTCAGTATAAAGATTAATTTCTCTTATTTTGCTTTTCAGGTTTTTTTTGAAGATGTGATTATGCTCCCTACCCATCTCTTCCTGCTTGGAGGAGGAAACAGCAGACAGTACACTGCCCAGCATGCCAGATTAGAAGCTCTTAAAATACATATGGCCATAGATGTCTGATCACATTTGAGAATAATACCAGTGCCTGGTGTTACAAAACACTCTATAAAGGATTTCTGTCTAGCCATCCATCTATCATTCTGCAGAAGGGAAGGGGAGGTAAATGGGAAGGCAGGAGGCTCCCCTTGTCAATGCTTGTCTTCACTGACGGGGAATGTTTGCTCGCTCTCAGCAGAGATGTTAGCTCAGCCCCATGGGCAAAGCATCCCCCGCTGCCAGCTCACTAGCTCCTCTGCCTCCCTGCAAAACTGCACAGAGGTCTGTGCTCAGCACTGCGCTGGCGCGCGCGCACACATTAACTGGGTACCCCCCGAGCTGAGCGACCCAGCCTCCCAGTAACGCCTGGCTAACAAGTATGGAGAGAACAACAACACAAATCCTAAACACCTTTGGAAATGATGACATGATACCTCATTGTCAGCTTTATAGGAAGAGAAAAATTAATGTCTGCATTAAAGAAATTTTAATTGTGATTTATTCACTTGATTCAGCAGTTAAAAGCTTGTAAGATTTGTTTTCTTGGTATATTATTGGGAAATACATGTTGTTTAAGCACCAGAAAGACAGAAAGGCATTCTGTGAAGATTCAGGCTTTTCATTAATATTTTAAATCCTATTTTATTCACATGTATCTAAAAGGCAATAAAGAGAGATAATAAAACCGATGAAGTGATCTTTCCATTTCTTTATGCCGTTTTTTGTCAGGGTAGGCTGGTCATATTTTCAGACACACTCCTCAGCAGCATCCTGAAATAAAGCTTCCTGAATGTACAACCAGATTATGCACAACCAACGCAAGCAGGAGCAGCCCTGCCTCAGGGACACAAAAGATATAAGTTTACACTCAGGCTGACTCCAGCCTGCCGTCCCCTGGTTACCTTCGATAGTTCAGGGATTTTGCATCCCTGTTACTTTAGGCCAGCTGGCAACACACACCTATCTAGATCAACTTACGTAAAATAAGGTTTGACCGCACTGCTAATGAAAACGTAGCAAGAATGATAAGCTAACTCATAGATATTCATATTCCAGTGTTACTCCTGTTGGGTGTTATTTTAGGGTGAAATTACTTATTTAAAAAAAAAAAACCCTCAAAGAGTTAATTGAGATTTTGTATGTTGTTTGTCCAGTTGTCATCTGCTGACAGGGGTAAATGGGTCACCACAGGAAGCACTAGTGTCACAACAGGAATATCAAGAGGTTTATTTTACTTCCAAATCCCTCTGCATTTGGTTCTGGCTTCAAGTTAAACCACAAAATCAGTAAATTTTGACACGGTAAAAAGAGTGATGGGTTAGAACATTAGACCTGTACAGGATTATACTTTCAATAGAGGAAAAGTGCAGGGCCTGGTTAATTTTTAAAGACTTTAAGAACAGCAGATATTAAAGATTTTTCTCTGTGAAAAACAAAATAATATATACAAACTCAGCATTTTACAATATTAAAAAAATACTAACATGTAGGTATAAACTTATTCCTAAGTTAACTACTTCAGAGACATGATCACAGCCATTAACAGTTCTTTAATACTATTAAAATATCTAGATTTAATACCATGAAATCTCTGGTGATAGTCAGAAGTTTCTTTTTATTAATTACCTCCTTTACCATTGTAGTATTTTTGCATGCTTTGCGTTTCTACTTAATGCAGTCTATTATAAGATAAGCTCTAAGCTGGTCAGCTTTTCTGTGAAATTGGGGTCATAGGATTCACCAGGCTGCTCTGCCTCGTCCCAGCTGAGAAGCTCATTATCCATCTTTTGAAATAATATAGCCATGGAAGTGATACACTTACATAACGCATACTTCAGAAAAATAAAACCATCTCTGCTTTTAAAGGGAAATGCTCTGCAGCTCCTGCCGCCACTCAGTTCTCACAATTTCCTCTTTTTCTGTAAAGTGTGAACTAGAAAAATATCATGAGCAAAAAATAGCGATGACCAGAAAAGAAGGAAGTGAAGCGATGAAAAGGCAGATGAAAGCAGGGAATAAGGCTACCTTAAAAAAATCTACCTAAAAATATTCCTGTTCTTCTCATTTAGCAACAATCCTCATATCATACCACAGCATCTTCCATTTCACCTGGAACCACTTACTGTCTCTTCACATGAAAAGGGCAACTAGAACCATATACTAAACAAAAGCAATGTTGATTTAGTGTTTCTGCAACCAGCGTCCATAGGAGCTGGAGTGGGGGAGCTGACAGGCAGCCTGTCATCATCCCCCCGGTCCCTGCCCTTGCCGCAGGACTCGCTCCCCCGGCCTCCGTGGAACTGCATGCACCCACGTACGATGGATGGATCCCTCTCTGGCACAGCAGATACAGGGGGTTCTCCTCAATGGCTGGATTTCAAGAGATTAGTCCCAAATCGAGGGCTTGTCTCTGCTTTAGCTGCGTCGATTTGGCTGCTCCACAGAAATGCTGCAACAGTGAAAGACTGAAATCCTCAGCCAGATCTCTGCATAGGTTCTTGTAGATGGACCTCCTGCATAGGTATCTAGGCATAAAAGTGCCAACATGTACCACGATTTCATGCTGCAGCTACTGATAACAGCGGGAACTGCTCTTCCAAAATCTTTAATACACTGTGAGGCAGGAAGGAATGTGGTTTGGCAGGCAGAGTGGACCTGATTCAGCAAAGTTCTTATGTGTCACTGAAATCAATGAGACTATTTAGGGGCTTAATTGCTTTGCTGAATCCAGGCCAAAGAGACAAAAAGCATGACAGTTAAGCTGCAAGGCTCGGACGTATATATCTTCAGTCTGGAACACTTAGATCCTTTATCAATATCATGATTCTCCCTCCTAATTCACAGTGGTTTAGAAAAGTTTTAAAGGAAGCATATGCCTTACTTTCTGGCTCTGATTTCACAAACATTTTGGTGTCTGTGTCACATTATTCATGCAGATAGTGCCATTTTCTTAAGGACAGAAAGAGATGAGTGAAATGCCACAACAGGCTGTCTTCACAGGTCAGAGCTGTATTTTAATATCTATAGCATTTAAGCATTCCTAGCAAGGTTATACAACTGCTAGAGACATCTGGACCTAATACTGAAATGTTCCCTATTGCAATCTGTGTGCATGTGAATATTCTTGTGCCAGAATATTTATTTTAAACTCTCTTTAAAAGAAAGAACAGTAAGTTCAGGGAGTTATAATTTTTTTCAGTTGTTTTTCTTTAAATAATAAACACATCTCAGACAAATAAAAATGAAAAATTCCAATACCAATGTTGAAATAATGCTTTTACTAACTGGTTAGTCAGAACCCATACAGAATGGCTGTATTTGCCCTAATTAATGGCCCATTTTAAGGAGAGGCTTTAATTAACAGCTGACATTTAAGCAGCACCACAATGTGCTCTGCAAGTATCACCTGGCCTACTTCTGTGTGATTCAAATGCTCTTGGAGAAAAAGGCAGGATGCCTTTTTTTCCAGAAAGTTTTACAGAACAGAGTGGTGATAGCGAACTGAGGAAGAGGGAAGAAAGAGACCCAGATCTTCACAGGGATTTAGGGTGGAGTTTTCCAGTGCAATTAGCCTGACGCAGTGACTTGCTGCCCCCTTGAAAGAGGGGCACCTGCTCATGCATCTCTCTGCTTTGCCCTGGGTTACATATTTCTAACCTGCTCCCTCCCCTCAAACTGGCAATGCCCCAAGTGTCACATCACAGGGAGAGGCAGGAACAATAATACAACCAAGCCCATTTGGCAGCTCAATGCTGCTAACACAGCACAGCCTTCCTCCTACAGTTTCTTCCATCTTCTTTCCCCCGTTCTGTGTCCCTGAGGCCCACCTAGCAGCAAGCCAGGCCAGTTCAGTTCCTTAGGCCTGGAATCAAAACAGAGCCTAGTTGTTGTGCTAAAGCAGTCTTCTGCTAGTTCCGTGAGCTCAACTGGCTCATTATGCAGTTGCCCTCGGTCCTCACTCCCAGTGAGGAAGAGGAAGAAATGTGGGACCACCACCCCACAGCGGAGATGATGCTATTTTAAGCTGTACTGTAAATTGAGCAGTCTTGTGAAATCAAACCAAATCTTGTGTAAGAAGGTAAACTACACACAAGCATATTTTTGTACTGTATATATTTCCTGCCAGAAAATTAATGCTTAATCAAATGACAGTGCCAGTGAAGTGAAAGGTGGGACCATGTGGCAGGGGCCTGATGGCCCTTTTGGCTGAACTGAACCCACTCTTCCAGTGGTGAGCCATAACCAAACAGAGGACTCTGCAGAGCAAGAACTTGCTTTCCCCTGCCTGTTCAAACTGTTCTATATTGAACGCAATAACTTAAGTAGCTATTAATGTTTAAATACATCAGTATTTGCTGGGTCACTGAGACAGTGAGCAAACACCAAGCTGTGGCCATGCCGAACCACTCTCCTGCTCTCTGGCTTGACGAATATTTCATTATGCTACACCAAGTGAAACAGCTTTTGGCATGGAGGCCTGGGTGCCTTTCCCTCAGCTTCCCCACAACACACACCAGCCTGCTGATCAGAGCACCCTCCCCAGAGAAATGAGCTGGTTTGCTTGGGCAGGAGAGGGCATTCAGCCCGACTAGGGGGCACTTCCCATGCCGTGCTACAAGAGGCAGGTGTTTCTTTGCCTCTTCTTCCAGCCACATCTTGGTGGAGCCTGGGGTCAGCTCTGCTGGTTCTCACAGGGCCCACAGGAGGAGGCCCTTAAACAACATGGGCAGAGAACATAAAATCAACACATTGTGGCAGGGCGGCTATGGAGCTACCTGGGAGAGCTGAGCCCTTTGCAGACACGTCCAGTGACTGACTCTGGTGTAGGAAATAACCCCAGCCTTGTGTGCTGGCAGCTTTGATTCACGAGATGGATGGGCTGATACATGAATGCCCGATAAGGCTGCAGACCTGAAGTATGTAGGGTGACTGCCCTGTCCCCAGCCAGCCCCTGCCTAATGAAATCAAACCGAATTTAACTTGTCATGTGGGGCTGCGTTTAGAAAGCTGCTGCAGCCCAGGGGTATTCTAGATATCTGCAGTAGGGACAGCGGAGACAGCTGGAGTTGTAGTCCTGTTAGCTAGCCTGATATAAATGGTCTCTTCCCATGAAACACAGCTGCCAGACACCAACGGGATTTGGGAGTCTCCAGGGTTTGGCAATGAGGAGAAACTGAATATCAGCATTTTGGATCCAGAAATCTAAATTTCAGAAATTTAGAAATAGGATACATGTATCTATGTCATTTTTGTGGATCTAGTCTTTGGAGTATGTGTTAGGCCATCCTTTAGACTGTTATACTTCAGCACAGAGTTGATTATATTTGCCTCCTAAAAATTACAGCCAAGGCACCCTTTATGAAGTGACTGTGGGGTTGTGTGTCGATTAGTATCCAATAACTCCTGAGATCTAAGCCTGGATCTATCATCGGTTTGTTCCATGGCTCTGAAAGGAATTTGTAAAAATAGCACCAGGGAGCTCTGTATCTATTGGAATTCAATATTTCAGTCTGGCAGCCTTGGATCTGAGAGTGAGGAGTTGCTCTTTTAGCCAGTACACTACCGCCAGCTTCTGGGTCAGTGATGGAGAATGGGAACATACTAAATAACTCAGGTGGTGACCTGACTCTCCTGGGGAAGTACTGCTTTAGCAATGCAAGAAGAAAATGTTACTTAAATCAGTGGGATTATTTGCATGAATAAGAATGAGAAACTTTGCAGGATGGTGCATTTTTTTCTTTCTTTTTTTTTCCTTCTTTTTTTTTTCCTTCTTATTGTACAGTCAGACATGCAGGGATTAGTGTCACCATCCTGCTGGAAGTTACAACCCATAAGTGGTCTTTAGCATCTGTCTTCAAAGAGGATCCCATTGGTCTGTTCGTACTCCTACAGCCGTCATTCTGCACTGTTAGTATATGCTATTCTAATCATCACATTGTATGATACAATGCAATAAAAACAAAAGTGAGGCAAACTGTTTTTCATGGAACTGGAGGTCAGGTTTGTGCTACTTTCGCTAAGTGCTGCTAGGTGGCAATATGTTACCTAGAAAACCACGAGCTTCCAGCCACCATCACTCACCTCTGCTTCAGCTGTAGCTGGGACGTGTCTGGGCATTGATCCACTCCGAAGGGGACAAGGCCTTGGAGCAGGATCTGGTGAGAGCTGCTTCACTCACAGAGATTTCTAACTTGGTACTGAGGTTTTCCAGAAAAAAATGCAGGACTGAATCCTAGTGGAAAAACCTCTCCTTTGTGAACCCTCTTGGGAAAAATAAGAGGCAAGTCCGCCTGTTGCAATATATCTGTTTATACTGGGACTGTTGTAATGAGGGAATGAATCCTTCTGTTGTATGAAGATATTGCCACCTGCGTCTAGAATATTTCATATTCTCACAGGATTCTTTTAACAATACAAATTAAACACAAAATTAAAAATATCTGTTCAGAGTGCAAAGATTTTGTTTTTTCAAATGTATGATTAATTGAAATCCTCTACATGTTCAATCATAATATTTAATCAACTAGACCAACTTTAGGACATTTGTATTGACAGTTGGGTTGAAAAACAGCTTTAATAAAAGTGGAGAAGTTGTATTTCCAGATACATCTTTCAGCCACGCTACAAATACTTAAACCTGACTCATCTTATGTACGTGTAATAACAAGGGCATAGTAATAAAGACTGGCTCATATTTCCATATTGCTTTGAACACACAAAGTGATCTGCACTGAAACAAGCATTTATTTCCCTCGATCTGGCTCCTGGCATGACAGCACACGTTCTTCCAAGGGGACAAAACAACAGCCAGGGGAAGGGCAGAGCTGTGTGTGACAACCCCATTTTAAGTATACATAAAATTACAGTTTAAGGATTACTCCTTTTTGATGCAGGGACAGTTTGCAGCTGGCTTGGCACTTCAGCCCAGCTGCCAGAGCATGGGTGCAGGTGAGTGGCACCTGAAGCTGGGGAGGCAGTGGCTAGCAGCACACCTGCTGGAAAGGGCTCACACTGGTGCTGACGGATAAGACAGAGGGATATGAAGGTGTAGACCCCGAGCCACTCCTTGTGGTGTCCTGGAGAAGGTGGTCGTGCCTCTCCTCCCAATGGATGGTGCAACGCCGGGGCCTGCGAGCGGCTGCTGCACTCACTCCAGGCCAAATCCTTGTGGCAGAGGAGCACATCCGAACTTGGGTGACCCGAGGCGACAGAAGACGTTGTTCTGGGATGGCGGAGAAATTAGCATCTTTAATTACAGTGGCTTGGATAGAAACACGGGGCTTGCCTTTTAGTGACGCAGGAAACAAAAATAATAGTGACCTGCTTATGTGGTATTTAGCAACCTTGGAGCTAACGAGCGTTTTCTGCGGCAAAACTGCTTAAATTCAGACTGCGTTGTCGCTGGTGCAAGGGGTCACCTGTAAGCAGACGTGGCATGGAGCAAAACCCGCCGTGTCCCTGCGGCGGCTCGGGCCGCCCGGCCGCCGGCCCCAAGCCCGCCTGGAGCTCGCAGGGGCTCCACAGGCGCTTTGGTCCCCTTCGCTTCGCGCCGGGGCCTACCCCGCCACCCGGCACGGCACGGCGGCCGCAGGGAGGCCTCGGCCCCGCCACCGCCACCCCGGCCCAGCGCGGCGCGGCGGCGGTTCCCGGCGGGGCCGGTTTCCCCGCAGCACCGCCCTCCCGCCGCTGCCCGACTGGCGACGGGGCCAGGTCAGTGCCCGGCCGCCGGCCTCCGCTCCCCGGCCCCGGGCGGCCTGCGGCGCGGGGGGTGCGGGGGCTCCGGGGGCTCGCGGTGGTGGAGGGTCGGGCCGGGCTGGGGCTCCGGGCCGAGGAGCGGGGGCGGGCGGCAGGCGCGGCCTGGCCCGTCCCGCTCCACGCGGGGTCCCGGGGCGAGGCGACCCCGCTGGTGTCGGAGCAGCCAGCCGGTGGCGTTCCTGCCTGAAATGCTTTGCCCTTGCTTGGCTTCGGCCCAGAGACCGCGGGTCTTATTTTGGGAACAGCCGGTTACTGCCTCCTTCGGCACGGACCCTCCTTCGGCTGTTGGTTTAAAACACACAAGTGAATAAAAAAACAGGCCCTGCCAGGAGTGCTTGGCTAGGTCAGACCAGGTGCTACAGCATGCTTGTTGGGGTTTTGGCACAGCACAAGGTGAGCAGCAAGAAACTTATGCTGGGGAAGGGTTTCCCCCCCCACCCCTTTCAAGTCTTCACTCTCTTCCCAGGGTAGTGCTATGCAGGATTCCTTTGCTTCATGAAATTTAGCATGTAGAGCCAAGGAGCCACACGCCATGCTGGTGTGGTTCTGCCCATTCCCAGGGCCATAACGGGAGCAGGAGATACGCCCTTGAGAATCCTGCTGCGTGGCTGGTTCTGGCATCAGGATGCAGTTTTGCTATTGCAGTCAGCAAGAGCATTTACTGGTGGTGGTGGTAAGGAGAGTGACAGTAATGAACAGCGGACTAAGTGGAGCACTGCTCAACTACATAATTCTTTACAGTTTTCAAGGCAAATTAATCCTTGGTACAGCATCAGTATTTGTGGTTGCAGCTAGAATGAATTAATCCTTATGCTTTTTATGGTTTAGTATTTGGTGACTAAAAAGCGAATGGTGAGTTGGTTGCAGTCGTTTCCATTCCTGTGAAGTAGCGCATCTGTTAGTTTTAAAGGTGTCTAAAATACACCTAGCGGGTAGTGAGCTTTATATGAACTTAAAAGCGTTTTCTGTCACTGTTACAGAGGGTCCTTTGCTGACAGAGGCAAAGAGAACCCCTTTAGATCAAAGCCTTAAAAAATAAAGGGCATGGATGCCTTCTGGAGGAGGTAGCAGATTCTTGCTCTCATCCTCTGCTGTGAAACTCAAGATCTTGTATTCACCACGTGTCCAAAACCTAATGTTTTTAGGTAGTGTCATGTGTGTTTATGGAAGGACTTCTGTCAGCTGTTTTGCGTCTTTGAATGCCATTATTTTTCACTGGACTGGAGTATGTTTCTGTGTGATTAGTTTACTAGGTCTTAAAAATAATTAAAATGTGATTAGAAGAGAATATAATTGGTTAGGAATGGAGAGACAAATCAGGTGTAAACCTTAGCCTGCAGGGACCATTAAAAATACAAAACTAAATTAAGAACAAATAATTTGGAAAACACATAGCTTGCTATTCCCAAAATCAAGCTGCTCAGAAACAATGAAAAAACAAGGGGAAAAAAAGCAACATAGAAGAAGAAAAAAGAGGTAAGCCAACTTAAAACTGAAACGACAAACAGGATGTTTTTGTACTTAAAATGTTGAAAAGGTGGGGTTTTTTCCACAATTTGTTTAACGTGCGGGATTTGAAGCTGTTTCAGTTAGTTAATTTGGACATCTTCTCACTACTTGTCCTCTCAGTTTCTGGACAGGTAAACATTGTTTCTAATGCTGACATCTGGAAACTAGGAGGCCCCAACTTTTTGTTCTCTTCTCACAGTAATACAGAGGCCAAAAAACTTGTCCTTTGTAATACCTGCTACTTCTATAGCATGTTTTCAGAGGAGTCACAAAGCTCTTTAAGTATCTTCACACTGAACTAGAGGGACTATTGATCCCACCTAATTTGTCTGTAACGTGGGTACCAGAAACAATGTACTGAAAATTTGAACAGGGTTCAGCAAGTCAGAGAGCCATGGCATCTTGAGGCAACTCCTGTTGAACTTGGTAGGAGTTCTTACTTTGTGTAGAAATGTCATAGAGGAAGCTCATTTTCCTTCTTGGGGAGGCAGAATTTCCCAAGCTTGGTTTAGTTTCTTTATTTGTAAGTTACGTTTTGTCAGTAGGTTTTTTTGCTGCCAATCCCTTAGCATGCTTGAGATCTGCTTGCTGCTTTCTTCCAGCTGAAGGAAAGCCAGCTGAAGAGGTGACTGCCCTCAGCTTGCCTCAACTGGTAATTATTAGAGTGGGAAGAACCTGTCAGGTAAGGTGTTTAAGTTAACCTAACCCACGCATCACTGAAGGAAAGAACAGAGATGCGTAAGAGGATGAGGTAGATGGAGGGCTCTGTAACCTTCAGGTGAGGGGTGGTGACAAGCAGCTGGCAACAGTGGCCTATTGAGCCGGTGCCAGGGAGGAACGCTGCAGGTGAGACCTCCCTCCTACACCTTTCTTGTGTCTGAAGGCAGGGTCCAGTGACTCCTCTCCACTATGACACCCATGCTCTTGTCTTGATTTGCATCCAGGCTGCCCCCCCTTTGATCACGTGGTTTCTGAATTCCTTCTCTCTGTCCAGCACTGGAATTTATTTTCTTTTTTTTCCCCCACAGTCACCCACTAGCCCACTGTCCAAGGTTCCTGTCAGTTGGTGTTAATGATTTTCACTCATTTTCAACCTACTTTTTTTTTTTTTTACAGATGGACTATTTTCATGCTTTGGTTTTATTTCTCCTTCACACTCTGCTCTTTCACCTGCTTTCATGTTCCAGGGTCAGTTGTGCCAGTCCTCCGCACTGGGCCACCACTTGCTTTGCATTCCAGAGTCAGTCACTGCAGAAACCCAGTGAAGCAGTCGACAATCAACGCACACTGCACTCTAGTGCAGAGGAATGCCTTTGACAGTGACTGGTAAGGCACACGCACAGAGGGTTAAACTGTGAATCATCTCATCATCATCTTCAGTTCACATCTTCTATTCCTTTCTCTATGCCCTGTCTTGATGATTCTGTGCTCATCACTGAAATTGCAGCTCCTGGAGGTCTTCATCAAGTTAAGTTCTCCTGTGCTTCTTGACCTGTTCTTCTGCTTCTTGATGCCTTGGCAGTGTCTTCTAATTTTTAATATTTTTTTTATGTCTTTTGAATACTTTCTTCTCCTTGAGATTTCTTTTGTGGATTTTGTATGTTGGTTCCCTTTATTTCTGTTACACTTTATCTCAGGATACTTTCATTCAAAACCAGAAATTCAGCTGATGTTTGTTTGCAGGTGACTTGCAAGCCTCTTTCTGCACATCACACCTGTCACTTCCTGCCCCACATGAAAGGGCATGCTTATTTCCCTGATGTATTGAAAACACATCCCTGAATCTTTTCTCCTCGTTTTCTTTCTTGCTGACTTGCGACTATAATTCACGTGCTGTCTTTGAGTTGGAATTTTCCCTGCTCATGCATTTTAACTTGCTGGTTATTTCTGTGTAGCTGGTGTATAGTGCAGCGTTTCTTCTCTGTGCATGCAGCTCAGATGTTCATTTGGGCTCCCAACGTCCAGTTCTCTGGTTTGCCTTAGTTCTACCCATCCAGAAAGTTACTGCCTACATCCCTTTCCCAGTGCTCGCTCTGTCTGTCTTTATGTTCGCTGGCAGTTGCAACTGGCAATGTTGATGGAGGTTGCTGTTTGATACAGCTCGTTTTAAGAGAAAAACTGGGGTTGCAACAGAGTAGTGGTGAACGGCAAGGGCAAATGTGCTTGTTCAAGAGTTGAGGTTTAGTTTCCCAGAGAACCTGCTCAGTTAGGGAATATTGGTGCTTGTGTTATCCCTATTTATTTTTTTTTTCTAATATTGTGAGAGCTGAATTTTAACTAAGCGGTTACCAGAGGCTTTCAGAAGGCCTCTGATACATATGCATGCACAAAACCACATATATTTTGTGTGTCTGTGTGTAGACACATATATTGCTCTTGCATCATTCCTTTGATACTGAAGTGTTGACATGCGATACGTGTTCATATTAACCCTCAGTCTGCTAGCCCACAGGCAAGGGTGTTATAAAATCACTGAGTGCCAAATGGGATTTAAACTGTTAGTTTATGTAAGAGGTGTGGTAACTGTGGGATATCCATACTATTGGCTTATCTCTTCGTTGTCACCAGTGATATGTAAAGCTGTAACACTTGTTAAAACATTTGAAGGATGCTAATTGCCTACAGTGTTCGTTATTCATGTACTGTCAGAATTTTTTCGCTATAAAAACTGTGCATGAACTGTGCTTGCTGCAGATGTTAATGGCGATAGCATGTCTGACTTTTTTTAAGTAGACTAAGACTTCATTTCTGTAAGTGTATCTAAATGGACGTAATTATATTAACCTGCAAATCTGAAAATTTCAGTGAAATAAATATCTCTTGGTTTGTCCTACAATGCTGAGCGGGTTACTGCAACATCTCTCTTGCAGTGCTTTTATTTACAGTACAGAAAATCAATCTCAGTCATGCCGTGGATTGTGAGTGCTCCATACTGATTAAAATTTTGGATGTTGTTTGTCAGAGATCAGCAGAAATCCCGTTAGTTTGAGAGAGCTGTAGCTTAAATACCATGCTTTTCCTGAGTGGTTAGCTTTCTGAGACTGAGCTGTTCAAATAATCGTGTTTTTATTAAAAAAAAGTACTGACCACTATGGTAAGAGATGGTTTTAAAGAAAATAATTCAGTGATAATACCTTGCATGAGTCATTAATCGTGAGTCATGATCAGCAGGCAGTGATGTCCAATTTGTTTTCTAATCCAGCACTTGCTGATGCTCTTTATTACCATAGTGATAATATTAAAGAGCTGTTAATGCATATAACCACGCAGCTGAAAATGACAGACTTTTTTTTTTTGGTGGAATAAAATTTCCATATCTTAAGTGTGTTTTGCGCTGTACATTTTTTGACATGAGGAATCTAGGTAGTATAAAAGTGATCAGACAAGTATTATCTGGCAGGGAGTTAGGTTACCAAAACAGATGACTTTTTTTTTTTTTTCCCCACCTTTGCTTTAAAGCCTATCATTGTGGCTTCCTAGAGAATTAAATCTAGTCTGTCTTCTTACAAGGATTGGGGAGGCATTGTATCTATTAAAAATTGGGAGCTAATTGTTCAAGTTATACCTTGCAATGAGAGCCTGTGCTATCCATGTCTTTAATGTTCATTCTCTCCTGGGCAAAAACTAGCAGCCGGATGGAAAGTTTTATTGCATTAATTTATATTGGGGAACAAGTACTGAGGTTTTAGAGAAAATGGAAGGCCGTTTCGCTTCTGAGAGCCTGAATATAAAGAGTCATTTAGCTGAGAAATGAGCTTTGGAAACCTATTTTTACTCTTAAATAAAATTTTACCAAGAGAAGCCATTTTAAAAGCTCTGAAAGGAGATGGCTGAAATGTTGCAGACAGTATCAGAATGTGCATAGATGAAGAGTGTTGGGGTACAGCAGCAGTTGGGTGATATTATTTATGAAGTAATGAATCTTGTATTCAATCAGGTTCTTGATTAAATTTTAATGAGTTTTATTAGTTTGCACTTGAGTGTAGAAAAGTTGATCATGACAGATTAAACCCTTGCATTTAGTAAGGAACTGAGAAGACCCTTCAGAGTGTCTCACCAGATGTTAAAAAATTATCCCTTTACCTATTCCAGTGTATATGACTTTATAATGCATAGATTCATATAGGTCTTAGTAGTTTCTTTGTGTTGAACTTGTGAGATAGTGCTGTATTGGTGGATGCAATGTGGCAGGACAGGTATGAACCTACTGGCATAGGCAGCTCTCTGAAATTGCCTGGTACGATGCATACTCATCCACGTCCCGTAACGTGGTTGCAGTGCCTCCATTTGTCCTCTGTTTCAATGAGGCTTATGCCTGTCCCAACAGAAGCAGTGTGGGATGGTGCAGCCAGAAGCAAGTGTACACCTGACAGGGCTGTTCGCATCTTTCGTTATAAGCTAATTGTGTATGCTTTTATAATGTGTGTTTGCTTGTTCATGTGTATGTAATAAATGTGTTTAAAATTTCTGTCAGTAAACTGTAAAATGCGCTGAACACAGCATTAAATATAGCTGTCACCAAATTCTGTCTCAGTGTATATGTTTGTGTTCAGGGGCCACCTTAGAAAAACTTTCCAGGAGCTTCCTGTGAGTTTTGGAAGACTCTTGTTTCTGCCAAATATGATTAAGAAACAAAAGACAGTCGTGTTTTGGTTTTTTTTTTTTTTTTTGAGAACTGGAAATCTACCATGTCTTCTGAACAGCTGTATCCATTAAAAAGGGGGTTGGGACAAAGTTAGGACTAGTCTAGCAAATTGCAAGATTTAAATTTAGCAAACCTTTTCCTGTGTCCTGTGGCAGTTCTTTTACTTCCCACTCTGCATGGCTTCTAAGATGACTTCTTACTCACTTACTCACATCAGCAGTCTCCAGTTCAGGCTTTACCGTGTTTCTTTCGAATCACTTGTCAGCCGCTTTCTCCAGGAGACCCTTTTCCAAAGTAAATAAAATAAAGCAGAGCTGCCACTCAAGAATAATATTTGATAATGACTTCCTTGTTATCTCCTAGTATACATGCATACTTTGCAGAGTGGAAGTAGCAGAGGAATAAGCCGTGGGTGTACTGGTCCATAGAAATAGCCTAACAATATTAAGTAGCTGTATAAAAGGCAAGTGCAATGCTCTATATATAATACTGCTGTACGCTTTTCCTCCTTTGGGGTATTGCATAGGTTCTGGTGCACTGTGTCCAAGTGAGTTCAGTTCAAAGTGGAACTGGAATGACTGGGAATAGCATATAACTACCAGAGGCCAGGAGGTCTAACTAGTGCTAAGATGGGGTGTGATAAATGTGTTAATGGAATTAGGTGACAGGGAATCGACCTCAATATAGGAATGGCCTTCAGTTCTTAATTTTTGTGTTCCTCAAGTATTTCTCTCTGAAAGGTCTTGCAGTGTAATAGTCATTTACAGAAAAACAGAAGATCCTGAAACGTAGGGGTTTGGTAGGATTTCTCCTCCCACACAGGTGTGGGCTTTTCTTGGTGGGTTTTTTCTGGTGGAGGGGGTAGAGTTTAGAAAATTAGTACAGAATAGGTTGGTCTGATGGAATATGAAGTGTCTTACTACAATTCTTGAGCATCTTTGATATTCTGCACCCAAATACTGTTGGGTAAGTTTTAGAAGGAAATATTTTAAAAGACACTAATTTCTGGCTTAATCACTTCAAAAAGCTCCTTCTGTTAACTTTGTGGGATTAGATTCAAATGAAGAATTTTGCAAATACTGCCTGCAGGGATTTCTGTAGACTTCTGTGATTGCATCACCCTAATATTAGTATCTGCTGTCCTGCTTCTCTCTGTCAGAGGACTGAGGTGGATCTCAAAGGAAATCTACTGATTTTTTTTCTTTTTCTTCCTCTGTTTGTTTCCAGAAATGGCAGCTTCTCTGGGGAAGAACTTACTTCAGACTGCAAAGAAAAGGATCCTACAACAGAGAAGGGCATCACTGTATACTGGTGCTCAAGGTTATCACGAAGAGTTGATAAAGAAGAAACTTCAGCAGTTTGCTGGTGGATCTATCAACCTCTCCAAAGAAGACAGTGGTATTGGAATACTTTCTTTGAACAACCTGAAGCTAATGAATGCCTTTACAGGTATTAATTAGTTGACAGGGTTGCTGGTTTTGGTTTTTTCTTTCAGTTATTACCACTTTTAGCATTTTGCCTGAACAAAATGAATGAAAACCTGAATGTCTTACCATTCCTTAAAAGAAAGTTAAAGAAGTTAAAAATCTTTGAGCTTTATTCAGATGGACATCAAATGCCCACTGTTCTGCATAGTAGCTTTGCCATAAATGTCATGAGAATATAAGAAGTTCTCAACGACACAAGGACTGTCTTGCAGAACATGCCTCTCCCACCACTGCCTTTTTTTTTTTTCAGCACAGTTCTGCTACTGTGCTCTTTTATTTTGTCTCTACTGCTCTGGAAATGTATAGGGTATTTTTATGGGGGTGGGAAGATGACATCTTGGTTTTGTAGGTAGTGTAGAAAAGGTGAGTTTACTTCTTTGTTCTTTCCCTAAAGCCTTCCCTGTAACTTAAGATTCTGTAATTTGGTCTTTTCATCGCCTGAACTGGCTTCCATTTCTTCATTTGCCTTATATCTTAAATACCAGTGACTGGTTAATGAATAATCAAATGAACTGTGTATTCTCAGCTGTTGCAGATCAGCAACCTTCTTAATATGCTTTTACACTGGACAATACTTAGCTAACAAAACCAAGTGCCCTGTTTGATGAATCTTGTACTATGAGAAGCTTTTGATCTCCAAGATAAGTGTATTTTCTTCCTCTCCCTAACTGTCTAGAACACTCCAATTTATGCCATTCTCTTCAGACATAAGTGGCACAGGTTCAGGGTCTGCATCTGCCTGAGCTTGAGCTTACTGTATGAATTCTTTTATTTCTTTTATCTCTTAATATTTTGAAATGGATACATTTATGTCATCATGTTAATTTATTTTTGCTCTTCTGTTTTCCTGCCTGGTTCACCCTGTTCCTTTGCTGTCAGCAAATTTGTTTGCAGCCCACTAGCAAAGTGTAGAGATGTTTACATGGAGAATGTCAGTCTACTCCTTCCACTAATAATTGTTAGCTGAAAGGAAGAGAACCTAACAGAACAGAATTAGTGGTAATGCACCTAGATGTGTCTGCGGTTTTTCTTTTGTTTCCATTTAAAAGCTCATGTACAAAATCATTACCTAACTTGAGGAGTTGTAGCTAAAAGATGTTAGCGTGGAAACTGTCCCTCTGAATGCCTCCCTGTCAGCCTACATGTTATTATACAATCATAATTACATTGTTGTTTCCTGGTTTTCTACAGATAGTTGTTTGGTTTTTTTACTCCAAGTAGAGCTGTGCAATGTACCACTTGTAGACTGTCTGCTCTTAGCTTAGTTCTTGTGGAAGTTGAAAGGGGAATGAGAAATGAGATGTAATAGCAAAAGGAGAAAGGACAGATAGAGCCTAGTCTGCTGTGGAGATCAGATGTAATGCAAGTCAAATTGCTTAAACTAAACTTTCATAGAAACTTACAACTATGTTCTCTGTTTTCTAGGTGCTTGACAGAAGGGGCTCAGAACTGATATGTTGAAGTGCTGAGCAGTTGCAGCTGCTATTAGTCCACTGGTAGCTGTGCTGTGACTATATGTAGTGCTATATAAAGTTAATGTACTGAAATCATACCACATATCTCAAGTTCAGCTCCCAAAATTAGCAGATATTTTCTCTCTGGCTCAGTTAGTGGTCTGTAAAATCATCTCTTCTCTCCTTATAGGACTGCTGTGAAAATAAATTATTAGTGTATGTGAATTAGATGCTCTCATAGCAAAGAGGAGCTACAAAAACCCATGAGGAAATTAATAGTTCTGTCTTTGTTGCAGACCCTGATTCGCATATAGCAAATGAGCCATGGGATCAGGCAGTTCTGTTTTACGGTAGTGTGTAGAGCCCTGTAGAGAGCAGTACTCCATTTTGTTTGGTAATAGCCACAGAAATTTGCTCTGGAAAAATCTTATTATGGCAGTTCAAGAGATTACTGCTTCTTTCTACTGTGTACCTCTGCCAGAGACTTTTGTTGTTAAGGAGGGAGAGAAGTAGCAAAACCATGCTGGCCCCATTGGCCGCTGCGGTGGATGGTATGGCATATTAATTCATACTGCTCTTCATTTTATTTTAACATTACTGTCTGTAAACTGCAGTTGCTGAGGAACTAGCAAGCACTCGATCCTTTTCCTTGTGTATCAAGCAATACCCTTCAGAAGTATGAAAAAGGATGGGATGCGCAACCCCTGAATTGCCCCAGCAGGTCCTGGTTGACCTCACCAGCCAGAGCCTGTAGATACCCCTTAAAAATATTCTGTTGATTCTGTGCCTCAGAGCTTCTGGATAGCAGCAGATGTGAATTTCTATATACATGTACGCTTCCTTTAGAAAGCTGCAAAACATCATTAAACTGTTGAGAGAAATCCTATTTGCCAAGCATTTACTTTACACAGCAGCTTTTTATCTCAGAGGAATTATGTTTATTCGAAGCTTGAGCAACTCATGAAACCAAAAGCAGAACAAAATTGTTGGCAAATTGCTAATGGGCAATGTGGAGTTTGTTACGCCTTTTTTCTCTTCTTAATTGGAATCTGATAGCCACCTGTTTGAAATGGTTTCTTTGGAAACAAATGCTAATAATGTCAGTTTAAGCCTGGTGGAACCAATTTCAGCAGCCTGACCTCTTGCTGAACTAAAGTTGAACTTAATTTAAAAGAGAAGGGAGCCAGCCTGAAGGAATTAGATAATAATGGTGATAATTTTATTTTCTAGAATTGACTTTAAAGCATTTATTCTCAGATTATAATTAGGAGGCAAACAAATTATTATTCCGAGTAGATTTAGCTCTGTGAAGAGCATGAGCTTACTGATATCAAATACTGAAGGACCAAGACTGGCAGAAAGAGGATTTACTTTAGTGTTGTGTTCTCATTGGTGTATCAAATGTCATGGACTATATCTGTTGGTAAAGTAATCGTTCAGTGTTGTCAGTAATGGAAGGGATCCTCTCCCAGGATGATGGGACAGGCTCTGGCCAGTGTCTTTTGTCCCCTGCTGTTACAAGTAATTGGCTCATATGGTTCCTTTTTGTAAACTCCATTTTTCAGTTAACTAGAATTTTGGCTTGTAATACTCTGTGGGAAGACTTTTCAGCACCTCACTGCTTTGACTATTAAAAGCACCATAGACAGTGGTTGTGCTGTATCTTGGCTCTGGCAAAACTTGGATGTGAGACGAAATACCTTTCTTGTAAGAAAAATACGCAAAAAATGAAATCCACGGGTTCGATGCACACCTATTTCAACAGCAGCATTTGCAGAAAAGTCGTTGTTGAGTGTACTGTCAAGCTGGAAAGCATTTCGAGTGAAGACCCACAAAAATTTAGGCCTAGTTCTGTGCAGTATTTTCATTCATGGCTGGGATGAAGGAGTAGAAGGTGAACTGCTGAAATTGTCAGATGACCCCAAACTGAGAGAGCTTGCAAGAAGATTATTATTTGGAGCAGAGGAGTGAAATTCAAAGTGGTCTTGATTAACTGCTACAATTGCTCAAGATCAACAAGGTGAAATTCAGTGGAAGGAAATGTAATGAGAAGCACACAAAAAGCATGGCCAAATTATGAATACAGAAGGGAAAGGAATGTTAGAAATGCTGGGATTTGTTAGAGGATGATAGTCTGGACCTGACAGTGGAAAAAAGCAACCCAGGGTCATTCTGGTATATAATATGTAATGTCCACTTAATTATTGCCCTCCTCAGGAACATTGTCAAAATGTGCTATTTCAGTGGCTGAGACCAAGCCTAAGGTGGAAGTGCTTGACTGAGAATTCACTCCTTACCTGGTGCTGGGAAGCTTACTTCTTAAGGAACTGGAACTAAAACAAGCAGGAAGGAAAAAAAAAAATCTCCTGTGTGAGGATGGCTGCTAACAGACAATTTCAGAACAGGATGAGTTCTGTGCATGCAGGCATAGGGTCAAAAATCCAACACTCTCAGCAGAAAAGGAAAGAGTCTTTGAGGGTATTAATCTGAAGCACATTGCTATCTGAAAAAGGTAGGCTGGTCCATCTAAATTCTTGTCAAAGGAAGCTAAAGCTGAGAGTATCGTCAGCCTGTATGTAGGCTGCCTTCTGAAATTAGTTTCTGTAAATGTTTTCTCTTAAGAATATAACTAAACGAGTCATAGGCATTCAGAGAGGAAGAGCTTTAAGTTAATGCTGGGTAAGCAAAATTTGTGTGGAAGATGCTCAGTCTAGGATGAGCTCTAGAAACAGGAGTTTGTAGAGTTCCACATCAGGAAGGGTACTTATGTGTACATATGAGAATACTATGTTTAAGCTAGAAGTAGAAAGTTGCTACTGTACAATACATACATTTGGAGCCTAGGATATACTTAGTAAAAAGAGCTTTTCTAGAAGGCTTCCAGGGAGGGAATCAAAGATGTTTTAGAACAATCTTTTTTTTTTTTTTTTTTCTTGCCCTTTTAAATGGTAAGAGGCACTTCGTTCCTATTTTCAAATATATCTTTATTTCCTTTTGGATGAACACTTCCAAATGTCTTTGGCCTCCAGTATAGTTTGCTCTTCAGCCTTTTTTTAGGTTTCTTTATTAACAATGACTGGTTGTACCTTTAACTCAGCTTGTACATGATTCTTTTCTATATATTCTGAGCTCTTTGGGCACAGTGAAATGACAGTAACATCAAAATTACTAGATGGACAGATCTGGATCGATACATGTGTAAGTCCATGTGTTCTGAATGTATGCAAACAAGAATAAATCAAGAGTTTATGCTTGCCTCCTTTTTTTTTTTTGTGAGTGTAACACAAATTGCAGAAGATGCTTCAGAATATCAGGAAGTGCATCTTTGAGGGAAAAAAACCTCATGTCAGTGCTTGTATTTAAGGTCATCTTTCCCTTGTGTTTTTAAGCCCATCACTTATTAATGATAACTTGGGTTTGGTGGTGAAAAATGTAATGTAAAATGTAGTGGTGATAATAAATTCCTGTTAAAAATTTTGCTTCTCCCCTCTTGTGACAGGCACTATGATGCTAGAACTCCAGGAGAGGGTAACCGAACTGGAAAACTGGAAGGATGGCAAAGGCCTTATCATCTATGGTGCAGGAAACACCTTTTGCTCAGGTTCTGATTTGAATGCTGTCAAAGCAATATCCAACTCCCAGGCAAGTAGTGGTACAAGTTAAGTTTTTGAAGAAAAATAAGCTTTTTGATATTCTGAGATCCCTTTCAGACAGAGGTGTTGCACTATACCTGTGCTGCAATTTTACATGCAACGCATGGAATAGAGCTTTTAATGGTTCAAAAAATGCTGGCAGACCCTTTAAGCTGTGTCTTAAGTGTCACTGTAATTCTTTCATAAAACTGAATTCCTACATGACATATTCTTTTTAGCCTTTTCTTTTAAAAATGTCATTCCAGTTTTTCAGAACAGTATATGGTGAATTTACACATCAAGTAACCTGTACTTCAGTAGTTCAACCTTTAAATGCGAATATAAATAATCATTTCTCATAAAGTCAAAACTAAATTTAAGCAGCATGGCTGCTGTTACAGAAAGGTTTCAATTTTGTCAAAACTGTGCTTGGATCTGTATAAAATGGAAGGACGGATGCAATTCTTGCGCTGTAAAGCTTTGGTGTTGATCTTGTAGTCCAGTCAGGTGAGTTGTGTGTAACTATGGGGCTGAGGAGATCAAGGTTTGATGGCAGTTTTTCACTCATGCCAGCCTGTCTTGACAACTTTAACTTGTGCTGTGCTGCTCTTTTTTTTTCCATGGGTTAATATGTGGTTCTTGGCAATGTGTGAAATAGGACTTTGTCAGCTGCAGGGGAAGCCAGCCTTCCTGTGCTGCTTTTACATCCTGGTTAGCAGTTGTGGTAACTGGCATTCTGGTGCTTTTTTGTGTTCATTTCAAGTTTCAGGATTTCCCCATGCAAATGAATTTTAATGGAACATTCCAGTAAGGACACCAACTCAAAAACCAGATTAATCTGGTATTTGTCTTTAGTGATGATTTGTTTCTGTTGATGAAACTAAGTATCATAAAAACCACAATGTCTTAAATATTTCTGGCCTATAAAATAAATAGGATAGTCTGGTTTTCAAAAGGTACAGGAGGCTTTGTTTCCTTTGTGGAATACTCTGAGAGGTATGCGTTTCTTAATACGGAGACACCACACTTTATAGATGTAAAAGTTCTTTGGGGAGTTTTCATTTGGATGCTTTATAAGCACTGGTCATTTTAAAAAAAATATAGATATATCTGTGATATTTTTTGGGGGGGGGAGGTGTTAAATTGTTTTTTCTTTATCTGAAACTTTCAGCTTATTTTAGCACTACAGCAACAGAAAAGGAGCTGAAACTAAGCACAGGCCAGTTTTCTTATCTGCAGTCCAGGCGTTCCTTCAGAGTTCTGCATTCAGTGATTCTAAGCAATTCTGCTTCCATACTTTCTTGGACATTTAGTATTCTGTCTATATGTTTATACAAATTACTTGGAGCCATTGCAGTGGCAGAGAGGGCTCTTGTAAGGACTAGGGTCCTTAATAGATATACTGGGCAGACTGAAATGTACAGGTATTAATTGTAACTTTGAAAAATCTCTGTAAAGAATCTAGGTCTCATGCTAATGCTAAAAAATAAGCCTTAAGAGTCACCAAAAGTGATCCAAGAATAGTTAAACGTCGTTGCTTTCTATTTCCTTGGGAGAGTTCAAACTGTTTATCCAGAACTGAGAGTTTCTTTAGAATAACCAACTCCTAAACCATCTCTTTGGGATTTAATAGTCTTTGTTAAATAAAATGTTAATAGAATAGGGAATAGCATTTGCTGTTCTCTAGTCTTGCAGAACTCTGCTCTCTAACTCATTGCAGATGAGAGAGTTTTGTCTGGTTTCAGGTTAAAAGAGCGATAGCATACGTTTTTCTGTCCATAGGCATCCCTAAGGCAAAAAAAAACCCAACCCAAAAGGGAATAGCTTCATGCCTGAACTGGTATGCTTTTCCTTTAATTTTTTGCAAGGCTGCTTTAGCCCATAGCATTTAGTAATTAAAGAAAACACTTCTATTTTATTCAACCTGTTGGCTGAGAGAAGATTGTATTTTTCTTAATCTATGATATAATTTGCCTTTCCCTGGGGTACAGGAAAGGCAGAATAATGGCCAAAAATGTGCAGGATTTTCGTGCCCCCTAGTGGCTCCTCCTCCTCTCCTTCCTCCTCCTCTCCTTCCTCCTCCTCTCCTTCCTCCTCCTCTCCTTCCTCCTCCTCTCCTTCCTCCTCCTCTCCTTCCTCCTCCTCTCCTTCCTCCTCCTCTCCTTCCTCCTCCTCTCCTTCCTCCTCCTCTCCTTCCTCCTCCTCTCCTTCCTCCTCCTCTCCTTCCTCCTCCTCTCCTTCCTCCTCCTCTCCTTCCTCCTCCTCTCCTTCCTCCTCCTCTCCTTCCTCCTCCTCTCCTTCCTCCTCCTCTCCTTCCTCCTCCTCTCCTTCCTCCTCCTCTCCTTCCTCCTCCTCTCCTTCCTCCTCCTCTCCTTCCTCCTCCTCTCCTTCCTCCTCCTCTCCTTCCTCCTCCTCTCCTTCCTCCTCCTCTCCTTCCTCCTCCTCTCCTTCCTCCTCCTCCCATGTTCAGTTGTTCCTAACCCTGAAACAAACCCAGGACCCCTGCCTGTTCTTCTTTGGTGAGTGCTAACATTACATGACCAAATCACAGGAGGCAAATTAATAGTGGAATTAAAAAAAAAAAACCAAACTTTTTTTTTATCTGCCCTTGTAAGCCTGGTTTCCAAGAGCAATAACCTCATTCTGGAGGGAGACTTAAAAAGCTGGCTAGCTGAAAAGCAGGAGCTCTTGAAAGGACAGCTGAGAGGAAAGAGGCATGACAGAGGATTTAACTTTCCTTGGTCCCTGTCTAGAAGCCCTAGGACAGACGTTCCCAAGCAGAAAGCCATGGAGGGAGGACTTCTGAGCAGTTAGGGATGGTGGTCTGTGGTGAAAGCAGACTCTAAGCTCTTGCAGCAAAAAGAGCCAGGGGTAGAGTTTTCTGCTTTACAAAGGTGACTTTCTTCTTCCCTGCCTCCCCTAGCCCCACCACAAACTATTAATCCTTTTCTTTTGTATGTAGTGCATACTGTATTTTACCTCACTTTCTGCTTGTTACTTTTCTTTCTACTCCAAGGACAGTATTAGAGCTGAAAATGTGATTATTCCACTAGACTGCATTGAACACCTCTCTTATTCAGATAAAATACTCTGACTAGTAGCCTTATTTTTCTTATCAGGAAGGTTTGAAGGGTATGTTGGCCACGACTCAAGTAACTGTGATATTTTTTCAAGGTGTTTTCTGTGCAGGCATTTCTTCCATGTGATACCTAGTAATCTCTCTACCACCTGAGAATATGAATACCTTTCATTTTGTCTGCTCAGTCATAACTGCGTTTATCAAGCTCATCTCTTCTGGCATTAATCTTTAATTACCATTTTGCTATGCATTCAGATGGGCAGTTTGAATGCAAGGACTCTCCTGTGATGAAGAGAAAAATTACTTTCTCTGAAGAGCTTTTTTGCAGTTTCATTGTGATGGTTGTAGTATCAGGACTGTGCAAGTCCATGTCCAAGAACTGGTACCATGTATGTGGGTTTTGAACTTTTCTTACCGATTAGGAGTGCTAAGTCAGCTATCATGGAGGATTTGATTGTTCTTTAATTTGCAATGGAAATGTTGCTGCTGGTTTTAATGGATGTAGGAGGCTGCTACAGCGATAAATCAAAGCCTCTTTGTAAATCAACGGGTGCTGAAATTTTCAAGCAGGCCTTTAATGTAATGAAACCAAATTCACTGGTTCCTGTGTAGCGATTGTCATGACAGCTTATATCTGCCAGGGATCTGTCTCTAAATACCCTAATGCAGGTTGGCGTTGGGGAGAGTAGGTCTTGGGAATGCATGAAGAAAATGGACAATAAATCAACTGAGGTTGACCTACTGTTATTTCAAGGTCCTATTCCAAGATGTACTGAAGACTTACTACATATCTCTTCTTTCCCTGAGGTATGAGTCAGAAGCTTTTAATTAAGCCAGATTCTTGAACTTGCCAACCCCTGTAAAACTGTGTTTTAGAAATTAGTTAATGCCAGTAATGAGATGTTTGTTTGTTCTTTTTCTTCCTGTCATTTGTGGTTTTTTGTTGTTTTTGTTTGGTTCCTTTTTTTGAAAGGCACAATGAAATTGTTACCTACTGGTTTTTTACTTCTACAGTGTCCAAACTTTTTTTTTTATCTGGATTAAATGGCACATGTGTAGTTTGGCGTATGCAGTTCAGTATGTATATGAACATGGCCATACTGGGTCATCTAGCCCAGTCATTTTTTCAAGTTCCTGGTCCATACTGGATGCCTAAGAAAGTCTATAAGGACAGGGAAGGCAGGTAGGTAATGATTTTGCTTCAAAACATTTTCTTAATCCCCAGCAATTTGTGACTAAGACTTCTAGAGCTTGAGGTGTTACCTTGTATTTAATAACCTTTTGTTGATTTTTTTTCTGTCATGAGTTTATCTAGTTGTTCTTGAATTCATGTAGTCTTTTAGAGGTTGCAGTTCCCTGCTGCAAAGTGTTCTACAGTTTAACTACATGTTGTAGGAAGAAATATTTGTTTTGAACCTAGAAGCAACTGATTTTATTTGGAGCCCCTTAGTTCTTGTACTGGAAGAGAAGGGAACAATTGTTCCCTATTCATTATTGTTTGCAAGCTGATGTAAAACGTAAAGGAGGAGAGCAATAAGAAGAATCTTCTTTCTGTTGTTTTTCGGGTTTGGGAGTTCTTTGGGGGCTGAAATGCTTTTGGCCCCAAAAATAAAAAAAAAAAGTGAATTGTATCTTGTCTAAAACTATGGATTTGGAACAGTAAAAAGTATGCAGTGCTCTATGGTCCTATACAGATTTTTTAAAACTCAGTTTTATGGGTGTTTAACTGGGAGCAAGAAGAAGAAATTAAGAGGAAAGGATGTAAAATTTCACATCACAGAAACTCAGTATTGCAATTACTTTAACAGTGGCTTTATTATAACTGAAATTCATATAAATTGATTTGAGTTCTGATTTTTTTGGGGGGGGGTTGACCTGATTTATACTAGGTTTTGTATTTGTGCATTGTGGAGTTGGGCTGGAATTTGGTTAATCTTGCCCAAAGAGAAAAACCCCAGCTAGAGTAAATATAATGAATATTCCTGTCTCCTCCATCTGTGTGTTTAATTGCTTCACATTAGGATCAGTTAACATTTTTTAATTTCCTATTCTTTGTAGGATGGGATGAATATGTGCATGTTTATGCAAAACACCTTAACCAGACTTATGAGGTAATATAATTTATTTACCCTCCTTTATGAAGTAATTATAAGGATTGGAATATGTTTTGGCTAACTCTTTAACAGATGTTTAAAGTTAAATACTTGGATTCAAAATTACATACTTAAAACTCAGACCTTGTATTCACATATGTTAATCAGGTAGGTATTTATGGATTTAAATTAGGCCTTGACATTTTGCAACTATTAGACCTTCCAGAGACTGGAACAGAAAAAAACCCTGTAGGCTTATATGTGGAAGGCCAGGAGATACCTAGAGTTAAAGAAATCTCGATCTTCAAAGTTTTTGAAGCTGACTTCTGTAACTCCGTAAAAATTGCTAGCTGTTAAAAAAACAAGCAAGGCCAGCTTATGCAGCCTACGCAGGTAACATTTACTTAATATATTTATTTAATCTTCCCACTTCATAAGAGGAATGTATTCAGTTCTACCATCTGGTACTTCTGAAAAACATTTTTCCTTTCCTTTAGATTTAGCTTCTCTTAAGAAATAACATTTCTATCAAATGCATGTGTGGTAGAGTCTGTATTTTTTCTTCTCAGAGCTCTTTGAAGATAAATATCCATTGTTTTCAAATAATCTATATGAGAAAGTGTTATGAGCTAACATTATTCTGTAAAACTGTCCAGGAGACTGGAGATTTAGTAGTAGTAGTGTAAGGAATCCTCAGATCAGAGTATAAGTTCATCTCTGTATGATCAAAATTGGTGGACAAAGCAAAGAGGAGGAAGGTGTATGAAGATTAAGCCCTCACCTCAGGTGTCTTGTCTTAGAGTACGTTGAAGCTATAGTTTGGGGGGAGCGCTGAACTGCTCTCTGGGGACACCTATTGTAGATGGGATAAACCTCCCTCAGAGGGAACCTGGGCTAACTGTAATCCTGAAGGAGGTTCCCAAATGGATCAGAGTGTGGATGTAGGGGACTTGGACCCATATCTTCTGGTTCCCCGTAGACCACAGGAAGAATGAGGTTACCGTCTTCCAGTGGGTTCACTGTGCCATGTATTGTATGAAGCGTGCTGCAGATGCTAAGTGAACTTGGGCCATAAGAAATTGTCAGTGTTTCTGTTAAAGTAGAAGTAAAACCAAACATGGTCATGATTGGGAAGCTGACTTCTGAATGTGGTTTCAAAACTGCTCAGTGAGTTAAATGGTCACTTAATTGGAAAAGGCGGAACAGCTGTATCAGCGTGCAAAGTCTGGGACTAACCAGTTGTCTTCATTTCTTAGGGAACCTGGCTCATCCTAAGTCAGTCACTGTTCATTAGTATTCATTTCACAGTGGCAGTGGGGAAAGAGGTTCTCCCTACATATTCTTCCTTCCCTCTGTCCTTTGAATTACCTTGAACATGATTAAATACCTGGAGCATGATTAAACACAACACCATCAAAGGTAACAGATTGTTGATATCCTCAAAGGATGGTTTTGTCCTCCAAAAAAAAAAAAGTTTGGTTGGTGACTGAGGTTGTAGCACTCTGAAGAAGCTTCTGAATCTCATTATTTTTAGATAACCTAGCCATGCAGTTCTTCATGTCCCTTTCTTCTGCTGTCTGCAGTGTACTGGCTTAGGGTAGGGTCTGATGTCGCTGTCCTGTCACTCCTTCTTGCGGACAGTCTTTTTAGGTATAATATGTAGTATGTATTTTTCATAAAATAGCACATGATCTTCTTCAATTTGATAGATCTCTCTTGCTGTTTCATTTTGGGATCCTATATTAATTATGGAATAATAATTTTAGCATAAGTGGAATTGATATTGTGCTACTTACCCACAAAGATGTAGTTATTTTAATGAGTTGGAACAGTGTATTTTTCCTATATTTTACTATAGAGATGGTTTGCTTAAATTCTTTTGTAATTTCTAGAACACTAAAAGCATGAATTTTTGGTTACAAAACTCTCTTTTGTAGATTGCCTCTGATCAGTGTTGCACTAGTCCAAGGAAAAGCTGTTGGAGGAGGAGCAGAACTTACCACGGCATGTGATTTCAGGTAAGATCAACAATTTGAGTAGCTGTCATATTGGGTCAGTGATTTAATGACTGCACCTGTGAAATGTGGGGAGTTTGAGGTACCATGTCTACCAGGAGCCAGGTCCCTGAATCCTAAGGCATTAGGAACTGGGCTTTGTCAGAAGACTTCACAGGAAAAAAAAGTTTGGGTTTCCTGATAGTACAGAGGAATGGTTATTTACTGTCAGGTTATTGAGTTTGAATCGCTGTGTAAAACAAGAGCAGTGAGGAGCTTTAGCAACTGACTGTGTCGTAGGCCAAGTGGGCCCAGCTTCTCACCCGAGTGAGAGGTAGGACTGCAAAATTGTGTATCCCCTTACGTCTCTTTATGTGGCTGTCATAAGTCAAAATAAATAAATAAAACTCTCCATTAGTCTGGTATTTTGTGTTCTAGGTTTATTATTTGTAACAAAACTTTGCACTGTACAGTTTTTGAAACAAGTTTGAGATGCAAACAAATGAGGTTCTGTCCCTGTGTTTTTTTTCCGTGCAGGGATTTGCTAGCACGAAACAACTAGCGAAAAACAGAGTGCTTTAATTAAGGAGGCTGAATGCAGAACAGGAACAGGAAGAAACTAAAATAATAAAATGTCACTTTATTTGAACAGTTGCTAATGTGCAAACAGCCTACAGATGTAGCAGGATAAGCACTGTGTGTAGCCTCTCTGAAAATGAGGAGCTTGTAGTGAAGTTTTTATCTAAGAGAAGGAAATGCGCCCTTTATGAGGGCCTTAGTGCCTGAAGTGGGAACGGAATTGTCCAGAACCAACTGAAAGTACTTATATTCAAAAGTAATACTAAGCAAAATAAACCAGAGTATTACAGTGCTGTTCCAAGTATCAGGAACAGGCTTTGGATAGACGAGGTGGTATCCACATTGTCTGAGCTATTGGGAAGCAATCTTCCTTTGCTTTGAAACTAGATGTGGCTGGAACTGTTTTCATACCTACACAGCACCTGGTGAACTGGAACCCCTGCTCTGACTGTGGCCTCTGAGTACAGGCTGTATTATAAATGCCTTGTAAACATGCAGAGAGGTACCATGTTTAACAGCTGCAGCGTTGACAAGAGAATGCAACTGGGAGGCTTAGTAGACCTTTCTGTATCTGTGAGTCCATTGACAGAAAGTGAATCCTGTTATACCTAAAGAGGAGTTTAGGGAATATGAATGTAATGAAATTGAAATCTTTTGGCTTTCTGAAATATGTAGTCTCTACTTTTACTCCAGCTATGTTGTTTGACATACTGTGTAATTATAGTTATTGTCAAGTAGCTCTTATTTGCATGAATTGAGCAGCTGCAATTCCTCTAATGGGCTGCCGTAATTTTCATAATAACTACAGCTGTTGATCCATCTTCCATTCCTTTCTCACACACCCATCCAGTACAACTAAATAATAGCAATTCAGGAGCAGCAAAGGGTACTTAATTAATAACAACAACAAGATAAAGAAACATACTCTGTGCTGTTATTGCCCCCAAATTTGAGAACTTTAATCTTGGGGTTTTTTGAGGGCCATGGGTAGATATTAGTGGAACAGGTGTCCTGTCCTGAGTCACTAGATGCCAAAAGAGGAACTTGAGAACGGAAATCAGAGAGGTTGGTTCTCTTCCTTGAATAAACTGGACTTTTTTTTTTTTTAAGAACAGAGTGAGTGAGTTGTAGCTGCTTTTAATTCTGAATTTTCAAATCCACTTCTGTTTTCACAGTTACCATGTAAGCTATGAATGTGCTTGGTATTGGCCTGAAATATTTTCTAGTTTTTATCTCTGCCGGTTTGTACTACATTAACTATACTGATATTGTTGAAGTGATTCACTTGCACAAAAACAGCTTATGTACCTTCTCTGAAATGCGCTCTGGCAGCATGATGCACACCTCTCTGGAAGGTGGACAAATCAAGTTTTAAAATAGCTGCATTAGTTTGATATTACTGATGCATTCTTCCAGTTCTTATATGTATTCTTAGCAGTTCTTTTGGCTAATTGTCTCTTACTCTGTTTTAAGTCAGCTCATTTAAAATTGGATTAGGGAGGGCTTGCATGAACTCTGGCACATTTATTGCTGGCATAAGGGCAGTGATGAAAAGTGAAAGCATCTTGAGTCACTCTACCTTTGATCTGGAGGAAGAGGTCTTCTCAAAACATCTTCAATCTTAGCTGCATTATGGACTGTTGCAGCATGGCTCTCCATAAGAAGCAACATCCTTATAAAGATCATAAACATGTCATTGGGGGGGGAATAATTGTCCAGACAAGTGCAAGGTAATTAAAATCCTGTCAGATTTTTCTGATAGGAAAATTGAGATGATAAGGTGTCTAAGACTAATTATTTATCTCAATTATTTCTGTAAAACTGAGTAATGTAAACCCATGCAGGTATGAAACTTCTTTGGACAGCTGAGCTTTTTAGTACAGTTTCAGGAAACCTAGCCTTCTTTCGGTGTGCCACAGTCGAGTATTTTCTCTGAGCCTGTGAAGAGATGGCTCGTGTCAGCGTACGTTGCAGTTCTGCATGACACTGCAGCCATTTCAGTGAAGTGCACAAATGACTGTGATGTTGGATTCAGTGATGCAATTTTACAAATAATTGAAATGAAGTAGCTGTTCCAAGTTCCCTGTATGCAGAAACCTGAAGCGTGTCTTGTACTTGCACAATGCACGAACTTAAGAAAAACCGATTTGGCAGGGTTGGTTAAGGAATTTGGATAAGAATTGTAGTGGATTGTTGGGCAGTCAGCTCGCAGATATGGGGCAGAGACAGTTTGGTAATGAATTTATTTGTGCAATTATCATCAACACAGTAATCTCTGAGCACAGTAGCTGCGCTACCAGCCAATACCCAGAATAACTAACTCTGAATACTGAGCTGTCATCTTCTGTTTCACATTGGTGCCTTTGAGAAATCTCGCTGGGGTGGTGTCTGTGTACATCTTTTAGATATGTCTTCAACTTTGAAAATTTGGTCCATCACTTGGCAAATGGACTTCCATTGTACCTGAGTGCTTCTGAGAAATATAGTCTCTTCCCCCCTCCGCTCCCTTTTTCCTCTCCAGTGCTACTGCAGTCAAAATACAGGTGTGCCAGTGCCATGTAAATCCCATTTAAAAGGTGATGTCTCCAGGCAGAGAATGGGAGTGCAAGGATGGAAAGCTACCCACTTCTCTTACCATTGACCTCAGGATAGGCTCATGGGTAAAGACAGCAGTATTCTCTTCTTCTTTATTAGAAAATGAATTAATCAACTCTCATTTCTTTACCTGTAGTTGATGTTGCACAGTTAAATCGCAAAGGGCCAGTTTCACTACTCTTGTCAGTGCTAAGCAGTATCCTACTTTGTAAAAAGCACCACAAATGTAAAGAGGTATTTGCTTTTTGAGCAGACTTCTGCTCTGTATCTGTAGAAGTGGCAGAATCAAGCTTTTAACAAGGAGAGAAGCTTTTGCCAATAATACTGCATTGATATCAGATTGGCCTTGCTGCATTTTAATTGGATGTTTTCTATGTTTTTTTAAAATATGTAGGCATGCTTAGTATGATGTTTTAAGGTATTAGGCATGTTCCATAAAGTGCCTATAAGAGATATAGAGAAATGCACTGTTATTGAATAGCTTTTGGTGTGTGTGTTCTTGTGATGACTTGTGTTCATTTACTTTTACAAGCATGTGTTTAGTGCAGTAAATGTAATTTATATGAAATGAAAGGAGCAGAAGATAATATAACCACTCTGTAGATGTAGGCCCACCATGGCTGACTTTTGAGTTGTTGCTCCTTTAAAAAAGAGGGGGGGGAGGGGAAGCTGTAAAGACATTAGTATTCTACAGCAGGCTTTTCCAAGAATAGTTTCAGAATGTCAGAGCACAAAACACTAGCTTCTTTGGAAATATTTCACTGTATGCAAGGATTTTGGCTTTTCTATTTATCAGGAGGAGCTTTTAGGTACATAAGATGCTGCCCTTTGAAATAAGGGCGCCTCAGTACATAGTAGCTCTTTTCACTGGGCAAAGCATGACATGAATGCAACAGGATGGGGCTCACATATTCATGAGTTCTTGCAAAGTCCAGGCTGACAAAGCACTTTTCATTAGATGTGACTCCATAATGTTGCTGCACATTATCAGGAGAAGAATCAGTAGCCAAATTTGATAGTGGGTTCTCACAGCTTCAGGTGCTCCCTATATGCCATAGATCACTTTTTTTAAACTATATAAAATTTTCCTCTCCAATATATATATGTGTGTGTATATATATATATATATACACACACACATAAAACCTCCTTCAAATCAGTTGGCAATTTTAGAATTCTGTTGCAGTCATGCATCACTTCTCAGTTTTAGAGCCCTGGGAGGTTTGTTAGTACAATTTTCTGACAAATTTTCAGAGAGATGGATTATGGTTTTAACAGTATCAGATTGCCTGCCTTTAAGAAGGCAGTTCTTATTTTTGACCTGGCACACTGGACATCTGGTTTAGTAATCTAGCACTGCTAGAAATGGGCTTGAGAGCTTGTGTTTTGGGGCTTGTATTTATGGACTCATTTTTTTTATTTATTTTATTACCAGTTTTCATTTGGGTTTCAGTTTTATGTGTTTACAGTCTTCCAGGCAGGGTTTTTCATGTAGTCTACAGTTCAAATTTACCACTGTTGGATTTTACTGGAAATGTAAATAACAGCATCAAAGCATGAATTTGAGTTGAAGTTTTCTTTCTGAGGTTGTCTTTTTGTAGGAATTTACTTCATCCCAAGTTTTTTTTTTTCTTTGGGAGGCCAAAGCATCTTATCTTGGGTGAATAAGGTTTTTGGTATCAGCACATGTCTACATTTTAGAGCACTTCTGCCATGCAATCTTATGTCCTTTCTGTTGAACGATCCTGTATGCAGCTGATTTGCTGTTGCACTGTAATAATAAACAGAGGTAGCGCAGATAATGGAAAACTTAGATAAAACAGGTGTTAGGGAATGAAGAGCTGGACCCATGCTGCTTGTTGCTGGGACAGTGGGCTATCAGTACAGTGTGGGGAAGCATTCGAGACTCAAGGAGAATTAGTTTAGGAAGAGCACAAATGCACTGAAATTGTCCATGATGCTTGCATCTGCAAAGTGACTAATGCCCAGTTTAGATAAACTGCCTGCAGGTATTTGAGTTTGACACTCCATTGCTGATCGTCACTACCAAAATATTCTTTTTTATATATATGTATATATTTAAATATAAAATATGTATATATTTATATATATATATAAAAAATCAGATAGCTCTGCAAGTTGGTTCATATGAAGTCTGAGAAGTACTTATGTATTCCAGTCTGCTGATTCTGAGGTGGGATTACGTTGAGCTGAGATTTCATGAGGGGGACAGGCTGCCTGAACAGCTCACCTGGATGTGGGAGAAGGATGTCCCTGCTGCCCATTCCCAGCTCACTGCTTACCTCTGGTTTGCCAAGCTCCAGTGAAGATGCCTCTATGAGTCAATTATCTCACGAAAAAGCAACAGAAGGGCTAGATATTTCCTGTTCTTACAGTGAGTTAAAGTGGTTTGTAAAAGGATATAGTAATGACTAAAGCCAATGTGGAGGAGGCCTCTAGGGGGGAATGACAAAAGAACAGGAGGGGGGTGGGAATACAGTCATCTCCTTTTGGCTCTAGGGAGCTGCTAGCCTCAGTTTCCCCTGAAGTCACAGCTTTAAACTGCCTAACTGCATTGGATCGGCTTCCAGAGAATGTTTTCCAAAGTCTGTGTTACTTATCTCATTTTTCAGTCCTGTCCTGTGCTATTGAAGGACTATGAAAAGTTTAACTCTTCCTCTCTCTATCGCTCTGGGTAGCAATATAGTTGACATTGTAGATATCTGAAGGGTAATCATCCTCATCTGAGTTACTATTCATTGAAATGTCGAAATGTTCCCCAAATGACTCAATCTCCCTGGGTTTTTGCAATTGTAAGCAGGTGTTGCTGTGTGGTTCTCAACCTGCTTTCATTGTAAACATTACCTTCACAATTGCAACTTCTAGTCTTCCCCTTCACCCCATTTATCTTCTCCCCTCTAATCCAAAGCAACGCAATACCTTAGTGAAGATTTAGAGCCCTGTGGCTGGAACTCTGTGTTCCTGTTCCTTCCAGACTTACGCAAAATTGTGTGAAACAAGACTGCAGACGGTTTGAACCTGTAAACCTTGGTGGCTTCAGCTTCCTACTTCTTCCTAGATTCTGTAGTCAGTGAGAAATTAATTGCTACTGCTGTAAGTCATCAGTCACAGTAAGAATAAATGAAATTATAAATTCTTATATTAAATAAATTCTGTTGTGCTTGAACTGTTGAATGTTTAAGAGCTTCTACTGTACCCATGGTGTGTTACTAGGTGTTATCCTCCAGTTCTGTTTTGTGTGCTGATGCATTCATAAACAAAAATTGAATATGTAGGCTGAGGAAAAAACTGTTTCAGAGAGTGTGGATTTGTGTGTGTGAAAGAGAGAAAGATTGTAAATAAAAAGGTACCAGGGGAAATTATACTTTTGGTGATAATTGGTCACACTTTTAGGTATATTTGTGGAGGATTTGTCACAGTTTGCTGAAAATGTGCCTGTTTCTTGTCCAGCTAGTCTGAACATACCATCAGTTAGTGTTACGAAGCTGGCTTTAGTTCCCTGTCAATACAGCTAATGTGCTATATTAAAAAGAAAAGAGGTGAAGAATTTAAGTTACTGTTTGTAATGTAGAATTTTAATCTTAAATTTTCCCTCCCATTTAAGCCTTTTTTGAGATATGTCATTGTGGCCCCCCCTCCAAAAAAAAAAGAAAAAGATATGATCTCTGAAATCATATTTCATATCTGGAAAACTTAAAACTTAGGTCACAGCCACTGTGATGATTTTAAAAAACCCTCACAAGCCTCAGCATTTTTTATTTGAGATTATTAACCCGGTATTCTGAAAAAATGACAACATTTTGTTATATTCATCACCAGTGGTTTCAAATGAGTGTATGACCTCTTTTTGCTTTAGTCAGAAATTGTTGCGTAGCATGTGTGAATGCAGCATCAGTAGCACTGCACGCAGACAGAGTTGAATTTCGAAATGTGTCTTGTTACCCTAGGTCTTGTGAAGGGTTGTTAGGTAGTGTGATGTTACGACATATTTTAAATCCTTTAACGCTGTGGGTTGCAGAAATGTGATATATCAAATCCATCATAAAGTATTAGAGCAACTCTGCATCTCTTAGGGCTGGTGTCAAGAAATGCTGTTCCTTTCCAGTTGGCTGAGTTTAGGTGATCTTTGCTTTCCTGACATGTTAGATGCCAAGCTCTGAGCCAGAGTGTTGGGAAGGTCCCCCTCCCCTTTATGTATCAGCAGCAGAGATGAGCAAAGAATATGGCTGAAATGTTCCTCCTTTAAGGCGCTCTTGAGTTTGGTCCAGGAGAATTTTGTTCTGTTTTCTTTGGTCTGAATAAACATACGTGGTGGAAATAAAGTTTTGGGAAACTGAGGTTATAAACATGGGTGTATATGCTGCACAGAAGTGTGCACATAATTTAAAAAATACAATATTTTCAATTTGAAAACAAGCTCCAGTGTACTTTTTTGATAGCTAGATGAATACTGGCATTTAGATTTGACTAAAAATTTCAGTTACCAAACACCTTTACCTCCAAGTGGTCTTTTCTTCATCGAAGAATCTGGTAAAATATCACTTGATCTTTTCTAATGGAAATTTTTGCTTTAGTCTAAAAGGCATATCTGTTGTTGAAAATGTTTGCTTGAACAGAATCCAAATAGCTGTAGTTTCTTTTTTGGAAGGAAAGACTCATGTAACATTTTAGACTTCCAGCATGAGTAATTTTTATGCGAGCATTATTTTGGCCTTCACTCACTTGTGTATTGAGGCTTTGGCAGCCTGCGAGGAATAGCTAAAACCTGCCTCATGGGTAGGACCTGAGTGCTATGTCAAGATGAGAACTACTCTGGAAATAATTGGATGGTAATGGAGGTTGCAGTGTGCCTGTGACTGGGACCCCCTGACACCGGGGTAATGTAAGTAAAGTCATAGCTGGGAGTTGGAAGAGGAGAGTGTTAGTAAGACATCTGTCATTTGCAGGGGAGGAGAGATGGGGTGGTACGCTGTGGATTGCTGTCATACAACTGCTGGGAGAAAGGAGGATCCAGGCACTACGTTTTGAATGATGGGGCTTCAGTCCCGCTTTATGGCTCTGGTGATTCGTGGCGTTTTCAGAGTTTATACTGCACCCTTCGGGGGAATTACAGCTCCCCGGTGTAACTATCCGTTTTGCTCACTTGATTCTGTGCGCTCTTAAGCTGTGGTATGAGCCTTGTGTGTATTCGTAAGTGTCTGTAAAGCCATGCTGCTCCTTCCCCGTGTGCGCACGGGGGGTGTTGTCAAACAGATCCGAGGCAGCACCCGTGGACTGGGGACTTTTTATTGCGAGCTGTATAAATGTAAAAAGTCTGTGTCTCTCCCACTTGGGAAAGGCTTTTTAATTTACTTTTTCTGCATTTTACTGGGTCTTCTTGCCTCACTTGAATGCTGAGACACAAGAGTGGGGACAAGGGAATGGTGTGTGGCGCACACAGCTTTTATGTTACGTAGCGGCTTGCAAAGGGGCCGCACGATGCGCGTGTGCAGCATGGAACACCTTGTGTGACCACGGTGGGGGGGCTTCACGAGCCCCCTGGCCAGCCCTCTCTGTGGCTCCCCTGCGCGGTGCTGCCTGTGGCCCGGCACCTGCAGCCTGCTGTGGGGGGATAGTACCCTGGGCTGCGGGAAACCCCTGTGAGCACCCCACGTGGACCTCAAGAAGTATCATCTTACTTCCTTTAATACTGCTTGTGGAGTTTTAATCAGTCATGCTGTTTTGGGCCACTATTTCTTGCCCTGTTATCTGTCATCTAATTCAACTTTTCATTTCTGCTACAGAAAAAGTCTTTTTGTAACTTCCAGTATTCAGCTTCATTTATCCCTTGTAGAAAAAAAGTAGCTTTTTATAGCATACTTTTCTCTCTCCAGCTTCTGTGAAGCCATGGGCAAGAAAGTGTCAATCCTGAGGTAAAAAATTAGATTTAAAACCCCTAATCCAGGTCTGCTGGGTGAGCCTTCATCCGTAGCTGACTTCTGGGGGTTTCTGGTCCAGCAAGAGACTGGAAGAGCTTTCTGTGTGGATGGCAGCCAGTATGACGGTGAGCATCACCTGCAGGAGACTTTCGGAGGGTCCAACCTGCCTTGTCTTGTTTGAGGCTGCCCTGCTTCCCTTGCAGGGTATTAGCAACAGCTTCTTTCCCTGTGTTTCTTTCCTCCCATAATCCCTCTCCTAACAATCTGTGTTGGCCTTCTTTTAACCACTCTCCTTTGATCAGGGAAGTGCTTAAGAAACAAATCTTTTTTCCCTTCTCTGGTTGTTCTTACACAATTGTGTCTGAACCAGTTTTAGGCTGGGTCTTACTGGATCACAGAGTGCTCTGCTGCTTTAGCATACTCCGTTTTGCTGCTGATGGGCCTTTTCTTCATTTTTCTCAGTGCGGGCTTTGCTATTGATGAGATGCTGGGTTTTGGGGCGTGCAGATTTCTGTATCTGCTTATTATCATTTAACTCCTGCTGTGCACAGGATCTTTTTCTAGTAACAGTATTGTTTTTGTGCTTCTTCCTTTGAAATTGGTAATCTCGCAGCCTCTTTGAGATGACTGTTCCTTTTGGAGGCTCATCTTCTATTGAATGTCTGAATGTTTGGGCAATAAATAGTTGAGTTAACCACGCCTTAAGCTGTTTATTCTTAGAGACCATATTCCTCCTAAAACAGCTCATGTCTACTTAGCAGTTTCTGCTCTGAAGTCCCTGTGTTCCATCTCTGCCTCCAACTCTTCTTTTGTTACTCCATCTTCCCTTTTTTTGATCTAGGACTCCACTTTTCAGAATTTTAGCATCAACCAAATGTTTTGTGTCTTCAGATGAAAATACAACTTCGTTGTTCGTTCTTCTGCATTCGTTTGACTCTGAGTGATGTGAAAAAGCATGATAAAGTCACATTATAAATAGTTATTTTAAGGTTTCCTTGAAGAGTGCATCTCTCATTGTTCAGGTGCGTCTGCTCACTGCTGGAAAGTGGCCTGGGGTTTCCCAGCCAACCCAGAAGAACATTAACTCTTGCTCAAGAAAATACATCTGTAATTAGGGCCTATTTTCAGATCAGATTTTGACTGTGATTCTTAGGGCTCCATAAAATTCATTGGGAAACCTGACTGTAGGGCAAAAAGGTGGTGAAGGCAACGTGCTAAGGAGATTTGAGATATTTTCTCCTAGGCTACTTCATGTAAACCTTGATTCTTAGCTTTTGTTGTGAGTGGGGGAAATATGGATGCACTAAGAGTGTTACAAAATAATTCAGTAACTATAAATAAAATCCTATATAATCTGTAAGGCACTTTGAAAAGAGCTGTGAGGAAAGAGAGCTCTTGTGTTGGTGAGATTTTTTAGGCTGGCATCAAGCCTACTCCTTTGACACCGAGTTTTACAGTGTGCCTAGAACACTCTGTACTTGGGAGGCTCAGTAGGATTTTTTTATTTTGGTTCTTGGGTATCATTTTAATTTATTTAAACCTCAAGAAGGTGTATGGTTTTGTTTTAATCACTGAAAGGATTTGAGAAGACTGACTTTCTGATGGGTTTATTAAAATAGCAGCTGGACCTGCTTCTTTCCATTGCACTCCTGTAGTAAAAGTTACAAATTAAAGCTCATAAATAGAAGAGATCATTAATGTGCACAATATTCCCTTACCCTACTGAAATTTGGGATTGCAAAGCCGCTTTGTGCAATTTTATCTAAGATATGCACAAGGGACATAGTTTCTCCAAACTCTTCTTAAACCATCTTGTCTTCATTTTTGTATTCTTTAGTGATTACCATTTAGGCATCTGTCAAGTGAATATTTGTGACTAAAGGATTTTCAGAAAGAGCAAAGACATAGGGGGCTATTTTTATTATGCCAGCCTGCACGGACTATCACCAAAAATATGCAGGAGAAATCCTTAGTTTTATCAGTTTTACAGTATTTTCACTTAGGAAGCCTCACTTCGTGTTGTCAGAGCTCTGAAGCAGCAATTGCTCTAATGTCTAATGGGCTTATTCTTTCTCTGTATAGGGCGAAATACGAGAAGCTCTCCATGAGAGAGGAGATATGGGAGAGGAGCAAGGGGAATTAGTATTAGCAAGCTGTGCTGGGAAAGCCCAGAGCAGTCAGGCTGGCCAATACTCACTGCATTGTTATAGTTTGAGAATCTGCTAAATATCATTAGCAAGGAATTATTTACTAAATGTATAATCAAGGCTTTTTGATCCTTTAAAGCCTATCCAATTAATCAAGTGAGATTGAAAGATAAGTGAAATTGTGACTAACTCTTCTCAGGATGAATCCACTTGTTAATACTTTCAGAGAAGTAGGGGGTTTCTTTGGTGATAGAGGGTGTAGTGAGATAGCTGGATTTCAAAAAATCTTTAGCTGTTTTGTCTAGATAATCCCTTTACAGAGTACCTAGGTAATTATTTGATGGTGTAGTGATAGACTGACGAGGCACTGCACTGGATAGGCAGAGACAGATTAATTAGTCCCAACTTGATTTTTGAAGGAGACTTTCTTATTCTTGAGGGTCTAATTCTAACAGCATCTGTCACGAAAATTGAAGTAGGGACTGGAGACTGCTCATCAGCAGCATTGCTGACTAGCTAAATTATTTTAGTATAGCACTGCATATTTCTTCTGCAGAATATTCTTCCCACAGTACTTTGCTGCTTCAAAATTCATTTTTATGATTGCAAAAATGACTAGTTAATGCAGTTGGTTTTTTTTAAGGTCATTTTCTGTAATAACCATGGAAGGCTTGTTGGAATATTGAGCAAGGCTAGAACTAGGGCTTTTTAATTAAAAATAAACCCCTGTACACTCTGCAATTAAATACCGATGAAAGTATTCATAGCCTTTTTAGTAAGGTTTATGGCCCTAAGAATATTTTGAGAGACTAAATACTTATACAAGACAAGTTGTCACTATTAGAACACAATGTTGTAATGTAATTATCAGTATTTAGGTTTCCAGGTTAGGTCTCCACAGACACAGAATGCAGCCTTAACTTTAGTCAGTACTCTCAATTTCAGGCTTTCTGTGGCTTTGTGAAGATGTCAATGCAGTGGTTCATATTCAGGCCTTGTTTTCAAGGCTATACTCAGAAATTACTTTTGCTGTTAAAAGATTCTGGAGGAGGTAGGGATGAGTTCTGCAGCAAATTGCCAAGGAGTATTCGTATATGAGGCCTCAAGAATTTGTATTGTAATGCTAAAGAAGTTCTGTATTGTCTTACACGTGCATTAACGTCTGTCCATGCGTGGTGGGGAGGATAGGTTTTAGATGTATTAAATGGGAATGTACATTGTCTCTGGTGTATCTTTTTGACTCTTAAGATTTGGAATGCAGATATCAGAGGTGGATTGAGCACCAGGTACGTGTTAAAACTTGCAGGGCCACCTGCCATGCTAAAGCAAATGGGCAGAAGGCAGCTAGTCTGGAGGTTTCCAAACCGCAGTATGTGCTACATGAACTGTTCAAGACAGTGTGCGGTTGTAGCAGTGCTTGACTACTTGTGCAATGGTCCTTGTGCAAGCTTCAGGCTAACAGCACCTGGAGTTCCAACTGAGCTCCTTACAGTCCAGCTTGCAGGGCTGCTACTTGCCGGGGCAAGATCCCTTGGTGCCCCTGCCTGAGCCAAGGAACTGAAGCTCCAGAATTGGCTGGCTGGATTTGCAGCGAAGGGGCTGGAGTCATCAGAGGAGACCACCAGGACTTGGGTATTTGGGCAGGGCAGGTGCTCCCAGCATGTGCTGCAGCCACTGATCATACATTTGCTCAACCCGTTTGTGGCTGTAGGAAGGGCTTTATCTGCTGTTGGCTGAAGACCCTTTCACACGCTTGCATCTCCTCAGGCACAGATGGACCTTGATTTTCATATGCCATGATGGACAGTACAGGAGATACCAGCTATTAGATCCTGTCGTTGTACTGAACTCTAGATGCCTATGGCAATGCTTTTGCCTCCAATGAAAGATTCAAGGTGACTTCTCTCTTTTATGGAAATGCTTTTGCATCCAGCTACCCACTTCTACCTCATCTGAACAGTTACTGTGTTTCAGCTGCTCACTTTAAAGCCTTTTTCCTTTTTCCCCTGCAAAGCCAGAGATGTAGTATGCTGCCTAGAAGATTATTACTTGATTTATGTGGTGCACTGGACCAATGTGAAATAAAGGACTCCTGTTTAATCACAAATCAGGGCTTTTGTTGTACAGATAAAGGAAGAGGTAGTTAAGTTCTTACTCTGATGCTATAAATTCAACAATCACAACTCTCCCTTGTTTTGTTTTAGCTTACTGTAACACCCTAGTTGACTAAAAACATCCCAGCTGCTGCATGTGTTCAGCGGTGCTTTGTGTTTAAGAGCAGCACTTTTCTTTGTGGTGGGTTTTGCATGCATCAGCAAGAGGAGAAGGGAGATCAGATTACAGATATTACCTGTGTAACTCTGTACCTGCTGCCTGAGTCACAGTCACTTGCTGCAAGAGCTCACCACCAATACTGGGATCTCCTGTGCCCCTTGGGATGCCAAAGTGGTGTAAAGAAGATGGAGTGAGACTATGAGGTGCAACGTGCAGGTGAACTGATGGGGTAGGGGGCTGTGTTTTGAGTGTTAGGAAGGTGCAGTAGGAGAACAGGGAAGAAGTGGACAACGGACTCCGGTTTTCTTGCCCACTTAAGGTCCAGCATGCATCTGAGAGCTGCTGCTGCGGTGGATGGTCCTGGAAGCACTTGCCAAGCAAAGTTACAAAATCCTAAACTAGTTATGCCTGAGCTTTTGTCACTTGCGAGCAAGGTCATCAAATTTTCATGCCCACCTGGCAAAACAAGTTCCATTTGCATGAACACCATCCACAGATAATGTCATGCCTGACCTCTAACAAATTCTTGAACTTGTTCTCCTCGGTAGTGTGTATCTTAAAAAGCTGTTTTGGCCACACGTCAGCATAGCATGGCTGTTACTTAATTTAACAAGAGCTAATTAAGCTGATATAATTTTGATGAGTGTATTAGAAAAGCATACATGTTGGGGAAAGTGTATGACTTTGTTCTTTTGTTGTTTGCTGGTTAAAACAAATGTTTGGTCCATAATAGCCTTCTCTGTGTTACCATTTTCCTGGTGGTTTTCTTTTTTTTTTTCTCTAATGCCTCTCTCTTCCTGTGATTAAGAGTGTTGCGTGTGTGGTTTGGATGATTGGTTGAAAGCCTTTGATATCAATACTGTATTCTTTCTGTCTTCGCTGAGTAATGACAGTCAGCCAAAAGGCATGTGTGGCTGACCATGACCATTGCCTTTCATGTGTCTAGATGTCTTGTATCTATGTTTTGCAAAAATGTCTGGTTGTATTTGAAATTTTCTTATTTCCATTTCAATAACTTTTGCTCTACAGCACGTTAAAATTATGGATGTCTTTTAACTGTATCCCAAGGCCTTTGACTCTGTTTTTTGGAGAATTTTCCACATTGCGTTGGTTTAGTCACCTTGTAGATAGTGGTACCAAAATTTATAGAAGTTAGTAGATTTGGAAGTTCTTCCTGTGACCCAAGGCATAAGCTTTGCTTGTTATTTATGTTGACTGGTGGTTTGAGAGCAGGAGGCCAAAGTATTTGTAGGGGAGATAAAAGTAATCTCCTGCAGTATCAGCTTCCCTCTCTCAGTATAACCATAGCTGAGAACCAGGTGCTGCAGCACTGCATGGTGCCAGCTGCCTCCCTCCATGGTGTGCCAGTCTCACGCCAGCTAAAATGAGAAGATTGGAAGTCAGGAGCTGTGTCCTTATGTGACACTGGGAGTCAGACAAGGATGAGAACAAAATCCAGGTTGCTGACAACATGTTTAACTTTTTAGACATCCCTTTTTTTTCATCATGGGTTTCAGAAGCATAGTGGTAGGAGCTTTTAAAATGCATAAACCAGAGGATGGTATTTGTCCATCCCTAGTAAATTTCATTAGTGCCTTTGCCTTGTCAGAATGCTGAATATAATTCAAACCCCAAAGAAATGGTGAGGTAAAGGCCGGCACAAACCTTAATATAATCTTAATTCTGTCCAAGGAACTGATTATACAGTTCAGTAACAGGAGTACTATAAAAAGCAGGTATGAAAAACTGAGAAAATACATTTTTGTTTGCGTTTTCAGATTTTGTTGTATATGCTCCAGCTTCAAGTATCTGGGAAATACTTAGCAAAGGAAACCATAGCTGTTAGCTCACAGCAAGTGCCGCCTTTGAGGAAGCAAGTGGTCCTGTTTAGGGGTGTGATTTGTTAGGTAGCATTGTTAATGGTGAACAAGGTTTTCTTCTCACATGCATTGCCGGTGATGTGATGTGATGTGACAGTTGGTAGTTTGTGGGTGCAATGAGATGTCACAGAGTGAAGGAATCCTTCGATCAAACGTGGAGGGTTTGTAACGTTTAGCACATCTGAGAACATTTTAAATTGTACAGCAGGAACATTTGCTGTAGCTCTTGTTTGCTTTAGATGACTAACCCAAAATTGGATGTGGCCCATGGTGGCTGTGCTTTCTTCCTAGGGGTGTTGTAGTGCTTGTAACATGGAAATAAAATGTTCTTATAGGAGGTTTGAGCTGCACTTTGGCGTTTATATTACTTTAATCTCTTATTTCAAATTTAAGTTCTGAGGATTTTCCTACCCTTCACATTTCTGAAGGATGTATCTCTGCTTGTAAGGTCTTCAGTTACTTTGTTACATTAATTACATTTAATAAATATTTTTTTCAGTATTGTAATGCAACAGATTTTCTTCTTTTTTTTTCAGACAGGGAAGGCATGTGCCCAGGACCCTAGTGGTATGACCTTCCCCTGGGATACAGGGGACCCAGATTTTAATTCTCTTTACCTGGAAGACAAGAACAGGCGTACTGAGTCAAATCAGCGTTCACTTCGGATTCATCTACTATTCTGTCTAAGGCAGGGCTAGGACTAGGTGAATAAGGTGTAAACAGCTCAGGAATAAGATGGTACTTCTGTCTTTTCAGCTTTTTGATGTCTGCCTCTGTGTTTAGTAATGCTTGGTGTACTTCCCTTACATAAATTAATCTAATGGGAAATCAGATCTGCCATGTTTCAGAGGGTAGACTCAATGCCTTTCCTAAATAAAAAGGGAAGTATTTATGCAAGGCTGCAGCTGGTGATGGTCAGAGGCTGATCCCAGGCTAGCCTGGCAGTGGCATACACCTCTTCAGACCTGAGCTCAGGTTTCCATTGCTTCCTTGAGCATGGGGACTCCAAGTGAGTGGTATACCTAACAGAAAGTGGGATGGGTCATTTCTCTAAGAAAGGGTGTGACTTCAGGAGAGGATTCACATTTGAAAAGGCTGAAAAACCATAGATACCTTTCTTAAGCCTGAAGGCAGTCCAAGACTGCCTTTACACCTTCTACTGACCACCACTTAGCTCGATATTCTATGTGGAGCTTGTTCAAAGGAGCATTGTAGGGAGAGGTGAATCACAGTGAGATCCTGGAAGTTCCAGCCTCACAATCTCTCTGTGGATTTAGTTGTCAATTGTTCATTTTCCTTCTATCATGTCTGGTTCCATTTTCTCAAAGGGAGGTGAAGACTGTGCCGGGTAACAGAGCCTTTCCCACATACTGAATGTTTTCAGCTTTCTTCTTGTTGGTGCTGAAGGATCAGCTGTGCTTCTAGTGTAAAATCTGACTTCCCATGCAGGCTTCAGAGTGCATTGACCCAGCTTCCAAGATGAGTCCATACGCTGCCCACAGGACGTTCACAGAAATGCCTGTCCTTAAGGCCTGAAGCCAGGTGCCTGGGACAGTCTCAGATTCAACAAACACATTGTCTTACTGACCTGCAGTGGCTGTCTTATGAGACTGCCTACAGATCGTCTAGCATCAGATGCCTAGCTGCGTGTGACCGCTTCTTTTTTTAATGCTTCACATCGCTCAGCACAGCTAGAATTAAACCCTTAATAATGTTTTCATTATTGCTCTCCCAGTGGGACACTGGGTGTCAGCAAATTGCAAAATTAGCCGAGCCAGTGAAGGAGTGTTGGCATACTTGCAGAATCTTCCTTGTGGAGAGGAGAGACCTGAGCTCCCTGGGATTTGCTGGGTTTGGGAAGCACTTGATAATGTTAGCTAAAAGCCTTTCCTCCCCTGCAATACTCGGCACTCTTCCTTTTGTCACACAACCTTCTTCCACTATCTCTACAAAAAGCCTTTCATGCAATCTGGCATGTCAGCTGTTGCCTTTGTGCATTGTGTTGGGTCTGGGATAAAGCGTAAGCTCTTCAGCCCTGGTGCTTTATAGTATGGCATGAATGCTGATGGTGCTCTGGTTAAGAAAAAAGCAACTAAGCAAAATTACAATTAACAATAACTAAGAAGATTTGGGAACTAGGAGTTCCTAGAAGTAGTTGCATTTTTAAAGGTTTTCTTTTTCTTTCCCCTCTTAAAGCTGTTCACCTTGATACTTTCATTATGGAAAACTGCATTGTTAGGAAACAGACTTGTGTGTAGATCTCAGTATTACATGATTTATCTTCAGAAAGCCCATTAGTGGTTGAAGTAGAAGCTAATTACTTCACAAGTATAATTTACATCCCTTGCCTCACAAGCAGCAGCAAACTACCACACTGCAGAGCATCATCTTAAGGAGCAAGTACTGGTTTCCTTCTATACGTCTTTTTCTATACATTTCTATTTCTAGAGGCTTTTCCATTAACCTAATGTGTGTCAGTGTGAACAATCCACGGAGACAGTACAATCCGCTGCAGCAGGGCTCCTCCAGGGAGATAGCTTAATCAGCCCTAGGGTGAGTTTTTAAATAGGGGAGGTGACAGACTGTAGAAAAGAAGAAAAGGTGTGAAATCTTTGAAAAGAGGAATGTGACTCTACCTTCTGGAGGGGAGCAACTCTATTACACACTATAAGGCATAAATAGAAAGCAATTCTATTATACATTGCGAGCCATAAGTAGAGCGTCCATCCTGACTTCCCTTGCTGTAGTGAGCAGTTAGAAATCAAAGTCACATGGACACTCTAAAGTACAGAACAAAGACGACCTCAACTACACTATAATGAAGCACTGGGGTGCTGACAGAACTGCCCCAGCACAGATCTGTACTAAGACCACAATCCATCCTCTTGAGAAATAAGTTTTCTGCACAAGTTTGCTTGGGTTTTATCCCAAACCCTGTTGTTTCAGGCATGAACTAGTGAGGCAACGTTGGCCCTGTAAGTGTAATATGCCCTCTGTCTCTGCAATTCTGTTTTCAAACACTTTTTCGAACTGACTACAGGTATCAGTGTGGGTGCTAAGCATCTTTACTTGTGGCAGCCTACATATCTCATTTTGAGAAGGGCCAAAAGCTGCAGTTCAGGCACCGGGTGATGTGAAAATTAAGGTAACTCCCGCTCCGCCTGTAATCGGCATGCTGTCCAGTTGTAGCAGCCTTTGGAAGCAGAGGGGAGGAGAAAGTAGAAAATTGAGTGTGGGTGAGCTGAACATGGAAGTCAATGCATGGATTGACCTCTGTGTGTTTGTTCTTGGTTGACAGGTTGATGACGCCTGGAAGTGAAATTCGATTTGTCCATAAGCACATGGGTCTGGTGCCGGGCTGGGGAGGAGCTGCCCGCCTGGTGCGGCTCGTTGGCAGCAGGGCTGCCCTCCGGCTGCTGAGCGGGGCTATGGGAGTGGACCCCGAGAGGGCTTTGCGCCTTGGCCTTTCAGAGGAGACCCTGTCATCTTCAGATGAAACCAGAGCGTTAGAAGAAGCCCGAGCCTGGCTGAGTCAGTACACAGAGGGTCCGGCCAGCGTGATTCGGGCTGTGAAAATGGTGGTGACAGCGGGAAGAGAGCTACCAGTGGAAGATGCCCTAAGGACAGAGAAGGACATTTTTGGAACTGTATGGGGTGGGCCTGCCAATTTGCAGGCATTGGTTAGAAGACCAAAACATAAATGACAGCGAATGCATAAGAAATGTTCTTGACTTTTTTGCAAACAAAGCTTTCAGTAAAGCAGGCATTAAACTGAATTATTTAAGGACTTGCTTATTTAAACTGGCATTAACATTCCTGTCATTCACGTCAGGCAGACATATTTGGTGTGCAACCACAGAGAAATCCCCAGCAGATTCTTTACTGTCCTAATCACCCACCAAATGGAGATTAGTGAAATTAGTATGTAAAGGTAAATACTGTGCTGAGAATAGAACTATAATTCTTTTGGAATGAGGCTGAAGATTACTTTCCTTGGAGTTAATTTTGCTTTTCTAACTGTAATGGAAATGAATTGCTTGGAAGATAGGAGGTTGGTTTGTTTGCAGAACAGGTACATCTAAAGCTGCAAAATACAAGTTCCCCAACATAAGACCTGTGTCTTTAAGCAGCTTTGAAAGGATGATAGGTTGTTTTTTTTTTTCAGCTTCAGCCAGTTCCTTGTATAATTGCTGAGAAAAGTATCCAAGGATAATTCTGTTTTAATGGTGATTTTTACAGGAGCAACTCTTAACTCATTGAGGAGCTTATTGCCCTCATTCACTGACACTGATTCAGGTCTTTAAATGCATTTAGGTGTCTTCTCACTGCTTGAGGAATCAACTACCTACATACACATCTGCACATTCCCATAGCCTGGGTCTGTGCTGCTGAGCACATGCAAAGCTGCTGACCTGATTCTTTATACAGAATCTAGTTGAAATCTTGGAAGGCCATGATGTATCACACCTCCAAAATGGGATGTCCTTGACTGACTGGGTTGTTAAAGTACTTCAGCATTCTGGGAAGACTTGTGTATAGATCCATCTATGCCTTACTTCAGTTGTTTTAGGGGTAGGGCATATTTGGGCTGACCAGAACTCGGTCTCCACTTCATGCTGGTGCCTGTGCAAGTCATTAGATAACTCAGTGGGGAGGGTTTTCCCTTTAGAAATTAGAAGCTGACAGTCCCTCCATTGGCAGATGATTCTTAAAATGAAACATCTGTAAAAGCAAAAGCACACAGACATATTCATGACTGAGAGTTTTCTGTACTGTTGGTTAGGGTGCACTTGTCTCTAAATCCAGTAGGGGCTGAGATCTGAGCCCAGGACCCAGGTACACCAGGGGAGCATGTTAAGGAGGAAACTTTGAGCTACATGCCACTGACGTGCATTCTCACTCCGACCAGGCATAACTAACTCTACATAGGAACAACCTCCCTTTGGAAAGGGAGGCAATTCCTTGGATGGAAATATGTTACAATTTCTGCAGCATGGCAGGGTTCCTGAGGTTTAGACAGCAAGGTAATTGTACATACGTTTGAGGATCTTGGGACAGATCAATGATGGGAATTAGGCCTGGATTGCTTGTTAAGGTTCTGCAGCTTTCACGCAGGTGCTGTGCTCTGCTGGGCATGTTTTACTTTATGGCTTTCACAGCAGGGAGTGTGTATAGCCTGAAGCAACCAAAAGAAGGGGATGTGTTTTGAGCTGGCACCTCAGGGAGGATAAGGAACTTGCTCTGCCCTGTTACTACCTGGTTGCTTTCACACCTGAAGCTGCTGCTGAACAAAGATTTCAAATCTCTCTTCCCCAAAAATAAAGTTCAATTTCTACTTCCAGGTCAGAGAAGAGACAAGAACGGAAACAAGGGGAGAGATCTGGTTTGTCCTTCTTTCACCCCACCCTGCCTTTTTATCCAACAGCTTGGTTATTAGGCCCTGCTGCAGCTGGATTCTCTCCTATGCTCTAAAGGACTTCAAACCCATGACTTCTGAAGTGCAGATGTTTTAATATAGTCAGGCAGTACTTGACTGTTTAGAATGAGACTGTTCTGCTTTTCGTGAAGTTCCTCAAGACTTGTGAGGGATTCCAGACTGCCAACATCACTGAGCTTTCAGAGCATGCTCCAGTCCATACTCATCCAACTTTTTGAAGCAATAGCACATCACATTGTCATGAGTCAAAAAAAAATTGTGCTTTAAAGGGCAACTGGTTATTTCTTTGCGAGTAACAAAAATAAAGTTGCCATTGCTAATACTGCGATTATGTTTTTTAAATGGGTGTGAAAATTCCTTAGAACCCGAGCAAGATCCTTGAATAGCTATTTTTTTTCTCTATTTTTCAGGTGCCAGGCTGTAGGGCTCATTAGTGCACATGGTGATATAAATCTGAAAGGGAGGAGATTGTAGCAGAAAAGCAGAATCTGTTTTACTCACATGTTTTGAACTAGACCTGTGCTGCCAGTAAGTGAAATTCAGTGTGTACGCCTGTTGGGGACCTCTTTCCATTTTGATTTGTAGACAATGAGCTTACTTCTCATTTCAGCGAACACATTTCCCCAGCCATCCTCTCCAATTTGTATCAAAGGCAAACGTTGGCTTTCAAGAACAGGACAAATAATTAACTAGTACCGAGTAAGACATTTTCAGAAAAGGTTACAGAAACTCATTTTGTCCTCTGGTCTGTTGGAATCACAAATATACCAAACATAGCTACAGGAGATTCTGAAGATAATGACAAGTGTTTGTTTTGATCAAGGATTTTGTGAACAGGCTACTAGCATATTCTCTGGTTTCTTTTCTGTTTTAAAAGCAGGTACAGCCCTTTGTATGCAAACCAGCCTAACTAAATTACCATGAGCGCCTGCACGAGATGAAATGGAATCCCATTTTAGCAATTTCAAATCTAAATGCCTTATTTCATAGAATACTAGCTTATCATCTTAAAGTGAAATACTTGTTACCAGCAGCTGATAAGCATTTGTATTTTCTTTACAATTACTGAAGACTACAAGATTCATTGTTTTTGTTCCCCTTCAGAAATGGCCTAAAAACAAACAAGCACTAAATGCACAAAATAAATTAGAAACCTCAGAATTGATACTCCCAGACTCCTAATTAAATGACATGCTAGCTTTATTTCCTAGGGTCTAGTTTGCCATCTCCCTCCTCAGCAAACTAGGTTTCCTATTACATTGTGAAATGCCTGTCTTCTTCCCTTGCGTCTGTGTAATGCAAGAGCCTGAGTGCTTAATAGGGGTGTGGATTCCGCACCAAGCGTTTAAGGTTGGATACTGGAGATCACTTTTAGCAGTACAGATACTTTATCATATTTGCTGCTGACAGAAATATAATTACCAAATGGGCACTGTAGGTAAGCCAGGTGTTCTTGCTGAATGCCTGGTTCGCTATGTGATTTTTTTTAACCATGACATAGGATTCCTGTGTCTGTGGTTACCTGTTCTCCTGGAACTGAAGAAATGCGGTAGATTTTACAGTATTTTAATTTCCTTTTTTACTTTCCATTCTGCTCCACTGTGCATTTCTTTAGCTATGCTGTACAAGTTGAAAATCACTTAATGTATGGAGTTACAGAAAAACATATAATGCAGCGTGGCAGTGGCTTAGCTAAAAGTGACAGAAAACACATTGCCTACTGAAGGTAATGGTTTAAATATAAGACAGGAGTTATGCTTACTGCTTTTTCCTAGCTTGATCTGGGGAGTGCATTTGCCACTTTGATGATTAGCTATTAAGCTCTCACCAGCCTTACTTTAACTAATTTTAGTACTTCACAGCTGCTGTCAGCCAGCAGGAGCCAAAAGCAGCATCATGGGTGTTTGGCTGAACAGGGGTCTGCCTCTCTACTTTGGTCAAGAACCCCTGAGGATAATCACTGATGAAATTATTGGTAGGCTGGGCTGAAAATCGTGAAACTAAGTATGTAGCAAGTCACATTCTTCTATCTTGTTTCTTGCTTTCTCCAACAGTACGTACCCTCATATGAAATAAAATGTGCGTACATTGCAGAAGCGTTCTTACTGAAGGTTTTTGCAGCACAAAGGCAGACTTTGATTACAGCCACTGTGTGCTAACTCGAAACAGTGAAATAAGACAGCTAGCAACTAACCAAGAAGAAAAGAACAGTTCGTTCTCTTTCCTTCTGAAGTCCATGTTACTGGCTTATTTCCCTGCAGAACTGGAAGACAATTGTAAAAATCTGCGATCAAGAGCATCTGTTCCTAGCTGAGAAAGGAGAAATTCCATCGTAGTCTCTTCTGCACTGTCCCTTGTTCACTGACCCACTGATCTCATCTGTGGGCAGAGGAAATAAACTGGAGGGCTGGCACAGCTTTGCCAAAGGTTAGACACATCAGCCATCATTACAGTAACAACACTTTAGAGGTTCAAATCTACCATTTTTTAAATCACCCTTTCAAACGGTTGGTTGTCTACAGCAATTTTTATCTGAAGATGTGTCTCAGCTACTGTTCCTTCTATTCAGTGACATGTACCAAGAATCAGAGCTTAATATGCTTTGTTTTAAAGATTGAGTCCAGAATCAACTAAAGCTGTTTCTCAATTTGAAAAAATGTAAAACAACCATCACAGACAAGACAAGCCGTGCTTTTCAAGATCTGACTTCTAACCCTCTCTAATACACAGAATTCAGTTTGTGGAAATGCATTTCCTAGATAGCTAATACAAGCACCAAAGTACCTTTTCTGCCACTAGCTTTGCTACAAAGGACAGATAAACAGCAACATAGTCCTTAACATCTGTGTTCTTTGTTACAGGCTCGAGTTTGCTCTTTTATTTCTGCTGTTAAAATATGGCTGTATGTGGCACTTAAGTCTGCCATAACGGTGAAGCAAGTTGATCAGCTCTTCAGAAGAGAAGAGACTGTTAAGCCTGTGTGAGCATTAAGCCTGCAACTCGCAATTTTTCAGTAACGCATACTCCTACAGTGTTGCGTTGGAGAGAGAGTCGGTCAGGGGTGCAAGAACTTCAAGATACCACTCAGTGCCAGTCCTCCCTTTTGGCAAACACAGGAAACTGGTTTATGATAGTTTTCTTCAAAGTTCCTCCAGTGAAGTTCAATTAACCTGGAGACCATATCTAAGATTGTTACTGATAAAATGTAGTTTTATTAAATTATAAATTCCGTAACAAAAACGAGACAGATCAAAAAGACCTCAAAAACAAAACTACAAGGACTAGATGGCAAAGCCAGTGAAAATGCCATGAAGAGTGTATAGGTATGAATTTGCAACAAAAATTAACAGCATTTTTACATTTCCACTGAAGGAAGGTAAATGATTGCTCGCCTAGTAAAAACACATTTTAACTCCAAACTCACATCTATTTTCTCACATTAAATTAAGCATCCTGCTCACACCCAACATCTTGCCTGCTCCCACATTGCTTTAGTGTTCTTTTCATACATCAATCCATGCAGAAAGTAGTAAGACACTTAATGCAACAGTCAGATAATGAAGACAATTCAAGTTGTACAATAAGATATATATTGGCCAAAAAGGGACTGAGTATCTCCAAGGGGAAAATGCTACAAAATAAACACAAGACATTTTCAAGAAAACTGGGTATTGCTAAGCAGCTTTCAAACCATTAACAGGACAACCCAGTTCCCTACAGTTAAGAGTCTTCCAGCCGAGACATGTTAAGAGACTTAAGTTAAACACGCCAAATCTGTTTCTCCCCTTCACCCCACCCTCCCACCAAACACACTGCTAGGTTTGAGTGCAATGCCAATGTGGACAGAAAATTTACAGATACAGGACTGAGTTTTTAATCGCATGGCTCTAGATTTAAACTTCAGTGATGGTGCACTGTCCATCTGGCCTTCTAGATCTTACACTTGTGTTTACCACCCCGCCCCCTGCCACTGGTCTATCTGTTCCTGACTGGCTTGCATTTGCACTCAAGTGTCTCTGCTGGACAGAGGACGGGCGTTGCTGAAGGTGGGCAGACACATCCTCACTGTCGCTGCTAGCATCCGATTCGGTCTCCTCAACAGAGGTGTCAGGGGCTGGCACCCGACCAGAAGATGATGACTCATGGTCTTCTTCTCCCTCTCCCCTATGACTCCTTTCAGCCATACTGTCTCCGTTTATTTGCAAGTGGGCAAAAGAGTTCTCTAGAGAATTGCTTGCATCAGGTGATGGCGTTGAAGGACTCATCAGCTGACCATCTAGTGATGGCAGGGCCCTAGCAGAAATGGATGCTAGAGGCTGGACAGCTGCAGCCCCTGGAGTCGGTGTGCTGTCTGCACCATCAGCGGAGCTCTCTCTTGCTAGGTTGACAGTGTTAGCATCACAGTCCAACCTCAGCCCAGCCACTCCCTTCTTTGGTATATCTATTATGTCCCGTTTTATTTTTCTGCGGCGTCCATGCTCATTTCTCCTATACTGAACCATATTTTCAAGATCTGCTACGTATAAAAACCCAGCAATTAGCATTTCAGTGCTCTTTTTACCCTTGGAAAAGGCATCTTCCAGCTCCCTGCTGGTACGTTCATCATACTGCCACCAACCATTTCTACCTTCATAGTACCAAGCATATTCTCCATTGCCTCTGCTTGCCGCTTTGAGTTCTTCTGGTGACAGTAAGGTTGGCTTGTCGAGAAAATCCTCTGGAATCTCCTGCCGGCAGAGTGCACATCGTTTCCCAAGCCAAGAAGCTCCCTTCACACACAGATAGCAGAAAACGTGTTTACAAGGCAGACTTACAGGATGGACACATGTTTGCAGACAGATAGCACATTCGGGGACTGTCAGAGAAGGTGCTGCGTTAGCACACGACTCATTTGTCTTCCTGTTTGTGGGAAGCATGTTGATCGAATGATCTATTTCTCCACAGCCAGCCATCCTGCAGAAGATCAAAGACAGATTTTAAGCAGTTTATTGTGTCAACCTAAACTGGCACCTTAGATCACCTCTGACCTCAACATCCACAGAATGAGATGCTTACCTTAAAATAAGGTAAGTTAGTTATGAAGCTCAACTCAAAGAAACTGATAGGTTAATATTCTGTTTGTTTCCTGAGCTGACAGAATAAACCGAGTACTGAAAGACCTTTTGCTAATCACCAATCTTTATCTGTTTAATTTTCAGCACGTTACATGCCAAGTTAGAAAACACAGTTTGGAATTTCCTCTGTTCTTCCTCTGAAATAGTGTTGATTAATGAACCTCCAATCAGCCAGTTACTTTGGAGCCTCCTCAGGAAATTTAAAGAAGCTATGATTCTTTCCTCAGGAGGTGATCTAGCTGCGAACATTGAACTTAAAACAATCTCTCTTCACAGTACAGGTTATCATCCATTTGATTAAGGGATTGCCTGAACAGTACCTCAGACCAGGTTTCCACAGTAGAAAACATGCCTGGCAGAGCACCCGGCTGACGTATTCCCCCCCTCAGTTGCTTAGCCCCCATGCACCACGGTACACCATCCCTCAGCCGGGCTCAGAACAACCACAGGGCTGCAGAAAGAACCAGATTTGAAAACTGAGGTGGCTTGTTCGAAGGATGCCCTGGATTCCTTCTTCCTTAACATCAAGTGAACTCCCTGATATAGATAAGTGCTTATCAAAAGATAACGTTGCAGCCCAGCGGAAGCAGCAGTATATCACAGAAGACACACAGTCATGATTTGATTGGCTTGTGAAGTCATTGCCTCCACCTCCTCTGGCCATATCTTAATTCTGCCATTAAAGATGATTTTGTAGGCAACTGTAAGAGAGCAGGGAGTGCAAAACTGGCACTTTTGCATTGTGTAGGATTTCAGTAGTTGAAAAATTCTAGCCTAAATATGCAAATGCCTTCTCAACTACATTTTTGCCACAGCAATCTTTCACAGTCTGTTTCATGGTAATTTTCCTTTTACGTTCTTATTTATTAGCAATCAAAACCAAACACCAGAGATCAAATGAGGGAAAAGAATGGGCTTTGGGGGATGGGGCCTAAAAAAGTGCATTTTTTCATTTAAATCCCCAAGGAACTTTGAGGTTGATATTCAGCAAAACAGCCTTTTAGTGAAACTAGTCTTTGTTGTACAAGCAGCTAGGAATAGTTCACGCAAAACTATCATAGGCACGTGGGTCAAAAGGGACCTTTAGAGGTCACACAGTCCAGCCTCCTGTTCCATGTGGCACTACCATCAATGCTAGATCAGATAGGCTGTTGCTTTTTGTAGCCGAGTTTTTTTTGAAACCTGCAAGGTTTTGAAACCTACCACAGCCTGCTGGGACGACCTTTCCTAGTGTTATACACACTTCTAGCAGAATGTGTTACCTCAAGAGAAAATGCCTAGTATTACTGTAAAAGCCTCCATTGCTTTAAACATCTTATGAATACAGGCTGGGATTAAAAAAAATTTTTTTTTCAGTATCTGTATTTATCTTTACAATACTGTATTAAGTGCTCTTTACTTAAAAATGTATTTCTGTATGCTGTCTATTCCCTTCTATCACTGTAATTTCCTCTTGAAAGACCAATGCCTTTTTAATCCATTTTTCATCAAATCACTCTTTTAAAAGCTCTACAGCTCAAATATTTTTTCCTGAAGTAGCACATAATTGTATCCACCTATGTTTCAGTTTCATATCTGAATTTCTTCCTCTGAGATTAAGGACAAATCTGCATACTAGTTCTTAAATCAGCATGCCAGACACAAACACAGCATTACCTACCACCTGGTAACTGTCTTTTTACTGCACAGTATACATCTATCTGCAAGATCCATCCTAACAATGTTGTGAAGAAGTTCCTTTCTGGGAACCTCACACTTTTGTCATTTTATTTTTCAGCAGAATTTTACACCAAAACTAGGATTTTATTACAAGAAACTTATTAGAAGGGGTGGGGCGGAAGAAAAGCTATTGAAATATCAGAATACCCACGAATACAACCCAACCAGTATCTCACAACAGAAACGCTGGAAGAGAAATCCATGTATTGATTAATTTGTGCTAACCATGGCTGAGGTAAAGGATCTGAATTCTCAAGTACTCCCATAATGAGATATTACTGTGCCAAACGGCACAGCAACAGAGATTTTTACTTCCATGCTACAGTTTTACAAAAGGCTGCTTCTCCCTGAATATACTTTATATGGTTATCCTTTTCAGACTCAAAGAAAAGATTAAATCAACCTGCAGATACAGGTTGCCTATCATAATTAAGATTTTGGAAGGGAGTAGAATGCAATGCTGTGATTAAAAATGCAATGCATTTTGACAAATCAAATTCTGATACCATGAGCTAACCTATTAGTAAACTAAAAGCAGTTATTAGTAAACTAAAAGAAATTCTCACCTGTTCACTGAAAGCACAAAGATGCTAACATTTGAACTGTGCTCAACAGGTCGCACGTCAATTTGAGGGTTCTTTGATTCTTTTTTAGCTCAAGACAATAATGCAGGATATGAAAAGAAACGAGTAAATGCCTTATCTTGAACTTCCTATGTGATTTTTAATGACTCAGAGGAAAATGTTATGTGTAAAATGAATACAGCTGGAGGAGTAAACCCTTATCTCTAAGGAAGTGCTACCCAGCAACATAAAACTCCTAAAAGAGAAGCACAACTGCAGTCGCATGTGCTTAGAATGCAGGACAATTATGCACTTGAAGATTCATATCAACTGAACTGATGCTGTCTCACTTTTTGTTTTTAAAGGAAGATCCTAATTAATCCTTTTTTGTTTACCTTTTTAAGTATCAAATCCAGGTCACAGAGTTTGTTTATAAGCTGGTATGAGGATGTACATGTAGTTTTTTATTGAAGAGGTAATCCTTCAGAAAGGAGGAAACCCATCTAGGACTGCTATTCTGCTACATTATGGCTGTGGAAGCACTTTCATTGCAACTTCATGGTATTAGGAACTAAACAAAACTGACCATAGAATATTTTTCCTGAAAATAAGAATATTATTTTATAACAAGGTTTAATCAAAACAGGCTTCATATTAGAACTGTTATCAAACTGTAAAGCTCTCTTTTTTGGAGGGTTGGGTTCCCTTAAGTCACTTCTGGCAACAGGGGAAGTTACATTATTGAATAGTGAGGCTAAAAATCAAACTCAAGGACAAATTCTAAAAATAATTTTATGCAAAGTATTTAGATCCTCAATTCAGGTATAAATAAGGGAACAATAAGCATCTGAACACTGCATTTTAACACAAATACAGCCTAAAGCCAGCTGAGAAGGAGCTAGTCCACAATCTTGCCAGATCCCACCTCTCTACTATCCTTTTGTGTTTTTTTTTAACACTAAAACTTATATTTAATTTGTAAGTTTAGGGTGCACAGCCTAGAGTACCTTCATCAACGAACGAAGTATGGAAGAGGTGACGTATAAAACCCTATATGAAAAGACCCCAGGCCTTTACGACTCTAATGGAAGAAAAAGTAAATTCCCACAAAACCACCTCAAAACTGAGTAATTTTTCAAACTCCAGGTCAAATTCTAACTGTGACTAAGCAGGCTGTCAAGAAGCCGACGCACACAAGTCCATTAACGAAACAACAGCTTACTTTTTCTGAATAATTTCTACTGAAGCATGCCACAAGACTAAAATGTCCTCTCTTCAGATGTCTCCTGCTAGGATGGCAGGTCCTCTTTCCCAAGGCTGGCTCATTCCTTACTTGTCCTGCCCAACGGTACACTACAGGGTTTCAGCCTCTCTGCAAACTAAATGAAAAGCAAATAATATCACCATTACAATGTTAAGCAAAGCAAGCAAACATACAATGCCATGGTCCTGTTACAAAAAAGAAATTACTATGCTTTCATTCACCCAATGCAGGCTCTTTGCAATAAAAATTTCATCAGGCGTCTGTTTTATTTTTTGCAATAATCAATTCTGGCCCACAGTTTTGATGTAAATTACTTTGATGTCTGACTTAAGCAAATTATATTTTTCTGAAGTATTATAAAAGGCAATTATCTTTAACTATAATAAGTTAATGGCTCATTTCCATAAAGTGGCCACGTACACAAAAGGAGAAAGGAGACCAAAGTTAGGAACATGTTATGTTTATGCGAATTTAATCTCTAATAAATTACTCCTTACATTCAGAGAGTTTAAAAAATCACAATGCCTGCCTAAACCTGTTTATAAAACTATCCATATCATGGCGTTCCAAAAGACTACCTAGGCTTATATCTTGTCTCTTAACAGGGGCTAGTATCAGATGCTTGAGGAGAAAACAGCGCGTGCAAACAGCTGATTTCCCCTAGGTCCTCTCCATACTCCAAGCGATCTGTAGCTCAGAGCCTTGCATCTTCTTTATTCAGAGATCACATGCATTCATTTCATGAACGACCCTCAGAACCATTCAGCACTTTTTTCTTTATAAATCTATATATCTATGTCCTCATACTAGTTTTAAACAAACTCTATGACCTTTTGATACTTAACAAGGTAAACAAAAAAAAAGGATTAATTAGGATCCTCCTTTATTTCTTTATGAAGTGCTGAAGGGCTCCAAGTTTCATTCCTGGAATGAACACACGTAGTCTCTGAAAAACAGGACAAGGATGTAACGCAGTCTCCACACCTCTGAGGTTATATACCCTCTCCAGGCTAGCAGGTAAGTCAGTCACAATACACTTTGCGGGTGTCACCGACCCGAATCTGAGCTAAGTCATTTCACAAATGCATAATAATCACTGGAAACCATCAAGCGTCTAATACTTAACAACTCTGGAGTAGGGAAGTAGGAATCTGCAAACTCAGAGAAGGCAGGAGGACCCTCAAGATTTCACTGTCGTATTCTCACACCCTAAACAGGAAGATCTTAACCTGAAAGAGTTACAGTATTTGGGAATCCTCTGTAAAAAGACTGATGAACCTCAGAGTTATATCTTCCTTCTGGGCTGTAGCTTTCAAGATGATTCTTAAGTATTTTAAACTACAATTTCCAGTTGCTGCAAAACATTACACATAGAAATGATATGAAACAGACCCGGGAACATCACATCTTGTATTTCAATACAGTGTGGTCCTTCATCAAATGATCGAACATTTATCATTAATAGCAGAGTGAAACATTCAGATTACTTCAGTATAAGACACATTACTCAACTATGTTATTTTCTTTATAGCTGAGCTCCATGTAACATTCCGTGCAGCTATTTTTAGAAAGAGCTCCTGAGCAAAAATTAACAAGCTGATCCACGCCTTTGTTTTCCCCCCCTTATCATTCTAGCAGCTTCCCCTTTCTTCACACATCAATCTGAAACCAAGACCTGCAATCGCATTAAAATTTTGGCTCTGCTAATCCACTCAGACAAGATACGATGTTTGCTATGATCAAAGAGACAGTTGCAACAAGCATGATGCTGTGGGTGTGGTGTTCAGTCCTTCATCTTAGGAGCTGGCTTTCTATTACTTCTGTAGGTATCACTTCAAGCCTTTTACCTACTACCTCTTACAATCCACTGTTAGAGGCAGCACATCATAAAACCAAATGTTATGTGGAGACGGGAGAAAAAGGTTGGGTCAGTTCTGGCAGATTTCTTAGGAAATAAAAATGCATGTACATATTGAAGGTATGTAATTATACCTAGAAGAATCCACTTAAGGCATAATTATAGGATTATGGTAAGGCAACTTTCTAATTGCTGCATAGCTCTTAAAAAGAACGAGCTCACCAACTGACTTCAGGTAACCTCTACATTTCACGGCATCGTTATTTATTTAATAAGCCGGTCTTGAAAATTTTACTGAACGGGACAAAAGATACTTGTGGTTACACACACACACCCTTTCCTGGACGATGACTCCTCCTTCAAAGTCAAGTGGGTAAGAGCTGTGTTCTATACTTAGCAATTAATTTTATATACTAGAAGAGCATGTAGTATGAGGAGTTACGCTATCTGCGGCAACTTGCAAGCATCCCTTCTGCACACTCACTAAATCCATCCATCCTATCACGCCCGGATTTTGAAACTTTCATTCAAGATGCAACAGATGAAGGACAATCCCACTGATCAGGAGCAGGAATTTAAATTGGGCAACATCCCCTCCCAAACTGAGGCTCAGCCAGCATTTAACTGTGCTCTCTGTCCCTTTGACAGTCTCTCCGGATGCTTACTGGGAGAAGTCACGTCTACTTCTTCCACACAACTTTAAGTTGTTGAAGTGGTGGACTTCTTACCAGACCAATTTCCCAAAAATTATTTCTGGTTTTCCAGAAGAAAGATTTCAAGCTTTTACTAGACCAAGATGAAATGAATTCATTTCTTGTTAGTTCAGTCAACTGTGCCCATTGGATTCCCAGTAAACTATCAGACCAAACACATTGTGTGTCCCCCCGTGTGTGTCCCACTTTTCTACTTCTCTGGAAGAAACAGCATCAATAAAAAACATCTGAGAAACTTACTTATTGAAGAAGCCAACTCCTAAATGTCAATGAAGTGTTACTTATAATCTTAAGTAGTCTTTTCTGTAAGTAAAAGCTTAGCTTTTTAAAAACAAGCAAGCATAAACCATTGGTAAAATTGTACTAACACCAGCTTCTAACCAAACCAGCCAGAGACTATTATTTGAGCCCTACTTCAAACGACGGATGATCTTAAAAATTCTGCAACTCTGTACAGATTACTCTGAAGTAGCTGTCTCAAATCCATCATTTCCCACCACCAACACCAACACCTGATTGAAAACTCAACAGCTACAGCATTACTTCAAAGGAGTAAACGCTTGTCTGTAATTAAGTACTTGGTTTTTTCCATCAAGCTCCCTAACTTGTAATTCAATTATCGGGGGGGGGGGGGGGGGGGGGAGAAGAACCCCAGATTTCTACCCTTCCCTACAAGTCACCACAAGCCAAACACTGTGGGAAGAAAGGAGAGTGATTTTTTCCTGTTTAAAAAACAGCCACCTTCCACCTATCTGAATGTCTGCTACCGTCAATATAGTATCAGCTCAAGGTACTGAGCTTATCGGGTATTTTTTTTAAACTGTCCCTGGGTACTAGATAGCAGAACAGATAAATAACCTCACTGTTTCCTGTTCTTACCTACTTTTCTGTGTCTGTTTCTTAAACTTAGAATATCTTCAGGAACCACTGATTGTGATGAGACTTCAAGTTGCCTGTCATTCCTTATCCTTCGCTATTACACGTTAATAAAAACAAAAAACCACAACCCTTATATGTACATCTGGAGCTGAATCAAAGAAGAATAGTAGAGTGCAGAACAGTCACCCATTTCAGTATTGAACGGCTACTTATTCAAAAGGAGGTGGTTCAATGCTGCAATTGGAGTATTGCATTTGAATTTTGAGCATATATCCCATTTCCATTTATTTAGCAGAGCAAAACGTTAGTTTCTCACTCAAATAAAACGATACGGTGTGGAAACAAAGCAGAAACAGGTTCATCTGATGTAATCAATGCTCCAGAAACAGGAAGTAAGTACAGGAACATCTCTTCATATACACAGACTTGATTAACATGCACAGAAGGGGGGGGGGGGAATCAATTTCAACAAAAAGAATTTCCCCCCTCCAATTCCAGGAGTCCACGTTCAATAGCCCTTAAAAAGACTGCAATTCCAGCTCCCTAAATAAATAACAATTCAATTACATCTAAATTGAAGCGGTGTATTTTGAAGGAAACAAGAACAGAACTCTTTCTGTCGCTCAGTACAAATTCTGCATTACAGCAATTCAAACAATTGGTACTTTGATTCACTTGGAAAGAAACCACAGTATTAACCACACAGGACTATAAAGCAAGTTCTCACAAACACGCAATAGTTAAGATTTACTCAAAGTGCCCAGATCAATATTCAGATTTCACTGTGTCGTCAATACTAGTACAAACTGTAATTTTTAGCAGCACATTTTTAGAGACACTTCAAGGGCTATTTTTAAGTAGCCCACTGTCGGCAGGCAGCAGCTCACGAAGAAGCGGGACTGTATTTGTCGCATCACAAATCTGACAAAAGCAAAGCGTTTTAAAGCTCCGCTCCCTGCTCCTCCTCGTAATCATTCACTGGGCACTCGCACACTACACCACCCGTAACAAAACCCACGGTACTTCTAGTGCCTATCGCAGAAAAGTTACACCGAGATTTAAAAACCCCACGCTTTTGTTTGGTTCCGACTTCTTCACCGCGCTGGTCACCTTGTTTGCATGACAAAATCGTACTAACTAAATATTTTGTAACAATTTTTCAGCGGTGGCGACACGTACTGCACCAACAGCCGGACCTATTTTCACGACCCACTTTAGCGTTCCGAAGGGACGCAACCCGCGCCGCGGGCCGAGACCGTCACGCACAAAGACACAAAAGCGCGTCCATTAAACCCACCGGTTACTTCTTTTTACGTGCTTCGCGCCGTGCTCCCCCGCGGCGGCTTGGCCGGCGGCCGTTCCCGGCTCGCGCAGCTCGTCACGGCCACCAACGCCAGCGACGGCCACGACACGCCGAGAGGCGGGTGACAAGAGGCAGCACGGAGTTGCTCCCGCCGCCGCCGCCGCCGCGCACCGGCCTGGTGCGGGGGTTCCGCCACGCGTGACGCCGCCGCAGCCGACGCTCCTGACCTATTTTGCAACCCAACGAAACGAACCCGGGAGCCGGGCGGGCGGCGGCGGGACGCCGCCTCCCCCCGAGCCAAAGCCCGGCCCCGAAGCGCCAGCGGGTGAACGGCCCCGGCCCGGCGGGGGCCCTGCAGGACGGACCGGCCGCCACCGACGCCTCCCAGGGCCTTCCCGGCGGGGCGGCAGGAACGGCCGCCAGCGCCCGGCGCCGCCGCGGCCCCGGCACGTGACGCGGCGGGGCGGGGCGGGTGATCCCCCCCACCCACCCCCGGCCAAAACAATAACGGGCACGGCTCCCCGCCGGGGTGGCCGCCCCTCAGCGCGGCCGGGGCACGGCGGCAGGCCCGCACCGCACAGCGCCGAGCTGTCCCGCACCGCCCGCCGGCCTTTTGTTCAGGGCCTCGGCGCCCGCCCGCTCCCCGCCGCGGGCAGCAGCGCCGCCGCCGGCCCCGGGACAGGGGGCGCTGCTGGACCCGCCGTTGGCGGCCGCCCCCTCCCCTCCCGCCCCGCCCGGTCAGGCACTCACCCGCCGGGCTGGCCGGCTCGCGCCGCTCAGCCCGCCGCCGCCGTCACCTGCCGCTTCCTCCGGCCCCGCCGCCGGGACAGCGGGACGCGCCGACGTCACGCGCGGGACGGGGAGGGGGGGAGGGGGCCGAACGCGCCACCGTGACGCCGCGGAGGGGGAGGGGCAGCGGGAGGGGGTGGGTGAGTTTACCCAGCGGGGTGACGCCACTGCGTGACGCCGCCTCGCCCCGCCCCGCCCCACCCCCGCGGCGGCGCCATGGCGGCGGGGCCTGCGCCGGCCGCCTGCTCCCGGCCCCGCGGCGAGGGGGCGGCGCCCCGCGGGCCGCGGCCCCTTCGGGCGCCCCGCGGCGAGGCCAAGGGGAGCGTGGGAGCGCCGGGAGGGCCCTGCCATGCGGCTGAGGCCGCCGGTAGGCCCGGCCCGGCCTGCCCTACCCGAGTAGAAGCCCGCTCCGTGGCAGGGCGAGGGTCTGGTAGTGGTGGCAGCCTCCGTGTGTTTATTTCCGTCAGCTTCACCCCAAAAGCGGGCAGGCGTCCTCCTTTGGCTTTCGTCATTAAGTGTCGCGGCACGGGTGACCCAGGCTGGTGACAGCACAGGGGAAGAACAAACCAGCGCAGCTCATGCTCGACTCACCCGAAGGCGGGTGGCGGTCGCGCCCGTCCCCGGGGATGAGGCCGGGGAGCAGGTGCTGCGGGGCGCGGGGGGCCGCTGGCCCTGCCAGGGGCTCTGCCCTGCAGCCGGTTTGCTGGGAAGCGTCGGCCGCTTGGCGGTCTGGCAAGGCCGCAGCCTGAGTCGCTGCACGCTCTCCAGCCGTGCTGGGGCTGCTGCAGGAGACCCTTCGGCTGCGCCAAAGCTTGAGCTACTCCTTTTGAGACGGGGTGCAGGTGTTGTCTGCTGTTGTCAGAAACAATTGAAAGGTCTGCCATATTCTTGATTAAACCTGGGTGTGGAACAATAATCCATGCATCTTTTAAGCCAGAATGATACTCATTTAGACGGGGGATGTGGGCTGTGTGTCCAGGTACTCATCGCACACAAGTGGAAAACTGTCAACGTGACTAAAGGTGCAAACTGTCTAGCCAAGGTCTTGATAGACCTAGAGGTACTGTTGGCTGCACTTTTTGGTGTTTTAACACCCAGAAATCACAAGCATCAGGGAACAGAAAAGATCAAAAATCTAAGAATACTAAATTCTAAATATAGTTAGGAATAATAAAACAAATGCGTTTGGTTAAACCGTGGAGTTTTTCTAAAGGCTAGAAGAGCCTACCCATAATTAGCACTGGTTTTAACAAATTTGACATGATTGCGTCCAAGGACAAACATCTACATGGCAACTGTACTGCTGTTTAAAGAGGTCTGTGTGAGGCAGAGTCAAAGAACAGAGTGGAGAAAAGGAAGGGTCCCGTACCCACAGTGTGTGTTCAGCAACAATAGGCTTAATCTACTGAATCAGACCTTGATCCTGTGGAAGTTATTGAGGCCAAATGCCTGTTGGTTTCGGTTAGGATCTGACCTAAAAAAGGAGAGAGCAGGCCTGGGCTCTTAAGGGATCTAAAGAGTTCAAGCAAAGCTACTCAAAATGCATGCAGCTTTGTGAGAGCAGCAGCACCTTGGTGAAAAAGAGGTCTGTGGCTCTGTTGTGATAGGTTTGTGACTATTCGCTGCAGCTGCAGGTCAACTGAGGAAATGCACTAGTGAATGCAAGTTTTTATTTTACGCTCCATGAGTTACAGAGCAAGCATGGCAGTTAAAGGGAATGTCAGATACCGCCAAAGCTAGCAACCAAAGAATTAGACGCAATGCATCTTACTGGACTAAAGAAATAAGGTATCTAGCTGAATAGATTGGAATAAGGGGATCAGAAATGATCTGCTTAAGTTCTTGTAAGATTATACCTCCTAAAATGTTACCTACACTAATATCAGTCCTTATTACCAGCTCTTATTTCAGTCAGAATGGGTATTATTTACGTATCTCTTTTTCATTTTGGCATGAACACATCCTCTCTCTTCCAGTGATGTCTTCCTTTATGTGTATTAGTGTATACCTGTCTCCTATAATTGAAAACACTTAATTTATATCTTTTCTACCTCTGGTTGCTTCACAGTTCTCTCCTATGTTTCTCCTTGTTTGTTTTTACTGTTGTCTACAATGTCATCAATGTGGAATTTATGTCTGATGCTTGCCACTAAATTATTAATGAATACAGTGGATTGAAAAGTACACCAGACTAATCTTTAAAAGACACCACTTCCCCTGTTAAGTGTCTGCAGTCCCGCCATTAATATTTTGCTGATGCTTTGACACTGGAGAACTATTAATCCATATTTCCATGTTTCTATTTATAAAGCATTTTTTTCTGCTTCTTCAAATGTGTGTGATGCTATATAAACCTTTGCAGATATGCCAGTGTCTTATATCCACCAAGAGCTCAATCCTTGCTGCACTTGGCACAGTTCAGGAGAGAGTTTCCTTCTGCTGTGGTTCTGAGTCAGTTTATATCAAAGCAGTTTGGGGAGTTAGTGTGGAGACTCTCAGAATTGCTGCAAGTTCCACTAGCAGTAAAGGAGTGGATGACATGTGGTATCATGCCGTTTCCACACTCCTGCACCTTTAGCAAACCCTCTGTACCGAACAGAGAAGGTGTGAAGTCAGCAACGTGCTGCTCAAGTGGAAGCGTACCCTTGGCTCTTCTGTGCCAACAGCCGGAGGAGGGGCTGAGGGTGGAGTTCCAAAGTGTAGATATATTAAACACCAATCCTGATTTTGTTTCAGTGACACATTTGTTCCATAAGCAGCCCTGTTGCTTATCACTCTGCATTCCCTTCCTCTAAGCTGTTGTAGAACACCCTGTCTTACTACCATTTTCATTACAGTGATAAATTTTTTACTATCATTGAAGAGACTAAGGCACACTAATGTTTCAGAACTATTTCTTTTCTAAAATGACCTATATAGTTTTTACAGTCTGTGACACAAGCTTGTCCCTTGTGCTGCAGGCGTTTTAAGTGTGCTAACGGTGCAGAGCGGCCCGGCAGCCCCTTGGGCTAGCCAGGGACTCCTCTGGCAGGCTGCAGCCAACATCATGCCACCTCCCTCATTCTCTGGCCCTGGGAGCTGGCAGTCCTGGCTCTCTACAGCCAGGGAATTAGTGTAAGAGCAGCGCCCAAAATGATGTCAGTGAGACAAATGATGTTCGCTTTGACTCCTTTGAAAGGCAGTTGCAGTTGTTCCAGTGATGCACAAGGGGTAAATTGATCAAGGGGAGTCCAAAGCCTAGTCTTGGGTTTGCAAGTGGGTTTTCATTTTGACTAGCTGGAAACTGTTGAGGTTCATGTCTGTCTCAGCAATCTACACGTACAGTCTTGCTGTGCTGTAGCTAAACTGATTTCTAGTCACTCAAATAGTGTAAATAGTCATTGCAAATAGATGCAGAACAAAGTGTTAAGGCCTGAATTGGCGTCTGAAAATCCAACTACTATACCTCGTACAATTTTGCTTACATAGCCTGAATATGTAGCAACCTCTGCCAAATAAACTGTTACTGAACAGTTTTGGAAGGATCGTGTTGGTTAGGTGTAAGAACAATCCCATTTTGCTTTAAAAACAGAAAGTTGAACCATGCTGAGGAGGAAAAGTGGGAGAAGAGGAGCTGAGGGCAAGTTATCTTTCTCAGTTCTCTCAATCTGTGCATTTCATTGGATCTGTACCCATTCTGTCTGTGAACTCCCAGAGAGAGATCCTGATTGTTTTGCTTTCATTTAGTGGCAGTAAAAAATTCCACGCAGCATACAAAACAAATTTATTTTATTGCCCCAGTTGGCAGGCAAGGTAAAATTTTCTTCCGCCAATAAGTAAACATTGACTTTTTCCATTATCCCAGCTGTCAGAATCATATCACAGTGTATGTTGCTGTTGAATTGAAGTCATCCATATGGTGATGCAGGCAAGCAGAAAAAAAAACACCACAAAACAGTTACTGGCTTACAATAAAGTGTGTTTAAGTCTTTTAGGTTTCCAGGCGGAGAGTCTCCAGGATTAAAGCCGCCTTTTCTCAATAGCAAATCTTGTGCCTTAGTCTCAAGACCACAAGGATCTCGTTCTCTTTGACATCCTCCCCATCAACAGCAAATATTAACCTTGTATTTAAAATAAAAATTATTTTGTATCTTCAAAATAATGACATCTACAAAAATTACAGGGTTAGATTTGGGTTTCTTTTAAATTTGGTCCCCTAGTTTTACATCTGTAGGACTTAGAATAGCATGTAGCTACATATAAAATGCAGTTCTGTAGCTATCGGGCAGACTTTGTTTTAACTTTATTGAAGCTGAGATTCTCGTATAATCGTACATCTTCAGAAATTATATCTTCTTGAAAACTAGCCGAAGTCACAAGTTTCTCGATAGATGGAAAAACTTAAGCGCAGAGAGGAGATGGCACACTCAGAACTACTTTTTCTTTTTGCGGAAGGAAAGCAAAATATAAAAAAATATGTTGTTGCCATCTTCGTTTTTCATTTAAAGAATAACGAATTAGAAATTGCAGTTTCCTTTTGTATCACTAGATGGTATATGGTAACTGTAGGGAAGCTGAGCTCTTCGAAAAAAAATTTGATAGAGGGTAGGTGCTGCTGTCTCTTCTGATCTAGCTATTGCACTGACCATACTCCTGGCTGAGAGAGGAGACGCATGCAAAGCTATTCCCGACAACTAAAACTGCTTCTTGTACCAAAACCTGGGTCCTTTTGCAGGCAGTAGCAAAGCTTGCTGCGCAGTTCTATGCACATGTTTTCTCTGAAACTGCACACTAGGTCGGCCTTTAACTTGGAGTTATATTTAAAAGAGGAGCTCCGTATTGAAATGCTTGAAAACACCCACACTTTCCAGTAAAGTTAGCAAAGTCTTCAAATGGTGTATATCAGACCCTCACCTGCTGGTGAGCTCTCGATAGGCATTAAAGTCCTTACCAAGACGGAACAAATGGAAATTTAGGCTATGAACTATCACACAGTTGCCATGCAAACAGCTACTTTTACGCACATTATTATTTTTGCAGGTAATATTTTTGAATTCTACAATAGCACAGTCAAAACAGCATCTCCTATAGCAAATAGAAAACAAAACAAAAGGAATGAAATTAGGTAGAATAGGAAAATAAATTAAGTAAGAAAATAATAGGACAAATGAGAAAAGGACAGCCAAAATGAACTCCATTAAAGTTTTTTTTCCCCCAAATTATTAGAAGATCAATGTGAACTTCAGCATCTGAGAAAAATTGTCCTGCTGAATCCATTAAAAGGCTGACATGATTCAAGAAAGCTTCCTTGCCTGTGCTGTTGTTAATATCTGGGAACACTGCAACCTTTGGACATAAAAGTCTTCTGACAGGTAAGATACTGGCTAAAAAGCACTCCAGTATTTTGATTAACAAGTGAGATGGTTTCGTTACTATTTTATAAAAGAACCAAGAGCATTTTATGCTGTTCCATTTGGGTGAGCAGTTCAACAACTTAAATGGAGCTATTTCCACTTCCCAGTTATGATAATGACATTTTAGTTTGGAAGTTTTCAATTAAAAATTAGTGTCTCATGATGACTCTGTCCTCTAGGTTTTACTAAAAAAATAAAAAAAGAAAGCACCCAGTTTTCAGAGGCTGCTCTGCTGTTTGGTGGTTTGTGCTTTTTGCATTCCCTTGGTCTCTGCTATGCTGAGACTCTGTGGCTTTCTGGGTGAGAGACCCTTTCATTATGGTGGGCATTATCATCTGAAGCTTTCATAACAGTTTCTCAGTGTCACCAGTTTCCACAGTAGCATGAAACGTTGTGGAGAAGGACTCAGTGTGCAGGGCTCTGTCCTGCCCAGCCTAACCCTGCTGTGCCTTTGCTCCCCCCACCCTCTTCTCCCCAGAGTTTTGCAGGGTAGTGCTCTCGGACGGTGTGTCCTTTCTACCCCAGTAGTGGAGAGGAAGAGTGAGACAAAATGGATCTCAGGAGGGAAGGGAGTGAGGAATGGGGCCATCCTGTGTGGCATGTAGTCCCCCAGCATTGCACCAAGGCGGCGAGCGAGGAGAAGAGTCTCAGACGTGCAGCACCATCCTCCATTACAATCTACCTGGCAGGAGTCCCCCCAAAAGGACGTTTCAGTTCCTGGACACAGGGAACAGATCAATTTTTGTAGTACTTAAGTCCAGCAAGAGGTGTATAGAGCTATGGTACAGAAAAGTGAGAGTAAGTAGCTATACCAGCCAAAAGAAGCATTCATCTTGGCTATAACAGGTAGCCGTGTGGTGTGACAGCATCTCTTTGTTTCTTAAGTAAGGAATAAAAACACGGTGTTAAGAAAATAACTGGGGTAAATGTTCCTGTTTGAAGTCTAGTCTCTCTTTCTTTGTACATTCGCATCTCCCAGTGAGATGCCTATGATGGCTGATACTACAAAGAATGCAGGATTAGTTCAGGCTTGTAATGCACTTTTCAGCTTTGCAATTGAAGCAGTACTGCTGTGTAGCAACACTTCTTAATGTTATCTGAATCTTTAAATGCCAATAATATAGACTAAATAAAGGTCTGTGAGAAGGAGTTTCATTCTATGGCTTCAACAGCCTTTTCTCCATAGAGAAGGAAAGGAAGATGGAGTTGTTATGACAAAATCTTACAGGGAAATTTATATCAATTAATGCTTCAAATAATCGCACCACCTTCAATATTATACCTGCAATGTTAATGACTATCACTTCTAAGAGCCACACAGGGTGGGACAGTTAACGCAAAGGTGATGTTGCAGATGGAAATAATGCAAGATCCGTTGCTTTTGCATCTATTTTATAAAGTGTCCTCGGACACTTTATGAGTATGACATCACAGCACAGGAAAGTGCATTTCTTTGTGGCATGAACTATGAGCTGACAGGAGTTCATTGAGGATTTGAGGCATGCATTAATCAGTAATGCTGTACTGCCTGTTATATCTTAGAGTTTAATTAACAAATTCAGTGACGGGAAATAGCATCCATAAGCAGTGATAAAGGGATGTTCAGCATAGCTTGCAAAAGAACTACTTGAATGTTAAAAAGAATAAAGTCAAAAGTTAATTCTGATTATCTACACAGCTCCCAAGCAAGTACTTACTCACACACGACCTTACATTTATGCTTGCAAGCAGTTTCATTAGATCCAGCAGGACAGACTGCCCAAGTGAATATCTGTGTGTGTTTAACTGCCTGCTGCCTTCCAATCCGCTTGGATTGGCCCAGGGCACACATGAAGGGGTTTGTGCCTTCTACAGAAGGGAACAAGAAAGGGTTTGAAAACATAAAAGTACAATTAAACCCTGTGTAGATCTTCTCCAAGGAGAAGAGAGGGATAAATCTGCATCCTGGTTGAGTTCTCTGACAAACTAGTTTAAAAATGGCAAGAGCAGGCTGCCCGGCTAGCACCATTTATCAGGAAGAGGTACTCCAGCAGAAGATAAATGACTTGTAATCTTGAGCAAAGGGATGCATTTTCTGCAGCCTAGAGTGCAATACCCTTTCATTCTGCACGCTTAATGCCTTAACTTTGGCCGTTTCCTGCTCATCGTGTTTGCTCCAGTCATCCTAATTGTTCTGACTGAGCACGTATCAGCTCTGTGGATTTCACTGAATGACAAAAATAAGCTGCAGCAGTACTATATTCCCTCTCTGGACCCAGAGGAAGAGGGCAGGCAAAAGAAAGCAGAAGGCAGGGAAGGAAGTTTCACAGAAGGATTACAGTACCTTTGGGATCCCGGATTCAGGAAGTGCAGCCTTCTCATCTTTGCTCTGGCATAAGCTTTACCAAATCACTAGTCAACTATCTAGCTGCGGGATGGGTTATAAACTTACCTGTCTCACAGGGTCCTTGTAACGATTCATTAGTTACAAGCCTCTGAAGATGGAGAGTGCTGGCACCATAATCCTCTCCAGGTTCCTAAGTGTCATTGGGGACCCTCTGAGGAAAGCAGTTGTTTCTGGACTGCGGTTACCTACCATTTATTGTCTATTATGTATGCTTGAGTTTGTATCTCAAGTTTATTTTCTTTACTGCATTTATCTTCTCTTTAGTTGGGTTGATAGGATATCAAGATGAAATTCATTTGTTCAGTTTCTGATGATGCTACCCTGGAAATTGCTACACCTGAGCCTTAGCCTTTGTATGCATTAGTTCATAATTACTGGTATTGCTGGAATTTAAGTGAGGAAGAGAGTGCTATTCCAGGGCTTCTGGTTGTGTGAATTAGGTCTCTCGGTGCATCTGTAATGTTAGCTTGGAGTTTTTTGTGGGTTTAGGTCCATTTTAATAATCCTGAAAAGCTTCTGATGTATTAATGCGTCATTAATGTGCAAGAATGTGTATTCTTCTGAAGGGCTAAGGTAAATAGATTAGGCATTTTTAAAAATTTTATTCTAAGTTCTTACATAAGCTGCATTTTTAGAAGTGTTCGAATTACATGGAGCATTGAAAGCTGAGGGAAAGAGCAATGCAATAAGGTGTTCTTGCTTCTCAACTTCCAGCAATGCTGATAAAAGCCATGAGGCGTTTACATTAGAAATGGAGGAGTCTCAGTTCACCACCCTTCCTAGTTTTGAATAGGATGTTACTTTGGCTCAGCTCTGGCCCTTGTTCTTGCTGGATAGTACTTTGCTGTAGAATTAGTTTCACCAATTTCAGTTAATTCATTCAAATGTACTATGATAATTTCTTCCACTGCTGTTGTCCTCTCTCCAAGGGAGCTGTGATAGGCTTCTTTAAATTCAGGTAAAGGAAACGGATACACAATTTCCATTAACTTTGAAATGAGCTGTGAAAAAAATCTCATTTTGCATGTTTTGTGTCACCATTCAGCACTGCTGACTTTAGCTGTGTATTGGATCACGCCAGGGACACACTGACAGCTAGCGTAGCTCAGTGCAATTCCATGGAGTTCAGCAGGCTTTCAGCTACTCACATCAGCAGTGAAGAATGTGTAGCCTTTAAACTACAGAGCATGTCAATGGTGAGATGACTAGGTTGCATCCATCTCCGGTGTAAATTCCTGGATTTATATGAGGGCTGAATTTATGACATCTATTTACCTGGGGGCTCAAAGCTGCCCCCATTATTCATTTTGAGCAGTATGCTGCAACTATGTTGTTCCACTGAGCACGGATTAAATTGCTGTTGTAAGAACATACAACTCCTTGAGTTCCAATGAAGTGACACTGGGTTACACCTGCTGCAGATTAATTCCTATGATTTCATCCAAGAATCCAACAAAATTGGATAGTGAAACAAAGGTGAATCAGACTGTAGTGTCTTAAGAGTGAGCAGTAGGACTAGAAGAAGTGATTAGATAGGGATGAATGAGTTCACTTACTTGTGGTTCATATTACAGACTCCGCAAGGCTATAGATTCCAAAGATTAACCAGTAGGAGACATAGTGCGGTGGTTTGAGAGAAGATGTTGAATGGACTGGCACTTCCATTTGCGTTTCTACAGCATGGAAGGTATCCGTGCATTTTTAAGTAATGTGTGCAGTTGTATACATCCTCACATTTGCAGTTATGGATGTTTCATGCTTTGCGTTCTGTGGCAAAGTTTCTGTGATGCTCAGGCCCAGCAAAATAGACATTCTGTGTAGGTTCAGGTAAATTAGCATTAGTGGTTTCCATTCAGCTTGATGTGATGTCAACTAATTGTATTGATGGAGCAATTCTTTGCATTATCTAGCGTATTATACCTCATCACTCCCACTTCAGTTTCTAGTTTGCTGTAAAATGACATCAGGAGGGATAAATTGAGAACCCTGCAGGAGAGGCAGAAAGCTTTGCCAGCTCTGCAGAGGAGTACGGGGGACTCAGGGTATCTAGACAGATATGGTGGACAGTTTGGAATTGCTGGATAAGTGCAGAGAATGGATATTTCTGCTGGAAAGTTTGGCAGCATTATAATTACTCATTCTGTAGTTTTACCTGGTATCATCAGGCTTCATTCTTCAGTGAGGTTCATGGTGTCTGTCATCATTCCTCTTCAATTAGTTGAAGAGCTGCTGAATCTTCTTCAGGAGCCCAAATTCTGTGGTAGTTTTTTTATCATCTCCAGCAATGGAATAGAAAGCTCTTATAGCTAAAATAAGGGTGTGAGAGAGCCAGCTTTACATAGAGCAAGAATTTATAAAGGAACATTCTTTACCTGGTCACCCAGGTAATAGTCAAGATCTCTCTGGAAAATATGAAAGCTCATATTGGAGAGGTGCCTGGGATGAGAAGGGTAGAGAAGGGTAGAGAAGGGAAGACTCATATTTTAAACTCATTTAAAATTGTTAACTTGGTTTAGACTAGTTAGACTCACAATCCAGTTACGAGAGCTTAAAAGCTGATCCTCTCAGTTGAGTGCCCAAGACTGTCTTTATATTATCTTTTAAACCAGAAGGAAGTAGGTCAAAGCTAAGTCACACTGGATGAGATTCAATATGAGTCTTAAACACACTTCAGCCTTTATGCATAGGTGTCTATAGATACACCACGTGTCTATAGATACGCCATGTCTAGCCACCCATTTAAGTCTGTGGAGGTGTAGGTAGGATACAGGTGCCTATGCACAGGTATCTTGTGCCTTTTGAGATGCTGTAGGGTTTCTGAGACACCCACTTGGGGCTGGCAGATATGGCACAGGGCCTTTGGGCCTATGTCCCTCTGCAGTGGTAGCTGGACTCCAGGCAGGCTGTCCCAGGGCATCTCAGATGGCACTCCATGTGGTGTTAAGGGAGCTGCACTGAGCTCCTGGGCAGTACAGTCGGAAGAGCCTCTGAATCAATTCAGGCAACCCTAAAGTAGTGGAAAACTGTTGCTGTGACATCTAATGCCATGACAGAGGGTATGTGAGAACCATGCATTGCTGCAGATATGACGCAGGCCTTATAGGAGACCTGTGCCCTTTCTGGAGTGCTGTCTGGAATCAGATGGGATATGATAGGGAATATAAAATGGCCCTGGGCACCTGCCTTTGGACAACTGAGTCACCTTTCAGGCTCCACTGGCTGCATTTGTCAATGCTCCCTCGGCAGCAACAGGGCTTTAGGTGCTTAACCTGTGCAGATGCTTCCATGGAGACAGTGAAAATTAGGCATGTTCATCTCAGAGTGAACCTCATCCTTCCCCTCGGCGCTGAAACAGACAGGTCATGCACAGAAGCGACTCGGCCAGTGGGTTGTGCCCTGGTAAGTCACCAACTCCTGCTGTCCTGCTCCTGGGACTGTACTTTCTTGCTGGCAGTTACGCTTGCCCATACGCGAGGACTTGCACGCCTGGTAGAAGCCAAAGGTCTTCAGGGCAGCTGTGAGCAAAAGAGGCTGTTGCTAACAGGGCTGATAGCTGCTGTACTGATCAGGGCTGCCAAGGCTTTTTTTTGCCATGACAGCAGATGCTGAAGAATTGCATCACATGTGCTTACACTTGTGGTCTTTCTTCATATATAACGAGCTATACATTAAAATTTCTGCTGTATGATGGCAGTGAGGGGACTGTACAATCAATTCCAGGGACATCAAAGTTTTCATCTTTCCACTGTCCATCTGTGGGTAGTAAGGTGGAATAACACCATAATAGAATAATTACCATTATATTCTTTAACAACAGAAGTCTTGCTGATAGTTGAGCATATTTAAATTAGGAGATGCCATTTCTCATGCTGCAGTGAAAGACAGTATTGTTAACTGCCAGTACCCATAACTTTACAGGTAATTGCAGCTATGTATGAGCCATGCTCTTGTTTGATTAAATTGGTTTACCCAATAATTGAAGGCTTATTGTAATATAATTGTAATTGTAATATACTGTGTTATTTCTGAACAATAGAGAAGTAAAGGCAAAGGGTATCCAGTGGAACAAACTACCTCCTGCATGCAAATAAATTATCCAGTTGCTGTTATAAGCAAGAAGCATTGTGTTCTGCCAGACTTGCAACAAAGAAATCATTATCTGTCTGGCCTGTGCATTGAAGAACAATAACCAGTATTTCCAAAATTAAAACCATAATTAAGCTATTATTATGAGTCCACACACACAAGAATGAAGCAAATGATAGTGTTAGGCCCCTCTGAGTCTCAGATCCCCAATTAGCAACCCCTGAATCAGTGGTTCAGTTTTTTCCCACATAAGGGTTGCTTTGCCTGGCTCTCTGTTGGTTATGGAGGCAGCACCCCATGGGCCAGCTGAGTCACTGTAACACTTCTCTCATTACCCACCTGCCAAGCAGAACCTTGCCAGGAAACACAAAGTCTCATTGGGATGTCCTTCAAATACCCTGAGAGGTGGCTTAGGCTCTGGAAAACCAGAAAACTATACAGGAGCCCTCAGACTGCTAAACAGTTGTCACAGATTTATTTTGAGCTAATAAAATCACTGAATCACTTCTTCAGGGTTCTATTTCCCTTTCTTTTGGGTGCAGCTGGGAGTCTTGGTCTTGGTCATTGTGTCTAAATAGAATCGTGGAAAACAGAGTCAAAAAAGACGAAGGTGATCTTTCAAGGTTTCTACCACAAAGCAGGCCCTCTAAATTACAATTGAGAATATAGAGGTGTGTGTGTATGTATGTATTTGTCCACATCCTTATTATTGTCAGATGTTAAGGCCAAGTTCTTCGTAAACCTTATGTTTCATGTGTGTTATTAATGCATCATTGAATTTAAAAATCTGGACACAGTGACAGACAGTAAAAGTTAGAAGTCCCTTGGTAGGTCTTCAGTGTTGCCTAAGCTTCTATAGAAAATAAATGTAGCTGAGGAATTTACTACATTATCTAAAATGGCTGATGGTGCAACAACAATTTCAAATTTTGAAATACAAAACTGCAGTGGTTCAGAAAATATAAAGAACAATATTAACAGGACTCATTCACATCCTACCTCTATGTTTAAGGCTGAAACTGAATGATCAAAGAGTCTGGAATACCCTGTGTGGGTAGGATCAAAACAAAAGCAAGATGACTAGGGTTTTTTTGTTTCTGTAATAGTAACTTCGAGGGAAAAACATGATCCAGAGCAAGTAGTAAAAAAGTTCCAGATAAAGTATGTTTTACTGGCATATTATCATCACCAAATTTTCTATCCCATCTGTTATTCATGTAGCTTCATTCTTTCTTGTTACTTCCTCCAGCCAAAGAGCTGATAAGTATTGATCTGGGACATTGGTTCTCTCCTGTGATTCATATCCTTCAGTTATGATGTAAGGAAATGTCTTTTGGCAGAGGGTGTATTACCGGGAAGTTTGTTGTGCTGGAGAAGTTGTAATCTTTTTAAGAGTGCTGTGAAAAGTCAGTGATTGCTCAAGCGCATAAACACATCCATCCCTCAGCTCCACTGCCTCAGATTAACACTGTACATTGCCAACATCTATAAGCCTTCGCAGCGAATTATGAACAACACAGCCTTGAAAACAGTAACTAGCCTCTTTTTTGCCTCATGTGGTGCCTTTGAAGTGGCTCCTTTAACCACTGCGTTCCTCAAAACTGCTCCTTCCTTGTGCCCAGATGAGTTCTCAGCCGCACCACCTTCTGCCCTGCACACCCATGTTTTACTGGTGAGCATATGTAACGCTGCTGAGGCCACCCACGTGTCCAGGAGATCTTGAAACGGTGTTTTTTAAGTACATGTTCCTTTTCTTCCTGGCCATGTGATCCTAATTGCTTTAGCATGCGTGGCCTAAACCGGGACAGTTGCACAGTAGGAATGCTGCTCTGCTCCCATCTCTGCGCCAAACTGGGATGCTCAACTGTGAACCCAGCTGTCTACTAGTCCAGAGAAATGTCACTGTCCTGGATCTTGGTAGAGGTCTGTCCTTGTGCATGTGTGGCACAAGGTATGTAAAGTTCAGCTGCTTTGACCATTAACGGGGTCCTGCAGAGATTGCTTTCCTGTTGCTGAATGTGGGGGTAGGCTCTTGGGTAATGTTAGAGGGGGCTCTGTTCTTCCAAGCATTGTCCTTCAGGTGCAATGTAAAGCTGCAATCCTGGCTGCTAACAGGTACCACTGATCTGGTGGCCCATCTTCTGTATGGAAATAGTACTGTCCTACTGAGGATTTAAGAAATCATAAGTTGTTTGTCTAGGCCCTTCCTCCCCCCAAAATCATAAAGATGAATTAAAAATTTTAAGTTTAGAAAGTAGAACAAGTCACTCAATGGGCAGCAAAAATAAAGAAGCTGGCATTTCCTTTGGATTTCTGTCTTCTAGCCCCAGCCCTTCCCTTTTAACCCCAGTGGCCCTGCCTCTGCTGCATGGTCCCCACAGCACCCTCAAAAACAGGTCTAGAAGTCTGTACCTGTTGACTGGCAGCCCAGGATCTGTCTGTCAAATGCCTAACTTGAATTTCATTTTCTTGGATTTTTTTTTCCCAGTCAGGGTGAGACTGGCCAGCAAGCTGAAAAGTTGCTGGGACAGCTAGCTGCCACGTAGCTAGCATGACAGCACAAGTTTTTTTCCTCTAAGAAAGGAGATTGTGAAGTTTATGTTTTGTATTTGTCTTCTGAATTTGGAGGCTTCAGTGTTCACTTGAGTCACTGGGAAACAAGGAGGGTAAATTTTGTTTGGAAAAGAATAGGTAAGGTGTTATTCTTGCCTAAATGTATGAATATGGGAGCTAGGAATGCAAGCATGGCATATCCTGAGAAAGGGTAAAATTATGAACAGGCTACAGATGGGATGGAAGTGATATTTTAGTTTTACCTACCTAGATTTCTCAGTGTGTTTGCCATGTGCGGATTTTTTTTTTCTTCTACCTGCCCTCAGTGATTGTTATTGTTTATTATATCCAGAAAGGGAGAAATTTATACATATAAAGAATTCCTAAGTTCTGTTTCCTTCAGCTGATTCCCCTTTGTGGCCATATCCCTCTCATCCTTGGCAGTGTTGCTGTCTGTCTATTATCTGCTTCATAGATACAGTTATGTGTGGGAACGTTTTCCTGGAGCTCATTTTTCTGGAGCTTTGACCACTCTCCGTGCTTTTGCCTGAACTATTTCTAGTTAGGCCACCTCTTTCTTGAACTGTGGTACCTTAAGGGGAGATTGTACTTCGGCTGAGACTTCTAGCAGTACTGAGCAGAACAGAAGAATTGCTGGCTGTGTTCCTGTGTGTGTGTCCCAGTGTGCTGTTTGCTTTCTTTGTGATATCACGACACTGCTTGCATTCAGCTGTGAATTACCACTGCTGCCTAAAGGGCCTTTTCTTATTACTCTGTGAATTTGTATATTCCTGCCTTCGTGCAGTGCTCTGCATTCTCCCCTTTGAATTTCATCTTGCTGCTTCACAGAAGCCCAAGGGAACCTTCTCAGCCTTTGGCTGCAGCCTGCTGAGAGACTCATTCTTGTGATTAGCTGAGCAAAAAGACTGTGTGAGATTCAGACCAGCTTCAGCAGAGCTCATGCAATGTGTTTGTGCTGACAGCTTTATACCGAATTATAAGTTACTGGTTTTGCTTACACAAAAAATTATATGCAAAGAAACCTGGACTAAAGATCTGTGTCACTGTATTAAAAAATCAAATTAAAAGCTGTTTAAGAAAATATGCAGTGGTGTCAATGCATCCTCTAAATAAGCCACTTTATCTAGATGCTTTGCATTGCCTGTTGCCTTATAGCAAGCCAAGAATGTCCACTTTTCAAATTAACATTGAAATTCCTCATGATACTGTCAACTATTTTTCAAAACATGGCAGTTATTGCTCTCCCCCAGGGGGAGATAGCTGAAGGATGATGAGGATGCTTCTGCAGCTCCCACTCGTAGTAATAAATAATACAATGCATGGTGCTGCTAGTGTGATTTTTTATGAAGTAACATTTCAGTAAAGGCTGGTTACAAAACACATTAAGTATGATTTATAGGCTTGAAATTATGACTGTCCAGCATTCCTGAGCGATGACTTATTTATTCTTGTAGACAGAAGACAAAGCTTTCTATATTGAAAAATAGTTGATACCTCTTTAATTACAGCTTGGGTACAATGTGGACATTGTGCTTTTTAACCACCCACTGACAGTCACTAAAGTGCAGTGGACCTGCATTTCCTAATGTATGAAATTGCTCCTAGGATCCTGCAGGACCCATGAGAAAATTGCAAAGAATTTTCACTTATCCCTGAGCAAGTGTTTCTTGGCTGAATAAAACTTCTAAGTCCTTCTGAAAGCTTCACTCTTAAGACCTTATACTGAGATGGCCCCCTAATGGTGTACCAGAACCTCAGCTTAAGGTGCCCAGCTGACTTTCAAATACTTGCTTCTAATTATCATTCTTTTCTTTCCCCAGGGATTAATTTTGAAGAGGTAAGTCTCAGGGTGCATGTGCTTAAGAAATTGTCTTATGTTGACATTTCTCCCTTGTATAAAAAAGCAAAACATACCAAACATGAAATTGATTTCTCAAGCAAGATTTCCAGTACCATGAGAATCCGTGTCTCTCTTTTCTCCTTCCCTCTATGTAGCAAGCACAGTATGTCTAGACTTCGGTAATGCATTAGACACATTTAAGGTCATAGGAAAGAGGATGTGAAAAGAAACCACAGATGAGAGATGCTAATTCCATCATTTGATGTGCTACTGGAGCTCAGATAACACTGGTAAGGTAAAAGGGCTCACAGAGAGTAGAATATATACTTGTACTTACGATGATGTGGAGAGCTATCACCAAAAGATACTCCAAGGAGGATTTGTCAGGATGGAGAACAGCAAGTGGCTCAGCCCTCACTATTCATTAACAATAACATAAACAGCTTAATTAATATCAAAGAAGAGTGTTCGTTTATTACAAATCCCATTAGGAAGTGAGCTGAGCATCTGTGGTGAGGAGAATGATACAGAAGTAACATGGTATATTGTGAACATGTAGAAACGTGCCAAACCTGTAGACCGAGAGGTCAGGCTGTGCTCTCAGGATCCATTTCATGGATGACCACAAGAGACTAGGATGTGTGAATTCTCCCTCCGAGGCTTTCAAGGTTTTTAAACCTATAAAGGTGGCTCATCTAATGTCCTCCCTCTTTTAGAGGGGTTTGATCCAAAATCCAGTTCCCACCAGTCCTTCCATCCCTGACCCCAATGCAAGTAGACATGCACATGGGATGTCCAAATCACACGATCTTGTTCTCAGCAGAACTGGGCAAGTTGTCCTACATATGGCCCATCTACTTAACAGAAGGCAGGGGCTGGCGGGTAGAAATGTGTTTCAGAAAGAAGTGACTAGAATCTGGAAAAAGAAGCAGCTCACCACACTCTGGCAATAGTCAAAGTCACTCTTCAATGGAAGGGAGATACTGGAAGAGCAGCAATATCTCAGGTACTGTTAGTGAACAGCATGACAGCAAGACATAAGCATCTGACATGGAGGCATCATCACCGAAAGTGACAGACTTGTGCCCTTTGGCCACTGTTCAAGAAATCTCCTGGTTTAAAAACAGAGTGAGTGACAGCTACTTGCCCAGCTATTGGGTCTCTGGCTTGCAAAACCAGATGCTCTTCTACCAGCTAGCTGAGGATTAACAGTGGGGAGAAAGGTGTGGTAAAAGGATGACCTTGGGTTTATTTATTATTTTGGACATTACTTTTCCAATAACTAGTGGGAGTACACTGATATCGTCAGTGTCATGTGGAAATAATTTACCCATTTTTAGTCCCCTCCTGCTGTCTGAAACTGTAAGTCCTGTTTCCAGAGAACAGAATTAGGTAGCTATATGACAGATTTCATTGTTGTTTACTCACTGGAAGTTTCTTTTATGAACAATCACATCACTGTGAAGAATAACTTCCTTTATAATTTTGAATTTTGCTTTTGCTGTAAGATGTTTTTTAAAGTTTCTACCATTGTTCAACTTCGACAGCAGAATAAAACAATATGTCATTTCTTATAAAAAAGGAACATACCCTTGAGCAGGTTATGTTGATTTGCCTAAGAAATTTTATCCGCATTTTCGTTTTTCATAGAAGCCTATTGTCAACTGGGAATACCACATAGCTGGTACAAACAGGTCCAGAAGATTCTTAAGCCATGTGGATGATAACTTCTTGGTGCAGGTACTAAGGGAACCGACCAGGAAAGGTGCCTTCCTCGATTTGTTGCTTACTAACAGACAGGGTCTCATGGGTGAAGTGGCGATTAGTGGCTGCCTGGGCCACAACAACCATAAAGCAGTCAAGTTTAAAATCTATGGTAACAGGAGGAAAACTGCAAGCAAGACCTCAACTCTGGATATGAGGAGAACAGACTTGAGGATGCTCAGGGAGCTACTTAGTAAGGTCTCCTGGGGAAAAGCTTTTGAAGCTGCTGGGGTCCATCAGTGTTGGTACCACCTCGTAAGAGCACTGGAGCAGGAAGTTCCAAAATGTAGGAAGTCAAGCAGGTGAGGCAGAAGGCCAGCTTGGCTGAGCAGGGATATTCTTCTAGAAATAAGGTGAAAAAATAAAGTATATGGCCAGTGGAAGCAAGGTGAGGTGACATGGGAGGACTACAGAGATGCTGTTCACCACTATAGGGAGGAAATACATGCAGCCAAAGATCAGTTGGTGTTGAAGCTGGCCAGTGCTGTGAGGGACAATAAAAAGGGCTTTTTAAAATATGTTAATGGCAAAAGGCAGGCCAGAAATAACACTGGCCCATTACTTGATGAGCATGTTCACCTCACAAACAGGGACATAGACAAAGCAGAGATGTTTAATGCTTTCTTCACCTCAGTCTTCAACACCAGTGATGGGCTCTGGCGGTCCCAGAGCCCTGGGCTAGAGAACCATGACTGTGGGAATGATGGACTCCCAATCAACCCTGAACTTGTGCAGGACTTGCTGCTCCAGCTAGATCCCTATAAGTCGATGGGGCCTGATGAGATTCATCTGAGAGTAGTTAAAGAGCTGGCTGTTGTCCTAGCAAGACCTCCCTCAATGATTTTTCAATGCTCTTGGAAATCTGGAGAGGTCCCAGTTGACTGAAAGCTGGCAAACGTCCCAATCTTCAAGAAAGACAACAGTGGTGACACCAGTAACTTCAGTCTTACTTCTGTGCCTGGCAAAATTATGGTGAAGATTATTCTGGCAGTTATTGAAAAACACCTGAAACACAATGCAGTCATCAGTCCCACCCAGCACGGGTTCATGAGGTGAAAGTTTCTTTCTGTGGCAAGGTTACCCAGCTAGCTGACCAAGGGAAGCCAGTCAATGTAATCTTTTTGGATTTCAGTAAATCTTTTGATGCTGCCTCTCACAGTATCCTCCTGGACAAAATGCCCAGCATGCAGCTGGATAAACACGTAATGCCGTGGGTGAGCAATCGGCTGATGGGTCAGGCTTAAAGGGTCATAGTAGATGGTGTCACATCAGGCTGGTGTCCAGTCACTAGTGGGGTTCCGCAGAGATCCATGGTAGGGCCATTACCCTTTAATGTCTTCATAAATGACTTGGATGCAGGGCTGGAAGGAATACTGATTAAGTTTGCTGGTAACACAAAATTGGGAGGAGCTGTTGACACTCTTGAGGGCAGAGAGGCCCTGCAGAGAGATCTAGACAAATTAGAGAGCTGGGCAATCACCAACCGTATGAAGTTTAACAAGGCCAAGTGCCGGATTTTGCACCTGGGGCACGGCAGCCCTGGATGTGCATACAGACTGGGGAACGAGGGGCTGGAGAGCAGCTGTGCAGGGAGGGACCTGGGGGCTCTGGGCGATGGCAAGTTGAACATGAGCTGACAGTGTGCCCTGGCAGCCAAGAGGACCAACCGTGACCTGGGGTGCATCAAGCCCTGCATTGCAGCCAGTCGAGGGAGGGTATTGTCCTGCTCTGCTCTGCGCTGGTGCGGCCTCACCTCGAGTGCTGTGTGCAGTTTTGGGCACCACAGTACATTAATGCTACAAAGCTACTAGAGAGTGTCCAGAGGAGGGCCACGAAGTTGGTGAAGGGTTTAGAGGGGAAGCTGTATGAGGAGCCTGGAGGAGACTGAGGGCAGACCTCATCATGGTCTGCAGCTTCCTCACAAGGGGAGGATGAGGGGCAGATGCTGATCTCTTCTCTGTGGTGACCAACGACAGGACCCAAGGGAATGGCAGGAAGATGTGCCAGGGGAGGGTTAGGTTGGATATTAGGAAAAGGTTCTTCACCCAGAGGGTGGTGGAGCACTGGAACAGGCTCCCTGGGGAGGCAGTCACAGCACCAATCCTGATGATATTCAGGAAGCACTTGGACAATGCCCTCAGACACGTGGTGTGAATTTGGGGTTGTCCTGTGCAGGGACGGGAGATGGACTCAATGACCCTTGAGGGTCCCTTCCAACTCAGGACATTCTATGATTCCGATTCTATTTTATGGACTGATGTATATTTATACAGTGCATTGATAATCTAGTGAGAATCAAACCATTTGTGAAACCAGGTATTTTGTGCTATAGCATAAAGTAGAAAAGGGAACCGTCCTCCTGTTTTTCAGTCACAAAAGAGCCCCCAAAATGACAAAAGCAGTTCCTTAATCTCATGCTTTGGGAAAATACCTGTTTCACTGTGCAAGGTATTGGTTGCTGTACCAGCTCCCCCTGTATAATGGCTGTATGAACATCTGTAGAACTTTATTAACCTGTTTAGCCATAGGTGCACTGGAGTAGACTATGAATAAGTAGACATTATTTCATGCATAGATTAAATAATAGTCACAGCATGGTTTTCAGCTTTCTTGCTTATCTGCAGCCATCCATCCCTCTGTTCCCATCTCTGCATTAATTTGTCTCATCTCTGGTTTCCTCCTATAGGCATGTCAGGAACTAAATAAATTGAAACATATTGGCTTCATTCTGGGATCATCTATCCTAGTGCTTTATTCCCTTTATAGAAGACAAAGCAGTTGCTGTTGCTAGTTTAATTTTGTTCACATCACCATTTTAAAGGTGGCGGACCAGCTGGCCACTCTTTTCCCTCCTGTACCTGTTATATTGCATCCTATTTTTGTGGTACCTGCATATTTTCTTCTGCCTCCACAGCACTGATGACAAAAAAAGTTGTGCTGGCAATTTTATCCAAGAGAGGCTGCTTACCCTACCCTCCTTTCCTCAGGCTGAGGCTCTGTGATTACAAGCATGTCTGGTAGTGAGACAGTTTGGTTTCACTTTACTTCATAGCCTTCATAAGAAGAAACAGCTGAAGTAAGATAAGCAAGGGAGAGATGTGAAGAGAAGGAGAAAGAGGAGACTCAAGTCAAATGCACTCAGTTTGCCACTCAGGTAGCAGTTAGATTTATCAGTGAGAATACCCAAGGTGGATTAGAAGGAGAGGAACAGAGGTGGTGAAGAAGAAAGGGGGAGGAAAGGGCACTTAGATGGAAAGTGGAGAGGACAGGAGGAAGAAGCAAGAATAGAGGTGAATGTGAGACCGCTCTTTCCATCTGTGTGTGACCACAATGACCAGAGCTTCAAAGGCTCAGCTGGAGACAGGAAATTCAGAAGATATGTGTACCTAACTGAAGAAAAGCCAGTCAGAAAGGAGAATGGTTAATGACTCAAAAGCAAATCCATTTACAGCATCTATGTGTGCTAAGCAGGACAGAGTAATTTAGATGTATGCACAGTGTAAGTGAAGACCTTCATGTGCACTGAGAGAGGAAGGTGGAGAGTACTGTACCTGTTATTCACTTTTCCGTGAACAGCCTGGGTTGGATGAGGTAGGGCTGAGATGGAAACAGAGCCACAAGGTGCTGGAATACCTCTTAAGACTACTCCTAGGAAATTATTAGTAAATTCTAACAAGCAGCACCATATGGCCAATTTCAAAGATCCTTCAAGGTCTGTTTTCTTGCTGACATATGCACGACCATTCTCAGACAGCTTTACAACTAAAAAGATGTTTAGCCAATGTTCTTCAGGCAAGATGCAGTTCCAGCCAACCTTCTGCAGGAGTGCAGAGAGTTGATTTTTAAGAAATTGAATGACTGTCATGTATGAGGGACTGATATGGACATTATTAGTACTCTGAAATGGTCTAGAGAACAGTATCAACAAAAATTTCATCCACCCATGATAAACCTGAAATTTCTGTGCCAAACCAATCAATGGGTACTCTTGCTTCTCAAAGGCAGATGCAATTGGCATTCTGGGTCTGAAAGAGCAGGCCTAAATCCACTAGGAATTATCAATGCTAAGTTTGGAGGGAAAGATGTAAGGGACAGAAGGGTTATTATAATGGTGAACAAACAGGCCGACTTAACGTCTCTTTAAATTATGCCAATTTATTACAAAATAATAAGAAAAATCTAATGCCCTGTTAACAAGAGGCCAAATGGGAGAGTTACCTCAGGATGTGTAACTGCAGAGTACACTTGAGGCATAGGAGTGCAAGATCTTTACCGTGCAAGCTTAGTGCTAAGTAATTGCAATGAAATAGCAGATCTGAGCCTGAAAATGTGACAGTACTGCCCACACTCTCCCTGCTGGACTTAGGCAAGCCTGAAACTGCAGCTTCAGCTGATGCTTGCAGAATGTCACTGTGAAGAGTGGCTCCCGTGATCAGCTGTTATGTCATGCTGTGCAGACTTTTTTGTTTTAATTCTTGCAACTTCATGTAAACCATGCGAAACCCAGTGCTGTCTCTGAAAATAACAATGCATAGCAATTAAGTACAAGAGTCGCAGTACATTCATGCTGCATCATAAGGTTAAGCCTTGAATAAGTTTCAGAGCCTAAAACCACAGAAACAATAAATAAATGACAGTGACTCATGAGGACTGTAGAGGAATACTTCTGAATTAGTAACAATATTTGTGTGCTGCTTTCCCATCAGCATATCAACCACAAGTATCCAGAGGCAGTTGGTAGAGGGTATGGCACAAGACCTTCATTGTGGGGTATGACTGGTGATGGTGGTGGTCCCATTCTGCTGCCACTTTGCTACAGGATACAGAAAACCTGTCATTTATTTAGTGCATTGATCAGCCTGACAACTTTGCTCTGGTGGCTCAGAATAAAGCTGCTGGGACAATTTCAATGAATGGTTCAGCATAAACTGTTTATCATACCTTAACACTGGATTCTCTTATTCAGGTCTTCACTAACATGAAGCCAGGGGAGAGAACAAACTACAGCTTGGTCAGACAGATCTGAAGCCTGGATCACAGCAGTTGCTTTTTTCTGCTTTTTTGTTATTGACTATAATTCCCTGAGCAGCTTAACTGTCAGAAATAGCACCTCATTTGGGTTTATCAACTGACTGTAACTGATATTTAGTATTTTATTCCAGACCTTTAGTAATTAATACACTGTGAATTTGGCTGACAATTAACACTCATTCGGTTTAGCTCCTATTTTAGGAAAAGTTATCCATAATCCTACTCTGTTCATGATCCTCTGGAAATTACTTAAAATTGACTGTTAAGGTTTTGAGGTATTTTGTAACTGGGAAGCAATTGTCAGGGAAGAAGTTTCACACAAATTTAGTCACAGCTACTTGCAGTACTTAATCAGATCTTCTCCAGTAATGTCATATGAGTCCCTGCTAGCTCTTATTCAGTTAGCATGTAAGATCATTGACTCCCGGTTTTACATATTTATTATTGTGTGGGAAAACAGTGTAGGTATTTGACATACAAAGGTCCATATTCTTCTTCAGTTTCTTGGGAGTCCCAGTGGAGTAGTTCACTTACCATTAGGGTAGTCCACATTCAGTGCCAGGACTGGAGAAAATTTTAGTTGCCCAGATGAGTTGGATGTACTTTTTAGTGCTTCACCATGGCTACAGGAAATATTATCAAACATTATCCTGTGTGGGAGGGAACAACATGACGGCAGCTTCCTTGATCATTTCCAGGAAAAGTTGTATCATGGTTTTTCAGGTACTATTGCTATGAATTATTACTGCCACAAGCCAAATTCCTTTTACTTTTTTATCCCTTGCTGAAAGGTGATAGTATTCCAAGTCCTGCTCTTAGTCTCCCTTGTCACTGCCATTTGCGTAAGCAGGGAGAGGCACATTGGAGTTTGTAATAAAGGTTTATGTGGCAGTGTATAACAAAGCTCACATTTGTATCCTAAATTATCTTCTTTTCCTTTCACCCTCTTGTTTTTCCTTCAATCTGTAGCTCTTGAATTACTTGATACTGCTTTTCCAGTCCTCTGTCTATCTTTGCCAGATAAATGGCATTCCTTTGACTCCTCAAAGTGTTGTAGTAGAGAATAGCCGAGATCAGGGACATTCTGAGTTTAGCTCGTTGTTTTGCTTTTTCCTCTTTTTAATTCACCTCTGAAAGCTCTGTTTCAGTTTTTTAGTTTTTGCTTGTGCATTTTTCAAGAGCTGTCTCCCATCTGAAAACCCCTTGCCATTTAACTCCTATATTTAATTAAGGCAAGGAAAAGACACAGTCCTACTGGTTAGTTTTGAGAGTTGTAGACAAAGCTCTCCTGGGTTCAGTTATCCATGTGGTCCAGCTGGTGGTCTAGTTTGCTGAATTCAACTGGGGATACTTCCTCTGGCCAACAACCTGTCCCTGGAGGAAGTAAATGAAGCAGCAAATTCTTCCCGAGCGGTTGAATGTCACCATCTGCCCACCAGCACCCCAGACAGATGGGTGACTGCAGCTGCAGGAGAGGGTCTGAAGCATCGAATGCTGCTTTCTGTGGTGATACCAACCCCTCAGCTCAGAACTGCTGCTTGCACCTCAACTTTTGGTGCCAACCTCTGAGTCTGGCAGCAGCAGGATTTCTCCTTTCCTCTCTCTGCCTCCCTTCAGCATCATCCAGAGCCTCAGTGCTGAGCACAGTTCCTGCACCCTCCACTTCTCTGAGACCAGCTTCTCCACAGTGGCTACTGCCAAGAAGGTGGGAAGATGCTGGTGGAAGAAGATCACTGCTGCTGCCAGGATCGGTAGTGGGAGACTGACACCAGCTCACTCTGGAGGAAGGTGTATGTGATGGAGCTGGGAGCCCTCAGATAGCCACCCCCAATCCAGTTGCCGACTGTTAAGTGCCTCTCACAGGCATTCAGCAGACCCTGCTTTTCTCTGTCAGCCATTCAGACTTCGTTGTATGTGATGAGTGTTACATGTGTACGATACTCATCTCTGTAAAATTCACCGCTTAGGTCTTCTCACCAGCAAAACTATAATATATGCATATATTCAGGGCCTGGTTACAGAAAATTTTGACTAATTCTCATGAAAGTTGGAGGCAAGCCGTGGGAGCCTTAAGCACTGATGTTACTAGACTACTGCATCTATATACGAATCAAGAAACAAAGTTCTTACAAAGCAAAATATAGGAAACTATTCTGCATCACTGTCTGGATGATTAGGATATTCCTCCAAAAGTCATAACAGTAACAAATAGGGACAGGAACTGACTGGGAAGGCTCGCCTGCCATGTTTTCTGGTCCACGCACCACACTGGGCAGGCTGTTGTCCCTGTGACAACTGCCCTTGGGGGAAGCACGGCAATGAAACCCATACTGTGAATCATGTTGGTTCCTCAATGTGTTTCTGCAAAGGGTAAATCCATTTCTGAGTAGAGAGTCAGTGTGTAGCATCGCCCATGCTTCAGTCATGGGTCACTCCAGCCACTAATATAGCCAGAATGGTACCAAGGGGTTTGGTTCATCCCCTGAGCAGCGGAGACTTTCACCTCTGCTGTGTCAGAGAGAAGGACTGGAACAGGAATTGGACATCAGTAAAAGTGGACATTAGTCTGTAATTTCTATCCTTCAGTAGATTTATCATCTCTTTCACTAGATGCACATTGTGAATATAAGTTGTGTCCTTTTCTGTCTGCGAAGCTATGAAATTATCATCTCCCCCACTAGAAAAGGTGACACCATCACTGTGAAAAACACATACTTACATGTTCTATATTTCTGTCTTTTATTAACTCAACATTGTCTCCTACAAATACGATTTGTCATTCACCAGAAGATTTGAAATGTAGACTTAAGTTACACATAGGTATAAAAAGCATAAAACAGCACACACTGTACCACTGTTTAGACCAGAAAACATTGTGTTGTCCCACAGATAAGAGCGCTATTCAAGCTCACTCCATCGCCTTCTGCCTCAGGGATTCAGTCTTCAAAGCTGCAGATGCTTCTGCTTCTTCCCTCTCGGCTTGTGAAGCCCTGCTGCCTCACCCCTAGTGTTTCTCACCTGCGACTGGAGCACGGACCAGGGAACCACAGGGCAATCCCATCCTCCTCCACCAGAGGTTATAAAACCTTGGGTTCCTACTGGCTCTTCAGAAACGTTTTCCTCCTTCTCTTAATATTTATGTACAATATATGAAGGGATACGATTTGCGTCTTAGATTTAGACATATCTCTTGCCTCATACTTAAACAATAACTTGAAAAATATTTTACAAAGAAAAAGAACATTGTTCATCTGAATGTCATTCATTATTATATCGCTATATTTTTATACCCTATTATTTATATATACAAAATTTCTTAATTGCCTTTTACAGATGCATGGAAGCATATAATATAACAGTTTTAAAGTATTCCATTTTTAGACTTTTTTTTCTTGGCTCATGTCAATCTCTTTAATAAACTATGGTTGCTTGGAGAATATAGGAAGTATTTGGAATGTTGTTTAAAGTTTAATAATAACTGGTAGCATTGTCCATTTGCGGCCTGAACGGTTGAAGTACCTGTCAGGGCGATCTGGTAGAGATAGCAGCATCATAAGACTTAAACAATCACGGTGAGCTGTTAATGTGCAGTGTCAACGGGTGCCAGGTTCTGTTCTTTATTTGGGACTTTTCTTTTCTTCGGCTGCGTTTTGCTGTTGTTTTCCCTCTGCTCTCGGTTTTGTCTTCGGGCTGCTCGCCCTTTGCTTTCTTGTCTTGTCTCCTTGCTTTCGTCTTTGTTGGACTTTTTTCTTTTCTCCTCCCTATTTTTTTTCCCTGAAATAAAAATGATGGCACATTAGAAGATTTGCTCAGGCTGTTGCAATTTCTGACTCCCTCTGCCATAGCCTGTAAAATCAGCCCTGGATTAGCACCTCCTGTTAGAAGCTGGACACTAGTACTACTGTTTGGAAATGCCCAACTCTCCACCAAACTTCTAAATTCAGCCACTGGACGAACACCTCCCATCAGTCTGACTCTAAGCAAAGAGCTGAGAACTCCCTGGAGGAGTCCCGCTGCTTTAGAACTGGTATACATATCTCACACACTCATAGCCTGTCTCCCACAGCCAGGGGTGCAGCTCCATGGACTCCACCAAAACACAGCTGGTTTGGGGACATCTATGGCTGAAGCCAGGTAGCATTAACTATTGACTGATCTAAATTTATCTTGGGCTGGGACCCAGAGCATATGGTGAGAGGAAATTAGCCATCATGTTACTCCCCTTTACTGCCAACGTTCAGCATCTACGACTTTTAAAAATCCCTCTGCCCTCCCTTAACTCCAACCACACCCACAAGCAGGGGATTCATGTATTGCAACATGAATCCCACGACAAAATGCCAGCTGCAGCACAGGTATGTGACCCTCTTCAGACTAAAAAGTGGTGTTCCAAGTCTCAAGTCAAGCTTTAGACCATTGGTACAAAATCAGGTATGCAAGTACTTTATTGCTTTAAACACTTAGGAAGGTAAGACGTTGAGGATTTTGTTACTGTTACAGACCTCTCCAATAAATCTTCCCATCCACTTAGGAACATTAAAACTTTGTGTATTGGCTGTGGAGACGATATTGCATAATGCATTTATGCTTGGACATAAGGAAGAAATTCTTTATACTGAGTGTGGTGAGGCACTGGAAGAGGTTGCCCAGAGAAGTTGTGGGTGCCTCATCATTGGGAGTGTTCAAGGCCAGGTTGGATGGGGTTTTGAGCAACTTGGTCTAGTGGAAGATGTCCCTGCCCATGGCAGGGGTGGGGGTTGGAGTAGGTGATCTTCAAAGGTCCTTTCACACCCAAACCATTCTGTGATTCTATTATTCTATTCCTTCTATTTGCTTTACAAACCAATGCAGGTATGACATGGAATCAAACTTGCATGTACACACAAGCCTAAAACAGATTACATTTTTTTCTGTGTGGAACAGGTTCATCTACTGAGCTATGCAGCCAAAATTCTCCTGTGGTTAGATGAATCCCAATAATGTCTTCAAAAGCAACCTTGCTGGAGACTTTCATGGTACAATGTCATACTGACCTGTATGCCTGCTTACATGGAGAAATTTCTGGACAAGTATTGAAAAGCATCTGGCCAGACTCTGTTTTATGATGTCCTGGTAGTGACAGTACTGAAAATAATCTACTCCTCTTTGTTACAGCAAAAATGCTTTTTACTTTTACATATCAGCAGAGGTAATCCAGGCTTTCTTGCACCAGTACTGGGGGAGTTAGACAAACCTGGCAACAGCTGTTGCTGTTGAGGGTGCTGAATGCAGGGAATTGTGCCCATTCCAGACTTAAAACCAGATCTCAGTGGTTTTGGTGCCTCGATGGGCTCTGTGGGATTAGGTCACAGTGGGGGAATAGGCGCAGAGGCAGTAACTTTGTTCTGAGAACAGATGACCATCCAAGGAGGAGTAGGACAGATAAAGGCAGAGAGATTCAGAGCAGGTGAAGAGAAGGCAGAAAGCAGGGACTAAGACTAAGATGTGAGGATATGCTGTATCCTCTTCTTGTTGTGTAGCTCTATGGGCTTATTCTACAGCTTTTCCATTCCTTACCATCACTGCCTGAGATTAGAGAGCAAGGGAAGGTCTAGATACGTAAGTCAAGCAGGGACAAACATCTGCCTTTCTCATCTGTTGTTTCTGAAACATGCAGTACAGCTTGAAATGTAAAATGGCTCCTCAAATTTTAGGTAATCAGTCAGAGATTACCCCACTATACGCCCACATACCTGCAGGTGCCCTCTCTGAATTTGTCAATGCCATCTAGGATGCACAGAGGTGAGCAGGGGAGACCTGCAGAATGGGTGTGTGAGGCTCAGTGAGAGCTACCACCACTGGGAGAGCTGGGAGATGTCCATGCAGAAGTGAGTGTGCATCTTACCCAGCTGTACTGCTGTCTCTTCCTAATGGTTAACGACTGTATGGAATTTCATTCCAGTGGTTTGTAAATACAGTTGGCCCAAGATGAAGTGTTATTGGAATGGAAACTGTCCAGACATTCAGTGTTTGACATGGTTCACTTGGTGATTAGCCAAAATCCTTCAGCTGTGACTTCCTCACCACAATTCTTTAAGGATGCTGGAATGACATTTAATGGTTTCCCTTTCAGTCATGGATCAGACTGTATGTATTTATATGTATGTGTGTGAATATACTAAGAACACCCTACCTCTGTCTAGCTAGAGACTTACCTAGGCATGGCTTCACTGTTTTAATCAGGCTGGTGTCATAAAGGACAAGCAAAACTCACCTCTGGAAAGTACTTAAAACTCAGTCCTAATTCTCTTCTACTCTGAGGATAACTAGTTTGTAGTCCTCTGTGCAATGTTATACAAGGTTTAATGCCATCACCTCCGTGCTGTTGCCATTTGTGAAAATATCTGCCCTCTAGACCTGTGCTGTTCTGATGATGCAATAAACCATAGAAGGGTTATCTTTGCTGGTTCTTTAGCTCCTTTCACCACAGTTTTAAAAAGTGGGAGTTTTTATATAACATATAAAATGTTGTAATGTTACTTCCAGTCAGTCCTTGGTTCAGTTTAGACCCAAGGGAAGATTCTACCCACAGTTATCTGCTAACATTGGGGTGTAGCTGGAGCCGCATTCTTGTGTGCATCTCTCTTCCTGTTCATATCCCTGCTCTCTTCTTCCCAGAGGCTCATTCTTGAATATTTTTCCTTCTTAGTACTACTTGCTGAAGCCTACTTCATAACAGCACATTGAACTGGACACCAAAAGTTGTGGCAATGCATTGGAAATTTGAGCATTTGGGTAGCTGTGAAATAGAAAGTGCAAGAATGACATGGGCTGTTATGTTTACAAGTTCATCTCTGAAATACTTTCCATTTGAAGAAGAAGAAAAGGCAAGAACAGCATTAAAACTGAAGCTTGTTGAAGAAGTAAACAATGTAGTAATAGAACTTTGAAGAAAATCGTCTCCCAGATTTTCAATTTCCCCTGTGAAGAATGTTGTTGTTAGAAAATGCTTCTGTGTTTAAGGACATAACATTGTACGCATATATAGAATCATAAAGGTTGGAAAAGACCTCTAGGATCATCAAGTCCAACCACCAACCCAACACCACCTTGCCTCCTAAACCACGCCCTGAAGTGCCACGTCTACACAGTTTTTGAACACCTCCAGGGATGGTGACTCCACCACCTCTCTGGGCAGCCTGTTCCAGGGCCTGACCACTCTTTCAGTAAAGAAACTTTCCCTAATATCCAATCTAAACCTCCCCTGGTGCAGCTTGAAGCCATTTCCTTTCATCTTATCGCTCATTACTTGGGAGAAGAGACCAACCCCCGCCTCACAACAACCTCCTTTCAGGTAGTTGTAGAGAGCGATAAGGTCTCCCCACAGCCTCCTCTTCTCCACACTAAACAACCCCAGCTCCCTCAGCCACTCTCTTAAGACTTGTTCTCCAGACCCTTCACCAGCTTTGTTGCCCTTCTCTGGACATGCTCCAGCACCTCAATGTCCTTCTTGTAGTGAGGGGCCCAAAACTGAACACATTATTCAAGGTGCGGCCTCACCAGTGCCCAGTACAGGGGCACGATCACTTCCCTGCTCCTGCTGGCCACACTCTTCCTAATACAAGCCAGGATGCCGTTGGCCGCCTTGGCCACGTGAGCACACTGCTGGCTCATGTTTGGCTGGCTGTCAACCAGCACCCCCGAGTCCTTCTCTGCTGGGCAGCTCTCCAGCCACTCCTCCCCAAGCCTGTAGGGTTGCATGGGGTTGTTGTGACCCAAGCGCAGGACCCGGCACTTGGCCTTGCTAAACCTCACACAATGGACCTCGGCCCATCGATCCAGCCTGTCCAGGTCCCTCTGCAGAGCCTTCCTACCCTCGAGCAGATCGACACTCCCGCCCAGTTTGGTGTCGTCTGCGAATTTACTGAGAGCGCAACGTATCTATCAGCGCACGTATTTATTCACGTACCTACGCGTACGCACCAGCGCCGTCCCCCAGGGCGGTACCGCCTTTGCCGGAAGGTTCCGGCCCCCCCTCCCCGGGGGCGCGGCGCCGGTGCCGGCCGCCAGGGGGCGCCGCGGTGCCGCGCCGGCCGCTCCGCTCGGCGGGCGGGGGCGGGGGCGGGGGCGGGGGCGGGGGCTCGGGCGGGGGAGGCCGGCCAGGGGGAGGCCGGAGGCCGGGCCGGGGGAGGCCGGAGGCCCCGGGCCGCCCTCTGCGATGAGCGGCCCCGCAGGGCGGGAGGTTTCCTTCTGTCTGCCCTCGAGGTACTTTCCGAGGATTCAGGAACGAGCGCTTCCCGCCCGGCTCCCTGCCTCCGCGTTTTGCCCACTCTTCTCTCTTCTGACGTTGCTTTACGTTGCGCGCGTGGTGAGCTGTTTTTAGTATGCCAGGAAGAGGATATAAAAAAGGCAGCGCGTTGTGCCACGACACGGGAATATTGTGCTTTCCTAGTGGGTTACAGAATTCTTTTACAGTGATGCACTAATGCTACTAAAGCTTATGTCTTCCTATGGATTCGATAAAGCCTTTCAAAATAAATTAAAAAAAAAAAAAAAAAGAGTGTAAGTCTCTTTAAACAGGAGGTAGTAAAACATTTTCCAAGAGAATGTTTTGCTCATGAAGATGTGGATTCATGAGATTCTAAGAGTTCTGTGACATATCTGGCATTAAAACAGCCTTTATTCCAGAACCAAAACTTTGTATGGCCAGCTGTGCTGGAAGAATTAGTCTGTAGGCACTGTCCGGTGAAATTTCTTGTACGTAGGGGATACTTTACTACTTCTAACAACAACAACTTTGTATACTGAAGAAAATCTACAGACATGCTATAATTTTGAGAAGTGTAGCAGTTCAACTTAAATGCGGACATGAAATTAATTCAGAGAACAATATAATGACATTTCAAATCAGCTTAAAGGTGCTGAGTTCTTGTTAATCTAATTTATAGCCCCTGGTTGAAGAAACCCCTGTGTCTGTATTTATGCAACACATGTCTGAATACATCTTTAAGTATGCAAGCCAGAGTATTTCAGAGAAGTCTTTGCATTATTGCATCAGATGTGGTGTTTCCACTAGACCAATATCTGTATTTTATGGAGTAAATGCAGGAAGGATTGGTGATGACTTAGGAGAACTTGGCCCTTAAGAGTACCATGTGAAAGAGAGTTACTTAGTGAAGAAATCACAGCTGACATGGATTAACTACTGCAGGTTCCAGATTTAATCTACTTTAGGCATTGTCATTTAGTCCCACCCTGTTATATTCAGCTATAATTACTACAGGGAGCTCAGAGCAGCACATTTGTTCACTTCTCCCTTCTGTGGGCACTGAAACCCAAAACCACCATAGGAAGGCATAAAATCTAATTGTGCGAACTCCTTCACTTTTGGGAGGGGGGTGTCACAGAATAGGTCTTGTGGAAACCCTAGAGGGATGAGAATCTGGCATCGGGTATTTGGGGTAATCGTATTTCTTTTGGAGAGATCACTCTCGCAAATAAATTTACCCTGGGAGAGCAGAAGGAGCAAGAGAAGTCACAGAACCGCGCCTGGCGGGGTTGCAGGCACCGATGTAATAGGCCTCTATCTGGAAGGGTCCTGGCACTTCTACTGTGCATGTCACCACGGACCACAAAATCCTCCCCACTACAATGTAATAAGCTGAAGAGCTATAATAAAAGACCGCAAGCCACAGCTGTAACGTGCCACAGTGTTCTTTCACACCCCTCACAGCCTCAGCTGACCTCTCGGCACTCTTCCGGCTACTGGAGCACTGTCAGCACTGGTGCTCCAGTACCAGTGCTCCAACACCTCCATACGCCATGAGGTTTAGGAACAAAACTTGGGGGCTAAGTGCTACCACTCCATGTCACCCTCCTTCCCACCTATCCACACCCTTCTCAGAGGCTTTCTTCCATCCTCTTAGACTAAAAGTCCGTCACCCTTTCCTTATAATGTGACCTGGACAACAACAGCAGGGGCTCTGCCGAGCAGATACCAGTAAGAAGAGCACACCCCAGGCTCTAAAACCACTTATGACAGCTCTGTCTACAATACAGTCATGTCATATTATGCAAATGAGTAGATCACTCTCATTTTCAATAAAAGTGACACTTTTTTTTTCTGGAACACAGGCTGTAGCATTTTGCTCATGCTACTTGCCAAGATAACAAGCCTCCAAAACCCCAACTGCCCAGTGATGCAAAGGACATTGTCCTTTCATTCACAAGCTGTTAGTGGCTGATTCATCTGGTACATGCTTTTGAAGTTTAAACAGCATAACTTTCTCATCAGCAATCATTATTTTCCTTGTTTTAGTCACCCTATTTTATCAACACTAGATTTTCAGGTGACCAGAATGGTTAGGGTCAACAACTTCAGAATTAGGTGCTACATGGCTCGGTGCATTTCTGGCCTCACTCTTGAAAATGCACCAACCGCTGAAGTGAATCTAGGTAAAAATTCTAAAGGAACTGAGGTCCAAAGGTATTCAAGGAACAAATAATTTGGCCAAACATAGATTCTGCTGTTGAGATGCATGAGAACAGCCTTCCTGACTTCCGCATACCAGTCCAGAGGGATACAGGCCTTAAGATGTGTCATATCCACAGTCCTATGTGGTGATCTTAGATAACCCAAGACACCTCAAAAGACACTGATACCTATGGTTGAGCAACTGCGCTAGAGGACTTAGTGGATAACTTATGTGCCTATCTCCTTTTGCAAATGGAAATACTTCTCTAGATGCAGACTCTAGGTGATGTTGGAGCTTAAGACCTAAAGACTTAAAACCTAAGCGGTGTTTCCATGAGCTTTGGGGTCCTTGATCTTCATTTGCCCTGAAAAGAGGATCTGGAATACTAAATTGCATTCACTTGAAAAATGTGCTTATTTGTGTCATGTATGCTAGCCTGTCCTTGCAAGAAAAGGGTAGTGCTGCGGCAGACATGTTTGGGGGAATAAGAACATTGTGTCTAAGTACAGGAATAGATGAGGCCTGAACAACAGCCCTTTCCATAAAGCAGGCAGAGAGGAAAGAGAGGAGGCTAAGCAGATCAGCTGTGCTGAGACAGGAGGCATCAGGTTTTGCTGCTTTAGCACGTAAAGAGCAGGTTGTATCCCATTAGGGGTATGGGAAATAGGAAAGGATCATTTCTTCCATGGGCCCCTTGGGAAATGACACTGCTACACTCATGAGCTCCTAAGCAAGGCTTATGGAAAGTCCCTGGCTTAGCTGTCGTGTGATGATCTCTTTGCAATAGAAATGGGTTGGGTCTGCCATTCCTGTGCCACAGAAAAGACATTGCCAGTGCCTGAAAATACAAGAATATCACAGAATCACAGAGTGGTAGGGAGGGGTTGGAAGGGACCTCTGGAGATCATCTCGTCCAACCCCCCTGCTTGAGCAGGCACACCCAGAGCAGGGGGCACAGGACCCCATCCAGGCGGGTTTTGATTTTCTCCAGGGAAGGAGACTCCACAGCCTCCCTGGGCAGCCTGTGCCCCTGCTCTGGCACCCTCACAGGAAAGAAGTTTTTTTCTCATATTGAGGTGGAACTTCCTGTGTGCCAGCTTGTGCCCATTGCCCCTTGTCCTGTCATTGGGCACTATTGAAAATAGCCTAGTCCCATCATCCTGACACCCTCCTTTCAGATATTTATAGGTATTTATGAAATCCCCCCTCAGTCTTCTCCAGGCTGAAAAAGCCGGGTCTCTCAGCCTTTCTTCATAAGGGAGATATTCCAGTCCCTTCATCATCTTGGTAGCTCTCCGCTGGACTTGCTCCAGCAGTTCCACATACTACTTAAACTAGGGGGCCCAAATATCCTCCAGTCAAAGAAGCAGCCAGAGGAGGAGGATTTCTATGAGCTCTGTTTGCTGTTTGTGGAGACATTTACTGTTGTCTTGTCAAACCAGAGCCTTTATTTCCTTTGCACTTGTCTGTTGGGACTAATGTGCTAACAACAGCAATTTTATTATTACATGACAGTCTTCATCTTATAAGATTCCATAGCTTATAAACTTTGAACACAGCTTCAAAAGACAGGAAAGTAGTGGCTATTGAGCAGAGCAGAAAACCATTCCACATTGCTTAGGATGGGAAGTGACATACATCATGCTGGTAAATAGGAAAGTGGTGTTTTCTCACCAAGCTTGCTTTGAGAATTTTTAACAATGGTCTCTGAATGGGATTTGATTTTTACAGCTCCCCCAAGAGTTGCAAAAACGTAGGTGAGTGTCCAAATCCACCATAAAAGCCTTTTATAAGACTAACGGAATCAGATGCCAATACATAGATTGGTGATAGCAGTGGTTGGTACCAAAAAAACTTACCCTGTCGTTAGAGTGTCAGGATATTGGCAGAAATCTATAATAGTTTGTTTCCTTTCAGGCATCAATAATCCAAGCCCTCCCATTAGCCTGGATTGAGGTCATAAATATAGTCCTTTTTAGAGACTTAGTTCAGCTGGTTCAGGCTTTTGAGCAAACCAGAAATAAAAATGTGATGCTGCATTATGTCAGAGCTGCATGTTTAGTCTGCCTCTCTAGAAATAATCAAGAAAAGCTACACATGATAAGAGACAGATGCTAGTGCCTCAGCAGACATTTGAGCTCTTTCTAGTACAATAGTAAGAAGGAGAAAATACACATAGAAACTTCTTTCCTTAGTACTCAAATTTGTACTCAGAGTGCTCTGAAGGGAGGGATAAATGAGAGCAGCCATTTTCCTTGGCTTTGCTTAAGCCAATTTCATCAGTGTAACCTGCCAATTCAGAAGATACTCAAATGACCCCAATGTTTGGATGCATCCATAAGAATGCCTTTTTCCCTAAATGACCACAGCTTGGACTGGGCTATACCGATGATTGAGTACGGATCCTGGAGGGGATTTGTGAGTGCTGACTCTAACACTTGGGCCAGGAGTTCTCTCTTGGTACTAGAGGCCAGGGCCAGGAAACTTGAGCATCTTCCACCACTTCATTTGATGGTAGAGGTGCAACTATACACTCCCCCTGGAGCCCCCTCCTCACATCTCCTGAAGTTTCCCATTGTGCCAGGAAGGTGAGGGAAGATGAGGAGTCAACAGGATACACCTCTGTCCCTGCTCTGCACGGTTCACTTGTTGCCACTGCTCTAAGCTTGGTTTGTTTGTGTTCCTGCCTGGGGTGACACCTGTGCTGACAGGTGGACGGGAGCCCGTGCATGTCCCATAGGTAACCCAGGCCAGCCTGACGGATGGATCAACCAGTTGTCCGTAACTAACACGAAGGGGGACAGCAGCCCCTGACGGATCTACTCAGCAAATCCATCAGCCCAGAGCCAGGGTGCTATTACTTAAATTCACCGGAGGCCTGGTTCTTCCCTCTCTTGTACATGCTTAAACACACAGAGGTCACCAAGGTTGGTCTCTGGTGCAAACGAAGGGAATATTTGCTTTCAAGGATTCTTTTCAAAACAAAGTGTTGAAAAACAACTGTTTCTTTCTGTTTCATGTCTCCAATTTGCATGTACTATTTCAGCTGGCCAAAGCACTGATCTTCCCCTCTCTAGGTAGTGCCAATGTTTCCAAATACTTTTTCATCTTGATTAAAATGACAGGTCAGGTTTCTAAATTTCATACAGGTCAGGGAATCCAAAAGTGCCCTTTCAGAAAGGGTGACATGACATATCACTTTGGCCATCTCCATATGTTTCTCAAGAGTTTTTCTCACCTACTCAGAGGATACCTGGCAGTTCACCAGGTAAAGGGCAGCCTGTGGAGAAGGGGATTGGGATGACCAAGACTCTTGGGCTGCCTCTGAAAAAGGCTCAGGGAATTTTTATGCCAAAGTGATTCAGGGCTTAGCCCTAGGAAGCTCGGGAAGCTCAGGTGACCAAGATGCTGTCAAAGGGATCTCAGGTTTTCAGGCTCTCGACTCCTTGTCAGCCTGCCAGGTGGGTTTCCAAGGGCCAACCCAGTCACCAAGCCGACAGGTTATTAGGCAGAAACCTAACACAAAGGCAAAGTTGTTTCAAAAGCTGCCTACTTTCCTCTGGGGCTTCATTGAAATCAGCAAGTTTCTGGGAAATGTGATGACTTTGGTAATCTGGTATTTTACATTCCCTTGGAAAATTCAGCCCTATAAAATATTAAAAAAAGATTTCGAAGTAGGGGTCATGGAGGACATGCATAAAAAGACTTGAATGCAAATATTTTAACATTGCCCGTAAGTCTTCAATTTAAAATGAATCACAGATAGAAATTGTCCGTGTAAATTTTATCCAGGCTGTCTTGTCTTCTTTTTTTTTTTTCCAAGAATGTGATAAGTTTATTCTTTTTAAATCCCTCTGGGAATGAACTGTGCGTTTAGAGCTGTTTGTAGTAACACAGGCTCTGCACACTGAAATGAGCAGCTGGCTTTATGAGTAGCTTGAAGTGGAATGTGAGGAATGACTATGCCATGTGACGGTGCATCACTGGAGTCCGCTTCACTTAATATACTTTACAAACTGACCACCATGCAATTTAGATTGGACATGAATGAGGTTGGGTGGCCCAAAGGTTAGAGGAGGGCACCACCAAGTGCTAAGGAAAGCCTGTAACCCCTTAGCCACCCCACCAGGAAATCAGCCCTGTGTCCTGTCTAGCACCGTTCCTACCAGCAGTATACAATGGCAGTTCAGCAGAACTTGCTGTAGGCATGTTTTATTTTTCTGCTTGGTGTCTTAAGAGTGCCACAGCAGTGCTGGTAAATTGCTAGCGATCCTGGGCTTTACACTTCCAGGTGTGGTTGTGGGGTGTGCACAGCCCGTATGGCGGGGCTGGTTACAGGAGCCGAATTATAGGGCTGCAAAACGGTTCTAGGGAACCCGAAGCAAAAGTTCAGTGAATGATATTTTCTCTACTGCAATGTATTGCAAGAAGTCAAGACCTTCTCTAGCCTGTGAAAACTGGGACTGTGGGGACCAGGAGTCTCTCTTTCCAGCTGCCTCCTGCCCCCAGATGAAGAAGCCTGCTGTACACTAGTCAACTAATATGTTCATGCTTCTCTTTAAAACCAGGTAACTAATCACTTTCCTGCCTGCTCCAAGAACTTTCATGTTAGTCAAAAAGAGAAACTACTCACTATTTCTACAAATCTGTCACCTGCTCTTTCTAGCAACTCTGTAGGCACTATTCTATAATATCTGAGACCAACCCCGTAAATTAACATAAATACATAATAAAAATAACATAATAGAAACATAATTTTAAAAAAAATTTGCAAGGGTCTGTTACAAAGTGCTTAGAAACACTATAGACTGTCATACAGAAGTGTAGACATTTCTGTGGCAAGAAAACAGCAAACAGTTGGTGCATACATACTCTAGTAAGATACTAAAAGGAGCAGGATGCTTTGTACAAAGAATCCAGAGCAAATAGACCCTTACCCCAACCTCAACCATAAACTCTAAGAAGGTACTTAAAATTGTTCATGTGCTTTTGAAAATGTTACCTGAGATGTCTCTGTCCAGAAAGTTAATTTATGTGCCCTGAAAGAGTAAGTTGCTTTCAGTTAGAAAACAGAGGTTCCATCAGCCTGAATATGCCCTGTAGTATTTGGAGTAATTCACAGAGACTCTTCCATCTCCATATTGCATCTTCCACTGTGTCACATTTAAACTTAAGAGTTATCCATCATAGCTTTAGTTTGATTTAAGGCCACTGGCGTTAAAAATCCAGCAACATTAAATAGACTGTGGCTGGGCACATGGTCTTTTGTCTCAGTGATGAACCCTTTTTTTTCTTTGTAATACAGTCTTCATATGACTGCCTCAGGTTCCACAACTGTAAAATGGAGATGACAGTTCCTTAATTTTGGTAAGTGCTTTAGGATCTGTGGATGAAAACCACTACTGGTGCAAATCAAAGCCGCTGTAGTGGACAGAGAGATGACTCCTTACATCAGTTAATGTTTTGAAGGACCAAACATCATGCTTTAATCAAATAGAGGCTCAGGATCCTTCTTTACAGAGGATTGTTTCCTTGCTTATGCTTAAAGATAGCAAGGGCTGGATCACCCACTGGCATTCCCTCCCACCACCCACATCTGTACAAGAAATAAAGTCAGTTCTTCTGGATTTAAACTAAATCCTTCTGGTTTAGCAATGCACATTTCTACTTAAGCAATAAACATCTGTTGTCTGCCATTCATTAATATTAATTATAAATGGTCACTAGCTCATGGGATCCAAGTCCACCAGCTGAGATTTTTCCAACTCTGACCTTGTTAGTATTTGTATAAAAAGTGTTCAGAAGGGTCCTTCGAAGCTCGAAGCCAACAATAAGTGCAATTTGCAGAGTACAGCATTTAGATTATGCACTTAGAACAAGGGCAGTCAGAAAGGGTGATGGGGACAGGGGGGAGAGAGGGAAGGAGAGAGTACAGACCCTGAAACAGTGTTCCTTTAAATGCTTAAGAGTTTTAGACCTTTCTGCAGGCTAATGACAGGGAGAGGCATTGTCCATAATGAAACTGGCCCATCCATTAAACATTACTGTAAATGAAAGGTTGCATGAATTAAAGGTTGTTCATCTCATGTTTCAGGAATGTAGCTGTGTTTCATGTCTGAAGCCTGTTTTCCTTTTAAACGGAGTTCTTCAGATGACAAATGAGAGAGAGAATTTCAGAAAGCAAATGGGCAGAAGTAAATACATGCTTAAGAACAAAGCAGAGCCATAACTGTAGCTGTAAATCTTTATACTGGGGCTACTGTTTGCCATAGATATTGGGGAGGGTTAGCTTAGAACCAAGAAATTTCATTACTGGGTCATTTTGCTTATAAACCAAAAAAACCAATAGAAAAAGCCCGACAGTTAATTGTTAAATTCTAGCCGTCATATCACCTGTATGTGTTTCACTTATGGACCGCTGGTTAACTCTTTTGCTGCCATTTTGGATTTCAAGAAACTGAAAATAGAAAATATAGGAAATGCTTTTTCTGCATTTTGGATGGCCACTGCCTCTTTAAATGACATTTTTAATCTTTATTTATTTATTATCTTTAATCTTTAATTTCTTGCCACTCCAAAATTGCTTCAACAAAAATGACTGAAAAATAGGGGGGGTTTTGCATCAGTCCTTAAAATTAGCTCATTTTTTTCAGGACTAAGCATACAGAAATTTTACCCTCACGGGCCACATCTTCATCTGCTCTTAAAATATACGTAGCTTCATTGGCAGAGAGGTGCTAGCTTATATCTCTGGTGAATTAGTGTAACAAGTTATCTGAAATTTCCTGGAAGAAAATCCAGCCCTGTACTCTTCCTATAACAATGATTCAAAGCTGATGAATGCAAAGAGGAACATGAAAAGATGTCTCAGCAATGCAAGTGACTAAACTGGACAAAATGAAAGGAAAGTTGGTTTAAGTTACTTGACTCAGGCCCAAATAAAAGTCTGAGCTTGGTAAAGACAGCAGGAGGCCCTATATTGATGTCAATGGACAGAGATACTTGGATTTGTGCTCTGAAAATGTGCCTTACACTGTGTCTCTGTGGAAGCCTTACAGAAGGCAACAGGCAAGAAAAAATTTTGTGGAAATTCTGTAGCAATTTTAGAAATGCTTATCAAAGTGTTATCTAGTCCCTTACTAGGCTACAAAGCTGAACTACTATACTTAAACTGTCTCTGATGGATGTTTGTCTAACCTCCTTAAAAATCTTCCATGATGGAAATTCCCACAACCTCTCTCCTGATCTTTACAATTTCTGATAATAACGTTGGTTGATATCATCTCATTGGGAATGCTCTGAAGCTCCTTTGGACCTTTATGAGGGAAAGTTACGGCAATGAATGTTTTCTTTTTCAAAGTTATGAGGCGGGAACAGAGCTGAGAGGTGGCAGCCTGAGCAGACCAAAGGCTACATCAGGTGTCAGAGCTGGCAGGGAGAGTGGGCTGAGAAGAGGCAACAAGACTCGTGATGCAGAGACATGGGTGGGGAAAAGCAAACAGAGCTGCCTGGGTGGGGAAGAACAGACAAATATCCAGTAAGATGAGGAGAAACAGCAGCCAAAAAGTTCTCCTTGATTTAGCTTTGTTACAAAGGGATGCTGAAAATCCCTTCTTTATGGCTAGATCCAAAACACACTGAAGTCAATGGGATTTCAGTGGGTCTTGGATCAGGCCCTTTAAAAGGAAGGCTGCTATAATACAATAGTGAATGACTGCCTTTGCTGTCCATGACCAGCAGTGTTATAACAGCATTGCTATACATGGAAGTGTTCCACAGCCCAGGATTTAGCTGATTAAACAGTGCTGCACGTGTCACCATTAGACTTGAAACATCCACTGCCTGATTTACTCTGTAGCTCACATACCCCGAATGTTTTGCATTCTTGGACTAAACTTGATAGATGTGCTAGCAAACTCCTCTCATGCATTTGTTCTTCTTTCTAGGATACGCAGGCCAAAACACTGAGGGATTTATATCTCCAGGTGGCGAGGGCTGGGTGGCCCCTGCTGTCAGCAGCTACTTCCCTTCACCTTTACATTGTGGTAATATTACCCAAAGGTGAGAAAACAGTTTGCTGTGGTCCTCTGGAGAGTCAAGAGAAAGAAGCTGTCGAGATATCTTGCTGTGGCACACTGCCTGGAGGAGCCTCATTTCCTCTTCCAGCCGTGACAAACGTGTCCCTCCCTCAGAAAGAGCTCCTTAAAGCACTAGAAGTTAGGGCAAGGACTTTGGAAGCATCGACTGTGAAAAGTGATAGAAAGACCAGTGTGGAGAGAAAGGCGGATACGTGAGGATGTGCAGGCAGAGCAAGGAAGTGATGTGGGGTGAGAGAGAACAATACTCTGCTCTTTCGCATATGGTCTCTGCCCTGCACTGAGAGGGGAGAGTAGCCACAGTTTCCTATTTGTCTTTCCCTGAAACTTAACAATGTGAAGTTGCTGAAGGTGAAGGTGGCATGAATAAGTAAAATACAGCTGTACCAGGCAAGAAGGCCAGAGACCAGGCAGACCCCTGCGTGTCTGCACAGCATAACTGGTAGTTTGCTTTAGGACTCTGACCTGCAACAGTCGTCCCCCTCTTCCCCAATCAAATCTGCTAAAGAGGGAATAGCCCCAGGTGGTTTGGATGCAAGCCAGAAGGTGGCCCTTGGCCCTGTGGCCAAGGAGGGGACCTTTGCCTGCTTTTCTTTAGCAGTATAGGCATAACCGCGGATTTCACCTTCTAAAGCTGGAGCTCTTCCTCTGAATCCCAAACATTCTTATTCAAGAGGGAAGATTTTAGGCAGGTGCTGGAAATTTGGTGCTGAATGAATACCTGATGGGCACTTTGGAAGGGGGAGGAAGAGAGAGTTTGTGAGAGGTTTATATTCCTTCATGGTATTCCTACAGAGCTCAGTCATCTAAAAGATAGCCAGCCAGCCAATTCTGGAACACAAGGAGGCACCAGAAGGGAAGATCAGAAAGAGAAAGAGAGATGATTTCTATCCCTTATTTGGTTTAGTGATCTGAGGAGAACAGCTCTCATATCGTTCACATTTTAGTAAAAGAATGCAATCAGCTTGTTTCTGATTCAATTCCATTATGGGAGCAATTGACCACACACTTCTTTCTCAGCTTTGACACCGTTCCTGTTAATAAAAGGTTGATGCTATTTACCAGCAGTATCCCCAGCACATTTTTAATAGCATGCTCCAGAGGATGTCAGGGTATCTAAGTGACCCCCTCTGCTCCCATGCCCCCCCAGGACAGGGAGCAGATGGAAGGTGGCAACAGAGGAGCTAGCAGCAGGAGAGGAGAACACCTCCCAAGGAGCAGAGACAGCATCAACCCAGCACCCTGCGAGGCTAAAACCAATTTTGGTACCTGAGAGCCTGACAGGTTGGTGTATAGCCGCAGCCATCTTCAGCCTGACTGTTAATCGAGATGCATATTGTTCAGAGAATAGAACCTTGGCATGGTACACATACACAGTGCACGCATACTTGTATAGTACTGTATGTGCAGAGGCACACAGCGTGTATGTATTACCTGCTTGTGTGGTTGATACACGTCTGTTAGAACTGGGAAGTATGATGAGAATTTAATGTTCACACTAACACAAACAAAATAAACATACTTGTAGCAAAATGCAGTATTACTATTAATTAGTTCAGATTTTTAAGGTCTCAGTTTACAGGTAGTAACCTGCAAGTAAACTTTCAAAACTGCCTGTGAGTAAATTTTGAAAATGCTAGGATTAAACAATAAATATGGATTTTTCCAATCTTTTCAACCCTTGAGCTGTAGAGCCAGTACATCCTCTATTATTAGCTATTTTGGATTCACAAATTGCTCTGACTCGTATCAGTCCTATTTTTCCCCTCTTAACCCTTCTCACCTGAATCTCTTTTCCAGACTGTGCCCCTGTCTGCCAGCCCACAGTGGTGGGCAGCCCTGTGCTGTCTGTGCCCTGCCTTGCTCAAGGTATCCTGAGGACGCCATTTCGCTTCATGTTGCAACTAGCGGATTCCCAGTCTCAACAGCCTAACTCTTGGAGGCTGGAAATGTGTTAAAGTTAAAGAGTCAAAACCCCTGCAAGGAAAGGAAATGAGAGGTCCTCTTGGCAGCAACAAACAGAAAATAAACAACCAGACTCTTCATAAGGCAGAGTCCTCAATTATAGTAACTCAGGCTCCAAAGGCCAGAGTTATGACCCATTGGCGTATGCAGTATGTAAACACAGGGATGCAGTAATTAGCTTTGTGTTCATTTTGAGGCTTCAGAAGTCCTTTGACCTGCCATGGAGTAAGGTCATTAACCATAACCATACTAGTGACCTTCACACAGGACACCCCGTCTCTCACAGTTATACGAGCGAACTGTGCACTGTGATGTCTCCCCAGCTCACATGCTCCAGCACTCTTGTTTTAAATGCCACTGAGCTATACATGAGGGAGAGGATGTGACTTCTGGGATGAGCTGTGATTGGAATATCTTACTTTCCCACATAACAATACTTAGGACTTAAATGTGATTAAGTAAAAATACTTAGTACCAAAAATATCCAGAATTTTCCCCAATTCCTTTTTTTCTTTTATCAGAAAAGTTTGTTTAAAATTAGTACGCTGAGGAGTTATTGGACTGGTGTGGGCCTCCATTGCCTTGGGAGAAGACTTCTATCTTTGGTGTGTGGAATGTATAGGGACAGACTGTTCATAGCTTGTTCTGTAAAGGGCAATTCACCTTTGAATAAGCAGGTGTACAGCCATTACTAGATGTTTATCAGGAAACACAACAAAACACTGTTCTAACCTTGATTTTGCCAACACTGAATTAAATTAGCATTGGGGATGAATATTTTTCAACTCTACTTTTTGTTTCACTGTGATGATCCATGGATCCCCTGAAACACGTTTGTCTTGCTTACAGAGTCAGCCTGAGTGGACCTTGGTCTGGATTTTGTAGTGTTGTGAAGTCATTACTATGCAGATGGAGAAAATGTGCCCTTTAATTTAAAAGGTAGCAGGTAAAAGTCCAGATCACTCACACTAGGCTGTCCTTAACAGTCATTGGAAAGAAACAGGCACCTTCAGGAGGTACATTATTTTGCCCGTCTTAGAATCCATGTTACAGTATCATGGATCTTGCTTCCCAGGTGCAGTATTAACTCCACCATTAACATGACCCTTGCTTTGACAAAAACAACTAATTTTTGGCTGTCCAGCTTAAGTGCAGTGAATCCCATCATGCTCTTGCCAAGCCTATGGAGGCTCAGTGGAGTCCAGCTTGTCATTCCTTGTCTGAATTCTCAGATAGCAAAACCCTCTACGTGAAAATCGCATCCATGTCAAATTCAGATTGTCCAGTGCAACAAGAAAGCTCAACACAATGCACAAGCAACTTCACAAGAGGCCTGGCAGTCCAGAATTTTTTTGGGAAAATGGGTATTACTGCATGAATAAACACGTTGATGTGGCACACACTTGTGTAAGTCTTAAGTGGCTGCATAGGAGTTTCTAAGGGTTGTGAAGATCATGGCACATAAAATCATGATGATTTTACGTGCCATGATTCAAAACCTGAACAAAGAAGTGGCAAAACTCCCACTGACCACAAATGGCTTCATTCACTACTGTGCTTCCATGTACATTTTAAAATGTAATGCAACTTAGGCATTTTTTAGTTTAGTAGGGGCTCTCTTTTTTTGTTCTCTGTTTTGCCTGGGACAGCTTAACTCACTGTTAAAGAAATTAGTGCACCTCAACCAGAGATCCACTGCAGAAACTTTTCGTTGTGACAAATACTAAAGGGGCAACTTAGTTTAGACTCAAGAATCCTCTGTGCTCCGTTGTTATATGAATCCATATGGCGTCGGAGCGTGTACTTTAGGGTGGATAACTCAATGAGTTTAAGTGAAGTGAGTGAAATTAGTTTATTGCCTAATATTTTAAGTTTGTTAGTATTAAGTTACATTATTTTTAGCTAAAGTAAATTCTTGATGAATGGCTTGGGATTTTTAGCTGAGTGGTGGTTTTGGAAATCTGATGGATGCCTGATAGGATTCCTTCCTCACACCATAGCCAACTGAAGAAGACATTTTCAGACATGATCTGATTAATGTTTGAAGCATTATGTGGACATATAGCAATAAGGGGTGGAGGAACTAATTCAAAGAAACAACAGAGATTACCTGAGTCTCAGTTCTCTAAGCTGTTCAAATCAAGCCTGGATTTTTATATTCACATGTACGCAGTGCAGGGTAGAAGCACTTTAATTTTACTTTATTTCCCCAAAATACATACACTTCCTCATTAAAACTGCTTAACAACAAATCCTGTTCCCTTGGTTCCCATCTGTTAGCTAGCCTGCCTCTAGAATTCAGATCCTCATCTCAAAAACACTGCTTTCTCTCTGATTCTTGCTGTACAGCAAAAAAAAAAAAAATCACAGCGTAATATCTGTATTCTCCTCATAGCACCAACCATTAACTGGCAAGCTACCTTTCCTCCAGGGGGTTGCAGTCTTGTGAATTTTGACTAAAATCGCCCCTCTTCCTTTCATAACAATATCCTGCTTTCAGACTCTACAAGGTGACAATTCCTACACTCCACAGTGAAAAGGAAATATGCTATTCTACATTCATCCCATCATGTCCTCAGGTCTAATGCTTGAATGTTTGCCTGTCAGGAACAGGAAATTTCTTCAGTCTGTGTTTACACAGAACTGGATGCAGTTAACCCTGGTTTTCTCCTTTGAATATGTAAATGCCACCACCATGCAAATGAATCAATATATGAACAAGCAACAATTGAAATGTATTATTTATTTGTTTGCAACGTAACCAATGTAGCCTATCTACAGGCTTGCATAATACCAAGCTTTCTAAGATACCTTCCTTGTTCATAACTACACGCTTAGTTTTTTGGTGAGTGTTTTTGATCTCTCCAAACTGATCAGAACATGTTATCTGAAAGCACTAAAATCTGGGGGGATTAGTTGGGACTCAACAGAAAGTCATATGGTGAATCATAGAATGTCCTGAGTTGGAAGGGACCCACAAGGATCATCAAGTCCAAAATGTTCTCTTCTTGGCAGAATTAATCATGCATGAAAACATGCAATTCCTTGCCCACAAATCCCTTTGTATGCAATTCTGTTAGTTGTCTTTTGGCCAGTAAAAGTCATTTTCACACATTTGCAGACAGCAGTCCGAAGGGACTTGTGTTTGGCCAGAGCACATTGCTTAAGGCAAAGAAATAATATTGATGGATAATTTGCAGTGTTTGAAGAGTTCTGCAAGTTATGCTTTTCTGGTACATCTATTTGTCATTTGCCATTAATGGACATGGCTACAGGAAACACATCAGTGAAAGGTAGGAGTCAAGATGACGTTAAGTGTGGGAAGGTAAAAGTAACAGTGCACTGCACTGGGGGAACAAAATAAAAAGTGTGAGAGAAAGAAAAGAAGAAGTAACTGGAACTTAAAACCATATAGTCATGCAGACTAAAAAGAACTCACTATCATGGGATTAAAAGAGGAGGATTATGAAATCAATTACAGTGAGGTTTGGATGGGACTGAACTATAAAAGGAGCCTGTATGTGAAACACATGGGAATTACTGTGTCAGAACACACTGGGATCAACTAATTTAGTGCTAAAATGAGTAAAAAGAAGATTTTTTAGGCTAGTCGGGCTATTTGTATCCTCATTATTCCCTTTTGTTTGCATTCATTCTGAAAATACTAGCACCTTCTTCCAGTGAAACTTCATTTTATAGCCAGTGAGGGGAAAAAAAGAGTTGTAATAGATCTCACCAGCTTTAATGACACACCAGCAGATGGAAACACAAGAACCTCCCTCTTCATCCGTTTTATCTTGTATTGCGTAGCCGTTCCAGAAACATGTCCTTGCTTCTGTGCGATAGCAGCGACTTAACTGACTAACATCCTGCCTCTGACCTCAACTTCTTGAGCAAAGTCATTGAGGCATCTGTGACGAGCATACCCCATCATCATGTGGTCTTTGCCCTAAATCCCTTGGCCACAGACATCTATTCAACATGGAAATGGCAGAGGCTGACCGATCTAACTCTGTCTTCATGGCCGCAGAGAAAAGATTAGCAGGACTGTTAGTAAATGCTGGGTCTGCTGCTAGGCTTCAAAAGCCAATGACATGAAAGCTAAACTCCAAAGCAATGCCTGAGCAGCAACAGGGACTTGTACAATACAAAAGAGCATTTCTGATATATTTTAACAGTAAATACAGACTTACTTACTTTCCCTTTCCCAAAGTGGTTTTGTTGTTATCTCCTTCTGCGCTCACTGACTGGATGCAACTAGCCATAAGAACAGAGCCTGGTTTGCTTTCTCATGCAACTGTTCTCGTGTTCAAAGGGAAACTGAAGTCTCTCTCTGTATAATAAGGGACAGTGGCAGTAGGGAAGGCAAGTTGCCTGGAGATTAAGTTGGAAAGCTTCATTCCCCCATACCAGTAGGAACAGAAGGAAAACTTTTAGCTTAATTCTCAGTTTCCTGGCTTGTCACCATAATCCATCCCTTAAAGCTATTTTAACCTAATGTTTTATGTGTGAATTTCCTCAGTTTTATTAAGAATTATCTTTTTTAAAAAACATTTTTAACTCATCTCCCTGTGAAGGTGTATGAAAGTGAATGGGACAGACTTTTGTGGATACTGAGGAGTAGGTAGTGGTGGATTTCAGAACATTAAAAATAATGGCTCTCAGACATAGACATACAAATCCCAAGGGCGCAGGTAGCGTTGGAACATATGTTCCTTCGTCTGCATTGGTTTTGAAGGAATTGTCTACTGAGTGTAAAACAGGCTAGAATATAGTCTGCGACTTGCTCGAAAGGAAGAAAAAGACTCCACCTTTATGCACATTGAAAAAAAAAAGAAAAAAAGATTCATGATTGTGAACAAATCCTTGTGGTGTGCAGTATTTTTCAAGTATGGTTTGGCTCAGATCCCATAAAATAAGAATTGACAGTAAAATACGTGAGTAGTTTATTCTGAAGTACTTACTACACAGGAACAGCAGGCATTTCTCAAAGAGAAATGTCTTGTCCAATCTGAAGAGACTGCCAAATTGCCATAAGCAAATACACAACATTGTTATCACCTCAAAAAACCAGTTTCACAGTTCCAAAATTACAGTTCAGTCCTATATTTTCAGCTCTAGCAAAATTAGCTTTGGTAGGAAAAAAGGGATTCTTCCCCTATTTACAGTGGGCTAATGAGAGGCTGTGTTTCAAGTTGTGCCACTGGGCAGGAGCAGAAGCAAGCATGGACATTTTGGACATAGACTCTAAGCATAAAGGAATCTGTAAATAGCTTGCCTTGGCTACTCCCTTGGGACAGATACACCTCTCTACCTCTTCAAGGCACTGCCTGACACAAGGAGGAGGAGGTGACATCTACCCCTTAGGTTCCCATAAATCAGTAGATCTAGCCAGTTCTTGGGTGAGGGGGAGGCACCTGTAGCTAACTGGTTCATAAGATCTTCTTTCTCACATTATTTCCCTTCTCATGAGGTATAACCGTAGGGAACAAGTCAACCTTCAAAAGGACTGCAAACTCCAAACCCCTTTAACCTTTCTCTAAGTAATCTACAGCAACCCTAGCCACCATTTAACAATGAAACAGTAAGTTAGTACTTGGTACCCAGCAGCTCATGCTGGCTCACAGATGTTCACACAAGGGGCAGCTACTTCATCTGTTCCAGTCAGCCTCAAAAGGAGTGAAACCTTGCTTTTGAGCTGGGAGGACAGGGTGAAATAGAAGGGATAGGGAAATGGGAAGGTTGGGGAAAATTGGAGGCATGGGGAAAAGGAAATACTCCATCGACACTCCTGTGCCAACCAGAGTAACTGCACTGGGGGACAGAGCAAGTCACTTCCCTGCTGCAAAAAGGACAGAAAAGGGAGCAATGGAACAACAACCTCTGCTGGGTGGAATTTGTATGAATTATTATTTCACAGACTTCTTAAGCATCTCCCATTCTTAGCATGTGGGATGCCATTTGCTAGGTGCCATGATGGGGAATAAATCCAACAAGCTGGTTCACATGGAGGAGCGGTTCTGCTGGCACTCATGCTTGTTGGGTGAAACCAAGTGGAGTTTCCCTTGGCTGCCACGCAGTGCTGTGGTCTTTCTCCCATGCTGGGACTCCATGAGCCAGGTGCAGATGGCAGGATCAGGCCACATTGTTCAGCCAGAGCTAGTAGAAAGAATTCAGGGTGGGAGGGAGGCCACAGCACTGCAATAGCGAGAGTTATGGTCTTACCTGTAGGGAAGCATGAGATGAGAATCTGGAGGAATCCCGTGGTTGAAGTGTGAAACTTGGCTGCCTGATACCCAACAAACAACTCCCACCATGACATGTTTTATGATAGATCTTTTTTTTCTGAGCTCCACATGCAAGGCCTCATCTTGGCAGCTCTTTCAGCAGAACTGAGAGAGAATGTGCCTTCTCATCCAGCCCACCTTGTCCTCTCTAGATCACACAAAGCGCATTTTTTGAGCAGCGTTAGGACTTTATTTACTCCAGGCAAAGGCACAGCTCTCTCCAGCCCAAACAACACCACATCAGTGAGAGCTTTGGTGAAGCCTGCAATCAAGGCCTGGTAATTCAGATGTGAGTTATTAAACAAGCACAATACCAATCTCATATTATGACGATGATAGCGTGGTACCTTTTCCTTCCTTCTGACATCTCTTTCTTTGTACAATACATTTTCTGCTCTCGCTTGTAGCTGGGCAAGGATTGCCCCTTGCTGATGGATGCTGTACGATCTCTCTGACCCTTACTTCATTTCCTCTTTTGAAACCACATGTTTTTCCTTTCTTTGTGCAAGGGCTCCATGGACTCCACTCACTAGCTTCGCAGTGCACTGCAATAAACATAGGACAAGCTGAGCCTGGCCAATATCTTTTTTGTATACACAATGCATATGTTACATTAAATTTTATTCTGCATCAGCCAAAAGGTGGCAAAAATTAATGGAATTAATCAGGATTTCCAGTAGTGAAGTGACAGAAATTGGACTGATGAGGATATACTGCACAAAATAATGTCAAATAATTACATCAGTTACTGTTTTGTACTCGCTGTTCTGTAATTCCATTCCTGAAATGGGGCAACACCACCATAGTTGGTCTCAATGATAGTAGTTAATGGGGCTTGTTCTGAGATTGCTTTGGTTTTGTGGAGGTATAAATCTTTGTAGCTTCAGTGGAATTAAACTTTAGTCATGCCTATGTGAAAGGGGATTGAAGTCATTGGGTCAAGCTGCGGCAGCTGGGTCTCAAAGATATCGAATTTGGAAATAGAGTTATAAAGGACCAACAGATATCAAAAGGCATTACATTAAGAATCAAGTATCTTTGGTGATCTGCTGCTTGGTATTCAGCTTAAGTAGTGAAAGAGCCATCATCTGTAGCATATACAAGCTCTAAGTAGGCAAAGCAGAGGAGAATTTGGATCAGGGGAGTGCAAGCTTTTCAGAAAAGTGCAGGTTACAGTTTATAAACCACAGTGATCTGAAAGTGCATCCCATACTATTAGGAACGCAAAAGGTGTACAGCTGGACACTTGTCCAGACAGTGTGGACAAAAATGGGAGTAACCTTGGAAGCTTAACAGTATGCTCTTAATAACTGTCCTTTTGTGCCATCTCCTCAGTATCCTTCTCTTGATAAAGATAGTAAACATTTATATTTACTTTTTGTTCAATTGCGTGCTTAAGACTATAAACCACCACTGAAGAAGGAACGACTTCCAGCCCCTCTACAAGGAGGAATTTGTAAGTCAACATTTTTCCAGCTCCAGAATTTACTTCCAAATTTTTCAAAACCTAAAAATATAACTGACCTCAGGCAATCTCTGGGCCTTCCTCCAGTGAATTGTCATGTGGGTCATTTTGTTTTTCACATTACACTGGAGCTCTCCTGTTAAAATAATTGGCCTTCACGTGCACAAAAAGGTTCTGTTTTTCCTCCGTAGCTTTAAATGGCTTTTCCTAGTTAAGACTGACTCATTGTTAAAGCAGCTAAGTCTACAGCACTTGGAAACAGCCATCAAGAAACAAAAATGATCCCTTGAATTTCTTTCAAAGATGAAAGCCTTTGCTTGAAAATAAAACTGTAAAAACCATCACTACCACCTGAACTAATATATATTTGAGCAGGAAAATGCCAAACTACTGTACATTATTTTTATTCCTGCATTACTTCCCCTCCAAAACACGCAATGCCAGGGAGAGCTATGTGCATAATACTGTGGGGGAGGAGATTTCCATCATGACCAGACGGCGCCTAAGTGCTCCCTGGTTGCTGGTGGCTGAAGAGGTTACCGCTTCCACCGCAGTTCGCAGCCCTCAGCCACCACAATTCACAGCCGGCATACTAAAATAGGCTGAACCTTGCCACAGCTTCGGCATGCCTATGGCAGGGGATGTCAGCTGCAGCAGCCCAGAGGCAAATATATCGCTCGTTCTGCTTTCAGCCGGAGGGGTGGCAGAGGGATGGAGCAGACAGATAGGTGTGGTGACCTCCAAAATTGCCCTGGCGTGAATAATCGGAGTTTGTGAGTCAGAGGCTGGAGAGATACAAAAGCAGGTCTCTTCTCCACAGCCAGTGAGTCACAGGACCAGTGTCGCCAATCTCATTCCTTCAGTGACACTGTCACACTATTTGGTGGGCTTTTTTAATCCTCAGTTTCTGGAGCCAGGTGATTATGCACATATACCATATGGTGTTTTGTGGAGGGGGATGTCCTTAATGTTTGAGTTGCTAACCTTCACCTTTGTGAAGGTAAGCTTCAAAATGTTGACGCACACGTGCTTTGAAAGGCTCAGGTAGTACAAGGGAGCTAAAGCAAAGCATTCGTATTTTAATCTTTCAACTACCTGTGGGGTCTGGCTCAGGATTTTTGAACCTTTGATGTTAGCAGTGCTGCATAATACCATAACAGAGCAAGTAAGAGATGGATGGCATTCTAACTCAGGGCAGACCAAACAGGCCGTATTTCCTAAGGCTGGATGGCCCTTAGCGTTAAGGCTGTGTTTGTGGGGCACAACCGAGCTTGTGCCTCTTGAGAAATGGCAGACTTGGGAACAACTTTGAGTTTGTTGTGCTGGGGAATACAACTTGTGATGCAGAATCTTTCCATTTCAAGTTGCACTTCCCTGGTGGTGTAACTGATCTTGCAACACATGCCCTCCTCAGATCCCCCAACCCCTGTGAGAAAACCAGGCAGGACACGGGGGGACTGGACTTACCGATGCTAGTGCACTCCATTGTGTGATTGTTGGCTTCCAGCCCATCAGGGCACTTTTCAAGGCACTTTCCACTGTATAAGTAAAACCCACTTTTACACTTTGTGCAGAAGTTTCTGGTGAAGCAGGTATCACAGTCAGCTTTACATTCTGAAATGCAAAAAGTAAACAACAATGTTGTTGCTCTTTGCCACGAAACAACGTGGGTTCTCACATATATGAGGATCACACAATTCTAGCAATGTTAAACAGTATTCAAAGGAAGCAGGTTATATTTAGATCTTCTTTGTGGCCTGTACACACAGTAAGGCCAGCCACAAGTGACCTTGGCATGAGTGAGGATTTAAAAAGGATGGCCTGATGCTGAGCGGCCTCACACTGCTTGTCTTCTTGCAGACCTATGCAAATGGAAGACAGAGCACAGCACATCAGAATAATAATATACTGCTTCTGCCCTACACTGACACAGCAGAGGTACTAATTAACCCCACAGGGCACAGGTACTGGGCCAGTTCCACACTATCTCCATTCATCCAGGAGAAATAAAAATATGCCAGAATTTAGAATCTGCTTAAGACTGGTTTGCATCAACATACTTTTCTTCTTTTAAATGATGTCTCATGTTCAATCAGATGTCCTGTAGTATTTCCTGTATTCTCTATATGACTACTCAAATTGCCAGTAGTGGTATATTTCCCAGTTCTCAGATATTTTTAAAAGAAATACATTAAAAATGTTGTATGGCACAGCTCATGTCTGATATGCAAAGCCACACACTGCTAAAAAGTGAGCAAATACTTTACAGTGTCAAGTTACTCTGTAAGACTTTACCCTGGGGTCCGTTCATTAAATAACTTTTATTACCAGGTAAAAACTGGGAGAGTTGCTTGGCCGCTGCTCTTATGTTTTTATATCACCTGCGGGATTAAAAACAGTGAATTCAACAACAAAAAGAGGAGTGGGGAGGACATTGCGATCTTTTCCAGTTCATTTACCATTCAAAATACATAGTGGAGTCAAAATGCTGCCCGAGGAGTAAAGAATAGAGTTGGGTTCTCTGTCTCCCATCCCGGAGGCAACATGAATTTGCAACTTCCCCCAAATCAGGCTGAAACCTGGCAGGCTGAAACCTGGCCAGCTGCTACAGGCATTTAGAGGACTACACTGAGTGTGAGACAAGCTATAAAGAGACCAGGGCAAACCACATCTCCAAAGAATGCCACCTGCCATCTTCTCGTGTTGTCACAGGGGTCAGGTGTGTAAGGGCAGTGGGTCAAATGGCTCCAGCCACTGAGATTCAGTGTCCTTTGGCCCCGGCTCTTCGGAGCTGCCGCTGCTCCCTCTTGCTGCTGGTGGGTAGTGCCTGGTGCCCACTGGCACTTCCCTTTTGCATGGGGGTGTAGAGAAGAACACCATCACCTGGGTCCTAGGCAGGTCATTCATGTAGAGCCAGGATCCCTGAGCTTTAGGACGTTTTGTGATCTTTCACCTTAGCTTCTTGCTTGGGTTAATATTTACTGCACTACTATAAAAGAAGTGAACAAATAAAGACACGGCCTCTCCGTCTGCTTCTCTGTTGACTTGACTTCTAAGGGGACACAACATTCAAGAGAGCAAACAAATCCATGCGCTTCCCCTTTCCCCAGCACTTACTTGCACACTTATTAATGTCAGGATACCGTGTCCCATAATATCCACTCGGACACGAGGAAAGACATACTCCGATCTGTTTCATGCCAATCCTCTCCAGAACAAAAAAGAGCCTGGGCTTACACGACAGGCATCCGTTGTAGTCAGAACACGTAGCACACCCTCCTTGGCAACCCTGGCTCACGTTAGGATGCACTGAGAAGACAAGCATTAAAAAAAACAAAAAGAAAAAAAAAAAAAAAAACAGTGAGAGAACAAGGTATTAGACAAGACCAGGAAATAATGATTCCTCTGTACTTGGAAGGGTGGACCATCCATCTCTTTGACAGCTCTTAAAGATAGCTTCATTCTTTCTTGTGTCTCTTGTGACCTGACATTTCATTTCAGCAATTATTTCATCTGCATAAAAATGAGAAGCTCAGCTGATGTGCTCACATCTTGCAGAAATAACTATCAGCAAATTATATTTGAAATAGATTTTATGGAGCAGCAGCATCCTAGGGAAAAGTTATTTTTCTTTTAGTTATTTTCAGTGGCTTTTCTGCCTTGTATGCACTTCGCTCAGCAGATAAATACATGTTCACTTATCTTTGCTTTTTGTAGCTGGATGGTTAAAAATCAACCTAGTGAATAATTTCCTTCATTGACTAAATGCCATTTGATTGAGTTCTGCTGTGCAGGAATATGCCCTTGTAAGATCTGATGCTAATTTACCTTAATAAAAAGACACAGGAGAGCCATCCTTCTCACCCTCCTTCTTTCCCTGGAATGTTCTCTCTGGCATGTTTTTAATCTCTAACAATTACAACCTGATGTTCAGACTTAACTGTGGCATTTACCCTGCTCCAGTCCCAGCATGGAGCATAGGTAGGATTATATTTGTTTTTCAATTGAATTGTTCTAATTCTTCAGACAAGGAAAGGAAAACTTATTACCCTCACTGCTTAAGACTATTCAGTTCTTCTTTAGGGACCTCGAGGTAGAAGAAAAGAGGATGCTATTGCAGACTGTTTTCAGTAGCAGACATTAATCCGTGTATTACTTCTCAGTGGGACAGAATAATGTTTTCTATCTTCCTGTACTTTAGGAGTTATTACCTACTTTTAATTTCTTCTTGGTTGCATTCTTAAATAGCAGTTAGATCTGAAAAATAGTTAAGCATCTAATACAAATAGCTCCGGACACTGTGTCCCGTCTTATTTTGGCCTCGCTTTGAGTGAAAAACCCAGGCATTTTTCTAAGTGTAAGCTTTCATGTCTAACCTGAGACATCCAGTTATATTTCATACATAAGAGAAATCCAGTCCTCATTTACATTTGTAAATCTTATTTGTAAATATTATTGGCTTCCTGTTCTGCCTTCTCCTCAGGCCAGTGATAATTTTATAAATATGCACGTGCCATACTTTGATTGCCTATTTTAGTGTCTTGATTTTATTTTTATCTGCAGACACTGCTAAATAGCCTGCATACACAATGAACTTTCTTCTGTCAGCTCCCTTCTGTGGAACCCTTGAAGGCAGACCAGAAGCCCATACGAATACATGGCTTAAAGGTTGAAAGCCACCCCTCTCTGCAAGCTTGGAGGAGTTGCCTGGTGGCATGGAAGTTCAGGAATACCTCTGTACTTTGTTTACTTATAGTTTTGGCAGAACAGACATGGCCCACGAATGGGAAGAGCACTCCGTTATGTTCTGGGGTTTCGATGACCAGTCCTGCAGTCTGAGAAACCTCCTGCAGAGTTCAAGTTCACTTTTCCTCTTTCATTAATAGAATGAGGAATGAGGGTTATTTCTCTCAGTGGGGCTGAACATGTAGGAGAAGAGCAAACTTTGGCCCTGCTGTGGACAACTCTGCTGCGGACAAACAATTTCAGTGAAAATATAAGAACAGAATTCTCTGTGCCCTTGAGGCACTCGCTTTGTAGAACAACCTGGAGGAAAGTGTTTTTACCACCAGGACACACCACTACTATAAGAATGAACGGCATTCTGTCTAGTGCAAAGCTGCAACCCCAATTCAGTTATCATCAGGCTTGCTTTCACTAGGCTCTCAAAATGCTGAGTGCTCAATAAGTATAGCATATTTTTTTCTGAGAAGATTCTAAAGATACAGAGTATATTGATTTTGAACTTAAGAGCCTGAAAAAATTGCTTTCTTTTTAAAGTTATGTAAATGAAAATGTCTTTGTGTCTCTCTCCCGTCTCGTGGCTCCCGTATGAAGCTACTTTCAAAGGCAGACACAGTAACGTGATCTAAGAAGCTGACATTGCTTAAAAGCTATCCATGGCTTTCCTTTATAAAGTCTGACAGAGGGAAGAAAAAGCAGCTGAAGTACAAAATATTTGTCATCAAAGCTGCTATATAAAATATGGATGATCACTTTTGAATGGAAACATATTATGTGTGAGCACCTGTGACACGTCATTATGAAATAGATTCTCTTGACAGAGAAAACATTATATGTGGCTGCTCTGAGGTCAAGCTGTGTGTTTGAGCCCTTGAGACAGGCAATACTTTATTACCGAAAGATGATAATTCTCTATAGCTAAGATCCATTACATGGCCAATTTCCATCTCCCCTTTAACTCCAGAAGTATTAAGCGTAAAAGAAAATGTACTGCTAGCCATTTTCACAATTTCTGCCTCCTTTCATGCATCCCAGATATATCTCATACAAATAACACGGCAAAAAAATGAAAGCCTGTAGTTCCAAATGGAGAATCATGTTGTTAGTATTGTAGAGCAAGGAATAAGTTAAAATATGTAAGTCAAGCTCCATTTAAAGGCTGATTTCATGCCATGTTATAACTCAATGTGTGAAGCAAAACAAGCTCCTGTTCTTGGAAACGCATAAAGCAAAAGCCTTGTTGAAAAGTCAAAACTGACATTTTAAATTAAGAAATACATTTTTTCACTTAAGCGCCATTAAAGGGATCCTTTTTTGATTGTCTCCTATTGTGCCTGGTATTTCCTTGAGCCCTGTATCTGTGTAATGAAACTGTCTCTCAATGTGCTTGCTCTGAATGCTAGGTAGACCCTTATTCTGGCTCAGGCAAGAAGCAAAGCAGGGACAGCAGAGTGCTCCAGAAATTGGTATAGTTTGAATGCACAGCATTGGGCTTTGTCATTGAACCTGGGAGAAAAGAAATGGTGGAGGAAAAATATTTGTGTCTAAAAATGAGTTAGCATGTTTGAAATAAGACATCTCCAAGCTCCAGCTGAAGATCTCATTCTTGTTACCTCTCAGCCTCCTGTCTCTCCGGTTCAGATCCAGGCACTTGCCTGATCCCTGCAATGTAGGAGCCAGTCCTCCCCTCCTGCAGAGGCCAAGTGGGGTTGATGGGATTCCAGAAGGAAATGGGACAAACTCAGGCACTAAAACATCTTTCTGCCACAGGGAGGGAATTTACCACTGCTGGGTACAGAACTGGCCCTAACTATTCCTCCCTGATTGCAGCAAGGTGTTAGTGTCTGCAGGTCTCAAGCACTTCAGCAACTGCACACCATAACCTCAAGGAAGCAAATAGAAGTTTTACACCTTTTTTTCCCTATACCAGACACTGTGAGCTCAGAGTTCAAGTAATGTGCCACAACCAGCTGGGAACATGAATGCCGTCTGGTTAAATGTGACCAGGGTACACCTGGTGTAAGCGTTGCTTCAAATTTCTATACTTAGGTCAACAGTAGAAATGGGTAAGTAATGTATATTCGCATTAAGAAACACTTTGAAGTCTACAGGTGAAAAAGCACTAGGAGAGTGCAGACCATCCTTTCAGCCACAAGTAAAAGGAGCAGAGAGAGGTCCAGTCTCTTGGCAGAGGGGCAGGAGCTGTGGCCTCGTGAGTTAGGCACTTGCTGCAGAACCAGAAGATCTGGACTTTAACATTGCACATAGGTCCAAGAAATGCTCTCGCTTGTAACCACTTGCTCTTTGGTGCAACCTGCTCCATTATAAAAACAATAAAATGAAATATAAAAAATTCTTCATAACCCTCAGAACTGACTTCGATGAGGATGACGTACGGGCAGGAGTGTCTGCCATTAGAGACGACACTATCAGTCATCAAGCCCTCTTGTATTCAAACACCGTTTGAGCACAGCGAAATCCTAGACTCTCAAGGATGGAAAATACAGCACAGCAATGGGCAAAGCAAGTGGTGGGGGCACAGAGACCCACAGACAAGTTCTTCCCCATCTCTTACACAAGTGTCAGCCAGGCCTGCTGACTCATCAGGTACAAAGTATGTATGTGCAGGCTTGTGACTGGCTTTAGGTCCAGAATCCATCCCTCCATTTTTCTTTTTATAAAACCTAAGTCTTGGAGATCAGAGAAAATTCTAAGTTAATCTTGAGCTATTCTCTTCCCTTGTCTGGCTTTAAACCCTCTTTGGCTTAGAGGCCTTTTTTTTTGTGCAAGCTGTTTGTCCAGATACTAGTTTTAAGCCTCATTAGCAAACAAAATCACTGGGGATTTTCCTTTCTTAGAATATTTTCCAAAGCCCTGCTTTGGAAACAATGAGTTGTGGTCTTTCTGTTAAAAACAGAAAGTTAGGGACAAGGAGCTGAATTTGAATCTGAACTTTCAATTACAAGACAATAGAAGATTTTCGTGGCATGCACAAAATTAATTCTCAAACCTTTGCAATTAAATTTTTTCTATCAGTTTTACTTTATATATAGATTAAAATGTATGGGATCAAAATGAGAAAATAAGAAAATGCAGGAGAAATCCAGGTGGGCCTATGTTCTGACAGCCAGGGGAAAAGCTCAGGGTAGAAGAATATTCTTTGCCCATCTGAGGCGCACTGTCTCTTCACCAATCTTCAAAGGTGTCCATTTAGAGGCTCGCTTTTGAAATGGATGCGCTAGACAAATGAAATCCATCCCTGCTAGAGAGCTGCTGCTACTCCCGGTTTCCTGGGCTTGCGCATTCTCACGGGATGTAGTTCACAGCAGAGCTGCTCTAGAATTCAGCTTCCCCAGTTGGGGTGACCCTCACTGCGAGACCCAGGCCCTGCCTCAGCTTTACCCACCACGCAGCACCCACGCAGGCACTAGCCCTTATGGTGGTGGGAATTTGGGACAGGATATCCCATAGGTTCTTGTGTTGCTTGACTGCTCAGTGCATTCACTGGGATTAATTTCTTTCTCTGTCTCACCTAGTGCGAACCAGCTGCCTGTGGCAGTGGCCTGAAAACAATACTTCATGTAAAGCAGAGCTACTCCTAATCATACAGACTGCCCTTTAGGCAAATGCAAACAGCATTTGGCAGTGAGCTCTTCTAGTGAGAAAGTCATTAAGGAATTCAGTTTGCAAACCACAGCGTATTTCCTCAGACTTTCTTGGACAGCATTTCTCTGCGTGAAAATGCATTAAAAGTGGAATGGGCAATGGTGGGGCAAAACTACTGAACCAACATGTAGGCAATGTGCAGTGTGGAGCAGGGAGAAAGCCCAGGAATGGTGGGACAACACAGGGAGAGCAAGTAGACACGAGTTTGATAAGTTTGTATTATCACTGCTAAATAGATTGCAACCTGGGCCAAGATGAAATCTGAGCTCAGTCTTGCAGGCTAAACTCTGCTTCATCACTTGGCCTTAAATCACCCACAGGAGGCAAGGGACTTGATGTGTCATGATGGGGCAGCAGCTGGGCTCTGCGGGGAAGATGGACCCATACACGGCAGTTGCTACATTGGATTGGTCATAAGTTTTCTGGGATGCAACCAAACCAGTGGTGATAGCTGAGAAATGTGGACTGTCCATCCAGCCTCCCCTGGATCTACAAGAGTCTGAGGTGGCCTTGAAAGGAGAGGCAGCCGCAAAAGGAACAAAGGGGAAAAATCAGTCTAGAAGTCAACTGTTAAAGGCTTAACCTCTTCTGTTTCTCTTCGTGATTTGTGCTTCACAAATACTTTAAGGTTTCTTTCTAAGAGTACGGCAACTCCTCCAGAGATTTCCCTGATTTCAATTCTACTTCAGAGCATTGCAGCCTTCTATGGTACAAAACACATAACAAAGAAGATCCTGAAGTGTTCTCCTGGGTTTTGAAGGAAAAAGATCCCATAAGGACTGAAAAAAATTTCATCAAACATCTGCCTTGCTTGACAGAATATTTTCCCCCTCAAGAGGCACTTCCCCTCTGAGGCAAAAGAAACCAACCTATTTTGTTCACCAAGTGTCAACAGTTCTAAAGACCAACAGAAACATGAGTATGGGACTGTCCCACAGTCTCAGTGAGTATCTGTAACCATTTTGTAGTGGTGTCTACGAGCAAGGAGGCCCTCAGCCCAAATGGCCAATATCTCGCTGGAGAATGCCTCATCATTATTAAACACATCTGGCAAAGTGATCCTGAAAATTATGTATACTGGCTGCCAGAATATATTACTCCTGAATTTGGTTAGAAAGAGCATCAACAGACTGAAAAATCTCACCAGGGGTGCAGAGTTTTATGCAGTCTCCTAGCATCTTCAGCACAACAGAAATCAGCCACAGCAACCACAAATGGCTCCTTCTCATTCCAGAGAGTTTTGTAAATAAACTGAAAAATTCTTTTCATGGAGAGAGAAGGGAAATTGACTTTTTTTTCCCACATACTATGGAGCACCACCAAAATTTTGGATCCAGGAAGTTTAACTAGTGTAGGAACCAAAGAGGATCCCTGAGGCAAGTTGTCTTAAGCACCCTGGTAGTGATGGTAAGGGTAGGACCAGCTCACACAATATCTTCTCACATCAAGCTGTAAAACCTGTGGCAACTACAGATCTTACTTTACGATCAGCTGTAGTTGTTTCCAAATACCCAGCCTTCAAGACTATACATTATGGATTTTCTCTAAAAATGGAAAACTCACATTATCTCCACCTTATTGTCTAGATAAGATGACCCGTTATAGAAAGGGAAGTATGGGATCTATGAAGAGTAGTAACCTAATAGTTGTATAACCTCATAGTTGTATAACCAACGTGTCATGACTCTTATCAGACTCAGCCTCTTGCAAATAAAGCATCTGTGCTGAGATGAAAAAAGGAGGCGTGAGTTTTGGAAAGAGATTATATTTGATGCAAATATATTCAGACATTCAGATATTAATACTCTAATCCTGCATGGTGCCATCATGAAGATCACCAGCTGATTTTACACTGTTCGTATGCAGATAGAACTCTAAAACCAAAATTGTCAGCGTCACTATGTCTCACATGGCTCCCCAACCTCTTCCCTGCAAGAGATGCATATTTCTGTCTGGTAAAAAAGCACAGCTGTATGTTGCACGTGCTCATTCTCTGAAATATGCAGTCTTTCTGCTTGATTTTCTGCTTGATGCTAGCATCCCATCTATCGCCTATGTGTGTCTAACAAACCTCACTGGTGCTCAGGTTGTCCTGGTGGCAGCAGAGCCAGCCCCCCCCAGTTTGTTTCTCCTGCTTTGTTACTTGAACATACTGGAGACTTTTATTGTTGCGTATTACAGAGATGCTCGTGTACTTCCAAGCTGTATAAGGATCACTCAGCTCATACCGTCAACATTACACAACTACAGTAGCATTTGCAAGTTTCTCGTTTCCCACAGGGTCTTTTGAGACCAGAGTTTTTCTCTCAAAGTTTTGTTTCAGAAACCACAGAAAGAACAGCAGGATGTAACAGATTTTACTTTCCGTGCTGGGGACTAGGGAGAAGGGTTTAGACAGCAAAAGCCTGTAATCCCATGTCGAAGCTATGATTTTCTACTACCATGTTTACAGCGTTAAAAAATTAATAAGCCAGACAGCAAGCCAGCCCACTGCCTTGGCGTTGCTCAGATGTGCCTTTGGTCAATTACTTAATATCCTCTCAATTTTGTATATTTTCCTAAGTGGAACTGATCAAAGGTTTGTACTGAATGAAATAATTTTTTCTGTGTAACTATTAAATTCATACCATACCAAAGCTAACTAAAAGCCCCAAAATATGTTGTCTGCAGTGGAACTGTTCAGGACTGATGACTGCAAACATTGAAGTGGAACCTGTCTCTTTAAATTCAAGTCTTACATGAAGAACCCAGGGTATAGCTATGAGGAGTATCAGAGCGCTGGAAGGTCTCTAAAAATTGGTTTCTATGGGTTGTAACAAGGGGAAGCTCTGATCTCAAATTTTCATAAAAGAAAAAGAGTAAATTCTCCAGGCTGACTGGACCATCCATCTGTCAGTGACACAAAGTACTGTCCAAAATTCCAAGTTAGTAATTGAAATACTAGCTCTAGTGACTGCTTCTCTGATGTAGTGCTGTGTAGCAATGCGTACACTATCAACACTCAGCAAGTGATGACCCAACTATTTTCACCTTTCCCTCATGCCACTGGGACCCCTGCCAGTCTGAAAAAAAGAAGTCAAAGGTTTTTGAGTGCAAAGCATGAACAGCATGATATGAAATTAAATTCAGCTCTGATGGAAAACAGAGACTTCACCGCTAGTCAGCTCAGATTCACTGACAGAAGTCCCGGCCCACCAAAGTCAACAGCAAAACTCCTGCAAAGAGGCGGGGGTGAGGATTTCACTAATTTGTTAATTGATGTTAGGGCAGTCCATGGTTCGGAGTACAGTTATCTGATTTTTAGAGGGCAGTGTGATTGGAAGCCCTGTTTAGATTGGGATTAAGTAATGGGACAGGCAAGATTTAAGTCGGTATCTAATTCCTGAGAAACGTACTCAGTTCAACAGGTCTGCGTGCCTGGCTCTTCTTGTGAAATAACTATGAATGGCACGTAGTTAGGGCTTGTTTCATCACCCCTTCTGCGCGCTGCCCTCCCTTTGAAGTCTGAGCCTTACCCTCCCAACCAGTTTCGCTGCCTCACATGCTGACCCACATGAAAGAAATTTAGTGCTTACACCAAGCATCATTCACTTCTCCAAAACCGTAATACATCGAACATGACTGCAGTGATATGCAGCAGGCAGTTTACAGTTGAGCTAAAGCCATGCTAGGAAGTATTTGAGCTGAATTATTGGGGTGCTGGTGATGAAATCAAGGTTATCGTCCATTTTGTGCTGAAGCACGGATACAGTTAATTTTTTATGTGATGGTATACCAACACTTCTCTAAGGATTTGCATGCCAATCAGCAGAGTTGATTGCAAGAGATAATTAATTAATATGAGTTAAAACTGCTTTTTTTAAATGTAACATCTGTAAAAGTATGTTCTTTATCCCTAAACCAGTTAACAGTATAAGGCTGACACATCAAACTTGCCAGATAGTTAAATTAATTGAAAGCTTATGCACAGGCTGTATTTGAAAATAGAAGCTGCATACTGTGCAGGGTTGTTGGTGACTGTTGTAGGCAGTGGTTGCACAGACCGGGTGAGCTCCGTGCAGCTGCACAGGTAAATGGCGGGCAGCACCATTATGACCTCAGCAGTCAGTAAGCCAGTCGATCACAGCTTTCCCTCTAAACCTAGTTTGTCTGCATCAATCCTACTGTGTGCATTAGTGGCACAAAGAGGTCCAGGTAGTAACCAAAATGCCCTGTTGTCCCCTTGCTGCCACCTCCAACGTAGAAGACACCCCCCTGCAGCTGCTGGGTCAACACAGAATGAAGCCAGGTCCCCCATACCCACCTTCACCCGCATTCTTCCCACTAAGAGGAGCCCCTTGGCCACCACCTCCCTTGCAACCTAAGGCTGAAAGCTGCCAGGCTGCTCCAGCCTCCTGAGCATGCCCTGGAGAGGATGTGCAGAAATTGGGAAATTAGTTTAATTAATTAAAGGTCTTCATGAATATTTTGCTCTGCTCCGATGTCTGCCTGTAAGGGTCACAGCTATAGGGTATAACAGGAATGCTATTTCACAAGGGTTTTCAAAAGAGGGATTCATGCAAAATTGCCATAAAATGCAAAAATTTATGAAATCTTCTACAAAAGATTAGAAGATAATCTGTTTCACACTGTTGGGAATACTTGGTTTCAGTTATTTGAAAAAAGTTTTGACAAAATTATGTCAAAGCTTTTTTAAGAATATCTCTATTTTTAAAGAGTGATGTGTCCTAATGGAATGTTGTTCTGTCACATTCTGTGAGTCTTTTTAATTTGAAATAATAATAGTAACAATGTAAAGGTAATAAGGAATGGTAAGATACAGAATTTCAACTTAAAAGAAAAAGGAAATTCTGAAGTAAAAAAAAAAAAATAAACTGAGGCCACCTATTGACAATACTAGGTAAAGAAAAAAAAACAACAACCAAAGTTATATAATTATATATAAAACCAAGAATTAAATTAACCAGGAAATTTAGGGTTAGTGTTATGAGTGCTATTAAGCATTTTATAGTAAGAACTGTAAAGTCAAAGGTTTTGAAGCCACTTTAATGTTTTTCCAGAACAGCAAAGAAATATGAAAAAAAAGCTTTATGTGTCTTTAAAACCAGTTTAACCTAAACTGAAGGCAAAAAGATTTTGAAAGATTAATGGTTAATGTATGAATTGTAACTTTTAGGGATTACTCATTTTTATTTGCCTAATATATTATTTAATATTGCTGATGCATATCCAAAATGATATCTGACACTTTTTTATGCAAAATTGAGCAAGTGGTCTTAAAAATATACTTTTGCTAAAGTATTTCACCAATAACAATGGTAGGAGTCACATAATTTAGGCTGGATCACAGCAGCATCCTGAGGGCGCATATTTAACGTCACACTGCATGTGCAAGTACAAATTTGTGAGACAGTTCTTCCTATGCAACCTGCTACGCAATGAAATGATCCATTTGCTGTTTTGTGGCCTGAGAGAGCTGCTTTTTCAGGTGTCAGATGCCTTAGCCAGCTTGCAAAATATCCTTGGCACTTTGCAACAGTGCTCTATTGAAGACTATTTTTCTAACTACAGTAATGAGGAAGAGAGGACTGTTCAGTTCTGGTTTGTCACGCAGTAAAATAATTAAGATGATGCAGAATAAATGATAGAAATAGAACCCATTACTGCAAATAGAACTGTCTAATATAAGTTATACCAACAATTAGTTAGGCTTCGGTGAAAACCAAACATCCCCTAGATATTAGAAAAACATGAAATCACAGCAGTTATTTTTAAAGCATCCAATATGACGAATATTTGGCAGCTTGACTGGTGGCTAGTGGCTTGCGGCACCACGTTGGGCTGCCATGAGACAGGGCTTGGATATGACTTGACCGCAACAACACCACTCCAAATGCCGGGCTGCTGCAGCAAAAATTGTGATAAAAAATGACACAAGCAGATGCCAAAACGGGATAAGTAAAAGGAAAGGTTGAATAGTGCCCTAGTATAAAAACATCCTTCTTAACTGACTCCTTGACCTCATAGAGTTGCATGAAGTGAGTCAAGGAATTTGCTCTCACAGAGAGGTAGCAGTTCCCCACAGTCATGTGCCCCCAGTGACAGCAAGCAAAATTGTACGTATATGGGATTCTGTCCTGGGGTAGAGTGATGGACCCAGTTATCAACCTGTAATTTGCAGACCACAAGAGGTCTGCCTAATGTTAGAAATGAGGAAAAATTATTGAGATGGTATCAGTTCCCCAAAGCAAACATATACACAGACCAGTACAGATGAAAAAGAAGCAAACAGCGTGGAAGAAAATAAAAGCAATACGTGAACTTTCAACATCTAGTTACTTTGTCTTTCCCATTATTTGAAACCCCCTGTAACAGCATCACTGAGTTATGTGCTTTTGGAGAAAGCCAGGGGTTCTTGGATTGGAAGGTTGATGAAGTTGCCTTCTTATGGTCCCCTTCTGACATTGGAAAGTTAAAAGTATTAGCATCCACATTTTCACACCCAGGGCCTCCAGTGAGACAACTAATCTCCTGCTTCACTCCTACATATATAACCTGATTTCAGAGTGCCTGTGGAAGATGCAGTCAGAAGTCTAAAAATGCAGCTATTCATTTAGGAGTCCAATCAAAGGATTGCTGCATCATTTATAGAACCAAACTTAAAAGTTTTGGCCTTGTCATCTTTGGGCTTCACTTTCTTCATCTGCAAAGGAGAAATGATACCTGTCTCTTAGGAGTGTTGAGGTGTTTAATTCATGGATGTTTACAATATGGCCTCAGCTTTGGCTGAAATTCCTGGCTTCTTTGCACATGCAAGCATTCATGTGCGATTCTGTTCCTGGCACCACATTAAACCTTGCTTTATATGGGATTCTCTCATATGCATCAGATTGTTACGAACACAACTACTGAGTCATGGGTGCAAGTGTGGTAACAATTTATTGTAGTCACTCGCGCAACCTTTCCATGCACAGATTTCAAAGGCAGACTGAGACAAGCTGAGAAGCCAGTTGTTTCAACTTTCTGATTTCTGCTCTGTGACTGAAGAGATTAGATTATTGGAAAACATGCTATTAGCACTGGCTTGCAGCCAAAGGGTCTGCTATGCATTCTGCAAGGGGTGCTGTACTTGCTGTAAATTAAGGAAAAGAGCTGGGAAAGTTACTCCAGTGAGCAATGTTCCCTTTGGGAATTGTCCACAGCGAACGAGAGCTGTGGTTGGTGCGCAAAGAGCAACAGGGAGAAGAAAAATAACAAAAAAGGTCAGAATTTTCAGGGAAATAAAAGGCCCTTTTTCTCCTCTATACTGAACACCAAGTTAACAAGCTTTAATGTTTGTTGATCCCTTTTATGCTACTTTCTGCATACCCAGACCCAATTGAAAAAAAAAAACCCTGAACAATTACCATGTAAACCCATGCTTAAATTCCTCCCCATCTGAAAAAGCACATCAGCATATGGTTGCCTTCACACATGTGTTACAGATCCCTTGACTTCAATTAGACTTAAATACCTGATTAAAATTAAGGACACATTCTTGAATAGAGGCTCTTGTGCTTGGAGCAGACAGGTATCTTCCTGAAGTAGGCAAAAACCTAACTCTTAACATACTAACTTTGGAAATAAGGCCTTAAACTTCTCTGCTCTTAACTAATTCAAAGTTTAAACTATTTTTCATTTTCTAACTTTTCAATATTTTTATGCAATTTTGTAGTAGAGAAAACAAAATATCAAATATTTTCAACATAATGACTATGTTTTCATGATGTTCCATAGAGCAAATTAAATATTCTTTTCTCCTTTTTAAAAGATTAAAAAAATAAATTCTCTTGCCTAATTCTACAGAGAAAAGCATAACTATGTGAATTCAAAAGGTTTATGAAAGGCTTCTGGTACTACTTTAATTTATTAACTTTTTAAAATTAATGTTCATGCATTTTAAATCATTGCCATTACATCTGGGAGTAAGATTCCTACAGTGCTTGGAGTTAGCAGCCCTGTTTCTTTGTGTCTCAGCAGGAAATCCAACACAGATGATAATTTCATTGCTTTTTTAATATAAAATTTTTCAACTCTGAGATTATGAAATAATTTTATAAGGGGCTACTAAACTATATCCTGATAGGAAGGAAAACAGATTGCTTTGATTTCAGTAAGAGTCAAACTGGTGTCCCATAAAAGGAGAGACTCAAAGCCCACTCATTAATCTCTAAAATAAAGATAAAGATACTCTAAAGTATATTTTTGAGCTTAAATCTGCTGTTTACTGTGTAATACTTTCCATACCAACATCATGGATAACACTGCATGTGGCAAAAAGCCAATACAACAGAGGTGTTCTCACAGAAAATTAGAAAGAGGTGTTCAAAGAGAAGCCAAGTGAAAAGGCGGCCAAATGACCAGGGAAAATTATTACCAAGTTTTTCAGAGACATGTGAAAAAAAAGAATAAATATACTTATTGCAAACTGTATTGTGATTTCGACCATCCTTAAACCTCCCCGAGAACACCATATAATCAAATAGCAACAGCAGCCGTAACAGTAAGATTCCAAATATATGTGCAGTTCTGTAGGACCTTTCACCCTGTGGTCCTCAAGGCACTTTATAGCAATCAAGTAAGATACAGATCCATGATGTAAGTAAAATGCTTTAGGGGTCACATTACCTTTCTCTTAGGTGACTGCAGCAGCTATTTAATAACACGTGTTTGGAGAAGGAAGAGAATGCACCGCCTGTTTGATAGCTGCTATAACCAGTCTGAACTGAGATGTTTGGGGAACATCTAGGGCTGAAATGGTGAAATTTGCTTTTACCAGCAAAGCCAGCATGATTGCTATTGGCCTTATTCTGCTTTATATTGCAAGAAGGAGGTGTAGCAATCGCAATGCCCATGCTGAAGCAGTAGTTCAGAACTAAAGATTCAGAAGGGTCAGTGCATCACCTCACTGCTGTTTTCTTCCTCTGAAGATCTCTAAGCTTTGAAGCGTCTTAGCACTATATAATGCCTGGGAGCTGCTGGTGACAGGTGGGGCACAGCCATGAGGGGAAGCAGCACTGGGATTTCTCCATGGTCTTCACTTCCATCAGGAACACGGTTGTTTGGTCACAACATATGAACAGCACTGTGGTAGACCCTGCTCCGGTTCTTCTCTTATGACTTCATAAGCAAAGAAGAGCTCCATGAAAGTTTAAAACCAGAAGAGTTACACTGGCATAGAAAAGGCCTGAGATCAGATATATTAAAGCCTCAGTCATGCCTGGTCTTAAAGATACAAAAGCACAGTAAAAACTGCATCTAGCTTTGTGGAGTGTTTTCTCCAAAACCGGCCTTGCCTGAGGCACACTCTACAACAGCACCCCTTTTTCTAGGTGGGAAAAAAAGTCAGTCTGTAATTAAGTGTTCCCCCTAAAATATTGGATGCTATAAATCTATCTGCTACTGGAAGTAAAGATACAACGGTTCAGTGGTTGGAAGTGGGCATCAGTGAGTCTCAACTGCATTATCCAAGACAAATTTCAGAAAGCCTTGGTAGTTAAATTATTGCAACAGTCTCAGGGAGGCAGTATAATCTCAGTCACAGGTATGCTTCAAGTAAGAGGCCAGACAGCTTTCTAAAAGCATGCTGTAGTTTAACCATAAATTATTGTGTCCGAGGAAGCAATCACTGAGTGGGTCCTACAGGTTTTGCTAGGCACCTTCAGACCTCCCTTGCTGCTGCACCCCAGGATAGGGGCTGCACGTGCTGGTGAGCCAGCCGTTTGTTAGCATTTTGCGTTAAGATAGCATCAGCAGTATCATCATTTTCTTACTCGCAGTGAGTTGCATTATGCTTACCAATCTGATTCTGATGACATAAAAAAAAAACGAGAATGAAATAATTGTGGATAAAAGCAAATAAAAATGCCATATTTTTAATATAGGGTGATGATCCAATATTTTCTTTGTGACTTGAGAACGACTTGCTTCACAGGAGTTTTCAAAAATAAAATAAACTTCAGTTTCCTTAAAACAAACTCCACATTGTTGCCTTATGAACAAAATTGGATTTTTATGTCTCATAAGGTTTCAATGTAGCATATCTGCTGGATGAGGCTTCAGTGTAAGCAAACAGATGGTAGGACACTTGTTGATTTTACCATGATATATTTGTGCAGGATAGAGAAGGGGAGAATCTCAAGAAAGTATCCTTTTGATTTGCTCTTGCTGTGCCTTAACAGCTTGTCTAATCCAGTTTAACATTCATATGAAATTACTGGTAAAACAAAAGAATTAAAACCAAAAGATGTATCTCAAATTCTTCAGCAATATGGTCTCTTCCTCAGTTTGTTTATTCTTTATATCAGAGAAAATTAAGAAAGCATTAGTAAATTAGTGTTTTACAGGGGATGTAAAGATGGAATGTTGTTTCATGTAAAAAATGGGGTGAAATGATGGAATTCTTCTCCTCTTTCAAAAAGCACAAGGAATAACAAGCCAAGTTATTCACTCATCCTGTCTTTTCTGAATTACAGCGTACATTTTACTTTGTTTCTTCGAACTAGCATCTGGGAGGAGTGTTTAAGGTGCTGTCTTATATGGAACTTGCAGACACCATTATCTTAAACAGCATGTTCCCTCAACCAGCATGGCTGTGAGCAAAAGAAGAAAAATTACCTTTATTATTGTAGCCTCTCTTTTTACACTTTTCTTTAATCCCCATTGCACTGTGGCTCCTGCTCTGAAAGTGTATGCATTCACACCTGGGCTAAGTGGCTGTAAAGTGCTTCTATTCTCAATCAGCAGTTTCACACTCAAATTGCATGTGCTTATGCTGTAACAGATCCTACAGCAATGGAATAGCAAATTTTGAGAAACAACTTGTCTTCATTGTGATCATTACATTGTAAGATAAGTGGAAATGGCCCACAGCATCACAAACTTGAGGGGAAATGATATCCCAGCAAACCCCCTGAAATGATGTATAATTAAAATGTCTGCTACCCTTGAACATTCAAACATGGCTCCAGAGTAGGAATTAAGAGCTCTGGAGGTTCAGTTCCCTTTCAACTACATTTTAGCATCTCTGAAAGATTTTTATCTAATTTAAAAAATGAAGGTGCCTGCACTTAGGGAACCATGTTGGGATTCATCTCCCGTGGTTGTAGGCACTGAAGATTTGGACATCCACAACTGACCCAGCTGTCCAGGCTCCTCAAGCGTCAACATAGGTCTTGTTGGGTTTAACTCTTCCATGGACAGAGAGGGGGAGATCCTCTGGCCTTGGGGACACCAGACTTTGTAGTCATTGGAGGCAAACATGTGCTTCTAGAGCTCATTCCATCTGAACTACCTTAAACCTCTGCCTAAGGATGAGATGGCCTGGGAATTGCCATGTAATGTCCAATGACTAGCCTGGTTGTTGTTGCTTATGCTTTCAATTCCTGCAGTCAAGGGAGATGGTAGAGTTATTTATTTGGGTCAAATGTCACTGTCCTGTAAAAATCAACAGAGCCCTGCCAAATTATCCAGTGGAAGATTTGTTCCTTGAGGTACACAAGAGGTCTGCCCACCTGAAATTCAGCAAGATTTGCAAGTAATTGATCTGTATGTCTTAAAAGGAGATCACTGCTGTTGGCTGGTCTTAGAAGATAACTTACCCACTTCCTTTTCACTTTTTGAAAAATTATGACAAGGCTCTCTTGCAAACCTGTCAAGGGGATTAATATGAAAAATGAACTGATATTTGCACGGGTTTTGAAAGGTGCATTCTTGCTGCTGCTTCTTATTGTTATTATTTTAAGGTGTATACAGTCACTTAGGGGAGTTTTGACCAGAACAACTCCAGTTGCTCTCAGCTATCCAAGCCCACTATCTTAGAAACACTCCTTACTGATGGACCTCTTCCTTGAAGAGACCACCTAGTCTGCCCCTCTGCAGCTTTTCTAGAGCATGAGCATCTCTTCTGCCTGACTTCCTGAAGCTCCCATATATGCATCCATGGAGGTACAGAAGAATATAACTTGCCTTACATCCTACCTGATGTTCATCCTTGCCACTGTCAAGAATCTCAGGATAGCTCCCTCACCCTCTCCTCCTGCTGCCTACTGGCTCTAGAGGTGGAAGAGTGTCGGCACCTGGAAGCCTATAAAAAAGTTCAGAAAGACCAAGGCCTAAAGAAGACTTCATGGCGTTCTGTCTTCTGATTTTGGACATGAACAATGTGTGGTGCAAGGCCAGACCCAGCCTGTAGCAGTCATTCTCTGGTAGATGGCTACTGACTTCAGCCAAACATCAAAGATGGCCCTGCCATATCAGCAGCTTGAAAAATGTACTGCACCCACTGGAGTCAGGCACATTGTGCCTATGCTTTGGGTCCACCTCATGCCTGAGAACCGGTGATAACAACACGTTTACTTCATTTGTGCTGGGTACTAGTTGAGTGTTCAGAGGGGAAGCTGGACTAGATGTTACCCTCCTCTTGATTCTTGACACCAGCACAACATCTGAACTAGTGAAGAGGCTGTTAATACCCTTTCTGTTTAACTTGCTGAGGCCTGCTTCAGGTGATCACAAGCATTGTATCTTCCTCTTTTTTTCCTCCGGGAAACATGCAGCACCAAACTTTACCTTAACAAGTTTCGTCCTTCTTCCCTGCTATGACACTGAACCCAGCAACTCCATAAGCCACCATGATCACTGATGGGAGTTCCCAACATGTCAGCATGTTCCTGCTCAGCAGCTCGCACCCAGCTCTCCCAGCTACCCAGCTTGCGTTTATTTATTTCTTCAGTAAAGGTCTAAGCTCACATACAGAAAATGGTGGCTCTAAGTTTGAAAAGTCAGATGTGGCTATAAAACTAAAATGAAACGATGAACAGCACAGTAACTCCCAGAGACTATCTAGACATTTTCTTTAAGGTAGGGGACAGGAAAGTGGATGGGGGCTGCCAGCTTAAGAAAATTAGAAACAATGCCTTACATGCATTATTTCTGAGTATCAGACATACCACCCTAGGAAAGCATCATGAGTGGCCTGGATAAGCCTTTTTGCTTGCAGGACCTAACCAATGCAAGGTGGACACTGGAGCCAAGTCTTGTGATCCATTTGTCTCCTCTTCTGTATTGGAACCAGCACTCTCTACTCACCACAAACTGACAATATATAATGTAATTTAAATGCAAAAAAAGATCGGTATCACCAACCTTTGTTGGGATACAAAATTCTGCTATGGTATGCACATGCATAGACATATACCTGCTGTTCACTGTGTTCCTAGAATACAATGTATTTTTTTCAGCAAAGACATTGGCTAGAGTGTAGATGCATTTATATGTCTTCATTCCTCTCAGTTGTGGCCTTTTTATCCTCAAAACTGAGTCCACTGGAAAGTGACTTCTGTTAGCAGCACTTCTTAAGGATCTCATCATCAGCCCCAGAACACTGTTAGTGTTCATCCCATCTCTGCTACTAATATCACACTGCATGGTGAACATTTAAGACACTGTAGAGGCAGGATAATTTTAGAATACAATAAAAGTAACAAATTCCACCAGAGCTGTGCTTGTCTTTTCCCCTGTAACACATGATGAGTCTTAGTACATTTTGGGCTGGGAGAGGGCTTGGGCTTTTTAATTTGGTTTTTTTTTGTTATATTTTTGGGGCAGACCAGAGAAAGGCAAAGAAGTCCAAACTGGTGCTCTGAGTACTTTTGCAGCCTGATACAGATAATTTAAAATACATTGGTCAGGATAGCTCGCTCTACCCGTTGCTGTCTAGAAGATCTGCAAGCATGGTGTAGTCATTACAGAATGCTGTCTCTGCACCGATTATTTATAATGATAACACACTGACGGTCAAATTACACTATGTTCTGGCTCCTGCCTTCTATCTTGCCCTTTCCTACAAGCAGTCTAGAGGTAGGACTTTCATATGCGTTTGTAAAGCGCCTATTGCTGCAAACATTAATAAGAGCTATCACTTAGGAGCAGTTACTTACACTTTGTTTAATCTCTAATGGATTCTTCTAAATATTTACAGTAGAAGAGTTGTCAGACCAAATGCTGGAAATTACTGGCAACTTTCCATCTGCCCAAAAGGAGAGGAGAGGAGAGGAGAGGAGAGGAGAGGAGAGGAGAGGAGAGGAGAGGAGAGGAGAGGAGAGGAGAGGAGAGGAGAGGAGAGGAGAGGAGAGGAGAGGAGAGGGGAACCTGCTCATTGTTGCATTCTTCTGTGGGGTTTTAGTAAGTCAGGGTCTGCATTCTGTAGGTTGGCGGCACCAGCCTCAAGTTGTGCTTCAGCCACATAAAACTGCCTCTATTCTTGCTAATCTTGAGGGAAGTGGCTGTTTGCTTTGCAGACCCTGAAGTAAATAAATTGTCTGAAAGGCCAGTGGCTGCTGCAAGAGATGGAGGACCTCCAAACTGTTTGGGGGTGTCAGCGTAGAGCACAGTGCTGTTTGCTGTTGGTCACATTGCACCGTGCACTTAGGCAATCTCCTGGCTGTTAGATCTGGATCCTGCAGTATTCCCCTGTTGTTGTGGCTCCCTGACACAAGCTGATTGCAGGCATACAGACTATAAGAAAAAAATGAATCTAAGCCAATGAGGCTGAAAGAAAGCCTTTGCTGGGCTTCACCTCCACAGCTTCTGAAGTTGCCTTGGCTCTGATGTGCAAGATCTGTGTGAAGGAGGTGTGGAGGAGGAACAAGCGGATGGGCAGCAGTGGGAACCTGTGGCTTCTGGGAGGGACCCGTGTGCCAGCAGCAGCTGTCTGGCAGATATCACCCACCAGGCCACCCAGATGTGCCCAACAAGTGGGGCCCCAGGCAGACAGGAGTAGGGGACAGCAGCTGCATTGCTGCTTTACAGCTGGCAGAAGTGCTGGTACATGCGAGAGGGACCTGAAACAGGAGGCACTTGTGTGGCTCGCTGTCTCCCACTGTGACACAGCAGGTCTGTATGTACACAAAAACGCTTGAAGGATTGTTGTCTTGCTTTGGAAAAATTTCCATTGATTTGAAAATGAAAGCTTTGCCTGACCTGTGAATTTATCCAGATATAGAAGTTTTCTGTAGTATTTGCTGTTGTAAGGGCCTGCCCTAAATTTGAGGGGTGTGGGGGTGTGTGTGGGGGTGTGTGTGTGAGTGTGTATGTGTTGAATGCATGTGTGAGAGGGAGAGAAATCTCACTGCCTAAGACTGTTCTGCCAAGATAAACCCTGGAGCATTTTATAAATTAACTCTGCTCTATGTGTTTATTTTTCTTTTGGAGATTCTAAAAGGAGACTGTTCAACTCATCTTATTAGGGGCAGCATATTTTCTTAAAGCGAAAAATAAGTTCCTACTCTGCACTGGAAAGTATTTGCTATTTTCAGCTAGAAGTATTCTTTCCTTCTGACCTGGCATATTAGATAAGATTTATATTTCTGACCTGACATTAGGTAGTTAAGATTTATTCTTCTATATTAACTTTACTGAGCTTGCAAGCTATTCATTTATAGCGTAGGGAATATATTTATGGCAGAAGCAAAGAAAGTTCACTACAAAGTAGTAAAATATGTTATTAGGAGTGTCCCATAGACTGATGAAAATTGTGAGTACCCTAGCAGCTGGCTCCCTTCTGGCTCTTTTTTACTCTTTGTTATTTCAACTTTAAAACTTGAATTTGAAGTCAGTTTCAATGGTGAACAACTTAAAAGAGTCCAGATGATTCCAATATATCCGCATATATATACATACGCATATGCTGTGATTGAGAGGTGCAGGGAAGGGGATAACAAGTGACTTGAATTCTCTCTGTGTTGTGCTGGCAATGACCCAGGCATAAGTAACGTTGGACCTCGCTCTCCTGCCAGTATAAATCAGGAGGGACTCCACTGAGGTATAAAGCTGGTGTGTGAGTGAGAGCTGAATCAGATCTAGAGCTTTTCTATATCCAAAGGTGTGGGCCCAGGCAATCTGTTAATGTCCAACTGACTTAAAGAGGGGAACCGCAGACTATGATGGAAACCTGGAAGCACTTCAAGCCTCTATAGACAGAAAGTTGGAAAGTTAAAGGCCTCCTATTGAAATCAGTGACAAAACCTCCCATTAACTTCAATAGGAACAGGATCAGGCCCTAGAAATGGCTGGAAGCCAAAGAACTGGATAGCTCAAGAAATAGGTAATAGGAGCTGATGACTTTCACCAATAAATCACCAATGCAAACCTGACTGTGCTTGGTTTAGACTCAAAATTGCTTTCATCTGATGTTTGTTTGAAACTGTACGCATTGTAAAACCTTCAAGAAGAACTGGCAGTCTTGATAGTTGTCTCAGCAAGAGGCCGACGGCCGGACGGGGTGTGGTATCTCCTCCGTTCCCACGTCATCGGAGGGAGTCCATCTTAAAAAGAGCAAGAAGTGCTTGCCTGCCTAAAGAGAGAGCAGTGCTTGGGATCTGCTGTTAACCAGAAGTTTTCTATTTCAGAAACTGTCAGACTAACTGTAAATCCACTTAGACTGAATATATTGGGGGAGGGGGTTAAGGCTCCTCAGTAAGCCAAGAGGAGGAGTAGATATTTCCATTTGCAGACATTATTCAACTGCTGTCACAAGAGAGAATAGAGATGTGCAGAGCTGTGAGGAATTAAATGTGCTGGAGAAAGGGCTTGGCATAGGGGAAGTTAGGACCATTAGGCATTATGAAAGCTGGGAGTTGCTAATAGAGTGCAGCAAGCAGTGCTGCGTGTTGCAGTTCAGCTGATGAACTCTGCTGCCCATCCCTTCTGTGACACCACATCGTGCTGCAGCTGAGGAGGAGAATTTTGTAAGTTGTACTGAATTGAGGCCAGTTGCCCTACCATCTATCATGGCACTCCCTGACAAAGTTGTGGGGAAATGCAAACCATTATGGAGAGGACTTTCCTCCCCCCCAATATTTTTGCAAACTGAACTTTTTCCACTGGTCCCTGAAGGGTCCTACACTGCTGCTTGGAGAGCAGTAGACCAGCTGGGTGAATATTTTGGTTTCTGTGCTTGGTCAAACAGCTATAGCCATCTTTGATGTGAACTCACACATTCAGAATAGTTCACCACTTTCCAAACTCCACCCTTCATATTCCTGTGTTTGACAGACCTCAGGGCTACGTACTCTATTACAGTATGCAAACTTTTCCAGCTCCTTCCTTACTTCTACCAGGCCATGTCTGACAAAGGCTCCAAGGATTCATATCTTTTTGTGTATGCAAAGATTCATAGCTTGTTTTTACAATCTGTCTTTGTAAATCAAAGAAGCTGTTCACTGCTGCTTTTCTCTCACCAAGAAACCCACTAGTATCAAGTCATCACCCCGCAGCTCAAAGGCATCCGTTCTCTTTCCACCATTTCTCCTCAAAACCCTGGGCTCAGAACTGTAAGTTGCAATAACTTGTGGCTTGGCATCAAAAGGGAGAAGTATGTCGAGGAGAAAATTTGCTTATAGGTACAAGTAGGGGAGTGAGGGAGAGGGAATACTAAGGGAGCGTTCCTTAGGGGTGACACTAGGGAAGAACAAAAATTGTTAGGACGATGAGAAAAAAGGTTATTTAAAAAATTCATTTGACAAAGGGCACATTATCATATACCCTACACAGCATTGTCGCATGTGAATTCTGGTGTGTCTGCTCAGGTCCACTACATTCACCTGCTAGCTGTTTTCAGTGGGCTTGGGTTGGATCCAGGCACACTACGGATAGCGAGGAGGACATGGACCACACCTGTATTAAATCCGGCAGGCTAATGGAGCTGATCTAGAGTTCCTCTACCACTCGTCACTTCAGAAAATGCAGCAATTTGGGTCTATCCCTGTGCTTACTTATTTAGCTAGTCTGGTTTGGTGTATGTTCTCACTCTACAAATTACTTCAGTCACTAGGTTGAGAAACAGTGCCCGAGTTCAATATCTGTAGGAAGAGAGAGGAGAGGGAAGCTTGACAACTGTAACTGAGCAGATGGCAAAATAGGAGAACACTCATGAGTACACAGTGCTGGGCAGGGTGAATAAGTACAACACGGGGGAAGCAGGAAAAGTATCCCTCCCACAGTTTTAAGTGACAAATTACAGCTGTTCTCTTACAAAAGACTGTGGAATACCCTCACAACCTTTACCAGCACCTCGGGAAGAGAAATGCAGATTGCATTGCTGCTCCTTTTGTAGGTGAGTGAGAACAAAATCCCCCACGAACTATCATGGTTTTTTTTTAATAGCCTGTATAAACATTTAGGCTGGATTCTGAGCACATGCTAATTTTATGCTGGCAGAGCTCTGTGAGTTATTTGCTTCCTGACACGAGTTGTAACTAGAAGCAAAATCAATCCCTTAATCTTTATGAGATGTTTATTCTGCCTAAACCAACTCCCATTAAAAACAATGCAGAGGCTCTAATTTGAAACCTCATGATCGTCTGGCATGTGCCTTATGATCATGACATCTCCATTCTCTGATAAAAGGGAGGAATATTAGCTCTCCTTGCTGTTCCCTCAGCAGATGCACAGATGCAGGTACACACGTATACCTATACGCACAGACGTCCCCCCCAAGGAACATCAGCAGTAGTGCTGCTCATTTGTCATGGGGCAGGGAAAGATGCTTCTTCTCTAACACCACTGGTCTCCCCTGCCGGGAGGCCGGCCTAAGGAACATTATTTTCTTTCTCATTGGCTGAATAAAATTTCCAGCCTAGTGATATGCCATATGAAAAGCCATAAAGGTTTCACCTATACACAACCAAAAAGCGAAGGGTCCATATAACTGTCTGGTGTAGTTTTAGGCATGCCAGGCTCAACAGAAAAAGAGAGGGTCCCCCAGCAAACTTCCTGTGCAATTTTTTTTTTAATTTAATGTTTGGTTTAACCTATATAAAATTAATGAGTTTGTTTTCCATGACCAAACAGGCCATAAGAAGTGGGAGAAGAGATGGAGTTTTCAGATAAACCAAAGGGCCTTGTGTAGCTTGAAACAAAACTTCTGCGGCCAAGAAGGCCAACAGGATGCTGGGTTGCATCAAAAAGGGCATTGCCAGCAGATAGAAAGAAGTCATTATCCCGCTCTACTCAGCGCTGGTCAGGCCACACCTAGAGCACTGTGTGCAGTTCTGGTCCCTGCTATACAAAAAGGATGTGGACAGGCTGGAGGGGGTCCAGAGAAGGGCCACCAAGATGATCAGAGGACTGGGAAGCCTGCCATACGAGGATAGGCTGGGAGAACTGGTTTTGTTCAGCCTTGAGAAAAGGAGGCTCGGAGGGGATCTCATCACCTTGTACCAGTACTTAAGGGGCAGCTACAAAGAAGATGGAGACTCCCTTTTTGCAAGGAGTCACATGGAGAGGACAAGGGGGAATGGACACGAGTTGCTCTTGGGGAGATTCCGATTGGACACCAGAGGGAAATTTTTCACACTGAGGACAGTCACCCATTGCAATAACCTCCCCAGGGAAGTGGTTGACTCGGCCACGTTGGACACCTTCAAGAGTCGTCTGGACAGGGTGCTGGGCCATCTTGTCTAGACTGAGCTCTTCCTAGAAAGGTTGGACTAGATGATCCCTGAGGTCCCTTCCAACCTGGGATTCTGTGATTCTGTGATTCTTCTGTCTAGGGTTGTCGGTATCCTTTTAACCTATATTTTAGGACAATTTCAAAGGGAAAATAATTTAAGAACAAGTACAGACCTTTAATTCTTGCTTGTGTCTGTGTGACTTTCTAAGTATGTATGTGAATGTGTATATACAGATATAGGTATGGGTGTGTAGGGGAGAAGGGAGAGATGACTAAATGTATGAGCATTTATATTATTTTTATTTAAAATTTATATTTTTAATTTGAAAATTATATTTTTATAGTTTACAAAATGTTACTAAATTTTCTATCAAAATTATGAATTTTGTCAATATTTTATTAATGGTGTTAAACACCTCCCTGCACTTTTGGTAGGTTTACGGTTTCCTGACACCTTTGACAATTGTTATATAGGCTGATGGTCGAAAAGGTCTTTTAGGAGATCCTGGGCATGGGCTATGTAAAGGAGTTTTTCCAGTTCTAGGACTACAGCTGTAGGCTTAGGGGGTTCCAGGGGATGAAGTACATAAGGCAGAGAAGGCTTATGTACGAGTCAGGGAGTATGAGATGGAAGATTCTTCTTTTCAATAAGCTCTCTTGTATGCAGTACTGCAATTTCTGTGGCTGAGATCTTTTGGACAAGATGCGTCCTGTGGACTTGCAGATGAAAAACACAGGGCCTTTTTGGTGCACACAGCAGTAACCACAGTCAGTCAGGGAACCAGGGTGGAAGGCTCAACCAGTAAGTTCCATAGATGAATAACTTATTTTTCAACAAGTTATGCAAGGCTTCAGAAAGGATTATGGATTGACTTTCATAATGCTTGGTGGTCTTTTAGTGGTAGCTATGGTTAGAATCCTCCTTTTTTACATAATCAATGAAGCATGGAAGTACAAGAAAAGACTACTCTTTTAATTAAAGTATTTTATCTGGACTCAGGTGTGATTTATACTGAGGAAGAAGTGAACTTCTCCACTCACTGGGAAATTATGTGATTTCAGAAAGAGGTGAATAGAAGCCTGTCCTCATCTTGAAAGGGTACAGTTCACAGTTTCCTTTGTGGCCAGCCAGATCCTGGCAAATAGGAATAAGACCCCCTCGCACCAGTCATTCCCCACTCACTGCTTCTAACCTCCATAAAGCTTGGGAAGACTTGTGTTCATCAGAATACCCAGCCACAGTACATAGAAAAATTGAAAAAGCCTATTTGAAACCTCCTCCGTAATTCTGACATCCATGGAGTGATCAAGCCCACTTTGGCCTCTAAGAGACCACACAACCATGATATATGTCACCACTTGTTACATTATTTCCTGAAATATGCTGAACTCAGAATTAGTAATCTAACAGCTTGCTTGTTCTGAGACATACATTTGAAAGAAGCTGGGGGTTTCGAACATGATTATTATCTCGGTGAATTTCTCAGATGAAAGAACATGGTACCCAGTAATGGAAGAGAAGAAGCATTCTCTAATCATGCAACTTTTATAGGTTGTTAACAGAAATAAATTATGCCAACAGAGAAAGGGAAATATTTTTGTCCACAGTCTGTCCAGGGGAATTTCTTTTTATATTGACTTCTTCCTCAGAATAACTTTAGTCTTTTCTTAGGAGACAATATATGACCAAAGCAGCCATGTGGATGTCCTCTTGCTGACATTCACTCACAAGTGAATCCTACTGATAAATCCTTACGCCACTGAAGCTTCCCCTCAACGGCTAGCTTAAATAGCACATTTAAGTTGTTTCATTACTAAAACCAGGGCCTTGGACTTAAAAATGCTTGTCCTGGGCATAGCACAAGTTATAAATCGTACACTCTGGTACAGAATTCTACTTTCAATATTAATACACCCTCAAGTCTAAAACTCATTAATTGCTCAACTCTTCATAAAGCATAAACACAAAAGACAAATATGTGACTTCATTTTGGACAGCAAAACAGAAGCTGTTTTTTTTGCAAAATACCAAAATTGTGTAATTTATTTACCTCTCCTGCCTTCAAGATCTTGTCTATTAGATTTTATGACATCTGTGGCCATTGTGCCCAGCACAAGGAGGTCTCATCTTAGTTGATTATTTTCAGTTCTGTGTTTTACTAAAACTTTCTGGAATCTTCATCCATCTCCCTGTATTTGCTAAATACATGCACTTAACATCTCTGACTCCCATGTTAAATAAATATCCCTTGGTCCCACTTAGTTCTATTTTGGAGGGGTAATTCTTCACTCGGCAGTGTAACATAAAGTAAAATAAAACCAGCAACTCCTTATTCAGTGGCATAGAAAAGAAGTGAAATTAATTATGAACATTCTAGGAAAAGGAAACAAGGTTATGAAACACTTGCCGATGCTGGTGTTTGTAATCTTCATGAATAAGCAATGCAATAATGCAGGGCAAGTGTGCGTGGGAGGTGCGCTCTGAAGAAACTGGCTGTTTTCCTCTCTCTGACCAGTTGAGCTGTTATGAATAAAAAATGTTGTTGCTAAAGAAACCTATAATAAATCCTGTTGGGAGTATTACATGTGCTGATAACATACATAAACTTTATAAACATATTAAAGTGTCACGTTTTAGTCGCTCTGGTTCATGTGGATGTTTCTAAATGTTAAATGTTAGCTGAGAAATGGAACTCTTGTTCCACCAGTGGGTTGCTCCTACATTTCTGGTTCAGCCGAGAGCCTTCTCTTCCTTCCCCTTGAAGAAAGAACCTCACCTTGTAGGAGAGATGAGGAAAAAGGGCTTAAGCCCTACCTCTGCTCTAACTTTCCACCAAAATGCTATCACCAGAGAAGCTGCACACCTGGTGAGCTATTTGGAGAGAAGTGGGGTGGATGATCTGGTGCTTGATAAAGGATTTAATGCTATTCTGAACATCCGTGCTTTGTGTAGTGATGCCGTCCATTGACACCTCCATCAAAGTACAGTTGGCAGCCCTGAGTGAGGCATTTGATTTGCCTTTCAGTAGGTGGGAAGAGTTGGGCGCCTCCAAAAGGGATTAACAAAAACCAGGATGCTGAACAAGGGATTCTCAGCCTAGTCACAGGCAAATGCTGGGGTCAGAAACTGTCTCAAATCCTGGCTGTCCAGGGAACTTCGGTGCCCTGGCACTGCCACCCAGCCCTGCAAGCCAATATATTCATTAACAAAAGAAAGGAGACCTCACTCTTTTCTTCTGAAACACACCAAGAAGGGAGGAGCAGCCTTGCTACCCTTAATGTACCTAAAACTTTAGCAGCTAAAATACTCGGCCAGGAGTTGAAAATCTGAGTTCTATTAATTCCTTTGCCTAGCGTTACTCTAGCCTGTCTTGATCTGCTCTAATAAACTGACTTTTTATCATCTGGACTTGCATGTAATCTCAGGCCATTTGCTTGCACCCATTTTAGTTAGCACAGAAGAGGAAGGGGCCCAGGGGGCACATGTGTGGGAGCAGGGATGCGTGTGACTATATTGCAGTGTCAGTAAGTGATCCCCTGCAGAGTCCTGTGCTCCCTGTGGAAGAACTTTGTATTGTTATTTTTATTATTTGTTATGATTTACTGATTGCCTTTTTTACCCAGCGTTTCTTTAAGAGAACAACCTCAAAGCCTCTGCAGAAGGGACCTGAGCTCAGAAGTCTTCCTTGCCAGGTGGACGCTCTATGTCAGTAAGATGAAGTCTCATGTTTGAAACAACAAAACACCTAAGAAATGCCCGTGCATCAAGGGTGAGGTGGCAAGTAGGCAGGGCTTTGAAGGTGAGAGACTCAGGTGTTTAAATCCTGCCCCAGACACACCTTAGGCACCTAAGTCCTGTTCTTGGATCTGAGCCTTGCTGTGTCTGCCCTCGCACTTTACAGGAAGCCGCAGGAATCACACATCGTTGCTATTCCAACACCCATCAATGAGCTCCTGTTTTATTTCACAGTGCCCCAAAATCTGCTTTACCCTGCAGGAAATATCAAACGTCTGAAATCCCATCTAGGACCTTTCAAGTTTAAACATGAAACATGTCAGGACGTAAAGCTGACACTCAATAAGAAGCTTGAAAGGATAATGTTTATAGCAGCGCGCTACCAGAACTCGGTGTAGACCTGTGGTTCGGGGTTTTGCTTTCATTTAAAAGTATTGCTATATGCATTTCATTAGGGTCTTCCTCCTAATTACTCTGTTGTACGGAGCTGAAGTATGGGTGCAATGCCGGGGTGCTGCTCGGAGCAGGAGGGAGCTCGGTGCCGTCACAGTTCATGTCTCTCCCAGTTCAGCTCTGGTCCCCATAGCTGAGTTCCTCCCTAACAGCACTGGAGGGATGTAACTTTTTTTTGCTTCAGCGGATGCTATTTTTGATCACACAAGTAAATAATGCTAACGTTTTAAAAAGCATGGTCTATACCTCATAATCTAGAAATCGAAACACAGAAAGATATTTATTAGTCAGCTAGCATATAGCTGTAGTACAATCATTCCTTCTTTTTAAGTAACGTTGCTTATCGCACTGCTCACTGCTAACAACAAAAATAGGGTTCGAATAATCATTAATAAAATCTGTTGGATTTTATTATGACAAAGCGTCTAATAAGTAATCATCCTACCATCGCCAGAAGCTTGGTTATTCAGTTATTTATAAAAAAGTTGTAGCTCTTCTCTTTTTTTTTTTTTTTTTTTGTGAGAGCCATAACATGTTTTGCATGGATAAATATTCTCTGAATATTTTTATCTGCGGCATTGTTTGTGGTAATAGCAGACAGACAGACTTTTGTATAAAAACGTACATGGTTTCAGCTGCCTTTTGTCATCTGATAAGATTGCTTTGTTCTGCAGTCTTTTGGTAAAAAATTGGCAAAGTGATTTTGAGTAGTTCAGACTCCAAAATTAGAAATGAGTCAAAAATGTTCTTTTCTTATTAGCTTTCATATCTCCTCCACCAGGCTTTCGCAATTTTTCATTTAATTTCAAGAGCAAAAGGGACAATTTACTGTTGGAGAAAAACTTCTTAGGAACCTCTATGGTTTTAACGGATGAGTTTTCCTACTAGTCACTGTCTATAAATGATTGAATATGAAATGGTAGACAGCTTATTAATGTTAGCGATAAACAGCAGTGGTCAAGCCAGCACACTAGCTTTATTAACAGGAAAGCAAAATAAGGACGCTAACGCAAGAGATAATGACTAAGTCTGATTTTTACGTCCCAGCTCAGATTTTATTAGGCATAACTTCCATTATCTTCAGTGAAAAATCTACAGCAAGAAGCAGCAGCAGACCGGGGATTTGCAAAGGCTTTATACCCTAATAACAAAGCTTAAAAGAAGAAATTAATCTCAGAGTTAACTTTATTGACTTCAGTTGGCTCAATAGGTGAAAGTAGTAAAATAGCTGTTCTTCTCGTATGCTTAAGAAAGAGGTTGCCTCCCAAGTAGGCTATATATCACAGTTTTGAAAGGCTCAGAGCATTGTTTTCTCCTATATAAGTATCGAACGTGTCCGGATCATGCAATTTTGCAAGTACTCTAGCACAGGAATTCTTCCAAACTCGGAATGTTTCCTGAGGTCCTGCAGAAAAAGAGCCCTCTCCAGTTCCAGTGAAGCCCATGGGACTTCCTCCACTGAAAGCAAAGGAGGCAGGTTCAAGCTCTAAAACCATCTCATTAATAATAGCAACATTTTATTCTGTCTGCAAAGAGAAACAGGGCTTTTTCTGTATTTGCTGATATGCAAATCAATGGCTTTGAGAAGTTGTGGTAATAGACATATTTACAGTTTAACATAAATTTTAACTTGTATAAGAAATGTCTTCAGCAGCCGAAAGAAACAAAATTGGAAACTATCACCCTTTCACATGTCAGGTATGAAATGGGAACTGGTCTGTAACATCCTTTAGTCTCTTGGGATGGTAACACGTATTGTTCCACATGCAGCTGGTATACTTCAAGCACAGAACTACGTGCACATAGCGTTATAAAAAAACCCAACGCAAGCATGCTATCCCTACAATACTTCTAATGATTTCAGCAATGCGTAGTGATTTTCTAATATGTAATTATTTAAGATATCGCTACAATGAGATACATTCACAGTTTATGAAAATACGATGAAAGAGTTCTCCATCTGCTTTTGTTTCTAATGACTGCAATAGGAATTTTGCAGTCTATTTCGAAACAAACAGGATCTCATCCAAAAATGAGAAATATAGCTTCATTGCAAAAAAGATGCACTTGTCACTAACAAAGTATTTACCCTGACAATACTAATATGAAACCGTCACAGAAAAAAAAATATATCTGCGGCATACAAATACTTTGAAAGAGAACTAACACTGAATCATTTAATCCTGCCCAAGGACAGATTCAACTTAACTTGATGGCTGCTTGCTTGGCTAACTTCTGCTTTAAATTATTGCACTCAGATATTAAATTACTTCTTTTTTAAAAAAATTGCTAACAACACTTATATTATATAGACAATATGTACCGTTACCACCTGTGCCATGCCAACCCTAAATGTACATGTAGATATCAGTAATATATATATATCAATGAACTATTTAAAAAATTGCTTCCAAAATGTAGTGTTATTTTAACTAATAATGTAATTCCTCTTTTCTTGTTGACATTTTACCTCCACGTGAATGACACCCTCCATGAGGGCATAAGAAACCCGAAGAAATAATTTTACCAGTTTGTGCTTACTCAGTTCTCTCCTGTTTTGTTCCATTTTATGCAGCTATGTTTTCAAACGGGCTGTTACAGATGTGCTTAATTTTGAATTTGTAAGTAGTTGCAGGCAAACCAAGCCTGCAGAGGGTTTGCAGGGTGGAGCCCTCCACTTGTGACCGTGACCAGAAGCAGATGCTGGATGACCTGCAGTCCTGCGTCAACAGAGGAACCAACGGAGGAGCGACCAAAGGAACGACTGACCGCCGGGTATCGCGAACGTGCCATTACAGCAAAAGGCAGGAGGCAATTGCCAACATCAGATACGGATGGGCTGCAGATAATATACATCATGGTAGCTCTACAGCCAAACTGCAGCCCGCTAAGTCATGCTGATAGTTTTACTCCCAGATGTAGGCGTTGTGGTACAAATGCAGAATTTTCTATCACTTTGCTTATTCTAGTGACTTCCAAATTTAGTCTGTGGCTCACTGGTAGTCCACAGGGTCATGGCAAATGGTCTGCCGGTCATTCACAGACCCGTAGCAAATAATACTTCATTTCTGTCAGTTAAAAGGTCAATGAGAAAGGTGCACAACTGTCAGTACAAAGTTTTGAGGGTTGGGGGTGGCCTGCAGAGCTAAAATATTTCAGAACTATTGACTTAATCCTACTTTTTTTCTCAGCAAACTATAATCACTGGGAGATACATAGAATTTCTTATTTACGGGTATGCTAGTCTATACTTAGCTGCATATTAATCTCTCTTGTAGGACCCAAACAAGCAACTTAATTTGTTAATCTTAATTGCTCTTATCAGAATAAAAACAAGTCTCTTCGCTAATGACATGTTTGCTTTTGAACTTTTATTGATCTTGTCTGCTATGTCTAATTATGGACTCAATCCTCTGCACTCCGTAGTGGACTTCAGAGGGGTTTTGCCTCTGTACAGGCAACTGCGCATTTACTACTGGTCGTGAGACAGAAATTTAGGATGCTCAAACTGGAAACTTCAGTAGGAGTTTGGGGAGTGAAAGGACCACAGACCAAACTTTTCTCCTGCTAAAGATTATTTTGGCAGTAGGTACAAAATAAGTAATGTTTCAAGACATTCTGAGGGGGCAAATTAACAAAGAAACTTCAATTTATACCAGCTGAGAGTCTGGCCTGGCATATTCTGAAGTAGTCAGTTCAGGTTTCATTACTCTTTTATCTTAAAATGTGGGAGCCTACAATATAATACATAGAATGGGGGACTCGGGTATTAAACAAATTGAATTAACATGGGCTCACTGACAGCTTTGGTTTGTACTGTATTTAAAAATGCATAGGTTAAATGGAAATTTGAGGACACTTCCCTAGCAATGGTTTAGGACCTATGCTTCGAGGAGACTCTCTGGGCAGAAGAAACAGAAGTCCAGAGAAAGCCTTCCATGTAATAGATGACTTTGACAGGTGTCTCCTTTATCCGCACACTATCACTTTTTTCAAGTTCCAGTATTCACTAATAGCGATTCATAAATTTTTAAAGCCAAAGTGCAAGTGGTGACCGTAACCTCTTTTATAGCAACTTCCATAAACGCTCTCGCTCTAATTTTTACTTCACACCAAATAACGACTAGCTAAACCAAAGCACATTTTACCACCATCCCGATCTGAACACCTCCACCAGTGGACAGTGTACACTGTGCCCAGGTGAGGTGTTCTGACAGTTATTTGACTTCCCTGCCAAACTGATGAGCCAGACTTCCATTCTGGCTCTTTCTAGCTGTGGGTTTTCAGCCACTTGTTCTGCTGTGAATTTACCTTAACTCTTGTACTTTAACCAGAAAACTTTGAGCAAGTACCTTCTCCGCGTTGCACCAACCATTTCATTATTTGCAGCCAGCACTTCCACCTCTACTTCCCGAAAACTACGCCGCTGAACGGGGGCCGTCGAAAGGAAAGGAGGGGGACGGCGTGCGCCTGGAGGAGCGCACCGCACCGCACCGCAGGCACACGCAGCAGCCACCGAGTCCGGCCGGGGGCAGGAGGGCGACCTGCCTTCCCCCCGCCAAAAGGGCGGCCCCGGGAGGGGGCAGCGGCCGAGCCGAGCCCGGCCGAGCCGGGCCGAGCCGAGCCGGCCAAGCCGAACCGATCCGAGCCGGGCCAAACCGAGCCAAGCTGAGCCGGGCCAAGCCGAGCCGTGCTGGGCCAAGCCGAGCCGTGCCGTGCCGGGCCAAGCCGAGCCGTGCCGTGCCGAACCGAGCCGAGCCGTGCCGTGCCGAACCGAGCCGAACCGTGCCAAACAGAACCAAGCCGAGCCGAGCCGTGCCGAGCCGAGCCGTGCCGGGCCAAACTGGGCCGAGCCGAGCCGAGCCGAGCCGAGCCCAGCAGAGCCGCACCTGCCGCCGCGGGCTGCCCGCCGCGGCACAGGACAGCAGAGGTCGCCGGCGGCCCGGCTCTGGCCCGGCGCGGTGCGCACCAGGTGCCGGAGGGCGGACGGGCGGAGGGAACCCGCTCGCCGGCCCTCGCCTCACGGCGGGGGCCTGCCCCCCTACCCCCGCTGTGCCCCCGACCCGGGGCTGAACCCCTCCACCGCGCCCGTCGGGGTGCCCCATGGCGGGTTGGGGGGGCCGCCGCAGCTTGTGGGCCCGCGGCTGCCAGGGGTTAAAGGAGTGGGTGGGAAGTGATGGGAGGCTGCGGAGCCCTCCCTTGCCAAGGATAATAAATCGGATGCCCTGACATGTTTTACTTAGCCCTTAGTGCTCCCTCGCTGCGCGGCCGCGGGGATGGGAGGGCTGCAGCCCCCGGTCTCTCTCGTCTTCGGCTCCGCTTTAGGGGCACTTTAGGTGAATCAAACCTTGTGTGCAGGAGGCAAGCCATACAAAGGAGGCTTTCAAGGGATAGACATGCCAAGCAGCAGAAAGGAGCGAACGCTGAACAAAATAAAAATTAAAAGAACAGTAAACCCCCCCCCCGTCCCCTCCCTGAGGAAGTAACTCGGTTACTTCTTGCTGATTAAATGCGGGCTGCCGTGTTTTATGGCATTTCCCCCGTATCTGCAGCTGTCAGGGAAAGAGGACAGGCATGAGCTGCCCCTTCGCGGTAGGTGCGCAGAAAATGCCTCCCCAAAAACGCTGACGGGTCCGATGCAGGCGGGCTGGCGAGGCGGGACCGGGGGCACGTCCCGGCGCTCCCCGCTGCCGCAGCCCGCCGCCGCCCGCGGCTCCGTGCGGCGCCCCGGCGGGGCTCTGACCGGGGGGTCACGGCGGACCCGGGTCCTCGGAGCTGCCCACTACTGCCGGCCACGCCGCAGCCCCACGCGGGAGCCGGAGCTCGCCCGCCCGCGACCTGGACAGCGCCTTCCCGAGGGGGCGACTCTCTTCTGCCTCGCTTTCCTTCCCGCCCCGATGCCGGGGGGGTCTCCTCGCCTCTGGTCTCCTCCGTCTCTCTGGACGGCAGCGCCCAAGGAGCTGCTGCCAGCACCCCCGGTTACTGACCCTCGCCCCCCGGCCTGCGGGGATGCCCCGGCCCTCCCGGCTCCCTTCTGCCGCCACCCTGCACCCAGGCGACATTGGTCAGGAGCTGGCTAAGCCAGAAGGGACGAACTCCCTCCATCCCATGGGAGTTTTAAAAAAACCCATAAACTATGAGGGTCCACAGCCCCGGGGCAGTGCCGCTGGGTAACCCAGGGGCTTCCCGGACGGGGCCGCCGAGGTGGCTGGTGGCGAGTGAAGGCTGGAAGTCAGCGGGCTGGGCACTGCCGCGACACCCCAGCGCCCCGCTCCGCATCGCCGGGCGCCAGGCTTCACCTATAACCATGACCTGTACTGCTGGCTCCCGGGGAGGGGGCTTCTCCCTCCGTACTCCCTCAGGTCGCTTAAACGGTGACTGGGGCGGAGAAAGGCGCTTAGGGCATCGCGGCAGAAAGTTACCTGTCGTGGCCTCGCGCTTTCCCGTTAGGAAATGGAAAGAGCTAAGAAAGGACATTCCCCTTTACCAGACACCAGAATATAAAGGAGCAGACGCAGGTCTTCCCCGGAGCCAGCTCTGCTCATCCCGGTGAGGTGAGAGGGAAAAGCAGAAAGAGGTGAGAAATCGCCTTCATCCCTCCAACTCCATGAAACCGCCGGCGGATCCGCTCGGCCGCGCCGCGGGCGCGGGACTTGATTCCCCGCACGCTCGCAAAGGCACCGGGGGGGCAGAAGCACCCCCCGGACAGGTGAACAGCACAACGAGAGGAAGCAGAAGTTATCAAAGTATAAATCTCTTCGCACTTACTTCTTCCCTGTCGCCGTACCCTGGAGGCGTGCTGGCTGCCAATGTATTCCATAAAGTTCAAAGTGATAAAAAACCAAGAAATCAGTCGCAATTGCATAGTAACCCTTTGAGAGTTCGACTTCTCCTTTTCGTTCTTTTTTTCTTTCCTTGAAAAAATAAAAAATAAACCGGGGTGGTAGGCGGCAAGGGATGAACACAGCAGCAGAAATACCTGCACTGAGATCCAAAACTGGGCTTGGCCGGCTTGATGGCTTTTGCCGGTTTATTTTTCTCTTTTGGTTTTTTTTTGTCTTTTTTTTTTTTTTTTTTTTTTGTGTCTTTTCCCTTCGGCTTTTCCTATTGCACTTTCGAACCGTCCACCCCGCTACCTGCCGCAAACCTCAGAGGGGAGTCAGCCGCGGAGGGGAGCCGAGCAGCCGCCGCCGGGGTCCATGCCGGGCCGGTGGCCGGCAGCATGTTGTGGGGGTGCCGGGGTGCGTGCGGCTGTGCGCGCCCGTGTGTGCGCCGGGCGGGCGAGGTGCCGACAGGACGGATAGATGGATGGCGGTGGGAGAGGAGTGTGCGAGGGCGGGAGCGGCGGGGGGGCAGGAGGAGGACCCAGCCCCGCCGCCGCCGCCGCTGCTCCGGAGCTCTGCGCCGTGGGCACCGCCAGCCGCCGGGCGCAGGTGGGCCGGGCCCCCCCGGCTCTCCCGCCCGCCGACCAGGAGCCCCCGGGCTTCATGCGGGAGCTGCTCCGGAGCGGGGCCCCGGGGGAGAGGCCCCGGGGCGGGGCGGGGCGGGAGGAGGCGAGCCCCAGCGCCCCGGCACGGCGGGGGGAGGCTCCCCGCGCCCGGCCGAGCCCCCTCGGGGCATCAGCGCCCGAGCATCCTCCAGCGGCGGGGCCGGGCGGGGGACGCCGCTCCGCGCCCGGCCCCGCGGCTGCGCTGTCCCCCGCAGCGGGGCGGGGCGGGACCGGGGCCGGGGCCGGGTCGGGCGGCGGGGCTCCGTAGCCTCGCTGGCAGCCCCTGCCCGGAGGGCTCCGCTCGCCTCCCCTCGGCCTTCCCGGGGCCCTCGCGGAGGCGCCGCTTCGCCCCGCGCCCCGGACCCGCCGTGGGGAGGAGCCCCCCCGCCTGCCGGGGGGACGGGGCGGTGTGCCGTCGGCCCCTTCCCCGCTGAGGGGGACACGGCGCAGCACCCCTCTCCTGTCTGAATTTGCCCCCCACATCCCTGGTCACAATGGAGATGGGGAGATGAGCGGGGGGTGGGGGGCCTCCAGCCCCTCCTTCTCCTCGGGATTTTCTCCGTTGCTGCCTTTTGCCCGTGGGACAGGCATTTCCCGGGGTGACTTCTCCGGCGGGACGGGGTAGAGCAAAGCCCCGTGTCCCGTCGGGGCCGGGGGCTGTCCCCACGGCCGGCTGGCAGCAGCGGGGCGGCGGGGCTGGGCCGCGGGCGGGGGCCGTGCAGAGCCGGGCCGGGCCGAGCTGAGCCGCGCCGAGCGGGGCTGAGCCGGGCCGAGCCGAGCCGGGCCGCAGCGCCCGGGGGTGCCGGCAGCCGCCCCCCCCGCCGGCCGGACCCTCACCAGAGCCCCGGCAGCAAGGGCGCAGCTCAGCAGCACCTAGGCGAGGCGCAGCCGCCCGTTTGACAGAAGGGTATCGCGTTTCCCCTCTCCGGCAAGGGTTTCTTTTTTGGGAGAATGAGAGGGCTAGAAAGCGGGAGATGAAGCTGATTCAGGGGAAAGCCGGCGACTTCACTGAACCCTTTCTTGCTTCCTTTCTTATCTCAGTGGCTATCGCTGGGATGCGAGAGAAAGCCGGACAAAAAGACGCTGATTGCCTCAGAAACCTCAGTGGTGTGAGGAGCAGCCACTCTATTTGTAACTGTTTTCCTCAGTCTCTCCCCCCCGCTGCCCCTCTCAGAGCTGTTAAATATCTGTACCATAAAATGTGGGGGATTTAAAGGTCTGTGGGAGGCTCCCTTTGAAAAGGACTCTGGGGAAAGTCTTTCTAATCCAGGATACTTGAGCCGGATGGGGTGGGATTGCCAGAAAGGCATAAAATAAAAGTCATTCGGCAGACAAGCCGAGGGGCTATGCTGACATGAAGAAAGCGCATTCACCTCGGTGTTGTGTTTTGTTTTGTTGGAGATCGAGACTTCTCATGTGCTAGTGCCTGTCTGGAAATTTCTGAGCAAGTCAGGCGAGTGGCATAAATAAACAAGGCTGTGGAGAAAGGACGGGACACGTGTGTGAGCCAACCTGCAGCCAGACAGCCAGCTCACTCGAGCAGCATTAGCACCAGTGGGCAGAGAAAGCATGTCAAAAAATAAACGCTCCACGAGAAACATAAGGAAAACATTAAATAAACGGGGAGTGCACTCCCTCTCCTTGCCCTGACAAAGCACGGCTGAGAAGCTCTGCTCGCTGCCTCTCCAGCCTCTTCCCTTCCATGTGTCCCTGCTACAGCGGGGACACGTGGGGCAGATGTGTTGGGAGACAGTCCCGGGGACCATGCAGGTCACCCAAGAGCCTCAGCAAAACACACTTGTGCGGTGTGTGTCGACCAAGGGCCAAGCAGAAGGGCAGGGTATGCATGAGTGACCAGCGGCGGGGGGGAGAGGTCGCTTATTTGCTGTGGAAGAGGGGCAGAGGCATAGACCGGGGAGAAAACAAAAGCTGCGCCTTGACTTGAGTGGGATCTGAAAAGAAGCAGGGCAAGAGGATGCTGGAAAACCAGGTTATACCCCCCCCCCCCCATTCCCTCACAAACCAGCTCCGTTAGGGGGAAAATACCCACCCAACAACAACAAACCGAACCCATAAACAGTTACTGCCGTTCTGCGATAAAAGGAGAAGATTTATGCTGCTGAAATGTGTGGAAGGAGCTTGTTCCAGAGCAAAACTCTGGCGTGCAATTCTCTGTTTATGTCGCTCATCCTGATGAGATATCGGTGGCAAAGTTCAGGCTGACATCAGCCCTCGGGAGGCAGAGCCAGCGGGCCGGGCTGGGCTGCGCGGGGCCACACAGCTGCGTGTGGGCCTGCAGCCGGTGGACTGCCAGCATCGGGGGGGATCAGGCTTGCAAAAAAGCCTTCTTTCACCAGGCCTTGGGAGGTGAGGGGCCAGCAGCAGCGCACATGGTGGAGGGAGCAGGATGTAGTATTTCCTTGCAACTGGAATGGATGAATTACAAACAGCTCCCGGGGTAGTTTTGTGCACCTCTCTATTTTGGGGTTTATTAAGGAGGGTGGGCAAGGGGAGAACGGCTGATGGTCCGGATTGTTGCCGGAAAGTCAAAGATGTCTGAGCCCTCTGTTTTACTGAACTACATTAAAACCAGCGGCAGGAGACTGTAAAATCAGAGAGGTGGTGGTGTTTTGTTTTGTTTTGTTTTGTCTTGTCTTTTTAAAAGAAATGAATCGAAGAGGAGTAGTGTGTGGTGGTTTCGCTATTGCAATTCCTGCCCAGTGGTTTCTCTGTGCAACTTTCCATAGCTAGACATTATTAATTTTAGTTTTCATAATACCCAATAAATTGGGGGAAAAGGGAGGTGGGCTCAAGATCCTCAGATTAGATCCAAAATAAGATAATAATATTCAATTAATAGCTGATATTATGCTTGCTTATAATGGCACTGTAGTCATAAAAACTAGCCATGTGAACAGGACAGCTGAATGACACCCTTTGTCATTCTTCTCTAGACTGGAAATAGTTTGTGTAAGTGAACAAAAGGGTCACTGATCTGCCTTTTCAACTTGGGAAACACAGTAAAGAAATAAAGGCCTTGGATTACCTCTGATACATAACTTGAAAATGAAGCATACCGTGTCCAATACAATATCCTTATTTTTCAGATGCTGCTCAGGGTATAGGTGGCGTAGGTCAGACTTCACCACCACGGAGGTATCCCCGGTAGCATCCCCACAGAACTGGGTCAATATTGTCTGCTGAAGGGAGAAGGTTTAGAGGGCTGGAGCAGTCATCCTGAGTAAAGGTTGCACAACCCAACACATCTACTATTTGTTAACACCAACAATATTCTTGGCACTGCACAGGACCCCAAACCATGACAGTCTTTGCCCCAGATTTGTTTTCTTCTGTACAAACTAAGAAGCAGGCACGGAGCAGGCAAGGCATGCAGAGTGGCAGAAATATATAAGAAATTACCCAAAACACATACACACACACAAACATATATATGTAAATATGTGTGTGTGTCTGTGTTACTACTCTTTTCCATATTTCCAAATCTGACGGTTGTTGCATTTCTCTGTGTTTCCTCCCATAACCCATTTGTGCTTTAGTCATATTCAGTTTAGGAGGTTAATCTTCTGCAACATCATGAGCATTCTCAAAAGCTGTTAATATCCAAACAGAAGATAATAACTGCATAGTCTAAATCAAAAGAAGCCAGTGATGAGAAATGCTTTACTCACAATGAGTTGAACCTATGACAATATGTGTACTTTTCAGAAAATAAACTGGTTCCTAAAGATCCAGTCCCAACATCTTCAGTAATGTCTTTATGCTCAGATATTTAAAAGATGTAACGGGAGAACATTAACAAAATGTGCAGTATGGAACAATCCTACTCTGGCAACAGACTAGATGACCTAATTGATTTTTCCCATCTCCGACTTGTGCAATTCTGTCATTGCAATAAAATCCCAGTGTAATCAAAGTCTGCAGGATCAGGCCCTAAATTAGCATGTCGGTCTGGACTATCCCTCAGTCTGGGCCAGGTCCAAAGCCTGATGCTGTCAGCTTGACCCTTCATCAGTCCAAGAGAAGTTTGGATCTGGACTTCTGGATCACACTGGAAGAGAGCTGAATTGTTGCTTTATTGTACGTAGGAGAAGAAAGCATGTTTGTGGGAAAAACACATGGGCAGATTCTGCAGTACAAACCTTCCAGATGCAGTTCAGTTAAGAAAGGCCAACAGGAAGGCCTCAAAATGAAACTGAGAACTTTTTGGCACAGAGGAAGTTTTAGCAGTTAATACAAGGATGATCAAACCTCGCTAAGTCATCGTTTCCCTCTATTCATCTATCAGTTGGTTGTCTCTTGGACTTGAGATCAGATTGTAAAACCTTTGGGATACAGACCAACTTTTTGTTCTGTGTTTGCAGAATCTGTAATCTGTGCCTAGAGCAACTGTATCTACAAGAAAAAAATCTTAGCACTGCCATGGAAGTAACTGTGTATTTTGGGTGTAAATACTCAAGACAGAACAGAAGTGATTAACATAAATATTTTTGTAATGTATGCTAAGTTGAAAAACAAAATGCTTTTGGTCTAGACTAACTTTACACACCTAGAAGGCAGTACCAGCATAACTGCACTGGTTTAAATTCATGCATCAGTTTGCCCAAGTATACTTACCCTGAGGTGACAGCCCATAAGGTAGAACTAACTATAACTGGGTGAAGCTGGAGGATGTAAATAACCAACAACAAAGGTTTCATGGGACTCTGACACATCCGTTTGTCTAGGCACTGACTTCTCTATGACTTGAGTATTTGGGAGGGTGATTCACAACACCTAAGTTAGGAGCTCTTTTCTCACTTTGGCAGTGCTTCCTGTGAATTTCTTTGGTGGTAACGTCAGCCTAAGTAGATCCCACACTTGCCCAAGCGACTTGCTCATTCCCACTTCCTGGGCTGTGCTGGTCCCAGCATTAGCAATCATACACTGGATTAGGGAAATATCAGGCTAAAAAAAACCCCAGAAATCCTGAAAAAAAACCACCAAACCCCCCCAAACCCCATGTTTCTTTCTAGCAGATTCAGTTCCCTGATCTACTTCACCATGAGGAAACAGGAATGAAAAGCCTGACATATAAAACGGTAAGGATAGGGAGTGTCTGAAAGGGGTCGGTGAAGCAATCTCACTACTGAAGGTGAAATTACAGGTGTAGGGTCCTTTGGAAAGGCATGGAGTAGAGAAGAAGCCTGTTTCTTAACTGTTGTTCACACCCCAGCATGGGTGACGGGCATGCCGTCTAGTGTGGATATAGAGAAAGAGGCGGGCATGAAGAAGGGCAGTGGTGCACAGTGTGGGTGGAGTTCATGAGCTGCAGTTCCAGCTGTCCTCAACAGCCCCCTCCCATTGCCCAGGAGGTCCTGAAGCAGTTCAGTCTGGGTGACCTGAAGGCATAAGGGGTGCTACAGGTCTGGTAGTAGCTGTGCTCTGATGAAGGACTGGGCAGCCACTGTCACAACATGAGGCACGGAGCGTGCAAGCATGGGGTGCCCTGCCCTGTGCCAGCAGGGAAGGGCAGCAGAAATCTGGCTGAGCTACACAAAATGGGTCTTGGGTCCCATGTTGATAAATATAGTGAAACAGCAGCACTGCCCCTCTTGAACAAGCCATCAGGGTTGGCCAGGAGGAAAAGTTGTTCCACTGGCAGTACTTTGTGGCACTTAATTAGAGTTCTATCAGGTGAAGACAACAGTTATGCGATTTAAAATGTTACAAGAGATGGTCCTTCACTAAACATTGGTAAATGTGTCACTGATACTTATTCTATGAGGTATTTCAGTAACAAATGACCACATTAGGCAGGTAATGCTGAGCAATCAAGAAGTACTTCTGTACTCAAATGCTCTCGTTGCTTCCTTCAAGGTGTAAATTGAAGATCCTGAAAGACTGCAAAATGGTAGTCCTGAAGAAGGATGTTCTCTGCTTAACTTTGGTGTACCAGATACAAGGTCCTCTGTTGAGAAGAACTTTTAAGCACACGCTGATGTCAGTCCCTATGCCTGGAGAGCACCAAGCAGATACATATGTTGCACTGACGTAATCAGAACTGAAATAAGCCCTGGCACTTGTCCAAAGAGACACATCTTCCTCAGTCAGAGCCGTACCATTTCTGTGTACCTTCCAGCATATTTCTGATCATCACTGTTCATGACTGGAAAAAGCCATTCTGTGTTTTAATTCAGGACTTAGTTCTTTGTCATATGGGGCTGATGGTTGATAGTGGAACAACGATTTAGGGAAGTGGAGCTTCTGCTAAGCTAGTATCAATGCTTACTGCACCAAACAAACTACAAACCAGGCATCGGACAGCTGTTACTTGAAAGCCAAGACTGAATGAAATAAATGGTGGCATTTTCAAGCTAGGAGTAACAATTCTTATATTTTGGGCATACAACTTTGCAAGTGACATCCAACACGCAACAGTTAGGTGCCTAACCCCCCCCAATAAACTGTGGGAATAGGTGCGCCCCTCCAGAGGGCTATGAGAACCAACATTCAACCTGAACTGAAAGCCAGCAGGAGCTGGCAATAGGGAAACACGCAGCCCTCCTGGGGTTTTCTGCCTAGCTGAATATATCCCATGCCTCAGCCAGCCATCCTCCTCCATCAGGGAAGAAACTCAGATCCTTTCTTTCAAAGAACTGAGTCAGTTTTCTCTTTTCTTTCAGAGTCCCCTTTAGTACAAAAGGCCAACAGCAATAAAACTTGGCCTGAGTGTGGGCTACACTCCACGTGTACCTTCAGTGTGAGTGTGATTTAGAGTGCAGTTGCACCCCACACCCTAGGCTCCTGGCTAGGGCATTCTTCAATTGGGATCACTCCACAGGCTGCTTGCTGCAGCCATGCCACTGTGTAGCAAAGGAGGCCAGATTCTTGGTGTCAGACCATAAGAAGGAACTGATTTTAAGGCACATGAAGGGAACTCTTAATTTCTGTCTTTTTTTTTTTTATTTTATTTTTTTTTTAAGATTGCTCGCACATTTCACATTAAACTGAAATTTGTTAACAGAAACTGGTATCTCCTGGCTGCATATATCCTAACCACTAAGCAAAGGCATTATCATTTCCTTTGGGTTTTGGTTTTTTTTTTCCCTGTCTCTGTTTTATAAAGAAGCTGTTGCACACTGCTTGCTGAGAGGGGTCCAGTCCCGCTGGTAGCTGGGTTTAGCTCCTCAGTGAATTTCACTCTGCTACTCTCAGCTTTGGCCCACAAGCTGGACCCAGAAGTCCTGCCTGGGCTGGCTCTGGGTCTCTGCAGCAGCTGAACTCTGAGGAGCATTCACCCCAAACAAGGAAGGACACTGTAAATTTAATTAGGTGCTTCCAGGCTAAGCTGCTGCTGAGGATGATTCTTAGATCACAGCTTTCTACACTGCCATCCAAGTCCCTGTTTGGATCAAGCCTCTTGCACCAACCTGCTTTAATGTGTCTACAGAGTGACATACAGTAATAACGTTCAGGCCGTTGCAAGGAAGAGTTTCACGGTTCCTTCTGTGATTCTGTCCCACCAACTTAAAAGCGAATAAAATCTCCAACTGCTTAATCTGTTAGTTACTTATCTTTAATAGTTAACTGTTTCAGAGGGTTTTAGGTACCCACAGATTCATAAAAAGGCATCTAAAGTAGCATTTTGTAACGATCATCGTTAAGAAATTGTATCTTCCTGGATAAAACATTTATTTATAACCTGTGGACTTAAGAGTGTTTTTTATCTGCAACAGTAGCTTCTACAGTTGTTACTGGCAGGCTATTTAACAGAAGCCAGGCTGTTTAACCATGGGATATGGCTATAAAGAGCACATGTATATGTATTTCAGGAACTAGAAAGCTAATTTTGTAATATGGAGTCAAGCTGGGCATATGGTAGATAACAGTCCCCTTTCACATTCTAACACAGGATTGAGATTTCTTAACAAAGGCAATAGAGTTGCAAAACAGCATGACTTTGTTGCAGTTAGTAATTAATGAGGTGCTAAAAGTGCCTAAACAGAGGATCCCAGACAGAGAATGCATGACTCAGGAGGATAAGAAGAAGCCCCCATCATTTCAAACAACAGTGTCATTTAAATAAACAAGCAGCAAGTCACTGGGTGTGCGGGGTGGGAAGGGTGCATTAGCAGCCATCGCTGCAGCAGCATGCACGTTAGCCAGCGCTTTTCTGCCTCTGAGAAACCGCTTGTGCTTTTCCAAATGCAGCCGGAGCTTTAAAGTGTGAAACATTTGTTTAATCCATTATTGGGGTGGGGGGGTATCACACGCTCATCCTTGCTGCCGCTTTTCTAGCGGTGTGTTAGTCAATTCTACTTCTAATCAAACAACAGCCATTGACCTGGAGGCTGTTACCAGCTACATACTATGCAGGATGGAGTCTACCTGGCAGGCCCTTTTTAAAAATTATTATTATTTCTCATAAAAGATATAATTTCTGCGTTCTCAGATGAGATATTTTTATATATATTAAAAATATGTGTATATTTTTATCTGATATATTTATCTGAGATAAGATATAAATAATTTAGTTTATGCTTTTTAATTTTTTTCCTTTTTGCATTTTAACAAGCATGGCAGATTTTAAGTCATTCTGCACAGCACTCCAGGATTATGATTTTTTTTTAAGCAAAGCCAATTCCAGTTCGAGTATTATATGAAAATAGCAAAAGCTTATAAAGTGTTTGCCCTGTAATGTTTACTTTCTTTCCAACCAAACATTTATAAATAGATTGAGAGAAATGTGGCAAAGCACCAAAGTCATCCACTAAAATATTTCATAAGAAACTATAATGTGAAAGGGGAATAAAGGAGCACTTTTGGAAGTCATGTTTGTTAGTGAATTCTTTTTCGTGTAGGGGGATATGATGCAATATGTCACGTTGACCCTTTGGAGTCTATGGCATAGTTATCCAAATTTATTTCTAGAGGGACTGCAGTGCAGTACATGAGTTGTAGTCAGATTGAATTTATCTACACATTTCTGCAGCTAAATGATGCTAGGGTTTGGGGTTTTTTCCCTTTCTTTTGTATCTTAGAAAATTATCACGTGCTGGGAAGTATGGAGCTAGAGAGTAAGAAATCCAGTTTCTCTGTTTTCAGGTCCAGGCAGCTACAGTATATTTACACTTTTTTTTTTTTTTTTTTTTTTTTTTTTCCTCCAGGTATCTTTCCATCTTGCTGCCTGGCAACAAGAGAAGAAAAATTGTACATGTCCTTTTGGAAAACTCTGTGTCTTGTTTCCACTAGACTCTTTAATGAAAATTCAGTTGCTTTTTCTGTTCAATATCTCACTACTACTCGTAATCCTTTGTGGGTCCCCCCCAGTGAGAAGTAGTGGGAGCATCAGTGGATACAGACCATGGCTGAATGTTGGTGTTTCTTGTTGTGTTGTGCACAACAGGGCTGAGGGAGTTTAACAGAAAGGCTTGTGAAGTCCTCGGTATCTACATTGGTCCTGCTCGTTTTGTAATAGGTAACTGATCCTCCTTTTAGAAAAAAACCAGGCATTTGGGATCTGCAGTTGTTGCAACACTGTGTTGGGGTTTTCTGTCTCCCCAAAGGTCGAAATGAATGAAGGTCCCATACAACAGGTCCCCACAGACATGGGTCCACTTTATTCTGACTCATCACTACAGACCAAATGAAAGCCCTCCTACTGCCTTTAGCTGACAAAGACAGGCAGGATTTGGTTGCCTTTCTGGAAAATGTAGGCATGCACTATTGTGGCTCTTTCACCTCTTAGTAAAAAAGAAGATCTTCTTTTGTTTTCTGGTCTCAGTGAGGTGTTCTTGCCTGAGCCCTGCTGGGGCCTGGCTGTGACTGGCACTAGGCAGAGAGCTCTGCTGAAGAGAGGCTGCTGGGCACAGAGAGATTATTGCGTTTGGAGAGAAGTACATTTCAGTGGCACTGCCAAACGAGAGTTTTTGCAACAAAAAAGGAATCTCCTGTGTCAAGCTTTTCCTTAAAAATACTCTAGAGGGAGTCAAATCTAAAAGTTTATTTATCTTTGAATTACTTCAACTGCAGATCCTTCTTTTTAAAAGTTCTCTTTGTTTCCTGTTTATTTATTTTAGGCCTGTCTATTAATACAAAATTTTTGTTTGAATGTGTTTGTACATTTTCAGATCAGATATGTGCTAATAGTACTTAAGAGGCATTACTTGGAGTGATGTGTCACTGTCACAGCAATAAATAGCCCCTGAAACCAGCAGATACCAGTTTTAGCTTTGAAGGAAACAGGGCCCTTGAAAACAAAAGCAGAAAAGAAAGTGAAAGAGGTTCACATCCCAAAGAGATGGAGTTATTGCTTGTATTGAAGATTGTTTTCTACAGTGCTTTGTATGACTTCAGTATCTGGTGACACACTAAGCCTGTTACATGATAACCTCATATTAAAAACATATCTCTGAATCACATATAACATCTGATCCATTACACACTAGTATCTTGGATGAAGGCTATGGTCATACACTCCTTTAAAAAGTGAGTCCAGTTTGAACATTGATTTATGGTTTCAATATGCTACCATCCTTGTTTTGCAGTGGTCTTTGGACTTTGTTTTTAAGAATTAAACCAGTGTCGAGGTGGGAGAGGGAGGAGGGCTGTGCCACTTCAAAAATTATTCTGGGTGAGCCTCTCCCGGAGCTGAGCTACCTCTCTTTAACCTTACTTTGCACACATATCCAGTGTAGCAGCAGACTGGAAACTTTTCTGCTTTTATTTAGCTTCCACTGTTACAGCTGTTAAATGTCTCCTGGCTTTCTGACAACAGCAGAAAACAAGCATTTGTCAGAAAACCATGAATTTGATTTCTTCCCTTAGAGGAGAGAGCGAGCAATACTCGTGAGGTTGCCTTCTAGAGATTCCTCCACAATCATTGACGGAATTACGCCCACTGCCTCACAGAAAAGACTCTCTGGTATCTGGAAACCCAGAAACTCCACAAATTCCTTGAGATCTAAACACCCAGCAGAGATAATGAGTGGGAGGCCAGAGCTAGCAGTTGAATTTCAACCTGGTTTCACTCATCAATGGACACATCCTGGTGTGACCCTGCAAGCAGAGCCCTGCTTGTGCTGAGCCTTGTGCTGTGAGGGGGATCCATATTTTTTCATGGGGGAAATGGGAAGGATGTGGAGAGAATAGTCATGGGGTTAGAATTGATCTGACCACATACCTGCGTATGAACTTGTCCTCTAGACTGCTTTTGTAGTCAGTGGAAAGACACAGGTATTTTATAACTGTTTATTTTTTGTCTTGTCATAGATGTCTAAAAGCTGAGCTGAATTGTGTCAAAATGTGTAAATGCCTGAAGTTAAATGAAATAACTTCCCTTCTGCACTGTTGTGTATAGACAAAGGAACACGTAGAAGAAGGTCAGGCAACTGGTAGAGTACGGGAAGTTAAATCTTAGCTCACTGATATTTCTGATTTCCAAAACTATTCTTGTCACCTTTGTTTCACAGAGGCCTGAGGCATTTTGAAGAAACCCCTGGAAAGCACTGCTCCCTTTGCCTCATATGCCTTGCCTTTTAGGGTAACAAGGGTGCTTTTGTGTTTTGTGGGAAAAACATGTTCGTACCCCTTTTGCCATTACATTTGCTATGGACCCTGCAACAAGAGATTGAATGGCACATCTTACCTAACAGTGATCATCATGTGGACACAGGCTTTTCCAGCCCATCATCTGCAACTTACTGTCAATGCTTTTCCTAGCATTTGAGCCCCAGTGCAGCACACTGCTCGGGTTGCTCTCACTGCCCATCTGAACAGCACCAGGTGGGTGACCGGGCCTCTGCACAGCAGCTGAGCATCCCTGTCGCTGCAGGCTGGAGGATCTCCCTTCCTTTGTGACAGTCTCCCTGCTGGAAAAGTCATAACTGATTTGGGAAAAAGGAAGCAATTGATCAGAAATCACTGGTTACAGCAGGGAAGAGCCACCTTGGTATTTCAGTTTGGAGCCAGGAGGGACAGGACTTTGATTTCCAGCTCTCCATAACCTCAGAAGGTTTCCTAATCTACCCTACCCTACCTAACACAATCCAACTGAACCCAAACCAGTGCAATCCAACTGTTCCATCCTGGCTGGAAATTTTCCAAATTTTCTTGATAGGATCAATAAGAAAAATGTGATTTCCATTAGAAACTTTAGGTTCAATACATCCCCTTTTGTTACAAAGCTGCTAGGTTGAAAAATCTAGTTAAATCCCTCAGCAATCTTTTTATTTAGCTCTTTCTAACCATAACATTGAGTGTCCCTGAGGAACTGCACAGGCTATAGGACCAGTGGATGAACTATGGCTGTGTTTTTCAAAGAAATCAGCTGGATGAAGAGGAAACCGGGGTTAATATGAAACATTGCCCTACACCTCGCATTGGCTCAAAGAATATATTTTCCTTCTCTGTCTCTCTCTTTCTTTCTCTGTTTTCCTTTTTTTTTTCTTTTCATTATTAAATGAGATAGATCAGGTTTTCTAAGGTTCATGAAGAGGAAGTGCATCTCCTGGTGTCATTGTTTATGTACGGAGATTGACTGTCCTCTGTCACATTCAAAAACTATCATCACTAGAATATTATAAAAGGATATTTTATTTAAATTAGATTGTTGCCTGCTGCCTTTGTCTCACCTATGCTTTTATAACTAAGTAGAATATTTCACACTTTTAATCTTCAAAGCACTTTATAAGCATTTACTCATTAGTGTTTATAGTAACCTTGAGAAATATCATTACTGCTAGCTTGTCCATGAAGAAAGGGGAGACAGAGAGGACCTGATGAAAATAACATTTTCCTTACAAGTTGCCCACCAGCAGAACTTCTGTTGTGGTACTGATGATGGGAGATCCGGTGCGGACAAGCCACCAGCATGGATTGCAAACACTGCAGTCTGCCCTGGGACATGGTTAGACGATATGGTTGTTGAATTAGCAGTGATCAGTGTTACAATTATTCCTACCTATTGGTGGAACTGCAGCAGTGGGAATGTTCTTTGGACTGAAATCAGTACAGACACAGCAAAGCAGACTTGCCCACACCAAGCCTATTAGCTGTTGCAACATAAGTCTTGTGTAAATACTCCCATTAAGTTCAGCTGGAATTATGAACTCTTAACTCAGGATGCTCTGTAAGTCATGTCTAGGTTGTGGAGAGGTGAAAATAGTAGTGCCAGTAATTCAGTTTAAATGTCTTTTCCTGTTTGGTTTTTTTTTCCTTTTTCTCCCAAAGCAATTGTTGATCTTGAAAGCAGATGCCTCCCAGCCTGTGTTCTCCTTCCTGGAGAAATGTGTTGCAAACACTCTTACATGGCAATGGGGCCTGCCTCCCACAGGGCCTCAGAGGGGGAAAAAGGCAGAGGGCATGTGGCAAAAACTGGGGATGTTGGGCAGCTCTCAAATGACAGTGAATAGCATTAGACCCATGAGGTTCTAGTTAATGATAGAAATGCAATGCTGTCATCAGAAGTACCGTGGCCCAGATTTCTACTCTCAGGTGATCCAGCCTGCAGAGTCTTTCCAGTTGTCTGCCTCAGGACAAGAATGTCCATATGTATATAAAACCATTTAGGGGTATCTAATTAAGTTCAAATTTATAACCAGTCTTCATCCAGATTATTTTGCAATAAACATCAGTCCCCAACATTTTGCCTTCACCTCATTTATTTAAAGAGGTGAAGTCAAGCCCATCCAAGACCCTATATAAATATTTTTATTTCATTTCTTAAAATTAGCTCATTTTAATTCACATAACAGCTCTTCTTGACAACTAAAAAGACATTTTAAAAGAAGCAGAACTACCTCACCACCCGGGATTTATGCCAGCTATTAAAACCATGGAGAATGTTGCATCTGCCCTCTTGGGGATTCTTGTTCCTGCCTCTGCAGTGCCTTTTCCAAATTATTGCCAAAGACAAACACTGCAATATTTGCACATTCAGGGTGGTTATGCTTCTGATGCACCAGAAGTCCCTGGTTCAGCTAAACCACTTACACACAGCATCCTAAGAACAGCCTGTTTCATGCCCAGGCTTAAAGAGGAAAGTTCTCATTTTTTGTCTTTGCTTTTCTGAATCATCACTGAAATAACTGTCCTTTGTAAAATCTCACATAAGCAACATGTCTCCTGGCAGTCAACACCTGTGTGAAAGGGAGAAGCACAAGGATACAGAACTCAACTCAACTTTTTTTTGAAATTAGAGGAAGAAGGAAAAAATGCTGAAGAAACAGGAGGAAAAAAGAGCATATGCAATCTGAGATCTTTTGCAAATGCCATTCTTACTTGTAGTATTGGCTTTTCATGGTGGACTTTGGTGGAACTCGGTTGTTAATGATTGTAAGACGGGTATAACACATCATTCTGCAGTCTTACCTAGTGTTGGTCAATATTAACATCTGCACAGTTACTGGTGTACAGTTTATGTGGATAGCAGGGTAACTGTGCCATGGATAAACAGACATGAGCAAACACCAAGCTAACGATCTATAACGCAGTGGTGATTTCAAGACAATATGGCTGTACCAGTTCCAGTGCCTGCTGGGATCCAGAAGCAAAGCAGCTACTTTGGTTGAGGATGACCCCCAAGCTAGGAAGCCCATCCGGGCCTGGGTTGGTGCTGGGGGGACCCTGCTTGGAGAGCCTTGAGCTGACCCAAGATGCCAAGATGTAGTGCCTCAGGCACAGGGTCACACCAAGACAGATGCTCAGCTGAAGCCTGACCTGGTGCAAAAGCTCTTGTCTACTGCTAGGTGCCCATGTATTCATGAGGTAGGTGCATGCAGAGGTGGCTCCAGTTTGGGATGGCTGGCAGTGCCCCCTGGGACCGCAGCTGACTGTCCTCCATGTCTCTAAACACCCTGCCCATCTCTGTCTCCTTATATTGCAGACAACACCAAGTTGGGTGGGAGTGTTGATCTGCTCGAGGGTAGGAAGGCTCTGCAGAGGGACCTGCACAGGCTGGATCGATGGGCCGAGGTCAATTGTATGAGGTTTAGCAAGGCCAAGTGCTGGGTCCTGCACTTGGGTCACAACAACCCAGTGCAATGCTACAGGCTTGGGGAGGAGTGGCTGGAGAGCTGCCCAGCAGAGAAGGACTCGGGGGTGCAGGTTGACAGCCGGCCAAACATGAGCCAGCAGTGTGCCCAGGTGGCCAAGGCGGCCAATGGCATCCTGGCTTGTATCAGGAATTGCGTGGCCAGCAGGAGCAGGGAGGTGATCGTGCCCCTGTACTGGGCACTGGTGAGGCCGCACCTCGAGTACCGTGTTCAGTTTCGGGCCCCTCAGTACAAGAAGGACATTGAGGTGCTGGAGCATGTCCAGAGAAGGGCAACAAAGCTGGTGAAGGGTCTGGAGAACAAGTCTTATGAGGAGAGGTTGAGGGAGCTGGGGTTGTTTAGTGTGGAGAAGAGGAGGCTGTGGGGAGACCTTATCGCTCTCTACAACTACCTGAAAGGAGGTTGTAGTGAGGCGGGGGTTGGTCTCTTCTCCCAAGTAATGAGTGATAAGATGAAAGGAAATGGCTTCAAGCTGCACCAGGGGAGGTTTAGATTGGATATTAGGGAAAGTTTCTTTACTGAAAGAGTGGTCAGGCATTGGAACAGGCTGCCCAGAGAGGTGGTGGAGTCACCATACCTGGAGGGATTCAAAAGAGGTGTAGACGTGGCACTTCAGGGCATGGTTTAGGAGGCAAGGTGGTGTTGGGTTGGTGGTTGGACTTGATGATCCTAGAGGTCTTTTCCAACCTTGATGATTCTATGATTCTGTGATTCTATATTCTGAGCTTCACCTGAGGCCTCTCATATCTGCCATCCTCACTCCCCACTCCCCTCTCTAGACAACACAGGGTTAACTGGATCTGTTGGAATGATTGAGCATAAATCTTAGTTTTCTCCTGCAAAAAAAGGCTGCAGAAGAGGCTTTGGTAGAGATTTGTCCAACTATGAAACAAAGTGTCCCTCTGAAAACTAACAATAAAAGTGCCATCCTAAAATTAAAACCCCAGAAACGACTGAGGAAACAGAAGAAATACATCCACTTAACAATGCACCAGTCTGTCTAGGTGGCAGCCTGCTACAGCGAGCGCCACGGGTTAATGGAGTAACCTCTCACCCCTGGAAACTAGTTTAAATCTTGCCTTAGGGTAATAAAAGAAAATTGCATCTGATGGTGTCAAATGAGTCCCTAGTGGACTTTTCTCCACATCACAAATTCACCATGAATTTCACACAATTTGTCATGATTGGCAGAATCTGCCAGGGAGAAGTTTAGGATGGGAATAGCTCAGGTTTTGTAGACCTGAAGTCCAGGGCTGCTTGCAAACAGCGTTAGCACTATCAGGCTTTCCCTGACAGAGCAAAGCCTGGGATTCACCCCCACTCATCAAAGCAGGGGAAACAAACAGAGAAACCATCATCCCATGACAGAATTAAACAATTATTCACCTCTAGAGCCAAGGAGGTTTGTCAGAGCCAGATCTGACCTATTCCAGATTTACTCCGATGTCTCACTTGATGAAGTTAGTTGGGGCTTACATCAGTCTAAATGAGAGCAAAAAATAAAATCACATACTAGACTTTAAAATAATCAAGTATTTTAAAAGATAGTGGCCTTGGCATAAATAAAACTGCAGAGTCTGATAAAAAGTCACCATTTCACAGAGACCATGGTGTGCGAAATACCAGTTTGAGAGACCCTCCCTGCCCAAGTACGCACGTGTATATCTGCTTCATGCACAGGGAGACATCTGTGTCTCACACTTGTCCAGTACACACAGAAATTGAGGATAAATGACTTTAAAAACATATCCTGTACATTAGAATTTTGAACAACCGATTTCTAAAAAAATAAAAAGACCCTTTAAAAGGCTTTGAAGAAGAATTATGAGGATAGGGGAAAAAAACAGGAGAAAAAATGAATGTAAAAAAGCAGCACGAAGGTGAGGTCTGGATTCATTCTTAGAGCTGATGGGATGTCTGATTCCTCTTCTCTTGGTTCTGGTACCTGAGCAAAACCACCTTTGATGGAGCTGGGAGACTGCTAAGAAAAGGAGTGGAGTATTTAGCCCAAAGTCACTTCATTCAACAGTGTAATTTGAGAAATAAAAGTCCTTATCTCTGGATGCTGTGAGAAAGAGACAGAGTCCTTGCCCACGTGGGTGTTGGAGTAATAACACTACCTACTGACACAGTCTGGTGTTACCGTACACTGCCTTTGAAAGTATTACAGCCCCTTTTTGTGTTGTTACTGGATGCCCTTACTGTAAGTCATAGGACTTGTCAAACGGCTGCTTTCCAGATTTATTGACTTTGATCGCATCCTGTTGAAAATTCTTAATAACGGTGCTGAATTGGATATAAACATGTGCTTAATGTCTTTAAACATGAAACTTAAGCACTTTGCAAAGATTAGCTGAAATAAGTGGCAATAACATGTGCGCTCTCTTTTAAACAACAGGCAGAAACACTCTGCCTGTTTTTCATGAACAGGCTTTCTTGACAAAAGAGACATACCTTAGAAACCTTGAGCTACCCTGTCCTGCTGGCCATTTTGGCTAGTTCCCACTGACTTTTCTCCGTGCTGGCCAAGGATGGAGGTGGTAGTGCCCTGCTGCAAGCCTGGCGCTGCCCTGCACCCACGGTGGGGCCGTGCATGGGCAGGGCAATGGCTGCCAGTGAGCCTGCAAGTGGAAAAGGGTGAGAAGCCCTAGCTCTACAAGTTAGGGCCTTATCTGGGGCTCTGGGAGCATGAGGGCAGCACCAAATCCAGCCTTTGACCTGTTACGTGCCCCATGTACCAGGAGGTGTAGTTCCATGGGCGCCTTTCATGGCAGGGCCAACTCAAGGAGCTCTGTCTTGCTGCCACTCCTGCCCATCTCTCTTCTCCAGTCCACTGGGCTGTACCGGTGGGGCATTCTGGGAGACCCCTCAGCACAGTGCCTGTACCTGCTACAGGGGGTGGCCACTGCATAATGCAAATGAATGATATAGTGGACAACCTAAATTAAAACTTTTTTTCAATGTATACATATATAAAATACATGTTCTTTATAGAACTGAAATTAAAAAAAAAAAAGTAAATCAGATAATACTTAGAAGTTCTGGCTGAAAAGTAAAATTCTTATGTCTATTGCCACCTGTTTGTACCCTTAGCAGCTCCCTTTGAATGATTAATATCACAACTTTGCATCAAGCTTTTCTTTAGCAGAGTCTGTTGTATTGCAGATCCCTGTCTAGCTCTTTAATATGGGCAAGTGCTAACAATTAAACAAAATTAATTTATTTTCTGGTGGAAGTGATTAGGTGGATCAAGCTTTGAATGAAGTGACCTTTTGTAGCTTTAAAGGCAAACTACAAAGCTGAGTTAAGAAGTGCATTAAGGTGAAATATACGGGCTCACGTTCCCCCTCAGTACTGGAAGGTGACGAAGGCAGAGAGGACTTAGAACTGAAATATACTTAAATTGTTTATAAAAAATAAGCTTCTTTCTAAAGTACTCTCTCATCCTCTGTTTTTATAAAAAAAAAAAAAATTCCGCATAGTACATCAACTCACAAAACCTACTACACCATTTGCCACTACTTCAGAGTAAAGTTGACCTGAAATTTGACTTCAGCTCAGTTTCATCCTCTATATAAGCAAAAGAGCAAATTATTCTGAGCACATGCCAGATGAATACAGACATGCCCATTCCCTGACACACATAACCCACCCCAACCTGTTCAAATAATACTTTTACCAAAAACTACTGATAGAGGGGAAGGCCAAGGGATATGAGGTACAATGGGTAGCTGAGGGCAACCAGAGATGGTGTCATGGGCAAGATCTGACAGCAGAGGAAGGATATAGTTCTACACTCACATTAGTAATGGTTTCTGTACAAATCCATGTAGAAGTATTTTCCTTCAAAAAATACATGCCTTAACATTTTTAATCTAAACCAGCACTCTGTTAGCTAGTAAAAACAGTGAGGTCTCATCTTTTTGCTGGCTACTTGCTAACAGCATAAATTAGACTTAGAAAATTCTTTCTGCTGTGGATGTCTGAGGCATAAATAACACCATATGTTCAGCAGCAGTTTAAATAAAATATCATTCTTACCTTGACAGTGACACTCTGATTTAGGAGCCATAGCTGTAATCAAAATGCAAACTTCTGCTTAATCTTTGTAAAATGCTATACTTTTGCGCTGCCCTTAAACTATATAAAATACAACATTATATTTGCAAGGGGAAAACCCCATCATCTTCTAGTTCTGTGCTGCCAATATATACCAATCAGAAAACCTAAATGTCATCAGGAATGACCCACAGAGTGAAAAACTTGTTCCTAAGAACATATGGACCCCAATGGCCTCAGGAAATATTTGAAGAGTGTACACACATTTCATCAAGATTTTTGAAATCCCAGGGGGAAGGGAAGGAATGAAAGCTTGACAGAGTAATTTAAAATGGCAGCTATTGCACTTTTCTTGTTCAACACTGGAAATCAGATACCTAATATTAATAGAAGTCGTTATTTTTATTACTCCTATTAAAGCATCTAACACCTGCCATCTCCCAGATTTCTGAAAGTGGTTTAATTTTTCTTTCCCCTTTGCAGTGGTGGTTATATTGCTCCAGGTGGGCAAATGCCATTACTTTAAAGATTGGTGTCTACTTTATCTTCCCAGGAAACTCTACCTGGAGCAGTCTGTTCTGAGCAGAGGGAGAAATAAACCCTCACTGCAGGAGCAGAAGCGGAGGCAGCAGCCTCTGAACCCAGCAGGGGCAGACTTTCCCGGTGGGGAGGGTGAGAGGCAGCTGCCCTGCTGCCTCTCTGTCCAGAGGATGACCTGCCCTGCTGCAGCCAGCTTGCTGGAGGTGGTGGAGACACATCCTATGTCAGGATGTTCAGCGCTGTTCCATGAGGATCTGCTTTCCCCTTAGCTGTTCTGCTCTTCTGCAGCTTTACTTTGGGCAAGTAATTCACCTCCCGTGTTTCCCTCCACTCTTTGTGGGTGTTTAGATGGCAAGAGATGACCTCAAGGCTGAGCAGAGTTTAAAAAAAAATGTTACCCATTTCCATAAACAAAAATGGAAAAAAGCTTACAACAATTGAATTCTTCCTCTTCCTCAGTACATTTTGCTGCTTGTTCCCACCACTTTGCCTGCTCATCAGCCCCACATTCTCAGGACCCTGCTAGAGAAAAAGTTGTTTTACTGATACTGGTTTCAAGCTAGTCCTATACTAGCCTCAGAGCTCATTTTGCTCTCCTCTTAGTAATTTGAACAGGGCTTTTCCAAAGTCCTGGAGTAACAGTTTTTAATATTTTAGTCCTGCAATTAAAGTGTCCTCTTTTCAAGGCTAGATATTGTCTCTTTTTTCTCCTGGTAAGACATACTTTATAAACTTAGATAAACTTTTTAACCTGACTATATGAAAAAGTGATTTGGCATGTCTGATATAAGGCCTGATTTTTGCAGTTGCTGCTGTTGTAGTGGTCTATGCACAGCTAGATAGCTACATAGGACAGTGATCAGAAATTTTCTACCAACCCTCAACTGCAGGATTTTCAAAGGCATTGCACATATTTTTCAGGCTACTGCATGAAACTCCCTTGAGAGCACAGAGGGCTTGGATTTACTACTGCTGGCATGGGATATGTGTTGCACTCATCTAGTTAGAGTTTTCCCTATAAATCACATGCAAGTTACCTACTTTTGCCTTTGCAGCAAAGGAATGAGAAGCCTCTGCCCCTGGTGATGTATGGCTTAATATTACATGCTTTCTAGTAGAGTGTAGCTGAAATATTGTGAAGTTGGAACATTTTAGAGACATGAGTTTGCTGCGCTAGCATTCAATGCTTCAAAACACTAGCACTGCTTCTGAATTTCTCAGAGGTTTTCACAGCTTGTCTGCCCTCAGGTTCAAGGACACGAGTCATGTTATCATCAACAGAGGAAAGAAAGCTCTGGTGACAGAGTCCACCTCAAGACTGCTGCTTCTTTTGGGCTTGTTGTGCAGTCACTGGGTTCCTCAGAGATGTAGTGAATCAGTGAGGCTCTCACACAGGTGATGTTGTAAGTGTATTCCTTCAAGCCTTTACTGCTGCCAAAACCCCCTAGGGATGTATTTTGTGGCATAACGATGCTGAGCATCCCACTGGGCACAGACACATTTTCAGCGGGTGTCCTGGAGAAAAGAACCTGCTTGGTAAAATGAATGTGTGCTACTAAAACCCCCGAGATAAGAAATAGGAGCTGCTGAGACAGACTAGGCTGGTACAGGTTTTCAGTGACTTTATTGGTTGATGGTGCTGCTGTGTCTAGAAGCAAACCAAACAGCCAGCCTTGCAAACTCCATGAACAAATGACATCGGTGCCTTTTGCAGGTGATTTTGTGCCTATGTGAGAAGATTGTGCCTATGGGAGAAGGAAGAAGTGTTGAAGAAGAAATATGAGAGGCATTAACAGGCGTGAACATGAACCTTCACTGTGTGGATCAACTTCCAGGTTCAGAGACATAAGTCCAACTACAACGCTTCCATGGGGGCCCATGGTTAAGCCTCCCTAGCTTTTAGCAGACACATAAGTAGTAAAGTGAATTAGAAATGTGGACTGGTAACTACCATTCATAAATTTCACAGTTAACACAAGCCTGTATGATGAGATTTGGTGCCAGATGTCTGGATTGGCACTGGATGATGTTGCTCCAGGAACAGAAACAGCATCACCACATCGGTATGGCATGGGACCCAAGCGAATGCGCTGTGCTCAGAGAAGCTGCTCAGTCCAGTGCTGCACTTGCACTGGTTATCTTCTTTCTGGCATTGTCGCCCATCTCTTTGCGTGGTACTGCATGGTACCACATAGCAACGTGAGTGTGCTCTGTGGTAACGTAAGGATTAAGGTCTGTCTGGAAGTTGCCGTTCCCAGAACTGTAGAGGAAACAGCCCTCATTGCTGCCAGTGCAAACTCAATGGGGGACTTCAAACAATCTTTGCAGTAGGATGCAGAAGGATTTGTTTCCTTTCTTTTCTTGTATTCCCTTTCGTTAGACAACCCCCAAACCTTTATTTAGTAAGCTTTTGCTTTTTAGCACTGCTCTAACATGTAGAGCCCGAATGCTCAGCTGGAGGCTTGCAGGTGGAATCTGGCCTGTAGGTTTGATCTTGCCTCCCAGAAGAGCGTGGACTGAGCCAACACAGCCTGTCCCAAAGTAATCCTTTCCTTTTTGTCAGGGAAGATGTTTGGCGGAAAAGGAAGCATGTGCTGCCTGGCTGTCTTTTCCCACTCAACCCCTTCCTCCAGTATGCCAGTAGGCACTGCACTGCATGATGCACATGCCTGCGCCAGTAATGCAGGAGACTGGGGGGGGAAGGGGGAGGAAATATCAAGAAACTGATTGTTAGGAAGGTAGAGGTAGCAGGTATTTGAAATGGGTACTTCTGACCTTGTCAGTCTTTATCTATGGAGGGTTTATCTAGGCTATTTGTTAGCCATGCCATGGGTGCAGAAAACTCAGAGCAGACCCATGCATCACTAATTCCAGTCCAGCAGGATTTATTAAGTCAGGTTTCATAATAAGTAAGTCAACTATGCTACTTCCAAGGTCACTCAGTCACTTTCCAATGTTGATCCAGGTAATAAACTCTGACAAGCTTATTCTGATTCCATGCAGAGGCAAAATAAAAGTGTCTGCTCTGTGCTCCTGACGTACTGGGGTCCAGAGGGCTTATTATGGTTTGGGCACTGCAATACTTTGCCTGAGGCTGGCGTTCACCAATATAGCAACCTCGTCTTAAGGGCTCTTCCTCCCAGATCAAGAGGTACGACAAAAACATGATGCAAAGTACTGATCAATTTTGCTGGTGAATAAACTAATTTTGCTAGTACCAATTTGTTGAGTCAATTGCACTGGCTTATCTTTCCATCAGTTAGGTTTATGTGGCTCAGGCATTATCAGTCCTATGGTTGCTCCCTCGGAAGCATAGAACTAACAAATTTTACATAATGGACTCCACACGTTGGAAAAAGGGTTTCATCTCCACGTTTTATCCAGATGAGATGTTTGCTTGTGGATCAGCTGGGAGGGCTCAGATCTGGTATTATCATTGTGGACCCATGGCCAGGCACAGCAGGAGCTTGGAAGGGAGTGGAGGTGTTAAATGCCTCAGCAGGAGCTGGATCCGGTTCCAGGCAGACACCGTGGTCAGGGTCTCCGTGCTGTGTGCTCAGCTGGCCCTCCACCTCACTCAGGGCTTTTACATTAGCCCCGCAATAATCCTACAACAGCCCTTGTGAAATAAAATTACACCAAAGCTTAATAAAAGTAGCTGCTTCTGTATTACTTGGTAGTTCTCTCATAATTAAAACCCACTGCCCAGATGTTGGATTGCCCATAGAACAATAACAGTCCTCAACAGCAGAGGAGTGGTTATGAAGGTAGGAAGAAGACTCCAGAGGTATAAAGCTATTTGGATCAAAGAACACTTACCTCATGAACGAAGGCTTCTCGCTCAGAAATCCTACACAAAACCTTTCAAAGCCTTTGATTGTTTTCTCTGCACATTCTCTGAAAGCACGTTGGGCAAGGATGATTTACACTCTTGCCACAGTTGCTGTAGCATGCATAAATCCTACTTTATGATAGCACGATGAACTGACCAACATGCACATGATTTTAGGAGGTGGGTGGCAAGAACACCCAGTGCATATGCACTCTTTCTGCATAGGTGATAGAGTACTGGGGTGATGACAGCACTAGATTTTCTTTCTGCTGGCTTAAAATTTATTTCACATATGTTTTGCTTTCTGCTTTAACCAGATGATGATTCCATTGATTTGATTGCTATCTTATGAATCCCATACCATCTTATGTCACCATGACTGCCTACAATGAATCAGCTCTCCCACTAAGAAACAAGGCACCAGGTCAACTTGTATGCATATTGGTGGTAGCGATAAGTGCCTTATTGGCAAATAGCAGAAAAAAATAAAAGAGGGTGAGTGGGATAACAAGTTTTAGAGTGACAAGAAGTGTTTCCAAGGGTCAGGCAACTAGGTTTCAGGAGTGCCAGAGCTTATCTCCATCAGCAGCCTTTACAGTAATGACTCAAAATACAATTTTTGTCAATGTTTCACAGTAACAGATCCCTAGTCTACATATCTTTCCTAAGAAAAGGTAAAAGCGGTTGAGGTTAGATGCTCATACTATAGTTGTGTATGTAAACTAACAACTCTCTTTTCTATATTTGAGAAATGAATTGTGCAGCTTTCTGCAACTTTTGTTTATTATGTGATTTTAAACCAGATCTTTTTAGTCTGCAGAAAAGCAAGTGTATGTTTTCCAGCTAAGCCTTCACAACACAGAACTCTCAGTCTAGTAAAATACCAATGGCAATGATACTGTTACGTCCGTCCACCCACGAGGTGAGATTTGTTTTTGTTCGCCGGGGGAGAGGTTTTTCTTCATCAGTGTGTAGATCTGGAATGGTGGGTTTGAAGCAGTGCATGGCAATTTGCTCATCTCACTAAGCTACATTTCAGAATACTTATGTCTTTCGGTTTCATGGCCAATTAGTGTCAGTGTCTGTGGGAAACCTTGGAAAACTGGAGCTAGCCCCCAGGGCACCATATCCCCCTTCATCTGGCTGAGGTAATGCAGTGGGCTCTCTCCTTATTAACCTACTCCTCCTGAAACAGGGGCACACCGGGGAGTAATCATAAGATTAAGAGGGTTGATATTTTGGCAGGTACCCCATTTACTTTGGAATAGCCCTGGAAATAGTACCTGACCAAATTAGCATAGGTAGGACTAAATTCTGCCTCTTATTTAGTGCAGACTTTGGTACTGAAGTTGGTGGGAACTGAATGTGCTCTCAGGAAAAGGTTTTTATGCAGAAGGGCCATTGTTTCTTTTGTCTAGCTGAAGAGAGAAAGGCTGACATGACCAAGGGGCTTCACAGAACACAGCTTTTGCTGGAGAAGCCCACTTCACAGTTGTGAAGTACCAAGTTGGCTTTCAGATAGCCCCAGACAGGCAATTGCCATGGGGTAGGTGTGTGTCATGAGGCAGTGCCAGGATCCCTTGTGCCCACTCAGCCTCCCTGGCTGAAGCAGGGATGCGAGGCTGTCGCCTCAGTTGCCTGCAGAATGGGAGTTGTTGCACGGTGTTATGGATCCACAAAACCTGTCACTGGGAGGGATGAACAGTCAAGATGCCAGCATAGAAAACTGCTGGCAAGGAGAAATTATTGCCAGCACTTGCCCTGCTCTGCTCCCATCAGCCCTAATATCCTGTCTCCTCTTCCTGGTGTGCTGCAGTGATGCTCGGGGGAGAGCAGAGAGCTTCAGTTCCTTCATCCTCTCACAGGCTGGAGTTTCTGATCCATGTTTTGCACTTTCCTGTTGCTGGAAGGCAGCACAGCTTTGTGTTTCTGAAGCTGTAAGAAAGGAGTTGATTCAGCAGTAAGCATAGCCTGGGTTGATTTGGTTTTTCAGTGGCTGGGAGCAATGGGAATTACTCATGCTGCACCTCCAGGGTCATTTGAATCTGGTATAAATCTAATCTAGTGCTGAAAGTGGTGGTCTCATCCTGTCCTGTGGGCTCAGTCTTTCACTCCCACATCCCTCCCTAGTGCTGTCACTAGCACTTATGTGGGCCTGTGGTGAACTGGATCAAAGAGGGCATCCCACTGCAAACTAAACTCTCTCACCCACTCCTTTGACCATGAAAAACTCCATAGTGGTATAAGCAAGAGCTACCTCAGAAGTGTTCGATCTGCCTCTGCTAGGAGTTTCCTTCCCATAAATGGCTCTGGATACCACAGGAGGAAATTAAAGCAGCAGAAAACAACTTCTTGTTGCTTTCCTGCAGTCATGGCATTTGTGTTATACTTGTTTTTAGACTCTCTCCAGATACCAAAATGGGATAAGACAGATCAAAACTAACTTGGAATAACTCAAAACACTTGTCAATTCACAACACCTCTGCGTTCAGGCCATGAAAGTTGCACCTGCTTAGTCCACACTGCATTATTTTGTTTCATGTAGTGCTTCAATGTTCCCTACTATTTGAGAAAACTATACTTAAAGTGCCAGGAAACCTGACTGAAAATATGTTCAATAAACTCCCCAGAGCAGTTTGTGAAAAAGACAGTGTAGTTCAAGTAGCATCACACATGTTTAAAATTGCAACAGACACTTTGAAACCATGTGTTGGGTAATGATCAGAGTGCTAAATCATGTGTCAAAGCTGAGGGATCTGGTTTCTCTGAAAAGTGCTAATGTTTTTTGATGCTGAGTAGAAGCTGTGTTTAAAAGAAATGATCAGAAAGCACAAGCCAGTTTATGAGAGCATTAGTGCTTCAGATGTGGTTTATCTACTTAGCAGCAAACCCAGCCTGCAGCAAACATACTTGGGACATAAGAAATGAATCATCCTATCTGCACACAAAACTCACATAGCAGTTTGCCTTGGTAGTAGAAGTAACTAGTGACTAAATTGCTGCAACAGTGAAGCTGGTAAAAAGTGATGTGTCAGAGAGAACACTTTTAATGGTAGGTGTCCTTCTGTTGAAAATTAAGGCTTAACGCTGCTTCTTGGCCAAATCTGAAATGCATTAGTCATTTCAGTGATTTGAACTTCATCCAAGACTTTCTCAGAACTGTTCCCAATAATCTGCCTGCACTGTCTTCACTTTGAGTTGCCCCAGTATGTCCCTGCAAATCTGTTGCACCTGACATTCTTGGTGTCCATAAGGCTGACTGGTGATTTTTTTCTGGTACTTCACTAAGATCCCCTCTATATTATGATGAACTAGACCTATTGCTTACCATTTCCCCAAGAATAACACCCATTTTCATTCTGAAAAATGGGAGCTGCTAAAACTCATCTAGAGGCAGAAAGACAAGAAGAGCTGGAACAGTCACTAACAGCTTTGGGACCAGATGGGAGTAAGCAGCTTTCAGTCAAGACAACCCCAAAGTGGGATTCTTTAACCTATGTAAGGGCAAGAAGGACGACCAGACTGGAGAGAACAACAGAGAAAAGCCAGCCACACAGCAACCCAGAGACCACTGTCTTTACTCTTACTGTGGGGCCATTAACTGGTCCAGCTTTGGCCTAGTACTGAGAAATAACTTTTTCGAGTGTAAAATATTCCCTGAGCTAACGTGAGATTTTTCTTATAAAGCTTTAGTTGAAGGCATGACCTCCATTTTCTTTATTTCACATTTGGTCCCTAGCAGATGTGACTCAGGACTGCCTCTAAGTAGAGAAACCACAGTTTCAAACATGTGAAAAGTGGTTTACAGTATCAAACGGAGCACGATGCAAGCATTAGTAATAGAAATCCAGCAGTTCTTGCAGATGAAAATGCAGGATGCACAAGCATAGGTATATCAACCCACATGGCGTTTTTTTACCTCACTTGAGTTTTCAGAGGAAATTTGGGTTGGAAGCCCAGTGTGTAACTTCAATCTACTGGCTGACCTGAGATCATTTTAAGCCTCAAGCCCTTGCAAAGTGCACGGATTCCACAGCAGCTTGCCGTGAACAGGGCTCCTGCAACCTCACTTAGCATCCTGTTCCTATTAGCCCAAATTTCAATCCCTGCCTGCACAGTGTGCAGGGCAATTTCCTTTGCAGCAGAAAATGTCAAGGCAGTGTGTTGGAGAATGAACATCCAGTGTTTTCTTGTAACACACAATTTCCTCAGTCTTCAATGTACTCTGTCATCAAATATCAAAAGAGGTACAAACACAGGTAGCTATACTCCTACCAAGGTCCCGTTCCTTGGCTAAATTCAGCTCTTCCAGTGCCCCCTCAGCCTCAAAATGTTAGTACTGTAGGCTAGTAAGAGAGTCCTTGTCTCTTCCCTCACAGAGTTCAGCTCAACAAACAAGATGGATGCCCCGATATTTGATTTGTTTGAAGATTTCAGGAATTTTAGATGTCTTCAACAGTACCAATACCACAGCAACACCTCATCTTTCATTACAAACCCTGCAACTGTCAGCATTAAACTGTCGTAAACCACAAACCTTTGGCCATTTAAAGGCAAATTTCTAGTGACATGCTTAATAACAACCCATTTCTGACTCGATAGGGTCTTTTTGATTTGTGCACCCTTGTGTGGCTGGAGCATGTCCCTCATGTAACTTCTTAAAGGCTACCCCAGAATGCATGGTGACACAGTCCTGGCACTCTGTTCCAATATTTACAATCAGCATGAGGAAATACCGCAGTTATTAAAACCTGCTGTATCCACTTGTAATCTGTGTGATCTTCTTAACGAAGCCAGCCTGCCTTCCTTGGATGCCAGGTTGCTTCACTGTAAACCTCACATCACAAAATCTGCTCTGGGGCTACAAAATGAAAGCTGGATTAATGTCAACAGCTAGAACAGGTCTGTAGAGTCTGTGTCTTGCCGTGTGTTAGAATAAAAATTCCTGGACAGAAATATGGAGCATAACAAATAGGAAGGAAATGTTACTGAGTTGGTAGGCTGTGAGCACTTCAGCGTAGGCATCTGGAAAGGAACAGGGTCTCTCCTAACACATAATGAAAACAGTTCAGAGTAGTGCCACTTCATACAGCACTGTGAGTCACAGGATATGTCCTTATGAGTCCTAGCACCTCATACGAGAGGTGTGCACATCTGGATGCAGTAATGAGAGGATGGCTTTCTACTGTAGCTGTTCACATCCACACTCAGCTAACCCAGATGCCAGGGAGCACCTGAATTAAATCCACCAGGGGTGGCATATTCTGAAGCACTCCATGAAGACATGAGACTCTTAAGATTTACTGTCCACACTTGAAAAACCTATCACATGACCTTTGTTTAAGCAATAGGAAGCACATTGTCCAAGTCAGTGTTTAGGATGAAGATCTGGATTCAGGGACCAAAACAAAGTCAGTAGCCAAAAAGCCAAGATGAAGGTCAGGGGAAGGGCTAGCAACAACAGGCTTCAGTTGTTCAGCCAGCCCAGGAGCAACTGCAAGTTCTGGCTGCTCTCTCCAGCCAGTAACCAGAGGTTACTTTAGCATGACCCAAAGCGGTTGCTTATTCAGTCATTCCTGCCAGGCCTCACTGGCAGGGAGGTCTGGTCCAAACCTAGGACCCAGAAACAGGCACTTGGTTTTTATTTGAGAAAATAAACAGAGCTAGAGTTTCAAACTGTGGGTGTTAAACGCCCATGAAGAACTTGCACGGTACAGGTCATTCTCCCTCCTCGGCTTGAAATATTCCACATGAAAATCTGGCAGACCATATCTAAGCAACAAACACATTTGTCCCACTGTGGGATCTATTTTGAGACAATATTTAACCAAAGAAGAGCTCAGGCTGAAGAAAACATTTTTTTCCCAGTCACTAGTAACTTGCAGAAGCAATTTTCAGTTATACTTAATGTTGGACAAAGTCTGCTATTAAAGTGAATGTCTAATTCATGGGCATTAACAGAAGCCAATTAATAGCAGACCAAAGACACTTTTGACAGTCTTCGCCACATAATTCCCTGTGTTGGAAACACCGTAGGAAGATTAATATCCAATGAAGTTAATATGAAGAAATAAAATAAGTTATCACCCTTTCAGCTTCTTGAATTTGTGGAATACTCTTCCTGCAAATGGCAATTCTGTCAGATGTCGTGACAATTTTGTAATGTTGGGTTTTTTTTAAATGACAGGATACTTTAATGGCCATTACTAATATATCTTGGTATGCAAAGCTGGGCCATGATACAATGCAGGAAAACTTCACAATTCAGAGAGCAAAATGATAAAATGCAAGCCTTAAAAATCTTTCCCACTTGTGTATAGGATGGATTTTTTTAGAAATGACTTGCAGATTGTGGGCAGTATTCTTATGTTCTGCATGAGTGAAAACTGAGTGATGATATCAGTTGCATCACAGTGTGGCTTCTTTTAGTGCAAAAAATCTTGCCCTTCTGATGTGACTTTTTGCCATGCTGACAAAATAAGTACCACAAAGTTTTTTAAAAATGACATTTCATAGGAAATTGAAAAATACATTTATTACGATTCTAAATTAAAGCTAATAACGAACTACTATATTTCTTATAAAGCAGAAATACCATTTTTCCCCCTCAACTTTATTAATTAGAGCAAGAACGGGAGTATTTTAGAACAGGTGATTCCAAGTTTTCCAGAAGGTTGTGTGTGGATTTACATGTAGCTCTGGATATTCCCAAGAGAATGGAACTGAAAATAACAACACAAACAACAGCGTCTTCATAAAATTTTTAAGGATCTCTGAAATGTACGGTCAGAATATTGTATTTCCTCAGGAGACTTACACGAACAACAACATTGATAGCAAAGTCAGTGTATGCATACTCTCTACTTCCTTTACCCACACTCATTACCTCATCCTGCGCTGCAGCTCATGACTCTTTCAGGTAGGACAGAGAAAGGTGCTTGTGGGTCCACACTGTAAACCAAGCTACTGTGAAGTTATCCCAATTACAAAAAAATAATAAAACTGCTTAAGAAGGAAAGAAAAACCCAAAATGCTCACAGACATGTCTGCTTTCTTCCATAAGATGTTTGTTAAAGAAGAAGGTGGGAAACCTACTCAAAATTCCATTTTTTTCCCTTTCTCTTTAATTTGAGTTTGATTTAATTTCATTTAATTTCACTTCATTTTATTATTTCATTGTTTCATTTTTCCTCTTTCCTTTCCTCCTCTTTTTGCTAAACCAGATCATGAGGTTAAGCAGGCCCTCATACATATGTTGAGATTGAAACAGAATCATGGAGTAAGAACACAGTTTTTATCCATTGAGGCTCCCGGCTCCTTTGCTGCAGAATATACAAGTTCGTAGTGGACAAGGCACAGAATCACAGGGAAGGGACAGTCTCACAGGAAAGGAAGCCAAGTGCTCTCCCAGACAACCTCGATTCCATCACAGCACACTTTCTTGTACAGAGATTTGCAAACTTACCCATATCATAATTTGTTGCATATGAAGATGGCATATTAGCTTGTAAGCTATACATTCTTTGGAGCTTCACAGGGATATGGAGTCCAAACAATAATATATAGAAGAGGGAGATCTAAGCCTTTCATAAATATCTTTCCATATTTTGTCTGGGGTTTTTGGGACGTATACTGAGATCTTATTTCCTGGAAGCTTTTTTCCACGTCTATAGTTTGGAAGTATTCAGAAAGCCACAGTCTAGCTGACAAACATACTATACGTTTCTAACGTATTCTCTGCTGTTTGGCTACTAAACCCACCATAGCAGCTTTGATTCTGTTTCATAGTGTGACCCTAGTTGTCTCCAGCAAATATGATACCAGTAAGCACAAGCAGTCTTTGCTGCCTTGTTTGGATGATTTTCTAGGCAATCTGCTAAGGTATTGTAGCACTGACAGCAGTGGGAAAACTCTTTTTCATTTAAGTGTCAGTAATTTTTTCAGTATCCAAATATAAATATGGGATTTATTTATACTTTGTGTTAATGCAATTCAATTTATTTCTGTCTATTTTCTTGATTTATTTACATGAGCAATCATTCTTCAGCTCTTCCTTCTTGCTGGAAACGAGTCTGTTATATGGTAAAAAGCTTCCCTGGCACTTCTGCTTTCTGTTACATGCAAGAGATCATTTTGGTTGTTTTCTTGATGACTTTTCTGGTCAAAAATATTTCTTCTGTCTCATTCTATTTCACTGTTAGCATCTCAAAGATCCTCTCTCAGAATATTCAGTCTGTAAGTATTTGTGGGGAAGAGCTATTTGCTTCCATAATTTTTTTTTTTTCTGTTTTAAACACATGCAACTAATTGCTTATTCTTAGAATACAGATAGAGCTGATGCCAAAGAATTTCCCCAGAGCAGGGAAGTTTTTCTTGCTTGGCCAGACTTGCAGCACATCCAAATAGATATAGACTCATTTGACACAATGACATATTACTAATTTATATGGTGATTATCTAAGGCAATTTAATTTAATTATTTTACAACACGTGGAAAGTTGGTGTAAGTATGATTTTGATCAATTCATATGTCTCATGTTAAATACCTAAGGAAGAGAGATCCAAGAATAAATTGAGATGTCAGAAACTCTAGTCTTACTGTTATTTATCTTGGGAAATGGATGGAAGGCTGGTTGCCATACAAGAGTCTTTACTGCACAACAGTGTTTCTTCTACATCACCATCAGCAGGTATCTGCTTTGCTTTATTGCTGCTAAATTCAATCCTTATCTAAGGATTTTTAGGGGCCTTGATGTCTGAAAAAAGAGGCAATAATGGCAATTCATATAAAATGGAAAACTAAAAAAAAAAGCCCCAACCTTTTGATAATTAATGATATTCATATAATCTCTTATTCATATTGCTATGCATGTGGTTCTGATCAAATCAATTTTTTCTCACCATTGTACACGTCAGATGAACAAAATGACAGATTAAATTGGCATTTACAGGATGGAACAATTGTCACAAGGATTTTCTGAAGTTAGCTTTGATCTTTTCATATATCCTTTTCCAGTTTTGTCAGTAAAGAAAGAAACCTCAACAAACTTGAACACAACTTTGCAATCTGTCTGTTGTGGGCTGTGACAGTGGGCTGACTTGTATGCTTCTTTTAAGGAGCATGGATTCATGAAAAGCAGTTATAACCACATGGGAAGTTTCAAGGCAGTCAAGGAAGAGAATGAATTAGAAATGAAAGAGCCTGAAAAACTGTCTTGCAAATAATCAATGTCAAAAGCCAATAGTATTTTGTAGGAATGAAACTATGTGGCTATTATCCAAACCATCACAGTGAAAAAGGAAAGTAAGAGACGTTGACTCTGCCATATAGATGATGTGGAAAGGAGTACCACCAAATGACGATTCCCAGATAAAGCCAACAGCAAGCAGAACCATGTGATGCTGGGCTGAGCTGTGGAAATCTGTCACCCTTGTTATGCATATTTTCTTTGTTCTTTTTAATTACAAACTAGGGTTACTCAGAACATCTACCTTTTTTTGATCTGCTTTAGGAATTTGCTGCTTCCTGGGGGCTGAAATTCACCATTTGTCCAAGGCTATGTAGGTGGCATGGAAGGAAGCAGAAACCTGGGCACAGACGAGGAAAATTGGGCCTGACCTCCCTTTTGAGACAGATGATGGTCCACACAACAGCTAGGTCCTTCCAGAACTGGAAGCTTGAGCATTTCCAGTGTCAGAGGATGGACTAGAAATACTCCAGCGCCTGCTGCCACTGTGAAAAGGGAAACATTATGAGAAGGATATGTGTCCGAAGGAAATCAAAAAACCCAGAAAGCCCAAGTGACTAATGCCCTGAGTGATGCTGGGATCCACAGGCTGGACATTGCTTTACCTTCCTCACCCAAAGGTGAGAAAATACCTGCACAAACCACGTCTGTGGAAGGCAGTGTCATTAGCCATTCCCCCTCATGACAACTGGAAGAGATAACAGTCCTCAGCCTTTTCAGAGAACATGCTGTGACTGACAGCTTTCAAGAAGTGAGACCATTACTGGATACACTCCTGCCCCAGAGAATGTTCTCACCCTCCTTTGCATCATCAAGGGAGAGGCACTAAACCGCACAGATGCACTCACACTGGTTCCTTCTTACCATGTTCATGAATATTTCATTCCTAAAATGAAAAGTTAAACTGCTGCAGCTAAAGGGAAATGATATGTTGTATTCCCCTCATTAGTTCCCAAAAATGGAAGAATTGAAGGAACATGGAAGATGTGGTGTGACCTTTTTTCATCTAGGGAAAGAAACCAAACCCAGAAGGACATCTGTGCTGCAGTGGTGCTGAGGAGAGAGTCTAGCATGGACAGAGATGGAGCATTTAAAGTTTTCTCTTGCTTTCCACATTTCATAGTAGTTGCAATGGGCACATCTGTGTGGAACTGGCTTATCCAAATTCCCTGCAGATCTCCCTTATTCCCTTTGTGGCTGTAGACTGGGGGAGACTGGGAGCCTCACTTCAGGCTGTCAACATAAAAAAAGCTGATAGGCAGCATACAGACCAAACAGACTTGGAGAACCAATCTTTTATCTCATTAAGGCTTAGTTACCCATCTGTAAGATAACTAGTTTTTAACTCTCAGCCTGATCAGTGGAAACATCTCCTGTTAAAGACAATGAGAAACAGAAAGGGAGCCTTATAGTTACACAAATATTTATATTTGTGTAGATTTCTTTTCAAATGGAATAGTGCTTGCACTACTAGAAAGACAACAATAGCTTTTATGGCAGCTGGAAATTCTTCAAATAGCACTTAGGACATTTAGAATTAGCAGAAGTTATCCTTAGACACTGCAGATAAAAGCCTGGCTCCTGGAATTCAGTGGGAGTTTCATCATCAGTTTCAGTGGAGTCTGGATTTCAACACACAAGTATGAAGTCATAGAAATTAGAGATGGAAAAAGCTGCTTAATCATTCAGACCAGACCCAACACCCCCCCCTTTTTTTTTTTTTTTTTTTCCATAAGGACTTATTTGGCATCTGAGAACATTTCACAGGCTTTTGTTCTGAGATGTTCCTTTCCTTCCTTCCTAAACATCTCAGACCCCTTATTTAGCTGTGGAGCTGAGGAGCAGAGCCAGTAGCTTGGCACTCCTGATGTTCCTGAATGATGGGGTCCATCCCCCTTCTCCCTTCCATACCTTGCCAGTCTCATTACTCCCTTGTGCTCCCAGAAAGATGGGAAAGAGCTTTTGTCCCACCATTTCGCCTGTTGGATGCTTTCCTGCCATAATGTACACATAAAAATCCCTGCCAACAGATAACTCACAGCAGCCCCCAGAAGCCCAGCTTTGGTCACTATGACCTTAGTCTACCCCGTGCCAGTTCAGCATCATACCCTACAATGGAGCTTCTCTATCCTTTGTAGGCTTTATACACTTATTGTTTTACATGGTTTAAAAAACATCTCTGTTGAGGCATACCCTAATCTTAACAATCAGGGTGCAAAAGCAAAGGGAAAACCAAGGTGGTGTTCTCCAAGTGGGAGGAAGACAACACTTACTTACTCATAAGATATTGTTTGAAAGCTTAGCAGATTTGGTGTACATAATTTAAACCAATAGCTTCAGTCAGGCATCTTTCCTAAAAGGGGAAGAGGACTTTCCTAAAAGCCAGAGAGGGAGTAAGCATGAGAGTCAGGACATCTTTGTTTGTATCTTGGTAACTTTGTGGAAAGCAGTAATCTAATGGAACTTCACACGAGATCTTGTGAAGAGAGTTGAGCAGGTGCACAAATATGGTTAAAAAAGGTGCAGCAAAGTGCCAGATATCTAAAATTATTAAAGTAGCTAAAGCAGCAGATTACCTGCGGGGATATTTTCAGAAATGTCAGAGGACTTCCCACCTTTTGATCACGGCCAGGTCTGGTAATCTGTGGGTGCACTGTGTGTCTGTCTGCCGCATAACATCTTTGATGGTCAGGCTTGAAGGCACTGAAGAAAATGTCTGTAAGTAATGAGCTTCTTTTTTATGCCTATTGAGTGTTCACTGTTAGGAAGCTTTTTTTTTTTTCCTTATTCTGTTTGTTCTTATTTCAATTTCATTATTTCTAGCTATATGTCTTAGCACAGTCTTCTTGACCCCTGATGATGTGTCACAAAATCTTCATAAGGTGCTGAAACACAAGATAGGTGCAGGAGGGATGGTGAAAGAGCGCTTCCAGGAGTGAGTGCAAGCACAGGAGGTGGCAGTGGCTCCTACAGGGCCCCATGGCTGCATTACAGTGCAGGTGGGATGCTGGTACCTTCTGGTCTCCTTCCTCCCACATTCAGAGATAGTCTGCTGGCAAGCTCAGTCTTATTGCCAGTCAGCTGGTGTAGACAAAGCTGGCAACCACAGCACATCAGAAAAATTTCTTTTTCTTTCTCGGTACCCATGATGCTGAATAACATGAAGGAGGGCCTGTGTCACAGTTTACCCAGGCTGTGTTAATGTGTTAGCACTTCTAGTCTTTCCTCACAGGTAGTCCCTTTTGTTTCCAGTTTTTGAGCTTTGCTGTGTTTCGTCAGCCCTGTGGGTTAGCATGCAAGGTGTGTGCAATGTCTACAATGCAGATGTCTACATGGGGGCTAGTTCCCTCGCTTGTCTTTATTGTCAATGTTAAAAAAAAAAAGGGCACTTTTAGGGTGTGGTTAACAGATTTACTTTAGAAATCTACTTCAGGAAGAGATGGGCAGTGCCTTACAGGAGCCTTTTCCTCTGTCTAAAAGAAGAGCTTAGATGACCAGCTCAGATGTACACATTTATACTGCTAACACACACAAAGTAAGAGGAAGCTCAACTAGAACCTATTAAGACATGTATATATCTGGATGACATTTTCATTTGGAGGTGCTGAAATCAGTCTTACAAACCTGAAATAAGCTAAAAGCTAGAAATGGATTTATGGGTTCTAGTCGTTCAAATGTGAAAATTGGGCCTTTCAGGTTTGCAGTGGAGAAATCTATTCAACTTTTCACCATATTCTAGTTCCTCTAAGACAAAATCCTGTGGTTTTATCCCTATAGGGCTACATCCTATACCTGCAGATCAAGACCGAAGGACCTGGTGATCTGGACAGCTGTAAAATCTTAGATAGGGTCTAGAAGATGCAAACCATATATTTGCCATGCCCATCAAATCCTGGAATTAGGCTCATCTGTAGATCTGTGTTTCGTCCGCTGCTATATGGGAGGGATATAATGGTTAAAGTATAGATGTAGATACAGGTCTAGGTAGATGAAGAGTACCTGGTAAGAGCACCTTGCACAGGAGAAGGAATGCATTAGTGAATATACGGCTTTCTCTTTATGGTGGATACGTGCATTACATTTTGCATGCACTTATCTAAGGGCCTAAAATGTAGCCCAGAGTAAATAATTTCCCAGTTCTCTCTTCTTACCAACAGTTGTTTTCTATGACCTTTATAGTTTAATGTATGATTGTTAGAGAGATTTATCACATCCTCCAAAGCATCCTACATGTAAAAAAATAGCTTCATATTAAATTTTAAAAATTACTTGTCAAGAACTGCATAGCAAATCACACATGATCTCTTCGTTTTCCAATTAAAAAGCCTGCCTTCAAGTAATGTGGCAATAAGCACAGGCACATGGGCTGTTTGGCAGCCTGCCTGAAAATCCTGCAGCCAATGAATAATGATTACACTGCAGAGCATCTGCCATCCAGAAATAGACTGTACTGTCTCTTGAACCTGCTATTGTGTCTTCATACACAACATGGTGAAGGTGAAAGTATTTCTTCTTCTGGGTGCACTGAGGGCCCCAATTTTCATTTAAATGAGAAGCGTCATTAAACAAGGCCCAATAATATATAATGTCAGTAAAATATTAAAATGTATCATCCATTCTGCTTCAGATTTTTCCATATGAATGTTAAGTATCTTGTTGCTTGTCATGTAAAGACACAACAGTTCTAACAGAAAGTTGTTTTCCAGTAGTCTCCTATTAAAAGTGTCAACACTGATTGAGATAAATGGCTGAAATCTCAAAACAAATGTTTTGGACAAATTACAAAATGCAGAGAGCTGTCAGGGCAGGACAAGCCATTGCAAGCACTCCTTTTCCACCCACAACAGGAAAAGTATTTACATTCTCATCAGGGACTTTGCTGATAAATCAGAAGCCAATCCTACCTTTCTTTACAGATGGTGACGTCTAGAGAAAATGCTGAAGGGTTATGAGCAACAAAAGTGTCTCCAGAAGGTTGCGTGGAAAAAGCATGCCATAAATAGCTGGAACAGTTACGAATTGGAGAGAATGAAGGAGAGATCTGCTTTCCTGTTGTTTTTTTTTTTGAAGCCACAGTGCATCCCTGTTAGAAATTAATAGGCACTCAGCATCTTCATATTGGTATCACTCTTTCATCAAACCAGATCCATGTGTATCACCTAACATTAAAGGTACATGAATATAGGACAGTGGCACTTCTTTTTCTCCTCTGTGTTTCAGTGACTTAAGTAGAAGCTACAGGGATTTCCTTTGACTGCTAAGCAAGGAAAAGAATAATTATTCTCAATTCTTAAGACTTCCAAAAGATTATGGTGTTATCAACTGAATGGGAATTTAGGGCATTTATGTATGGACGGACTATTCCAATCTCTGCCTGGGTTTGACAATCAAGGAGAATTTAAAAACCAAAAGATTGCATGTTAGGAACTTGTCAGTACTGGAGTAGCATTAATAGGAATGCCAGCTCAACTCTCCCGTATGCTTCTAAGTTGCTCAGTTTAAAAACTTGTGCATTTAGGATATAAAACTGTTTATAACACGTATAAAAATAAATGGCTAAACTAGGAAAAGGTTTCAGGAATTTTGGAATTGATGGATTCAACTTTTCTCCAGAAATCCTGAAGACAAAAAGTTAATATATATTCTGAGCAAGGCTTTCTGATGCCTTAGAAAGTATGTTAATTTTAGTCAGGTTATCACAACTTGAAAAGATGTACAAAAGTGAAAAGCATGATCTGTGCTGAGATACTAATTAGGATGTGATTCTGCAATTGGTTATGCATTAGCTATATCTTTGTCATTGGCTGCATGAAGGTCAGAGCATATAAAATTATGCATAGCTGTAGACATAGGCTGGGTCAAAGTCACAGATGAAGCAAGCAGACAGTTTGGGAGTCATGGATCCAAAACTTTACTTGGATAGTTTATATTATTTCCTTTTTCTTCTCTTTTATATTAAAAAAAAAAAAAGGTTCACCTGATCTTTCAGGGCTGGATGTCTAGCCCTAAAGAAATTATTCATTTTTTCTGAGTCTATAAAGAGATCTACATATTTCATTGTTATAAATATCAAAGAAAGTGAAATGATAGTAGTAATTTTAATACACAAAGTTACATTTATCCCCTAACATACAAGCTATTGCTAAAGTGAAAGAGCATTTAAAATATTAAGACTGTGTATAGTTTTCTGATTCTTTTCCTTATGAGGAAAGTTACTTATTGCAATTGTTTCCTCTTAACATCATTCTCTTATTATATATCAACCTTGGTTCAAGCATCTTGATACTATTGTCACACGTCAAACCAAACATTACTTGGCAACAGGCAAGGGCAAACAGATAGGCTTACAGTTTGCTTTTATAATTAGCTACTGTGTCAGTGCGAAAGCTAGGAAAAAGTCCTAGGATACGTGCCCTAGGTACACGACCATGAAGTGCCATGCAAGAGTACCTGCTAGGCTCATTTGTGGCGTTGACCATCATGAACAAATAGGTATGTAGCTGTGTGCAATCTTGGGCAGGGCAAGGACAGTTTCAATGATTAAAACGTCTCACTACTGAAGCTGCACCGAGGTATTTAAGCGGAGGTGGACCATGGCAGTTCATCACAGAAACCTGGAATCACTCCACGTAATTTCAGGTCCTTGACAATAATGCTTAAGTTATAGGCAGAGGCTTATTAAATTTCTTTTCCTGTCAGTGGAGAGAGAGGAACATTGCTAGAAGCAAATGTCTAAAGTTAGGGAGGATGAATGAAAGCACACCTGTTTTGAATGTAAGGAAGATGCCACATATTACCTTCACATCTTTCCACATATATTCCTATAGAAGGGTAGCTTACTTAAGGTGTAACTGAGTTGTGGCTGCTGTGATTCAGACTCCCCCCCCGCCCACAATGAGCAGATAGTATTTGTGGTAGGAAAACTTCAGAGTTTCTGGGTTACACAAGGACCATCTCCTTAAAGTATTTGCCTTTGTAGGCTGAACATCACACTAGTGTGTTCTTCATACATTACAACATGGTAAAAAGAAGTGTCTGGACATAGAGAAGAGACATGACAGTGCTGGGTGCAGCTATGCAGGAAGCAAGTAAATTGTTCAGTAGCATGGCTGCTACCCTGGGAAACACCACTCAGGGTGTTGGTGCAAGAAGAATTTTAGGACCTTTTAAATAATGTATTTGCTTAAGCTGTGTGAAGCTACACTGCAGTTTTTACTTATGTCACATTCTGATTGATAGGGGGGTGTCCTTTGGTAGGTTTCTTGACTCTGTTGTGTTCTTATGCCTTGCAACAGTTTAGGAAGTAATGCAAACACATTTAGACTGTATATTTGTAGATGAGTTTGTATATATATGTATGCAAAAACTGTTTGCTGGGCTTGACATATTTCTGCAGGTTGAATCTGCATGTTAAATGCAACTGTTCTTATCTGACAGAGGTTTTGTACTCTCTTGGGCTATGTGGTTGATACAACAGGACATGCAAGAAAACTGGGACCACATTGTCCAGCTACACTTCTAGAAAAATAAGTAGGTTAGTTTTGTATTTTGGATGCACTTATGTTTAACTCTGAACGCATACTTAAAATGTTTAAATACTCTTCTTTGTCAGGGTCTTGTTTATCTTTATGGCTGTGTTCTTTACTGTGAACACATCCGGTCATTATTTTCCTGATGGCAGAACCACTCTCTATGTAATGTGTGCACTTGTTTTCTTGAAAAACACAGTGAGACACTTTCAGCAAAACAAAGAAGTGTTCTGCAAATTCTCTTAATTCTTGACAGCTCTGCCCCAAGGACAGGACCACTGGGTCCCCAGCCTTGGGCAACTGGTTTTGTCTGAGAACAGTAAACCATCAGAACCTCCTGTTAGTGCTCAGGAAAAGAGCTGATTTCTCTGAAGGCCTGCAGGATGGACGAAGAGGTGATTTGGGCTTAACCATTATTTGGTGCAGTATGGACCAAACACTAAAGGAAATCTTGCTCCCTTCCCCCTATCATATTTTCCTAAAAAGTGGTAAATCTGTTTCCTTGTTAGCTCTATCTGCAAATACGTTTTGGAATACCTCCAGACTAACGGCTTAAAGTTCCAGAATATTCACTCAGTCTTTTTGATTCATAGCATGATGGAGATAAGGGGTTAGGTGTTTAAACACTTCAGTGATAACTGGGGGGTATAGAGCATCCAGTTCTATTTCACTGAGCACAACAGAAAGCAGAACATTTTCCTGGAACCCAGAAAAGATTTATACTGTGCTATTATGTGTCAAAATAGACACCTCTGTGTTGCAAGTTGATTAAGGTTACTTGGCTATTTCTGTAACCAGACAATTTTTTCTCCCTATCTTTTTTTTTTTTTCTCTCTCTGATCTAAACCAGCCATTACTTTCAAGCATGGATTTATCACAGAGGTGAGAGGAGAGAGCTTTGTTCCCTGAGCCATCAGCCAGGGCAATATGTGCTTCTGTACTATGTGAGGCAGTTGTGACCACATGGCTGTGCAGCCCCTCCATTCAAATCAGCACTTCAGCTACCTCCGTCTTACAAGCATTACCCCTCCAAAAGCCTCACCCAAGCTGCCTCTGTGGGTAAGATTCAAATAATAAAGACAACTGCCAACTAGTTTCTGTACATTCTTTTATCCCTCCTTACAGAAGGGATTTGAGCAATTTTAAAATGTGTAATAAAAATATTCCTTTGTAGACATAATTTTTTGTCCCAAATGACTATAAAGGGAAGCAAGAATAGGCAGCTCAGTGATTGATATCTACTATGTAGATATTTATAGTCAAATGACTAGAGTTTCATGACCTTAAGGAACTTCTAACATTTATGACAGCATAAAATGGCCTGAAAATGAGAGTATGATGTGAATTGGTTGAATTTACAATACTGAAAATTTGGCCTCAAAAATGTGGGGCTCAGCAGCTCTGAAGAAATGTACCTTTTCAGAAATTATTATGGTCCTTATTCTTGTAGTATAGAACCACAATGTTTTCCCAGGCTATACAAGTGGGCTATTTAAGAGTCTGGGAGTTAGGTCCAGGTCTTTTGAGCTTTAGGTTGGTGGCTTCAAATCTATATCCCTCAAGCAAAAATAAAGGAAAAGAAAGATGTTTTCTGGAGTAATTAATGAGTAAAAATGCTTTGCTGGATGTAAAAACAGGTAATGTTCCCTATTAAAACCTCAGCAAAGAAAAAGTATTAAACAGAAAAAAATTTAGTCTGGAATATAGGTTGAACTGAGACTCTGCAATGCCTGAGATAAGTTTATCCCCTAGTGTTCTTTTTCACTTCACTAACTTCACCATATTCATGACATATGGGATAAGGCGACAGAAATGTGGCAAAATAGTTGGGGCTTTTCCAAGGTGAGATGCTGCCTTGTACCTTTGTTTGAACAGAACTGGTCTATAATGCCGCCTTCAGTGCATGGCAGTCATGGGCTATTCCAAATTGACCAGACTTACTTATTTATGATATGAATTTTCCTGGCTTTTGACAAGATTAATAAGAGAATCAAAACTCAATGTTGCATAAAATGGCATATAGATGCCATAGAGGGGGAAAACTGAAAAAAAAAAACCCAACAATTTACATCAATGCTGAGCAAAGTAATTGAAATTCTTAAGAACAGATGTTACTTAAAAATCACAAGCACAGACCAACATTTCAGAGAGTAAGGAAGTTTATTATTTAAAGATTGTGTTGGAATTCAGGAGCCAAGCAACTGCAAGCAGAAGAGATGCTATATTAGGATTTGTTGAGGCTATATGCCTGGATTCATAGATGGCAATTCCTATGTACTCATTAAATGTTCTTTAAAAAGTTACAGGATGTATAGAACATCCAGAGTAATTTTCTGTGGTCATAGGCAAACAGCACAACTACTTTGCTGGCATTTCAGATTTTCTGTATCTTGTTCTAAATTCTTTAGATTCACCGTACTATATAAAAATGTGATAGTTTGCATATAGGGAGTTGTGGTTTTGTTCAGATCCGTGGTTTTTGCATCCTGGAAGTCTTGTTTTGAGAGTAAATCTGGTCATTCCAAATTGATTACACAAAAGCTATATAGTAGGTTATAATTTCCATGCTGTGTGTAATATGTGGTGTAGCTGATTGGGCACTCAGAAATTGTGGTAGACCCTCCAGCTTGCTAACTTCCTAACTCAGCAGATCACAAGCTTTTAGATATATATATGTCCCATAACAAGGATGGTGATGTTATTACTGTAGGTCTAATTAGATATCCTTTAATGTTGCTTTCACTCAAAAACCTTGGAGATGCATTTCATCTGGATTTGGTTCTTTTCCAGATTTGTTAAAAAAAAAGAAGAAGAAAAAAAAGATACTTATTTTGTAGCTCTGCCATGATTTAAAAAATATTACTAAATACTTGTAGGAGATTGCAGACTGAAGGGAATTAAAATAAAACCTCCCCAGGAAAAGGAAACCTACACCAAGTTACAAAAAAAACCCCCTCTGCATGAGTAATCGGATCCCAAAATGTAATGAAATGTTGGCTGAAGGTTGTGTTGCATACCAAATACTCCCTTTAACAAACTGAAATCTGAAAACAGTGGAAACATAAGTCAGAGTTTCTGCTCAGAAATGATAGTGTAAGAACAAGTAGCTGCATTAGAAATGGGTTTCCCATTCATAAATATCTTTATGTTAAACATTGCTTTGAATAGACCTTTTTTTAATGAACAGCTAGAATCAGAAAGGAACAAAAGCACCAAATAAAAATCTACCAGCGCTTAAGGGAACTGACATATCTCATTAGGAGAATGACATTTTTTCTCCTGAGACATTATTGTCATTTGGCAGAAATTAAGAGGAGAGAGAGGAAATAGAAAATGTAATTTATATTCCAGCAATAAATTTGAGTTGGGGAATTTTCAACGGAAATATTGGCTCTCACAAAAATAAAATAAAATAACAGGTGAGTTTGTCTGCAGTCACTGGATCTATTAATAACGCAGACTCAGGCTGTCACCACTTTGGAAAGAAAAGCCAAAGATGGGATATTGCATGAATGCACTTGCAAGAGACCTCCCTCTCCTTTCCTTCTCTCCAGCTCTGGAGCCTCCTGCACAATGTGGGACGAGGACGAATCAGGCAGATGAAGCTAAACAAGATTGCTGTGGCCTTCCAAGGTATCAGCAGAAAAGCCACTGGAACCTTAACACGGCGCAAACGTTACTCGAACAACCCTGACACAACAGTGGGATGCTGAAAGGAAGACAAGGTTTTTAAGTCTTGATTCTGTAAGTGAGGAGGAGAAGCATGACGAGCAGTTGCAGGAGTGAAGGAGATGGAGGATTGTCCGGTGCCTTCTGCTCAGTAGTCACTTTCACACCTATGTCCCAGCTTGCAAAGCACTACACCCGTCCCATGGGACTTCAATATCTTCAATATCTTCTGCTGATGCCTGGAGACAGGAACAGATACAAAAAAGACATAGGGAGAAACAGCTACTTTAGGTCCAGGTTTGATTTAAAGGGTCCTAAACTTCAGGGAGGTCTTAAACTTCACTGTATTAATAGGATGTTATTTAAAACTTGAACTGTATTTTTAAAATTGAGGCAAACACCAAGTCAAAGGAATGCAAGTTTTTCCTCATTGTCTATCCCTGTGATAGGTCGAGTGATATTCCATTCTATGATTCTATATAATTGCAAAAATCACAGGAAGAGGAATCTTGCCAGGCCATTTCCTTAACTGTGGCAGATTAACATCTCCCCACTAAAGTGAGTGAATCTCCTCTGAATTTTACTGGCTGGTTATGTGGTACCCACGCTTCTTTTCCACAAGGAAGAAAAGTAAGTGAACCTCTTGCTGCACAATGAAAGCCTCATTTCTTTATCAGAAGTTGCCTTTGGGGTTGAGAACTTCGAATTTAAACTTGCTATGACCAGGAGAGGTCAGATCTGTAAGCATTGTCAGACACCCAGGGTTCAGTTCTCCTAAACATGGAAGAGTATCCCCCCCACCCACGACAACTCAATGTCTCAACCCATTAAGACATTTGTCACAGGATTTTAAAAAATATTTTGTCACTTGTCTCCAACTGAAAGTCACTGGAGGTGCATTTGAATCAGTGTCATCGTTAGCAACCTAAATCACTGGCCTGAAGTACTTAACCTTTCACTCTGCAGCTACTAAATACCTTGCATAATAGCTGGTACATGTCTACTAGATAGTTTGCAAGACACCAGGAGAGGTGTAGAAGTGTATCTATGGGCAGGATAAAACACAGGACTTTAAAATCAGCGCACAGTTGACTATGTTTAGAAGATTTTTTTTATTGCTATGTAAAAGCATTATAAATATTCATTAGTAATATCAAGCTGTAATCAGAAATATAGAATTATAAATATACTTGACTATTTCAAGTAAAAATATTATGTACTTGAAAGTTTTGTACATATTTTTAACAGTGTATTTGAAACAAGGCATATTTTGTCCATTTTTTATCTGTCTGAATTGCTGTTTAGCAAATATGCACATTATCGATACACAATTATCTTAATTTTGTCTAGTTCTAGAATAGTAATCTGGGTTTATTGTCCAAGTTCTAGTCCAATATCATCTATCCTCCATTACAGTCTCATAGTTGATATTCCTGTCTTTCAAAATGTGATAGTGACACAAGGAAAAAAATAGAGCACAGCACCAAGCAGCAGATCAAACAGCATAGGAATTTTTCACATCTCAGTCTTAGAATCATAGAATCATAGGATGGTTTGGGTTGGAGGGGACCTTAAAGACCATCTGGTTCCAACCACCTTGCCATGGGTGGGAAGACTTTCCACTAGATCAGATTGCTCAAAGCCCCATCCAACCTGGCATGATCTTCCCTCTGAGTCTTAACTGTGGGTTGCAGTCTTATTCCTTGCCTGTCTGTGTTTGTTAAAGACAGAGGAAGAATAAATTCCCAGGGTACCATCACTTAGTAGTGTTAGTGAGGCCATCATCTCTGCAGGATCTTCCCTCTCCCTTTCCCCCTGGAATTTCTCTCCATTCAGTGGCAGGAAGAGATCATCCCCTGTTGATGCAGTGGGAAATCCTTCAGCAGGAACAAAATGATGACCTCTTAAGACTGCTTGAGAAGCTGTGGCACTCATGACAGAGAGCCAAGGGGTCCCTCCAGCTGCCATGTCTTCTCCCCTTGCATGTGCTCCACAGATCTGTGAGCTTTCCTGGTATCATGCACTGCTTCTGTGCCCCATGGAGGAGCTGCCTTTCTCACAGGGTACTGAGGCTATGGCTCTGCAGAGTTTCCTCCCCACCATTTCTCATTGATGCAAGTTTCCCTTGCATAGGGTGGTATGCTGCATTGAAGGTATAAACATCTTTTGAACAGGCTGAATAAAGAAAGTGCATTCCTCTGTACAGCCCCCTCTTTCTGCTGCCCTGCCCTGCCCTGCCTGGCTCAGCCCCAGAGGTGCCAGACAGTTCGGGGGCACAGGCCAGGATTCAGTCCCTCTGGAATTGTGTAAGAACAGTAGATACAAAGGAACAAATATCACTCCACAAAACCATGGTAGCACCCCTTCACCTTTGTCTTTGCAAGATATTTTTCCCCTGGAATAATGGAGCCATTTATAGCACAGCAGTAAGGTGAAGTGAGCAGACAAAGTCTACCACTCTAACAGATCCCTGAGTGAATGAGACTTGTCTTGTTTCTTCACTTTGACCCTTTAACTCAGATTTCACTTCACATTGTGGCTGACGGGTTGTGCAGTGTGTTGGAAAGCAAGGGCCAGCCTACATCATGATATCTCCTACCATCAGCAGCAGCTAAATCAGTTTCCGTCAGATGAGGGTGCCTGGACAGAAGAAAGAAAATCCAGGAATTTTGTCCTCGGCAATATGCAGAGCACTTTTTCACTCCAATGAGACCAGGTTCCTGGATGGCATAAAGTCACTGACTTCGCTGGGGTTCCACCAGTGTAACACAGCTGAAGAGCTGGGCCAAAATAGAGTTACCCATCCAGATGAATAAATATTTTTAAATGCTTATACCTAAGGGGGAGAAACCTAGGAAAGAGAGGACTAGCTGTGCTCCAGGTTTCGAAGGCATGGATAAATAAGAGTCACTGTTAAGCATCCATACCTCTGAGGCTGTGAATAGGGTCTCCCTCACCTCTGGGGTTTATTCTTCTCTCTCTTCTCCTCCCCCCACTCCAACATGTTTGGCATTTGGAAGTTTTGTAGTAATTTCCTCCCTCGGCCTCACCTGGGATCTCTGCTGTCCCAGAACCTCCTCCTGACCTCAGTGTTGTGTTTTCATTTAAAGTCGGGGATGTCTATAAATGTCAGCAGTACAGGGCAATTAGAAGTTTGAAAAGGGCTGTAACATAAACCAGCATTATAGTGAAATGGATACCGCCTTAAGCTGCCTGAAATTCACTTGCTGTTGGAAAGACAATATCCTGCCATTCTCCCATGGTGGCCTTCAATTGAACACATTTGGCTGAGGGTTGACCCATTATTAGGATAAGTCGCTGCATGGCTTGAAACAATGAAGAAACACAGGGAGAGAGAAGCCAGCAAATTGGGCTGGTAGTTAGCCAGCACTGGGCAGAAATGTGACACTGGATTAGGCTTTAATAGCTGTCTGTGGTGCTATCTGTGAAATCCAATGCTCTCCTTGTTTCTCTGCATTGCAAGGCAGAAGCATGTGGTTAGATGCTGAACGAAATCCCTCCCTGCTTCTTTTTTTTTTTTTTTTTGACTAATAGCCTCTAAAACATACCTCCTGTAACTCTAAAAATAAACATTCATTGCAATAACAATTTGGTTCGTTAACAAGGTCCCTTTTTCTAATATGTCATCACACTATGTTAATTTACGATGTTTCTGGATAGCTCTGTCCTTGTTCCTCCAGGGCACACGTGCTGCTTTCCCTCCCTGCTCTAAGTTGCTATATATAAACTCTACTGCTTTCACACTGGCTCCATTAAAGCCATTCAAACACCCTCAAAATTCAACATGCTCCCTCACCATGAAGGGGAAGGAGAGGAATTTTTTGCACAAAATTTGTTCTGGATTCATCAACACTACCTTTTCTTTTTTCATTATGCAACCTAGTGCAAAAGCAATACGGTAACACTCTCTGAGCTCCTGGGAGTATGTGCTAAAGCCAACCAGGACAAAAAAGAAAAACGAAAAGCTCCAAAGTGATCTATTCCATGGATTTCTAAGCAAATATATGTATTTCTGCACAGACATTTCATGGAACCTGTGTCTCTGTTACTAAGACAACATTTCATCTTATTGCACTTTGCTATATACAAAAATCCATACAGGCAGAATTTTGCCAATTTTCTGATAGAGAATTTTGAAAAGAAATACCTCTGATTTATAAATGTCTGGATTCATATATGATATTTTTTCCTCTTTGAACCTAATATGGAAACACAGAGCCAGTTTCTTACCTTGAAACATGCATGTGAAAATAACCATGCTGTATTGTAACTCCTCAAATTTCAGTTAGTTCACTGATCCTGCCTACTGCCTAATAGATACGGGTGTTCTTTTGTGGTACCTTGACTTTTCTCAAAGGTCCCATATTGCATGTTCACCTAAACACATTTAATTCACAATCAGACCAAGGTGTCTTGATGCAAAACCCTGAAAATATTCCCAGCGTACTTGGTGTCAGGCTGTGAGGGTTTTTGAAAGGATGCTCTAGCAAAGTGGTAGGTTTCAACATAGCCACCGTACCCTTTCACGGACTGTCTTGGGTTGGTCACTGTGTGTTGTGCTGTGCTGTCCCAGGAGTGTGCCTGGTATGAATGGCCATATGCTTCTGTGATATGCGTGCCAAAAAAAGAAGGAATGGTGATATGTTACAAAGGCTGATTTCAGAGCATGTGTCTAAACTTCCTAGTCAGTATGATGGCATTTTAACATCTGTAATAAAACTAGTCCTCTACATGAGATACACAAACAGGTCATTGCCTGTGAAAATATCAGAGGTGTCAAAGGAAAGCCAAAGTATGAGGTTGACGCTGGAAAAAACCATGTAATTTACTATACAATGGTCACTGTAAGTTATTGTTCCAAGCAGGACTAACTTCCTAGAAGCAAAACTTTGTGGCTCTGTAGGGCATAATATGTCCATTCCAGGACATTTCTAGTCACCCTGAGATGTTTTGCAAACAGCATGGTGTGGAAGGTTTATCTCTGGCCCTAGCAGTCCTGTTATGAAACTTAAAGCATGCATGGTCTCAAGTAAATGTGTTGCTTACACATGAAGCATGTCTGCACAGCAGTATAGTGCTGTGCTCCTCATCTACACAAGGGTCAAGTCCACCTTTGGGAAAGAGGCAGGGATGCGAAAAGACTATTAAATTTGTTTCAATATATCTCTATGTTGTCAGCCGAAGAGAGAGAGAGATACGAGATCTGGAACAGGAAACACTTAACTCAGAGGAACGGAGACCTTTATTATGTTTTATTTTTCCGATATAAAGTATAGGTAAGCCTTTAGTTATTTTTATGGACTTTTCAAAGCTGTATAACCCACCCACTCCAATCTCTAGCCTCCCTCCATAGTACCTGGGTTATCTTCCACATGTAAGATATAACTCCTGGGTTGTATCTTCCACTAAGAGTTTTTACTGGTGGGGGAACACAGAAACCATGAAATTATTCATTGCAGACTCTTTTTCAGCTGTTGATACAGAGCCTTCCAAGAGTTCAGGCTATGGCTCTACAAAAAGCCACATCTCCCGAACTATATAGACATCCATGGTTCACAGATCTTTGTCAATGAGCCTCAGAGTCTAGATACTGAAAGCTGAATGATCCTCATGCTGTGAGTTATGCTCTGCAGGGAATATAACATTGCCCAAATCCTACTCTGATGCTAGTTCTAGATGCAGCTCCTTTCTGAGCCCACTCAGCAGGATGCCTCAAGGGAAGGATATTTACTACATGCAACCAAACTAAAATTGTAGAGGAATAGCTCCTTTTCATATGGGCTCAGGAGAATCCTGTCCCAGCTGTGTGTAAAAACATGGCCCCATGGAACCTGGACATTCAGTTTAAAACAGCTCCCAACTCCCACGCACCAGAGCAAGAGCTGCCAAATATCCTGTGTGAAACAGAGTTTTCCATGTTACACAGCCAAATACCATGTCCTATATGAAAACCAAAAAGACATGGCTTTTGCCACATTTTTGCAGCAACCACTTTCCCAGGTGCCCAAAAATGGGGTCTTAGAAAGACACTACAGAGCATCTAAGGGGGCAGAGTAATGACATGCTGAACGTACAGTGAACCCAACCAAATCACTCCCAGTTACAGATGTGGGGCAGAACTTGCCCATGCAATCACCCTGCCCAGAGCCTCTGCTGATCCTGCCATGCTTGCAGACTTGGCTGGCTCCCACTGGCATGCGGTCCCTTTAGACCCTGGTACTCAGTCCAGAGATTGCTTTGCAGTAGTGGAGGGCAGGCCGTGACCAAACACATTTACCTAATTTCTGTTGCTCTGCAGCACAGGTAGAAGCTCTTCAAAAATCTTCACTACCAGCATTACAATCTCTGGGGCATCAGCTTGAAATTCAGCATGTGTTTTACCTGCGTTACTGCCTTCACCTGGTGTAGGATAAGGACACACCCAAATGCTTTCCAGAACAATGGACTGGAGTACAAATGAGGAGTACTCATTCGCTGCTTTGATTTGACTATGTTTATTCTCTTGACTGGGACAAAGGCATTCAACCATTGGGGTAAATTCTGCTCTCGGTTATGACAGTGTAAAACTGGATTACTCCTTCAGCAGAAAGTAGTCATTTCAGTCTTACATGGGCATCACTGAGAAGAGGATTCAGCCACAACTTACAGTATTTCTCACAACACCAGCTGTGCATTAGCCACAAAAACATCTCAGAGATGCTTGGGTTTGTTTCAGTGGTAAATGAAAACAGGTAATCCCTTCGTTAGAGATGATTGTGTGGGAGGGTTTTTTCCCCTTCCATGAGAAAACCTCCATAGGGCTCTAAACCATCTTCTTACTTGAGCTTCTGGTTCTAATCCTTCCTACATGACTTTAGACCACAGTGTGTGCAAGCCAAGCCCAAATCCGTATATAGCAAGCCACAAGATTGTACAGCAGAACACCACCAGTTCACAGGCCAAACACAGAACAAAATGTGGGATGCCCATATACCACCTGATTACCTTCTGGAATGACCAGCATGACAGGCTGCTGCACATGGGACTGTGTTCAAGGGAAATGCTGAGACTACTTTTGTCTTCTCAGGGGAATATTTAGAAATGCTCCTAGGGAAAAGTGGACTGAATTTCCTGGGATCTCAAATTAATTTGAGCTCTACTCAAGTCAGTGAGGCTCTGCCAGGGTATATCAGCATAAAATGTGGGTCATTGTACCAAAAAATGTATAAAAGCCTATCGTTGCTTTGTGGTTATAAATTACACAAATAGGGAAAATCACATCCATTTCAGTTATGATCTTGTTTCTGTAAAAGCTGCATGGCCGTTCCCCAAGTCCTGTATTCATAGCAGCTGACTGAATACACAAGAAACAAAATAATTATCACTGAGTTTACAATCATAATTGTCATGCAGATCAAGTATTTCTGAGGTTAACATATGTATTACTTCACTCGTGGTGGGGCAATGTGTCTGTGGAAAAGTGCGTGAACAGTGACAGAAACCACTGATACTTTTATTCAAAGAAACTGAGATGTTATGTTTGAATATGCTGTTCAGAAGCCAAGTAAATAAATAATTACCTTTACATGAATTCTTATTGGCTTCTGAATTCTTAAACTGAAGAGTTTGTGTTAACCAACTTGTACACGTTGTCTCTGATATATTTAAAAGACAAATAATGAAGGGAGGTAATATACACACTTTAATATATTCTCTCGGAAGTTTGACTGCTAGTGTTCAAGAATACAAGATAAAATGAATGAAAGCCTACCTTGGGAACCTTGAGCAAATTCCTTGAACACCACACTGGCAATTTATTGCATAATTAAATTTATTGCAAAGGTACTTTATCTTCATTACATGTGACAACTTTACTTTTTTGCCTTGCAGTCTTCTCTTTAAGTCTTTAAATTCAGAAATTTTTGGTTCTCCAGACTTACATGCACATGCATTTTAACGAATTACAGAAATAATTTATCTAGGAAGAGTCAGAGTATATTTTGACTTACGCCTCAATCAGAGTTGTCAGGCAAGCACAGTTAATGCAATGTATTGCAGCCTGCCCCACTACTTACCTGCGTGAATGTTAAATTCACTGTGTGCCATCCTGTTTCTCTCTGTGTGATTATATGAATATACTGTTTGCATCCTCATAAAACAAAATAAAAATCAGCTGTAATGGACTAGTACCAAATAGTTTTTAGCTATCACATACCAAAACAAACAGCACTGAATTTTAGAACTGAACAGTGATTTCTATTTGAAATCATCAGTGTAGCACTCTAGCACTATTCAGAAGGCACCCAAACTTGTGTCCTGGTTCATAAGACAGCAGAATTTGTAGGTCAGCCACTGTTGGTGAGTGAGGAACTTGAACCAGCATCAGAGGGCTATAGGAAAATAAAGAAAGAAATGACCCTCTAGGATCCTGTTTGGGTCTTTAATGGGATGGCTGGAGAGGAGGGAAGAGAACCAGAAGCCAGAAGGCAGGAGGGAAGTGGGTACCTGGAAGAATGGCAGGTGGAGGGAAGCTGCAGCCAGGGAGGAGCCCAAGGCAATGTTGTGTGTAGGATAAAGCACAGGCACACATCCCACATAGGAGAGAACATGCCCACTATGGCTGTTCTGATGAGAGGTGGGGAAAGGGATACAGACAGGCAGAGACAGGGATACAGGTATCCAAAGGTCGTAATCTAGGCAGAAGGCGGCGTAAAGTAATCCTGGTTCTCTGAAGTCTTTATGGAGAGGGCGTAGGAATTGCAGACAGCAGCAGAAGGGAGGAATCCAAATTCAGAGCAGAGCAGGAGAGGCAAAGCACCAGAAGGGCAGGTGTGAGGGGCAGACAGGGCAGAAGAGAACGGAATTGGCAGCTGTGTTTGGAGGAGGCGACAAAGGAGCCCGTGAAATGGGGTCTGTAATTGTGCTGGGGAGAGGGAAGGAGATTTGGTGGAGGACTACCTGATGGTAGCATGGTGATGAGCCATGTGGAAGGGTGATGGCAGTGGTGGACTAATCGTTGAGGATCTTACAAGTAGTAAATGGAAAAAGTTTCTGGAAAAAGCTGAATCTGAAAACTCAGTGAGTTTTTGCAGAAGGAATTCATTGTCTTGTGCCACCCTGTGAGGAAGGTTGCTTAGGTCTGGCACAGGAAAAACAAGGAAGAACAGTATCTCTCCTCTTTCTCGGGACAGCTGTCCCTTGCTAAGCCACTGAAGTTTCCTCATTTCACTATTCTTCAGCAGGTAGGATATATAATATTACACATCAGCCTGGCTTTCCCTCACAAAGGTTCCAATTTCAAGCTTCAATAAATAGGTATGGCAGAGCCCACAGCTGATTATTTTTTTCCATGCTTTTTAGCAAGTTTTCCTGGGGTCTTGCAGTCAAATAAAAGACATGTTCCATGGTCTGGAGACCTTATCATCTAGGCGGGATTTGAGTGGGATTTGCAGTTTCAGGAGACTCCTACCAGGGTTTGCACAGACATTCCTCCCACCCTTCACACCACATTTTTCACAGTCCACAGTTCTGGACCAGACTTAAAGACTGACCCTTAGTTGTGAGTTTCTGGGTTTGGACCAGACCTGGGACATTTTTGAATCTGCTTGACAGATTGTTCTGTTCCTCTCTTGTGTCGAAACTAGCAGAGGGGACCACAGTGATCCAATCTCCTGTGTCTGCACTGAAACACAGACCCTGCGACTGCATACTTTCCAGCTTGCTGACATTCTAAAGGCAGTTGCAGAGGTCTCAAGGAGAAAGGGCCCTCTCAACTGCTTGCACCCTGCTTAGTGACCACAGTGCCAATGCTTGTGCTCTGGGAGGAGCAGAAGGGCCACAGGCTGTGAAAATAAAAAAACCCTAAAAAGTGAAAGCTGCTTAGACTGGATTCCTCTGCCCCATTTATCCCCCTTTCTGCCACGTGGCGTTCATGGTGGTCATGGTTGCCAGCGATGGGAACTGTGTCAGAGAGCAGGAGCATCACATTCCTTCTTCCACTGCCTACAAAAAGTAGTAAAATACATTAATGATTTATGCAATCGACTCTGGGGTAAGATTTTAAATTACTGTATATTTAGAATTGTTATACATTAGATGCTAATGGTTTCTATTTCAAACCACATTAAAACTTAGAGCAGTGACGTCTGTGGCAGCCCGGACCTCGATAAGATCATATTACATTTATAAGTACAGCCTTTCTTTTGTTTCCTTTTTTGTATAGCATATGTTTGACATTTTATTTTTATATTACAGTTCAGGGAGTCTTTCAGTGAAGCCTCATGGCTAATTCTGGAGGACTGAAGACATCTAAGCGTTACGTACCCAACCACACCAGCCACCTGCTACATCTACATGACAGAAGCAGGGAGGTGGTATCAGTCTGCATTTGCTACTTGCCTTTTGTAACCAGCATGTGAGAATCAGAAGAAACACCCATATGGCTCATGTGTGCATGACATATCAGCAGCTTCTCCTGGGAACAAATGTCAGCTCTGTTTACGAATGTAGGTTCAAATGTTGGTTATAATAGCACAGTTGGTATTGCTACCTCAGAGATGAACTCTGATCAAACCTTTTGTGGTTTCCAGTTGCAGCTGGTTTGTGTTCCCCTCTCTTTCTCAACATCTTGGGAGAGGACAGGTGTGGGACTTTCTACAATGCTCAGCAGTTATAATAACATTTATATGAGAGGGGAGACGTTTATTAAAGTGCTTTCACTGCAGCAGCACCTATGTAAACAGAGTAGGTGCACAAGTAGGTGTCTGACAACAGTGCCTGTCCCCAGGGGGCTCTCAGACCAGCCAGGCAAGCAGAAAATGGAGGAGAAACACAGGAAAAGTCCCTGTGCAGGTCACTGGGAGAACCAGGATCTGGGAAAGGCAATTCCAGTTTCCCGGATCTTGAGTCACAGCAAGGTTTTACTAGCCAAAACCAATGAGAACCTAAATAACTCAAAGAAATTATTTTGTGGGAATCCAGAATAAAACACTTTGCCTTCAGGCAACTGAAGTCCTATCTGTTTTGCTTAAAAATGTAGCCCAATGTCAAAATAAAGTTGGTATTCTGAAATAACAAATTAAACTCTCTTGTCTTTTGCCACTGAAACAAACATTTAGATGTTAGAAATGGCTACATCTTCCCCTCATCTTTTTGACTGAAGCAAGTCTTTAAGTTCATAGTTGCATTACCAAGCAGATATATTTCACATTTGTATTTTATATTTGCCAAAAATGAGTTCACTCAGGCCTACACATAACCCTCCAGTTTCTGGAGTGTAATAAATTAAATGAAACATTATGTTTAATTTTTTTAACTGTGTGGTATATGCAAGTCGAAATAGCCAGTACAACCCAGTCGCTACGCAGGGACCCCAAAGACACCTCCCTAACAATCTTACAGCCCGTCTTCCCTGCTCCTCTCAGTGAGGTTCTGATTCCCAGCCTGATAAGTTTTCTTTTGGCAACCCTGTAGCTCCATATCGGAGCATGAACAAGCAACATCCACAGCTACACCAAACGGAGGCAAAGTGAGAAGGGTCTCCCTATCTGGTCGAAGGCACTGATTAGCAACGATGGCTGCGTGTAGCTCTCACATGGGGGCTTCAGCTGCTTGCCTTGCCTGTCGCCTGCTCAGTGGATGCTGCTGCAGGTTGTTGGCAGCACCAGAGGATTGCTTAGCCCTCTGCAGTAGCCTGATCCCTACCTGTTTTCATTAGGTTACATCAACTTGACATGGGAAGGATACTGATTAACTGGGTTCAGAAGGAGCCCTCTGAAGGATCCCTTTGCATTTCATAAACTGAACCCTAGCAGGATGTAAGTGGCAATCCAGTGTACTCTGACAGCACACAGAGTGCCCCCTCCTCTCCTCCCTGTGTCCTTCTCCTTCCCACTACAGCCTGTCTCACTTCTAAAAATCATTCTAGTAAGGTGACCAGAGGGTGAAATTACTAGGTCTTGACCTTTTAATTTTCATTGAAGCTGATTTTCTAAAGGCTTATAAAAAGCATCATTTAAAATAGGCATCAGAAGTAATCCAAGCAGACTCCTCTTTACCCTGATACCTAAAGTTGAGAGAAGGCACCCATGCTCAGCAAAGTGTCAAAAGCAGTCTGACTAAAACAGAGTGAATTACTCTGCGATGCAGAGCAAGGTTGTAGCCATGGACCCCTGCTCTCCCCTGAGGCAGATCCTCCTCAGCTTCTTCATGTGGCTGCACGATATCTGGCATTCTCCATGTGCCTAAGCTCCTTGGGGCATACAGCAGGCTCCTGGCTCTCAGGAGGGAGCTCGACCTCTGCTAGATTACTCTTGGTGGATAGGGAAGAAGTTTCTGGTGTGGTTTTGTCTCTGTGACAGGTCAGAAGATAATGAAGCCTTTAATCAAAATTCTGAATTTGTGGCAAGGAGCAAACAAGACTAATTGGGGAAAAAAGGAGTTCAATGGAAAATGACTCCAGAAACAGCCTCATATTGATTAGTGTTTAATGAGGGCATCTATTCAAATGCTGGTAATTTTTCTAAGGGTGAACTAATCCACATTAAGTTACTGGAAATCAGAAGCAACAAGGATGTCAAAGCCCAGGAGGACAGAGCACAGTCAGTTAAGTCCATTTTGTGAGAATTACCAGAAGGTCTTTAGACTGATGGTCCTTTTGTTTGTATAAGAGCAGAACAATGCAATAGGTAGCATTTTCCTTGGGGAAGGAGCACAGCTCTTGTGTGTGATTGTATGGAAATGAGAAGCCTGGTGTTAGCAGGGGTTTGGGAAGCTGCAGTAAGGCAGTAAGGCAGTAAGATAAACAGCCCCAAACCCTTCCAATCAGACATATAGCATACTGCTTTGTGAACAGGGACCAACTCATTTCAGGTAAAAAGCGAAAAGGTAAAGAAGCATATGATGAATAACAGCAGCCAGGTTGTTGGTAGTTAAGGCATTGGCTAAGCTGCCAGCACGCCTGTACAAGGCTAAGGCAGGGTCTGAAGAGACCCAGGGATTTAGGTGAGGAGAGGCCAGACTGTGAGCTACGACAGGCTCATGGGCAGTTCAAGGACAACTCCCGAGTGTCAAATGTGACTTTCAGTGTGACTGTGTTATCGTGGGTCTGCTGGGTATCCTGAGTCCTCCAGAAAGGGTGGAAGATACCTTGTCATGGGGGCTGAATCTAGCACTTTCAGTTCTGTTTGGGAGCCAGCTCTCCATCTAGCCCAACCTAGTCATACAGTGAAGCAGTGTTATCTGGTCATAATATCATATGTATCTGGTCATAATATCATATGTTATGTCTTGCTTGTGAGCTGCTTTTGAAGCTTGCTTTTGTCATGGGTTCTGGAATCAGACGGTAGATCTTAAGGATCCTGGTTAGATGGAGATTTTGGAATATAAGTGGTGAGGACCAATTTTTGACAGTCCCCTCTGCAATATGCTCTGCAAGGGCCAATGCAGTGCTGCAGCTGCCATGCCCGTGTGCTACAGGTTAGCAGGAGAACCAGGAGATTGCACCAGGGGAAAATAGGGATGAGCACCAAGGCACTGCTTCCACCAGGCACCACACCAGCCCTCTCCACGGCTGAGCAGGCTCACGTTGGACTTTGCACACAAGGAGGGTTTCAAAGGGCTGTTGTGTGACCTGGTTATGTGTGGCAGCATGGGTTTGGGTGTGAAGCAGAGCACAGGTTTCAAAACTGAAGGCTTCATCTAATCAACTGAGTGCATGTCATCCTTCTTCATACCAGATGCTCTTGGCAGGTGAGTGCAACACCAAATGTCTCTGCTGTCCCTTTCCCACTGCAGCCCCTGAATAATGCTGGTAATCCAGTCGACCTCTTCCAGAAATGAGTGTTTTATCAGCCAAACAAAGCTTTCACCCAGGCCTTCTGGCAGAGTGGCAGCCTGCTTTGGGAGCAGCGTGGCTCCTCCAGCACATGGGCTCAGGGTTTTTCTGTGGGAACCATTCATCTTCCCTGGAAATAAGGGATTCTGAGGAGTTTGTCTCTGATTTTACCAGTGACACCAAGTTATGTAAACATGCTTGCTGCCGTTAACATCTTGCCATTTTTACAGTTTGAAACATAATCACTTTGTATAACGATATGGATGGATTTGGGTTTCCAGTCCAACACACCCTGCCTGCTGGCTAAACATTTTATTGACGTTAATTTATGGGGACTGTGCTGGCCTCTTCGAAAGACCTTTCAGAATCACAGCAGTTCATAATGATACCACAATGCAATTCAGCATTTCCAAGAATTACTTTTGTTTTCTTTAGAGTAGAAAGGACTTTTTTTTAAAGTTTTTTTTCTCTTTCTGACCAAACAAAAGTATTTCTATTTATGTATTTTAAAAAAGCATTCCCAGTTTCTTCTTTTTTTTTTTTTTTTCTCCTAATTGTTGGCCTGACCCTCTGACTTCAGCAGGAGCCAGGTAGGGGTGCGTTGGTACCTTGCTGAAAAGAATGTAAGCATCCTGCCTGGAGCTGCATGGGTCCCCAGGCGGGCCCTGCCACTGCACCCTGTGCACGCTTTGGAAACCGACCACAGGCACTTGGGAGTGTGTGCCTTGGCAAACCTGAGTGCAGAGGAAACTATCAAACATTCAGAGCAATTGTTGACAATTTCCAGTCACCACTAATTGCTTGGGGCTTTCTTGGACCTCAGCCACATCTATACCTTTGTGTCCTTAATCACTAGGCACCCTTTGGATAATACATCACACCTGGGACATAAGATAATTTATCGCTTGCAGATGGATTAGCATCGCAGCTCGCTTAGATAAATTTTACTTTAGCCTTGGTCCCAGAGGCCCTTCTTTTATAGCACAGTTTTATCCATTAAAATTATGACTTCCAAAATTCTGTTGTATTTTATGGCTTCCATGAGATATTTATGACCCTTACTGTTTAAGTGGACATTTCTGGAGATTTACTGCAGAAATAATTCAGGCAAATAGCTCAGAAGAGGTACTGCCAATAGCTTACAATTTAGGTTTGGTGTTGTTAAAATACACAGAAAACTGTGCATATTTAAGTATGGATGCTTAATGTGTAATACTGAAACGCCACTGAATATGTATTCAGAAAACCTGTCCTTATGGACTAGTTCTAGACAAAATCCAAATACTGAGTTTAATCTTCCAAGCTCCCTCTTTCCCCAAATCTGTTCATGCTTTTCTGCAAAGTGTGAGAGATGAAAGCAAAGGCCAGTTAAAAAGGATTTGTAGAGTCTGATAAATTAGTCAGAAAAGCCAAAATAGCACATGCAGGCTATGCCCTTGATAATGCAATATTACTCCATAGCACATTTTCAGTGTTTATACTGCTCTTCTTCTAAGACTTCCCATGAAATTAAATATGTGCCTTTTACCTTGGGAAGCTGTCACACAGTTTATTAGAAAATACCTTTTTTGCTCTTACTTTATACTTCTTTGTACCACAGTTGCCTTCAGATATTTCAAAAAGCTAAATATACAACTTATAGCTGCTGCATAGACAAGTCATTTCCCTGAGATTTATTTTTTCCTAGAAATCCAGAATTCTGTACGTTATCCTTGGATGTCAAGCAGGAGGTGACTGCAGATGGCTGCGGTTCCCCAAGTCATTGATTATCAGAATAGCTGAGAGAAAAGTTTTTTTCTATAAGCAGTTGTTCCTTATAAGTTGTCTCTCACCAGTGAGTTTTGATGTATGTCACAGATGCAATACTCAACTAAATGAGGCTAGAAGTGTTGCTGGTTTTCATGCAGTAATTAAATTAGTTGTACACTGATAGATTTAGGGAACACAGAGAACACATGGTAGACTATCTCTTAGCTATAAAAGCTATATATAAAAATCTAGTTTATATGTCTAAGAACAATGCACCAGGTAAAATTCTAGTCACAACAATGTCAGGTCTTCATGAACAAATTTGTGGTATTGTGTATTAACCTCAGCTGGCCTTGAGATTCCAGGGGTACTCACAGGTTGTCTGGAAGAAATGCACTTCCACAGGCCCTGTGAAGGAGGGAGATACGAGAGGTGTTTCTCTTTTCCTAGCTGCTTAGTTTTGTCCTAATTGGGCTGATGCTATGTGTGGCCGGGCCCTGAAAGACAGAGCTCAGGTTGCAGTTTGGCCTCTGGAGGCTTAACCTACTGCAAGGGGGAAGCTGAGCTGTCTGTTTGGACCTTTTAGGACTAGAACTGGTCATCTGTTTTATACTGTAGAAAGTTACTGTAGAAAGTCTGAGGATTTAAAAAGTAGCCCCTGTGGCTTATGGTGTGTCTCTGTGAGAAGTGACTGATGCTGTCAGGTAACTCTGTAATATATTTCCCAGCTTTTTTCTCTTTGGGGTGAGTGTGAAGCCTTTTACAGCACTGCAGCACAGGAACAGAGAGCACTCATGTTAATTTGCCAGCTTCCACGCTTCCAGCATGCACCTATTTTATAGCCTTCAACATCCTGATTGCTTGGTGAAGCTGCTTTGTTGGGCAGCTGAGGGGAATGCCACAGGTCTCCAGGCACCTCTCTAGGTGCAGCACACCAGGTGATACAGGTGCTGGGCTCAGTGGGTCACAGAGCAGCAAAAGGTATTTTGCAAAGCGCCTCACTCCCATGGATTTTAAGTGAAAATCAAAAAAACCAGACATCCAGGTATGTAGGCTTGCAACGCATTCTTTGTACTAGGAATCAGATTCCTAAATACTTCTAAACTTTGACACAGGTTACTGTTCAAAACATGGAAGTCACTGCATCTTCAATAACTTTTACTCATTAAGTTAACGTAATTCAAGACAAAAGCACAAATCCCTCCCTGCAGTTTATTCTTCAACAGATTTTACAGCATGACAATATTTCCCCAATGAATCAACCTCTGTGTGTGAACGGTGTGAATATGGCCCTCACAAATGCTTAAAGGAACTGATTCCAAGAGGGTTTGTCTGTTTGCAAGTGCAAATACATACAAGGTGACGGGAGGAGGACAGCCAAGTTTAACTGTTAGTTAAAGGTAACCTGTCCTCATCTGTCTGGAAGAGAGATAAATGTACCTGCAGGAAGATATCCTGTTGCATCAGCCCCAGCTACTAAATGGCTCACTTTGGTCCTAGCACCTCTGGCTCTGTCAAGGAACCACAGCCAATAACAGAGTTGCTGCAGAAAGAGAAGGGGTTTAAATTAAAATAACATGATTTAAGACTGATGTGGGTCTTGGACTGACCTTTACACATGGCAAATTTTATCCTTTGAGTTTCTTTACTCCCCTGCCTGCCCCAAAATATGCTCCTTTTCCCTTCATTGCTCTCCCCTGCTGAACTCACTCTATAGAGTTTTGTAACAGCACTGAAAAAACAAGAAACAGACACACTATTGTATGTTCAAGCTCATACAGGACTCTAAAACTAATCTTTGTTCTGGCAAATCTCATGCAGCATTGACTGCTTTGCTGGCTACTTCATTCATCATGTGGAAAATGCATTTTACTGACTACCAATTATAAGAGCCAAACGGTGGCTTTGTCAGTATTACATGGTAACCATTACCTTTGTAATTGCATAGTGACTGATGTACAGTATGATGTAATGACAGGTTAAATAAATGCATACTAATTTGTCCTGCTAAAAGAAAGGAATGCCAGCACGTTAACACAATTGCAAGTTATTTTATATGATTATACATGAAGTAAAGGTAGACATTTATGGTAAAAGTCATGGGTAGCTGCTATGTTTCAACTTCTAAAAATTCTTTTTCACTTTTAAAATATTTAGAGATGTATAATCTCTCTGCACCCTGGTTAATAGTGTTTGCAGAAGAAACATTTCAAAATGTGCTACAAATGTTGGAGTTCCCGTGTTATAAGAGTTGAAATGGGTTGGGTGGGGTGTTTTTTTTTTTTTGTATAATGTTCCATTAGAAAGTTTCATTTACTTATTGAAAACTCAGTAACAAAATATATTTTGGTAACTACTTAAAACAATGCAGGCCTAAATTTTGGGTAGTATATGTTGTCATGTGTTAAAGAAAAAATGAATAGAAAATTAGTGTGGGGTCAGTTATTTACAAAAATATCCTCATGCAGTTAAAGGAAAATATTTCTGACAGGAGATGTTAATGTGAAAACTGTCAGTGAAACATAATTGGGAGGTAGGGAATTAATCTAAGTAAAGTTTAATGTATGGAGAAATAGAAGTAAAATTAATGGCATGAAATGGAAAAAAAAATCACAGCTGGGAGTAAAACTTGGAGGGTTTCAGTTCTGTGCAGAGAGCACTAACTCAGGAACCCAAATGAAGAATGTGGAAGTGCTATTATCCTGAGCTATAATGACCAAGCAGTCACAAAATATATTTCCTCTGCATCCATATTTCAGTTTGGGTATTCAGGTTAGTTTTCCTCCCAGGTCATCGAAAGCCCAGATTTCCCAGTTCACAACCTGTAGCTAGGACTGCCTCTCCTGCAGTGCCAAAATGGCAGGAAAGGACACGGTTACGGTTGTCTTGCTTTGGATTTGGCAGGTCCAGAGGAAAAGAAAGAAATTGAATGATTTGGAAACTTGTGTGCCAGGAAAACCCATGCCTAAAATCTTTCAGATCCTTTCCCCCACACAGTCTTTTACCTCCTTCCCACATCTAAATTCAACTTCCAGAGCCTCCTCTTCTCTCTAAAATTGATGTGTCTTTCCTCCTGTTCTCCAGATTACATCTCTCCTCAGTGCTTTAACATTTCTTGTTCTTACTATAAGATGTCTTCTCTTTCCTTGAAATAACCTGATCTGGTTTTGCAATTCATAGATCTTTCACACTCCCAACAAATTCTGGGACAAGTAATAGTTTATGGAGGGCAAAGATTATTTTTTTTCTCCCTATACGAGACGATTCACAATAATCTAAAACTGTAATTTAGCTTTTATGTGTTTGATATGTAAAGTTTCTGTGGAAATGTTCTTCCTTGCAAATGCAGGGGTTTCTGGTAGGGTTTCCTCTGTTGGTGATAACAATTCCAGTAACAATTTTGTAATACAGAGGAAGAGAACAGGGAAAGATTTTAAACATGATTTTTAAAACTATATGATAGCCTTGAAGGTGAGGGTTTGACTAGATACAATTCCTACATACACAGAGAATGGCTCAGGCTTTGAGAATGGCTGGAAGTATTTCCTCTCTGGTTGGAAGTCAGCAATGTCCCCATTTTGGTGGAAGTGGTGCCCAAACTGAGAAGTTATAGTCCTGTTGTAGCTTTATCTTCTTACAAGTCACAGAGGTAGGCTTTATCATTTCAGGCTGGCTGTGTAAGTGAGGAGGCTAAATGGGATTTTATGCCAAATTAAGGAACAGGAGTCATAGAAGAAATGCATTCTGGCTGTATTTCTAGCACGCACGGCAAGATGCCAAACATGATGAAGCTAAATGCTTTGGAAGACATCAAAATGCTCCTGTTGCACAGAGAGGCTTGTGTTATGGGGGCATCTAAGTAGATCCACAGGAAAAGCTGGGTGAAAGCAGCATCCATCAGGCTGGTCTGTGAAGGGGAGCTCCAGCGGGACCAGCCTTCTGGCACCACCTCTGCTGCTACTGCCATCCAGAAAAACAGGCTTCACACACAGGGCTAAGAAGTAGCACTGACCACGATGGAAAGGAAGTGAGAAGGGGTGAGGGAAGAGACAGAGTCCAGGAATACAGGACCGAGGAGGAGCAGCTGCTCAAGTAAGAGGTGGGTATCATGTCATCATCCTGTGGTTTCTATTCTTAATTTCTTATTCTTATTTTTTTTAAATTAGAAATTTACTGTGCCCTGTCATGATGGGCCCAGTAATACTCTTCTGCAGATCTGTATGAAGACACATAAACCTTGGGAATCCTGTCCATTATATCCATCCTTTCAGATATCTTGAACAAAAACACAACTGAAGCAGTGAAATTTTGTAATGAAATCTGGAAGATAGAGCCTTTTTCTGACCCAGAATACAAAGCAAGGTTATGTTCTTATGTAGAAGGAACCAGTTCTTCCTTTTTCCAAACATGCAGTAGATATTAGAAGTTGTGAGAAAGTTTAAGTTACAGAACAGCAGTATGATGTGAGCAATCTTCAAATTATCATGTCTGGTAAGTCTTCAGAACTGATTGCACAGTACCTTCCACACAGTGGCTGGATGTGGTAATTATTACTATATCATTACAACATAAATATGATTGGTCTGTCCTCCAAGCTGGGAGTTCAGTTTAGTGAAATTATACGGTTACCAGGGAGGAGCAATTGCCTAGATTGACACATGATCTTAGCAAATTCTAGTAGCTGTGTAAAGTTGCATAATTGCATCCAGTTATTCAGCAATATTTTTTCTCTAATTTCTGCTTACTGCCATGTAATTATGATATAATTACATGGTTATTTCACCTTATAAAAGAAAGTAAACCACAAAGATTCAGAGCTTGCTTCACAGGCCCTGCTTAGTTTTAAACAGAGGAATAACCCTAGACAAAGTCAATGTGGCTTTCCCTGGGCTTGATGCTAAGCAGGGCTAGGGCACAGCAATGTGTAACATGCCAGATTTCTAAACTGCCTTTGAGTCTAAGCAGGGAAAGTCAATCTCATTGTGAAATTTTAGTTTACTTAAATGTATTGATCTCCATATATAGATGTAAGCACAATTCAGTCCATTTCCCCAAGGAACAACTTGGGGAAAAAAGGTGAGGAAAAAAAAGAACAGTAGAAAGTACATAATTTAGACTATCCATATATATGTATGTGTACATTCCTAGCTTTAGCTAAACTTTTATTTAAGTTCATTCATCTTTAAAATAAAATGTGTTTAAATTACAGAGGGAAAGCACTTGCAAACTCACCACTTACTTTGTGAGTGCTGCAAGCACCATTGCCTGGGAAGCTCACCGTGCCTCAAGCTACTCAGAGATTGCATGCTTTCCTGGTGTTGCAAGGTGCTTATGAAGTCAGTAACAAGTATGTTGGGTTAAGGAACGCGGTTCTTTTGAAACACTTATATTGTCTGCAAGGAATTGTAACAAGTCTTTTTTTTTAACATATGGGCTGGGAAGGGGCAGCAGTGGAATTTGGGGTGCCTCTCTGTGCCTGGACTGGGTAAGGCACAGGCAGCTGCATGCCAAGCTATCTCCCACTAGCTGCCAGCGATGGAAGGGCTTTTCCTCTGGAGAGCTGGGAGGTAATTCAGTCTCCATATTGGATCAGGCCTGGGCCATGCCTGAGCAGAGGTGGCATTTTGTGGTAAATTACACTTGCATTTTTTTTTATTTACACTGTATGAACTACTGTTTGGGGAGACTAGAGTGAGACCACCTGGCAGCCTTTGCTCTGGCACATTGGGGTGGGGGTGGGATGGAGATGTTTTTGGTCAAAAGGCAGAGCATTTTTGCCTGGGTCTCTCTCTCCCAGTCACCCCTTCCACATGCAGCAGTCCCATGAAACAGATAGCTAGAGGCCCAAACACCCTTCCAGCACAATAACCTCCCTGCAGCAATGGTTGCCCTTGCTACTTTAACCTCTTGTGCTGGAAGAGCTAGGGCTGTCAAAGGTTATTTTTCAAATGCTTCAGATCTAGCCCTGAAAAATCCAGAGTACACTGAAATGTTTTAGCCCTGGCACGTGGGTGTTGCAGCACTCCAGACCACCAATTGCTTGTGACCTAAGTAAGTGTTGACGGGCATAAGTAAATACTGAGTGGGGTACAAGAAGACAAGGCCAGGCTGTCCCAGCTGTATGTGTGGGAAAATAGTGCAAATACTTGAGAAGTATGAAATGTAATTGTGTGTGACTCTTCAGGAAAGCTCACTTGGTTACCCAAGACAAATTATTTCAGAAAATGGAACTGGAATGAACACAGACAGTGTTGTCTGACAGAGACATCCTTTGGGACAGTGCTTTGCAACAATGATCATCTGATCACCTACTCTTCAAGGACAAGAACTCACCTCAGCTTTTCTTCCACAATGCAAACTTTCAGGATCTGAAAAAGCCATAGATAATTGTCCCTAAGGTTCACAGCTTTATGGAAAGAGTGAACCTGTAGGTGTTAATAGCTACTAAAATGCTGGATCTGGAGTATTCAGTGCTATATGACATACAATAGGAAGCATATACAAGTATCTGTTGTCTTTCTATCAGATGGTGAAGGCCAAAACCTAAGTATGCTCTAATGAATAGCAGACAACATCAATTAATTAATTTAATCTTCAAAGTCAGCATCAAATAATAATAATAGTAAAAAAGACTTGTTATCAAGTGTATGTGATAACAAACAATGAGATCTTGTCCATATAGTGATTCTTATGGTAGCACTTAGTTGCTCTAATTTCAGGGAAAGCTGCTGGCTGTTTTAATTTTCTTTAAAAAAAGTATGTGCATATTTTGAATTAATAAAATTTGTAAAGGATTGAAAGCCTAATTGCCATTATCAACCATTAAGGCAGATAGCTGCCTTTCAAGCTTTGCACATCTCTAGGCCATCCCATTTGAAAATTAATCCAGTGAATATTACTTTTAAAAATGAATGTTTTTGAAACAAACATTTTGAAAATGACTGTTTTCTCGATTTGCTGTTCTGTCATTTTAGAAGTGGTAAACTTGCCAGTTGATCTCAACCTTTAGCCCTGCAGCTCTTGGCAACATCTTAAATAAACAGTATTGGTCTTCTTTTGTCTTCACGTATGTCTACACAACTCCCTTTGACTGCAGAGAGATTTGTATACACCTATAGGTGGTGTTTTTTTCCTATAAAATAAAACCTTTTGTCTTAAATGTCTTTACAAGACAGATTTTCCTCTTTTCTATTGCATGTTACAATTTTTTGGCATTGAAATATAGTAATAGTAAAAAATGTAGAGGCATTACCATACCGTAGAAGATATTGTCATGGTGTAAACAACAGATAAGCCTTGTCATTGAAGGAAACAAGTCCTTTCTTAGCTGCACTTAGTGCCCTCAGCTTTCAGCACTGGGCAATGTCCTATAATCTTTCAGGCTACTTCTTTGAGATGACAGTCAATTGCCTTTGCTTTCTTGGGCAGCCCATAAGTGTAGACACTTCCCTTGTGATTCACAAGTATCAGAGCGAGTGGGAATGTTAGGCTGGGTTGAGGAAGTTCTGTTCCCTGGTATTTTAATTTTTTTTTTAACTAATATTATATTTAATTGAGATTTCTCTTTTCAAATCAGGATATATGTAAAAACTGAGTCTATTAACTATGTCTGGCAAAAAAATATTCAGATCTGAGGTGGCCAAGGCTCTTGTTAAAATGTGTTTTCTGCCTTCTAGAATCATAGAATGTTTTAGGTTGGAAGGGACATTTAGAGGTCATCTAGTCCAACCCCCCTGCAGTGAGCAGGGACATCTTCAACTAGATCAGGTTGCTCAGAGCCCCGTCTAACCTGACCTTGAATGTTTCTAGGGATGGGGCATCCACAACCTCTCTGGGCAACCTGTGCCAGTGTTTCACCCCCCTCATTGTAAAAAATGTTTTCCTTATATCCAGTATAAATCTACCCTCCTTTAGTTTAAAACAATTACCCCTTGTCCTGTCACAATAGGCCTTGCTAAAGGGATTGCCCCCATCCTTCCTATAGTCCCACTTTAAGTACTGGAAGGCTGCAATAAGGTCTCCCTGGAGCCTTCTCTTCTTGAGGCTGAACAACTCCAACTCTCTCAGCCTTTCCTCATAAGAGAGGTGCTCCATCCCTGTGATCAGTTTTGTGGCCTCCTCTGCAGTCACTCCAACACTTTCACGTCCTTCCTGCGCTGAGGGCTAAAGATCAGGATGCAGCACTCCAGGTGGGGTCTCACCAGAGCATAGAGGAGCAGAATCACCTCCCTTGACCTGCTGGCCATGCTTCTTTTGATGCAGCCCAGGATATGATTGGTCTTCTGGGCTGCAAGTGCACGTTGTTGGCTCATGTCCAGCTTTTTTTCCACCAGCACCCCAAGTCCTTCTCTGCAGGGCTGCTCTCAATCCTTTGACCCCTGAGCCTGTATTGATATCAGAGGTTGCCCCAACTCAGGTGCAGGACCTTGCACTTGGCCTTGTTGAACTTCATGAGGTTCTCACAGGCCCAGCTCTCCAGCTTGTCCAGGTCTCATTGGATGACATCCTGTCCTTCTGGCATGTCAACTACGCCACTCAGCTTGGTGTCATCTGCAGACTTGCTGAGAGTGCACTTGATGCCACTGTCTATGTCATTGATGACAATATTAAATAATACTGGTCCCAGTACAGACCCCTGAGGGACATCACTCATCACCAGTCTCCATCTAGACATAGAGCCATTGACCACTACCCTCTGGATGTGACTGTCCAACCAATTCCTTATCCACCAAACAGTCCACCCGTCAAATCCATATCTCTCCAGTTTAGAGAGAAGGATGCTGTTGTGACCCTGTCAAAGGCCTTACAGAAGTCCAGACAGATGACATCTATAGCTCTTCCCTTGTCCACTGATGCTGTCACTCCATCATAGAAGGCCACTAGGTTGGTCAGGCAGGACTTGCCCTTGGTGAAGCCACGCTGGCTGCCTTGAATCACCTCCTTGTCCTCCATGTGCTTTAGCATAGCCTCTAGGTAGGAGGACCTGTTCCATGGTCTTCCCAGGTACAGAGGTGAGGCTGACAGGATGGTAGTTCCCCAGGACCTCCTTTCTATGCTTTTAAAAGATGGGCACAATCTTTCCCTTCTTCCAGTCCCCAGGAACTTCATTTGACTGCCATGACTTTTCAAATATCATGGAGAGTGGCTTGGCAGCTACATCAGACAATTCCCTCAGGACTCTGGGATGCATCTCGTCAGATCCCATAGACTTATGTATATCCAGGTTCCTCAGGCGGTCATGAACCTGATCTTCCCTTACAGTTGGATTCACATGAGATCATCAAAAAGTCTGTTAGGAACAAGAAACAAGATGGAAATGTTGACTTTTCTTTATTTTCTGAGCTCTGAAGATTCGGAAATAAAATGCTATTTATGATAAAACATTGTTCTCAAGGTAATTGTGATTCACAGGAGGAATATAAATTTACAGTCTGTACACTGATGTCTTGCTACAGTCTCCAGAGGCTGAATGTGCAGGCAGATGCAATTACAACAAGTGACTTAAAGAACTAACTCCCAGCTACTCTGGAGAAGCAACTTATGACAGCCCAATAACTGCCAATGGCATTTTAAGCCACCACACTGTGCTGTTTTATGCTTCTTGCTCATGACTTTTCTGTGCAAGTGGTCCCAGCTGGCAGGTTTGAAAAAAATGGTAAGGGGTGCTCCTTCCCAGGAGGCACAGGTGAGCATTCCTTGCTGCGGGATATTATGAGTGGTAACAGTTTACCTGGAGCCAGGGACAAACCTATGGAAGAGAAATTCCACAATGACGCAGTGTCATGAAAAGCAAAAACATCACTTCTGGCTCGGGAAGTACCTAAGCAACAAAAAAAGAATATTACGTATTACATATACAAATTGCATAAGAATACCCTGCGGAAGTATTTCTAAAGCCTTGGTGTATTATATTCCACCACCAGTCTTGGTGACAGGATGCTGGTTTGGATTAACCTTTGGCCTTGACTTAATATGACCATTCTTAGGTTCTTATGTCTCTTCATTCACCATTAGTACCTCCAGAAAGTCCTTGGTGGGAGTAACAGAACAATTTTGAAGAAACTGTTAGTACAAAGCCTCCCTGTACCTAGTTTAGACCTGAAAGGACTGGCAACATTCAGAAAAAATGTTTAAATACCAGTTTGAATGGGATATATAAGTCAGATTTCCTTACTCAGTTTTTAAATTGAATGTATAGGCTGTTAAGGTGTTCCTTAAATATTGACTTGGTTTCACAAACTTCAGCAGACACAACTATTCAAAACAGAAAAGCTCTTGGGAAAGCAAGCACCAAAACAGTCCAGAGAGACCAAAAGTGGCTTGTGGCCTTTGATAAGTATAGCTCTTCTCTCCTGAGGAAACATATCACTCTCATCTTTCTCACTTGAGCAAACCTCAAGCAGTATTTCACATGTTAATGGAGTATTTCAATGAAATCTATCTTTTCTTCTGACATTCTGAACTTTAAAATAAAGGGGAATTTATCTCCATTTTTCTAGCATCAGTGGCTGATATGAATAGCTGAGGACCGCACCAAAGACTGCCACCAAAATTGAGAGAAAGAACATTCAGAGGTCAGTGTAATCTATTGATTTTAACTGACTGGTTACAGCTGTAGAGGACTGTAAAGAAAAGTAATTTTATTAGATGTCATCATTCAGTTGTGATCCTCATTTCAGACTGAAATGAGTCTGTTCAGTCCCAAAGTGAAGGTGCCTCATTTTAAGCACACATGTAGTTGCAATAGGAAGTATGAAGTTCTCTGTATTTTCTTCTGTATGTTAAATAATTTCTTCTCTACCTTCTGCTTTTGTCTTTCATATCTTACTATTTTCTCAGGTTTTGCTCAGAGCCATTGAAAGTGAATGGCTGCAGCATCACCACACCTCTGCGCCTGCCTCCTGCTACATTAAATTGAAATGCATAAAGCAGTGTAGCAATTTGTTCCCAGGACTGCGATCCTCAGTGTTGCCCTGAGGTGTAGATGGGTTAAGCATAATGGCTGGAAGGAGATAGCACGAGGTGGGATAAAGTCAAATGCTGCATAGGAGCCCAAAAGGAGCTGTAAAAATGTGGTCACTTAAAAGCGCAAATAATCTGGTTTGTTCTTCAAGTATTAAAAACAGACATTGCCTTTGGCAGCAGTTTGGAGAAATGTGTCTTAGCAAATTTCCTCACTGAACCAAAGAATTATTCAACATTACTTAAAGACTTGAAGCTATGGCCTAAATAGTAATTAGCATACTTGTTATTGGCATTGATGCTTTTCTCTGCAGGAAGCATATGTAACTGAAAATATGAAAGTGATAAAAAGTTTCATTTTTTCACCAGTCCTGAAAGTCATTTAGGGGTATTGTTTTATTTTCTTTTTTACCATCATATCATTCACTCTTCAGAGCCTTACTAACATTACTCGTCCAAATGCAGAGAGACAAAACTAGCCAGAGATCTAGGAGTATTTCAGCACAGCTGGCATGGCAGAAAACCATTGAGATTTAACGGTGATCCATAAAGGATGTTCTGTAATCCCAAGATGTGTGTTGGTAGAAGCAATGAACCACACTGATATTTTTACTGATGGTGATGACTGGCATTCAGAGTATTTAGCATTTGGCAGTGATAAGCGGCCAGCCAAGGCAGCAGTGAAATCTGCAACCATCCGAGATCTCTTCTGAGTTAACAATTTACTTTTGTTCCTTTGTTATGAAGTTGACAATCTGGAATTCATGGCTTGCCTTGTGATCAGCTGCCTTGAAGGAGAGAAATGAATCAGCCTCTTTCTATGACACGGTGTTTTTTTACATTATATATGGTCTGTCCTGTGGCATTTAGTTTCAGACGGTGCTTTGGCCTGACATTCATCTTCTCAAATCCATACCATAGCTCAGACAGATGTCTCAGGAGCCTTATCCAGAAATACTGGAGGAAAAGAAAACAAAAAGAGAAGAAAAAACTTGACCTGTGGAAGGAATCTTCTGGTCCTTATAGTTCTCCACTTTAGAAGGTCTAAGATAAGCAAACCATATATGACTTAAATATTCTCACAGCAAGGATTAAAGAATTAATGAAATTCATTAAGAAAAAAAGATTAGAAGAATTAATAGCATCTAGCTTTGTGAAAAGCAGTAAACAAAAGGGGTGGCTAGAGTATGATGGCCATTCCTTTGAAGGTTTCTGAAGAGATTTTTCTCTCATACTGGAATGAAGACCAAAAATTCTGGAAAGTGAGCTATATCAAAACACCTGCCCTCAGGGCAAAAAGGTTTATTTATCTATTTGTCTTTGATGTGCAAATCAGACTAAAGACTTTCCCATCCCGATTCAGAGAAGGTTCTTCTGGTGAAATCCATCTCAGCAGAGGCAGGAAATGATGTCCTCCATCCTGATACCTAAAATACTGAAAAACATGTACTGAGGGATAGAAAGACGAAGTGGGATAAGTAGATTAACTTAATCTACTTGAGACACATACAAGGTAGATGTCTTCATGTGAACTAGTGGCTCCCTTTATAATCAGAAGTGGTTTTAGGCACAGAGTAATATAGGTGTTTCTAGGATGCAATTCACTTGCCAGAATTAGGTCTCTGTGTTAGGATGGTTGCCTTAGGATCCATATCTACTCTTCAAAAGTGAGCTGGCACTGACAATCCAGCGTCCATTTTCAATATATGTTTGCATATCTGAAACCTGGATTTGTTTTTAAGTCCTTTCTTAAACTAGTTCATGTACAAAAAGGACTAGATTCTGAAACATTCCTCAGATAAGACCTCATTCCCCACCAGGTAGATAGTTCACCACTTTAATTTCATTGTCTTTTCCTTAATCTTTGAAAGCACGTAAATAATTAATTCAGATGGAGACATCTGCTAAGCAAACATCTAAATTTAATTCAGGTATTTAAGAACTAAAGCTTCTCCTTCAAACCTCTATAAGAAAAAGTTGTCTTCCATGAACAGTTTATTCAAGCCAATATTACTCCAAACAAGGCACCAATGAAAGAGCAAGATTTCTTCAAGGCTTCAGCTTTGTGAACATTTTCCAACTAGTTTGCTTTGGAAAGATGTAATTCTATGAGTTGAAAGAATTCAGCTGTGTCCTTCCCCTCACACAAACAAAAATTGCTGTTGGTTGAAATACGTCATAAAGTAATGTATTCTATCACTGGGAGGAAGTATAACATATTGAGGCACTGGGGGGAAAGCAGCTGTGCTTTTCTCTCTGTAGCATTTTACCCATCCTCATGGAAACACCTTTATGAGTGCTGCCTGGCTCCAGGACTGGGAAAAGAGATCAGGCCAGCGCAAAAAGTGATCAAAATAAATGAACCACACAGTCCTGCAGAAAGCGTCTGCTTTGCTACCACTTACCTACTTCCTCTTCAGTCATGAAGAAAGTAAGAGACAGAACATACTACACCAGCTATTTTATTGCCTTTGCAAGTGATATTTTTTCTGTTTGGTAAAAATGTGTGTTATTGTTTATTTTTAAATTCCTCTGCCAGGCTGACATCATGCTCTGCACATTATGAGAAAAAATACTGCAGGGATTTTTCTTTCTTTTCTTACTTTCCAGAGAATGTAGTGTTGCAATGACTGGCAAGCTGCATACACAAACAGTGAAGGGATGCTACCGCATTTAACTCCACATTGGACCTTTTATCTCCACACAGTAGGGTTTTTCTTTCTCTTTTTTTTTTTTCTTAAAAGATACTGTTTGTGAAAGGTGCTACCAATGTGATCTCCACTTGAAATCTCAGCTCCTAGAATATCATCTTTTCATGTGTATAACACCAAACCCCCAAGTTCCTCTGATCCAGCCTCAGTGAATGAATAAAATATGAACTCTTTAGCTCATGTCTCACTCTCCTACCCACCTACTCCCTTCAGCTGCCCTGGCCTGCTCCCTCTAGTCCAGGCATATCCTCCGACCACTGGGTCCCCACAGTCCTGCCTTGTTTTTCTCTTGCCCCTCAGTGTGCCTTATCAGCTTTCCCTTCCTTCCAAAACTTGGCACCAAATTTACAATATCGGCAGTTTCTTTCTAATTCGAATGTGGACTTCAAAACAGTCTTTGAGTGGCTTTTATTAATATCTGTTCAATGAATGTGAAGGAATGAGGAATGAAAGACAAGATCTATTCACAGTTATTTCTGTAATTTGTTGCAATGTTGCAAATTTTTCTTCAGGTTGGTCTTCATGGCTTGTTTAGGAAGGGAAGTGTTTTCCACCTTAGATACTGGCATTCCCCCTGTTTGTTTACCTGGGTCAACCTGTAATCTGGGATTTTTCTGAGATTATAATAAAGCCCTTAGGAGGCTGTGCTCCACCTTGTGTGAGCTCAATTCAAGAAGGTTTTATTCACATGACACACCAAAATGTAAACACGAGAGACAAATTCTCAAGGAACCTGAAGGGAAAATCTCTGACAGGGACAGCACCGACGATGCAAACAGCATCTCAGACTCAGTTTCATCCTTTCCTGCTGTGATGTCTTCAATGTTGAGAAAACAGACAGTAAAAAACCTAACCTGAGTTTTCAATAGAAACTTGACAGTCCCTGCTTCCCCACCCCGAGATCAGTTGTCCTATGCTGTTTTTCTGAGAAGTGACTGTAATAGACACAGACACAGGGAGAAGAAAAATGCTCTTCCCAGTTTCAATGTCTGTATCTTATCACTTTAAGAATGGCTTTAGAAAGAAACTTAATAGGTTGGAATAAGCAACCAGATCTTGCAATTGGCTCCACAGTCAGTAAGACCCTGTGCAGGCCCAAGAGGCTGGGGAGGGAGCCTCTAATGACCTGGCTGCAGACCAAGATCAAAAGACAGTTACCTTTTACTCCATGTGACATACAGCTAATACAATGTTTTAGAGGTGGTGTTGAGCCAAAACATTGGCTCTGTGCCCCATTTGAGCATACAAAGCATTGGAATCTAAACTCAGAATTAAGCTCTGAAATTTATGGCCATTTTTTATTGGTATGCTGGAGAGAACAAAAATCCCAGCTATAAACCACTGAGCGTTGGAGGAGAGTTATCTCCCAGATCAAGACCTTGACTCTGCATCTTGCATGTAGCTCAAAGTTTGCTTGCTCATTTCCCATGAGAGTCATCTTTGGCTCCATCTGTATTGGTAAATTAAAGGTGCTTGGGATAGTTCTCTGACACTGAGCTCAGCCCACGTGTTAGAGTCTGTGTCCACATCATTAACTGCTCTTGCCCTCCAGAACAGGATGGCTGCATCCCAAACTGTCCATTTGAAATGATCCTTGGCCCACTGTGGGGGTGCTTGCACAGCCCACCCTTGGAAAAGGGCCTGGATAACCCCACCTGCTAAGATAAGCATGTGGCTGTAAACAGCATGTGTGGATTGAATACACAAAACCACCCCAAAACTCATCATCTTAAAGAGAAAGATTACTATAAACCAGAGTAAAGAGTAACCAAGGAATTACAAAGAGGCTTTTGAAACAAAGCAGGCATCAGCTTGAAAGGAAATATAAAAGAGGGATCTCAATTTATAACAAGGGCAGGATCTTGACGTGGAAACAGCAGTGGTTGAAACCTGGTGTGTCACCTCTGGAGATACCCTGTAGCACCCTGACCTGGCAGCAGGCCAGGCAGAGCCTGCTCCCCGTGGAGCAGCCAGCACCTGGCGAGTGGGCAGGCAGCGTGGGAGCCCACCCCGGCTGCGTGCCCTGACCTTCTGCAGCATCAGCAGGTTGCAGGGAGCAGCAGGGGTAGGTGGACAGCTGGAGAAATCCCGTGGCTGGGTATGTGTGTGTTTGCGTGTGCACGTGAGTTTAAAGCTTCTTGGGATTAGGCCTGGAAGGGTGTTGAGAGGTTTGTAGGCGTTTATTAACATTTTAGAAATGTCTAGCACTGTGATTTATCTGTTGTATTACTGTTGTATATCCTGAATGTGTAGTTCACTGATTGGCGGTTAATTACTGTCATAAACAACAAACCACTGCAATCCTGATTTGACTTAAACTCTGTGAACTCAGTGGTTTTCCCCTGCACCTGCTTGTGCTAACCCTTGAACTGCATGTGGGTATTGTCTGCAGGAGTGCTAGGTTGTCCCAGTAAAACAGGGCCAAGGACTAGTCTAACACTTCTAAGAGTATGGAAAAACAAATTGCAGTGCCCAGGAAATTGCTTGCTTTACCTTACTTAATTTACAAGTATAGGTGTAGCCTATATTTTTCTCATATGAGGGCCAGCACCCTATCTGCAACGTGTACTTCATCTGCTCCTTTGGAGATGTTCTGCCACTAAATGCCAGTAAACAAGCATCGTCTGTAAGAGTAAGGTAGGAACTTGTACCAACCTAAAAAGGCCTGGAGCACCGTTTTGTTTAAGTGAAATGTAACAATTGTTGTGGAAATTAGCAGAGCGTCAGCTGGTGAGCAGTTTGAGAGAGTTATGTGCACCGGTCCTTCACCTTTCTATCCCCACAAGATCTTTAATGCATCTTTGTTTACATATTTTTACATTAAAATTATAAGTCAGTTTAGACCAGCACTGGTATGATGGTGGCTAGAAGCTTACATCTGTAACTCCACAAGATTTTTGGCATCAGTTCCTGCACAGCCTGGGCATGGGGATCGAATCTGACAGTGGTGACAGAGCCCCTGTAAGACCAGTAAGAGCAATTTTAATGGAAGTACCTCATGAGGACAGCCAGCTCACCTTACTTTGCATCTAATTCTGTGTGTAGTGAGGTGATGGTAGAGAAGAAATTGCCTGACTGTGCTAATAAGGGAGGAGGCAGCATCGGTAAGCCCCCAGAAGAAGACCAGGTACTCAGTTAGAGTGTCGGGGCAGGCAGGCAGGGTCTTCCCCTGGTTTTCCCTCCACTGGGCAGGTAGTGGTCCTTCACTAGCTGCCTGAAACCTTGGTACAAGTTCATTGCAGGCAGACTGGATCTCAGCTGGTGATTCCTTTGGGCCTGATCTAACACCTAGTAAAGAAATTGGAAATTATCCCACTTGTTCCACTGAGTTTCACAGGCTTTTTTTACATGTCTGTCTCCATTTCTTCTCTCTTGTGATTAATATGGAGTGCACAAGAGGAAACATTTAAATACAATCATTCTCACATGAAGACCACCATTTCCTTTTTTTTGGGAGGGGAGGGCAAACACAGCAAGGTGCCTTTTCAGACTACTTCAGTGACAATTTCTTGCTCTTCAGCCCCATATATGGAGTACAGGGCTGTGCAGAAACCCCCAGGCTGTCTCTGAAGGAAAGTGCTCTGACTGGACTAATATTGCGGCTGCTTTAATTGCACGTGATTTAGAGTAACAGTCATAAAGTGTAGAACAACAGTCATAAAGCGTAGAGCAATATTTTAAATTTTGTATTCTCAGCAGAGACTCAATGCAGTCTAGGAAAAGCAGGTAGAATAAAAACCATATCTTGCATATAGTTTATTGCCCTTCTATGGCATGTAAGACTACAGTACGATTCTCTCGTTTTTTAGGAGAATAAAAAAAATTAGGTTCTCAAAATCCTGACATATTAACTAATGTTAAAAATATTAGTGCTGAGGTGAAATCACTTCACATGTTATCACTGACTGTATTGTTAAGTCTGCTTTGGTCTATAGCCTGACCTGAATTCTTTCCACTCGCTCTCTTCATAAATTTAAGGCTAGCTCTACAAGTGGATTTAGGCATGACATCACCACACTTAACTTGCTGTCTGCATCCAGATCCTTGAAGTAGCTACTCATCTAAAGGCCACTGAGGAGCATAGCTCCCATTTAAATTAATGAGAGTTAGGCTCCTAAATACCTTTCTAATGCACGCATTAAAGTGCCATTGGTGTGCCTGCTGTAACTTGCAGAGAAGGAGTGCAAATCAGATAATACGCATTGACAATAAAGTCACAGCTAATTCTTGAAGTGACATCATCCTCAAAAACTAATAGTTAACAAATGTTTTGGGCTGTATCTGGAAAGGAGTTGGACACTACCTCACATGGCGAATGGGGGAGTTAGATCTTCAGCTGGGATTCACAACCAACCACTGAGTGGGAACATGCCTACATCATTCATTTGGAAATGCTGACATCTTCCCTATTCACCAGGCTAGGCACTCATCTTCAGCCTATGCGGGACTGAATTTAATAACCCAAGTCATCTTTTTAAACTGAGGTATCAAAAGCACCTCATTTAGCAATAAGCTCTTGTCTCACTCTTTTTGTTTAAATTATGGCCAGTGGTGGTGGCACTCGTGTTTCATGTTATGCATTAGTCTGCATAACAATCCCTGCTCTCTGGACTATTCCTGTATTTTAGCAAATGACCATCTACTGAATAATGCATCAGAAGTCCAGACCACAATGACCAAGATTGAGTTTGCCCCTCCAGCTGCATCATTTTTCCACTATGCAACACAGCCAGACTTGTCTTTCTGGACCATGACTCCTATACTCTTACTCGTCACAGTGGCTCAGCTGTAACAATAGGGCAGCACTGCCTTAAAAATGGGATATAAACTCCATGGGTTCAATCTCAGAAGGTTCTGGAGACACTGAAGTCCAAGTTTCCATTTTATGGGCAAGTACTCCAACCAGTAGACTCATAAGCAAAAGGTCTCTTCACCTGTTTCTTTGTAAGAGGAATATTGGTAGCAGTGACTTGCTTTCAGGGAAAAACAGAGGCATCCAGCACTGATGTGGACAGCAAGGCTTTGGAGAAGAGCAGGTGCCTGGACGTCACTTTAAGAAGTATTTAAACTTTCTGGATCTTTTTTTTTTTCCCCAGACTTTGCAACATGTTATGAACTAGTTTGGAGTCTTATATGCATAAAATGGTATTAATGGGATCATATACCCACCTTCAAGGCGTTTCAGTGTCCATGTTTGGAATTTACACATCTTGCCTTAAATTACACAGGAAGGTCTGTGGAAGAGCCAGGAGCTCAATATGGAGCTCCAGAGGCCTTGCAGAGCTACCTAACTACTGACCTGTTATGGCTTCTTCCTCAGGTGAAGCAGAAGAAATCTTGCATATTTATTACAATTTTAAAATTCTGTAGCATTGTCTTCCCTGGATTTCCAGGTTTGTGGCTTGGTGGCACAGTAAGATTTTGTGAACATCTATTAATTCTACTTTCACAATGAGAAATAACTGACAGTAGGTGTCTGGAAAATGTTATCTGATTTGAGTTCAGAGATCCATCTCTTAGATATTTGGCCTGGCAAAACTTAGCAAGTACTGTCACGTGCAGCTTAGAACCACAGCTCCCCACAAAACCTTGGAAAGTTGTATGGTACAATCCCATCAAAACAGGACTTTTCCTCCCTCCTCCCCCAACTCGTGATTCTCCTTCTAGGAGTTCAGCTGCCTGTGATCCCCGGCTTAGTTTTGATACAGCCCAGCTGTGCAACCTTAGCTCAAACTTTAGAGAAAAAGTTGTTATGAGAAAGAGCTGTGAGAAAGTACATAGACCAGAATCAGCTGAATTAAACAGCAAAATTGGAGGTAGAAGTAAGACCTTTGGGACAGGCACAGGTGAAAACTGAAGGATTCGAGAAGAAAATCACTGAGAAGCTAAAAAACCTTACAGGAGAAGACAGTGAACCAGAATATGGCAACTCAGTGACACTGAGGACCAGCCTGCTCCCAGGAGCAGCAGCAAAGGCTGATGCTTTCCACCTGACAGATGCCTGCCCAGTGAGCAACGTCCTACTGGGTCTCTTACTGGGGGTGGTGAACATGCTAACACTTAGCCTAGCGTCTAACGCTAATGCTTAGCTCCTTACATCCTAGCTATCTGTTGTGTATGCCATCCAACACCTAATTGTCTTGTGGGCTTTTTTTGTTGCGTATACCCTATTTGCAGAGTTTGTCTCTTCATACATGGTAAAAGTTGCCTGAATAAAGAGAGCCAGGGGACAGAATAACAACCTGTAAAAACATCATTCTGTACTGCTGTACCCTAACACAGAGTAATATAGTATTACACAGGGTACAGTTAAATAATTAAGGTTATTTTTATATTGTATGTTTCCTTCCCAGGAACTATTACACATAAGATGTGCTAGTTATAATGGGTTAGAAATCTACAGCTGCCTAACTGGAGACACATGCCAGTCTAACTCTGTAACACAACGAGTGGGAAGTATCCCAGAGGAGTTAGTTCAGTGTTTGAAAAGAAAAATATCAAGACCAACACAGCTCTCTCACAGGCAAAACCTACACAGACTTAGCAAAGAAAAGAGGTTATTGAGACACATTCTTACTTTACTTTTGCTACCATGGGTAGTGAAGAGCAGAAGGCTAAGAAACAACACTGCTAGTGCAGTATGTGACTGCAAATACCCCTAACAGTGGCCACTGAAATATCTCGTGCCGCATTTAAACATCAGCTTTCACATTACTGCCTGTAGAATAGTGATGGTACTTACGGTCTGCATGAGGTCGCTCAGCACTTCTCAAGTCTGGGCATACAACCTAGGAGGGAAAAAATGTGATATAGCAAGAATTGTTGACAGAAGAATTGGAAAGTTTTCAAATTTGGGGATGCCTAAATTTAGGAATCAAAACTTTTGTCATTATTGTGAAATTTTATTTAATTTTGCTCTAGTGGGTAAGAAACAGCATAAAGCAACTTTAGTAGTCTGAATGCTAAAAAAGGCAACTTGTGATTATTGGCACGTATAAAGTTGTCAAAATGTTCCCTCTCTTGATGTAGTGTCAGCAGCTTTTGGATCTTTGTAAATATTCTGCCTTCCTCAGCTGTTTAGTCCTGTATTTATTTGATAGTACTTCCTTTCAGTATAACTCCAGTTATCTAAAGTAGAAGACGGTGAACTAGAATACTCTGGAAACTGCATATTAATGTATCATGTCCTTTATTTATAAACTCCAGGCTTCTTCAGATTTTTCTTTTATTCCTGTATAAATGTGAACTTTTCAACTTGGATAGTCTCACAAAGCATTAAAAAAAAAAGTACAAAAATTGCCAGTAGAAACATATATCTTGAAGTCATTCATGTTCTGGCATATAAAGTCCTCAGTTATTTTATAATGGTTACTTTATATTGTTCCCTTTCTTTCCTTTCTTTCTTCTTTTTTTCCTTTTTCTTTTTTTTTCCTTTTTACATTCAACTGATTATGTCCATGGAAACTAGCCCTAATTGTAGCTTTACAGGCAGGCCATGTTTTCCATCATTGGCACATACTGATGTAACTCACTGGGGAGTAACACAGGGCTGAGCTGCTGTTTTCTGTTACGCTGCAAATCAGAACAAGATTGGTATTTCTGATTAATCATTTTTGCAAGTGGCCTACCAATTCCCTGCCAGATTATCATGTAATAAAGAAAAGTATCACCAAAGATACTAGGCTCAGCACTGATTTAAAAAAAAGGATAGTCTTTCAAGGAAGATGTTTCTAAGTTTGTACTAAATACAGTGGTCTTCATGACCAAAGTTCATTTTACCTGTAAAAAGTCTGAGTGTTCTTCCTGTAGGTGCAGAGACATAGATATCATCCCTTTGTTCACCCTTGGTGCAGGGCCATGATGTGGAGCCCATGACACCTCTAGGCAGGCTGCTATGGAGATGCATGGGTGATACTGGTGGTTCAAGGATGCCTCCAAACCCTGCTTTGCTAAATGGCTCCGTGATGGCTGTAAGACTTGGGAAAGCTGGGACACTGCTAACCAAAGAGGGAGCCTGGGAAAGTGGTTTTTGCCAGCGAGGCACCATCAAGACCTTCAGAGTTGTGGGGAAATGCACCAGCAGGAACTTGGCAGAGGGGCATCAGCAGGCAAGAGTGCTCGCCAGCTCCTGCTGGCCACAGCTGCCCGCCTTGCTGGCCTGGGGTGCATTCTTCTCTGCACTCCGAGGTAGAGAAGGTGGGCAGCCTGCCTGCAAGGGGCGGCTTGGCCACTGCTTAAGTCTATCACCCCAGCTCAGGGAGGGAGAGAGGGCTTTGAGTGAGTGTTCCTTTCCTGGCCAGCCAGGCAGCTACCTACCACAGAGAGGGATGCTTTGGGCCGGGGAAGGTGAGCCAAACTGCCTGCTCAGAAGCCAGCGCTCGCTCCACAGCTGCTGCAGTTCAGGAGGCCACCAGCCCCTGCACAGCCGCCTGCCGTGCTTGGTGGGAGGGCGAGGGAGATTTTGTCTGCCGGCGCTGCCGAACATCAGGCCATTAGCTGGCCGTCATGAGACCTTGAAAACACCAGGCAGGCAACAACCCTGGGTGGATGCTGAGGCCAGTCTCTAATGACTGCTGCTATTTCTTTGCACTTTAGTCCCTGTTTTGACTGCTGCTTGGGTTAACCCCTATTTGTTTCTTTAAAGTCAAAGGTCCTCGGCAGAAGACAATACCTGTCTCTTAAGGTGAGGGGCCATCGCAGTTTTTGTGAGATGGCATAAGGATTAATCAGCTGGAGTATGAGGATTTCAGATAGCACACCAATGAGCGTGCTGTGCCCAGGCAGATAAGGCAAGCCTTCTGTCAATAGAGTTTTGATCTCTGGCCTTTTCCAACCCACTCTCTTTGGGAACAGGTTTTTGGAGGGGTAAACTGAAGTTTAAAGCTTCTCTTATGAAACTCTCTATTGTACTTTTTCGCATCCTTTATAGTATGAAAAAGATACTGTTTTGATTATTACCGTTATCTCTTTTCTGTTAAACCACCGTGTACTTGTCCTTGGCTGAAGTTTTTGCTGCTTTAAGAAAAACTTGCTTTAAAGGATCTGAGAGTTAAAGAAAAAAAAGATTTTTTTCCCACTTCCAGCCTCTGTGTTTTTGAGGGTCCTCTATGCAGCAACTTGTGCATTACAGTACCAAAACGTACAAAGGTGTATTAAAACGTGTTTGCATTTCTGATTATTTTATTCTGCTACATTGGATGGTGTTAAACTGAGAGTGAACCTGGAAATATAATGTCACAACACTGGGTGCTGGAGGTTAGCTGTTAGATGCCAGCAGAGCTCAGGCACGTGGGCTCTCCGAACAACACCACTCATTCAATCATGTTTTAGAAGCCTCCTGGCAGGAAGTGCTGATTTGTTTAACTCTATTAAGCTCAGATAAGAAAGGTAAATAATATGTCTATCCAATATAAGACAACCACTCCAAAATAAGTTTGATATTGGCCAATAATCACTCAAGAATTTTTGTGGCTTTAGCAGCTTTGGAGCCTGTTGAATGGCACAATGGGGGAAAAAAAAAGAGTGAGAGAACGAACTCCTGCTTGTTGCTTTAGCCTATTTGAGATGAATTATTAGGAAGGACAGCCAACACTCGGACTAAATGCTAACAGATGTGGTGCCGAGTGTGCCATTTAGATGCTGGTGGTTTGCTGTGGAGCAGTAGGAAGTGGCCGCAGTGGGTGGCAATGGGAGTCGGTGTCCGGGCGGGGGAGTGCAGCCCCAGCTTCCTGGAGAAACCCCATGCAATGGCAGGGCTGGCACCACATCTGAGGACCTGGTTTAATCTTTTTACCTGATTTCTGCCAGGAATGTCTTGTTACCAGACATGTTTTTGACAGTGACTCTGGTTGTGAGGCAGGAAAGAGGGCTCAGGTCTTTTGCGGAGCATGGGCAGCTCTAAAATTGCTCTGTTGGGCAGGAGCTAGCACAGACCAGCCATCAAAGCCACAGGGGCTGAAAAGGGAGGCCTCCCTCAGCTCTTCGGACTCACCCAGGATGTGATGAAGCAATAGCTTTGCCATTGACATGTTTAGGAAGGGTTTTCACAGTCACTGATGCGTTTTGGTGCAAGATGAGTCTGGTATCCATTAAGTGCAAGCCTGGGATATGCTGGGCAGCAGTATGGTGTGACAGAAACAGGCTGGCTGCTTCACCTTGCAGACATCTGCCAGATATTTTCCAACAAGACTGTTTTTCAGCTTCTTGGCATGTAAATTACGGTGACATAGCTGTGTGTTGAAACCTGACAAAACCATAGCAAACTGGTTGAATGCCTGTGGTGTTCAAAGCTTCAGTGAGAAGGACGAAAAGGTTTTCAACACAAAAACTAATACTGTGCAGTGATGTAGGAGGTCAGTCAAGGAGCACAATAAACAATAACAAAGACCCACAATGGGAGATGTGATTAGCTTGTGAGCAGCCACAAGATAACGTTTGCTCAGAAAAAGCCATCACTGAACACATCTGATGAATGACAGTGGTCTTATGAGCTGGTTGCATAAAAGAGCAGAAGGTGACCTGTTGGCCTAGATACTGTGCATCCCTTCTCACCTGCCTGCCTTGAAAAGGTGTCAGTATGAATCCTGTTTCACAGAGGATAAGGAAAGGTGTCAGTCAACAGATGAAGGTTTTACCAGAACCATGCTCAGGAGATTAATCTTCCTGTGTGCAAAGAATATGAGTAGTTTCTGCCACAGAATATCACTGATTTTTTCTTTTTTTTACTGGACAACTCAGTTTGATACAGAAAAAAGTGTCACTGAAGAAAGATTGTCATGACTCTTTTTCAACCTTAACTGTGTTTAGGGGTTGGTTATGTTCTGCCCTGTACTCTTCCTGGGTTGAAGAGTATCTTCATTAAATAGTTTAATATTAAATGTCTGTTCTTCATCCACTGTGTCTTCTCACCTTCATTTTTGGGGTCTGAAAAACCAGACCATTGCACTTTTCTTTCTTTTTGCCTGTTTTGGCTGGTCAAACTCTTGTTCCTAGGGTCAAAAAGTTAATCATTGGAAGCTGGATTTCTCATCCGTCACTCTGGTTTCTTGCCTGCCGGATGAAACAGGACAGCACTATGGCCAAAAGACTCCTGAAAACCAAGCAACCACATTTTTAAATGATTGCTCACAGTCTGATGAATGTCATAGCTCCTAGGAAAAAAATTTCCAGTGGGCTGGTGGAGTATCTTGCCTGGGAAAGCTGTGGACAGTTCACCAGCATCAGTCTGTAGGTGCAAGTTAGATAGATATCTGTCAGGAATGACATAGGAAGTGTTACCTTGGGGTTTGGGGGTGGCCTGGAGACCTCCTGCAGTTCACCCAGACATCTCTGACTGCCCAATGGAGGATCAGGGCCTGCCTCATCTCACAAGGAAGAGGCTGCATGCCACTCTGGCCATATCTTATTATCCTGATGCTCCACTTACGCAGAGGTGAACTTACGAACTTTTTATTTTATGGATATCTTAATAGCACTGAACAGAAGGATTTTGGCTTCTCCTTACAGTGTGACAGATTTTGCTGAAGAGACCACAAGGATTGGATAGGTAGCCTCTATTACAAGTCCAAGTTTAAACTGCTCTGAAAACATCTGTTTTAGCTTGACTCTTGCAGGTGGGAATGTCATTCCTAGTACTTTCCTGTAGCTGCTAACATTGAGTTTGAAATAATTTTAATGTTAGAAACACAAATAAACAACTCATAGACTTCAATGCAGTATAAGCCACTCTGGAGCTTCCCATCTAGGTCAGTTTGTCAAGGCCACTGTTATCAGGGCCATTCCCAGACTGAATTTAATCATGGGTCAAAATACAACTGCAAACCCCATCTTTACAGGGACAAAGGCATCAGATTTGACATGGTGTCTGTTATGTAGCAATAATGGCAACAGGGTCCAAAAGCTATTTTCCACACACTATTCCAGGGTTCCCTGCCCTTGGTATTGTGTTCACCAAGTCAGCTGGATTTTAAAGGTTCTTGCCCTTTCTTACGGTCATAGTCTCCCATGACTTGGCCCGACCTGAATGTGGGTCTCAGTGGCTACAGAAAACAAAAAGTGATGCCTCTCTGTGGTCACCACTCAGGCGTGGGTTTATTCATGCATGTGCAGGAGAGCTGGCAGGAATGGGGAGAGCCCTAAAACATCCTCACCTCAGCAGTGCTGCCTAGGTAGAAAGCAGACATTGTGTGATATGACTGAGCTCAGCCACTTGCACAGGCTCTTCCAACAGGCCTGTGTGTTTCAAATATTGGTCTTTGTGGATTTTGGATTTCTTATTTAGAACTTTTTCTTTCTTTGCCCCAAATTTTCTTAAGCAATCTAGAATATATTCATTATTATATCACATGCATTACCTGTAGTTGTTGTAAAATGATGGTAAAACACTGCAACAGGGACAGAAAAGGCCACAGGACAATGTAATTTACAATTACAAATGAGTTGGACTGTGATAAGCTTCACATTTAATTGTTTTATCTCACTTGCTCCCCCCCTCACACTGTGAAGTTGAAAGAGAGAAACCTGAGTTGCAGAGCTGACTCCAGACATGTCCTCTAAAATTCAGCTAGCTGGAAGCAGGGCTTTTGCCTCAGTTTTTGAATAGCTGATATAAATCAGTAGACATCCACTGATTTCAAAACTTCTGCTATTGGTTTATGCCAGCTGAACTCTGTCCCATTTTGCATCTTGCCATCCCTCATCACAGTAGGTGGCAAGTATACAAGGCACACACTTCCCTGTCGCAGCCGCCCCCAAAAATGGACCCAGTCCTTAAGGCAATCATGTGAATTTAGGAAATGTTTTTGGAATAGGAATTCATTTGGGAGAGGGAAATCATTCAGTAAAAAGGGTGGGATAAAACTTCTCTCTGTTCAGGAGCAAGGTCCTTATGAGCATGTCTCAGCCTAGCAGCCAGGGCCATGACACTTAGGCAGCCATAAAAGATGCCTAAATATTTTTGACTTCTGCTCAGCATTGTTACATTAAGGCTTATGAAAAATTATGGAGATCTTTTAATTCTTGTTTTTAAATGACACGGAAAAGAGAATTACATATTCTGACAATGGCAGAAGACAAGACAAATGTGATTCATTCTTTCTAATGAGTTGAAGAGAATTAACTGCTACAGTCACTTACTTAACATGTTACTTGGAAATATGTTGTACGTATTCAGTTTTCTGCACTTCAAAACAACCGATTAGTTAAACAACTTTTTCTTTTTTTTTTTTTCATGGTCAAAGATACTGCTTTGTAACTTGCTCTGTTACTTCCAAGTAAAACAACTGGATTTTGGGCATAGCTTGAACAATTCCCTGCAAAATCTCTCATATGATGGAAACTTGTATTCCCCATAATTACCCTAGATATTTGCAGTTACAAGGTATTATTTTAACTGTAAGATGTCATATAGGAAATTAGTCACATAACAGAGTACTGATTGCATTATTATTTCCTAAATTTGTCTAGGAAAGAGTTTTCTTGTCCTGCTTGATTATATGATTCTGCAGGCTATTTTTCCACTCCAAATCAGAATGAAAAGTCAAATATTTTTGTATATGAGGAACCCAAAATACATTCTGAGCAGAGTCAAATCATTACTTTTAGTATAAATTCACATTTCAAAGGGAAAAGCTGTTAGGATCCAGAAAACAAACTTTTACTTAGGAAAACGTTAAAACAAAACTTTTGGAAGAATTGGAAAAATAATAACAATAAAAATATATAATAGTTTCAAGATTCACAAATGTCTACGTTTTCCTTTTGGCAGCTTTGGTTTTAATTGCCAGGCTTTTACCAATTGGCTGAAAGGTTCCCCACAAAACATACACTTGATGCCTAGTTTTGCATCTGTGATCTTTCCCCCTATTCCCAGGATTATCCAGCCTCATGTTTCAGTTACAAAACTAATACAACTCTTTTTCCCCAGTTCTTTAGCAATACAAGTTCACTTTCTACAGTGATGTGTTGGATGCCCCAGACATGTAACTCACATACTGATCTGGGCTGCTTGCACAAAGCACGGCTGTGCAGGAGCTTGTTCATTGAATGCATATTAAAAGCATTTGTCATGAAGATGAAGGATTTGTAGTTCATTCATGGGGCAGCTGGTTTCAGTCTTTATTTCCTTCACTTGTATTCTTGTTAAAAACTCATCTTGGCTGTTGGACTTCCTTTATTTATTTAATTATTTTTTTACATATCCTATGCATGTACATATATATTCATAGTCTTCCATTTTTTCCTGGCGCAAGCCCAGTGCTAAAAGATATCATACTTTTCCTCTAAGCTCATAAGAATTTTACTTAATGGTTATATTAACTCATATAAATAGATAGAATAATAAAATTATTCCCAGAATTTAACAAAACGGCCTAACTAAATAAAATATTTTCTGCAAAAATTGCATCTAACCCACACACCTAGCTGCAGATGTCTACTTCCATAAGTCATCTGTTTTTCTAGTAATTTAAGAATTCAGCATGGAGGGAGTTTCTCCCTTAGATTAATACTCTGAGGTAAAAATGATAGGAAAAGCAAAAAACGGTAAATTAAGCTTTTGCAGAGCTGTAGCCTTGAAAGTGTTGGGGTCTTGTAAAGGAAACTGTAGCGCTACAAAACCAAGGTTACAGTCCTTTGTGGAACTAGCTACACTTGTTTCAACAGATCTACCCCAGGGATCTGCTTGGGCCACAAGTTATGCTTTTCATGTAGATAGCATGAACCGTGCAGTTAGTTTTTTCATCAGTTCAGATCATACTGGCACAAGATTTCAGCTTCATGGGAGAAAAGGAAAGGTTGTTGCTGAGCTGGAGCTGGAGACCCTTTCCAAGAAGTTACTGATAGAATGGAAGGATCCATTGCTTTCAGGCAAGGTAGTGCTCTCCCAGGAACCAGCAAGAGTCTGGGCCTATAAATGCATTTTTTTTTCTCTCAAGAAGTCATTATTCACTGGTCTAACCACATTAAAATCAAGACTCAGGGAGGCTTTCACTTTAGAGTTCAAATTTTAACTTTGCTTCCTGCAGAAGATGTGTAGCCAAACCCAGTCAGTCCATCTGGAAGCCTCAATGTATGTCTGTGCTTCATCCATGCAGTGGAGCCACTGCGGGGACTGACTGATGATTACATGCTTTAGGATTATCTAGATTATCAGAATCAAATAAGTTTTAGTTGACTTATTGCCTGCTTGAATCAACAACTTCACTTACCACCCTGTACTGAAAGAACTAGGTACCTAAACCGTGTAAGTCACACTAGCCCGTCAGCTAGCAGGGAAGTGGAGGATAGCCAAAGCAGCTGGTAAGAAACATAAAGGAGAGATATGTGCTCAGTCCCTGTCCCAGATACAGTCAAGGATGAAAAAAACCATGGCTGTTTCCAAATGGACTCCAAAGTATGGCTTCTTTACTGGGGTGAGATATCTAAAGCAGTAAAGTCCTGTCTTACTAAAATTGAAGGGGAGAAATACCATCTGTATTTACAGTAGCCTGGTATTTTGGAGTGCTCATCAGAGATATGAAGATCAAAATTCCGCCTTTTGGTTGCCTGAAGTGGAGAACAGAAAGCAGGTATTCAGCCCCCCAGGTCTCCCACCCTGCTAGTTTAGTCACCAGGCAATAAAGTATTCTGAGGTGGGATTTTCCCTCCATTCAGATTGATGCTGTTCTCCTTTGTACAAGGAACTGGATATTCTCTAGCCCAGGCACCTAAGCCCCACTCAACTCTTGCATGTAAGTGACCTCACATAGGCTGTAATGCAAGTAAAATGCTTACAAAAAAAGAAGACCTGCTTGCATTACGTTATAATGAGGTATTTTACTATGGATTAAAAGGCACAGGGTAATCCAGCTGCGTATATGCTCCTGGGGAGTTAAAAATCTCAAAGTAGGTGACAGAAAGCCACACTAGTGACATGCTGGGACCACCACTGTTTTGCATGCTGTGGGCTGGAGAAGCTGATACCACTTAATAATGAGTGATTTCTTTGGCCGAGAAACAGAGTGGTGTATTTCCACCCTGAGAAGATCAAAGTGTTAAATCTCTCGATTTCAAATGAAGAAACCAGGTCAATGGTGAGGAGATGGCTATAATTCAAACCACTGTGAAGAAGTGATATCTCAGCCTAGAATAAGCAAATAGCAAATTAGAGTTCTTAAATTAGGTATTTCAGTTTGAGTAGCCTTAGTGAACATCATCCTAGAATACTTAAAGAATTGACTGCAGCAATCTCAGAAGCATTAGCAGTGGAGGATAGTGGAGGACAGACAAGATACTGGAAGGTTAGAAAATGTCATACTTAATTTTTAAGAAAGAAGAGAAGGGATAGATTATTCAGTTTAACTTAAGTACCTAGGAAATACTGGAAATAATGAGCAGACATATTTTTGCAGGATGAGTTGAGTAACAAATACTACAGACTCATTAGGAGCTGAACAATCTCATTTCGCTCCACAGAATGGTAATAAACCTTCTGGACTGTGTACTAATAGTAGATACAGAAATACATATCTTGACTGTAATAAGACTTTTGACACTGTGCTATGTACCAAGCAAGGGGGCTAGGCAAGCATAGCCCTGAGTATGTGGAAGCTGTTGAGAGAAATCTTCCAAGAGACTCATAATTTTTTCACTCCTCCATGGGAAGAATGAATGAAGAGGGACTGCATGGGACTGTGCCCTGGCCAGGCTCTGTTCAGTGCTGTTGCAAGTAAGCTGGATGGAGGATAAACCAGAGTTACTACACTTGTAGATGACGTGATAATTAAAAAGACCATACATATGCTGGAGGCAGGAGCAAAATTCAAAAGGATATAGAGTAACTGGAGAAATGTTCTAAAATAAGATAATTCTTTATGAAGACAATAAGGACAAGTACCAGTTTCTGCACTTAGGTGGAAAAACACGTTCACAGTGGGAAACAATTGACTAGACAGCAGATCTACGGGGCAGGGGGGAGGGGGGGAAGTGATGATGAATCAGAAGCTGAACATGTTTGCTGAAAAAATATGAATGTTACAGTGTGGGGTATAAACTTGAGTAGAGCCTAAAAGTGATGTGATATGATCCTTCAATTCCATTCAGGTTTGAAAGGTCTTTGATGGAGTCCAGTCTACAGTTTTGCTCCAAGGAGGATGTGAACCTACAGAAGAGGGTCCAGAAGAGGGTCCAGACAGCTTGAATGTCCTGAAAGAAGTGGGTAATTTTTACTTCCTGAATGGAAAAAGATACAAGATAAATATCCATAGCAAATGTGTAAGTGTGGGGAGGTTCCAGAGGTTCTTTAACTTGATGTCTTCAGACAAGTATCAGCTAGGAATGATGTAGTTTGTTCAGTTTGTTTCTGACACGGAGTACAAAAGTAGGATATATGACCTTTTGAGGTCCCTTGAAGAGACCTCAAATGATCATTTTACCATGATCTTATGATTAATGATTAACCTAACTCCATGGTAACACCAAGGCCTATGTAACAGAGAGATCGGTGGGGCTGCATTCTGGCTTGACCACACTCCTGAATATTATATTTAACTATTAATACCAAACAAGAAAAGTTCAGGAACTCTGACTTGTCCCGGTGCTGTGATGGATTTTATTGAACAAGCAGCTATGTGTCTGTGCTTCCCCAGTGGAGGAGATGCAGGTACACAGACAACTAGTCAATTAGCTTGTCAGGCTCAATAGACCAAACAAGGTTGGTTTGGCTGCATATTGTTCAGATGTATAGGAATGGCAGCAAACTAAAATATCAACTGATTTTAATAACACAGTGTAGTGAATTGAAGAATGTATCCTAACTGGTAGGGGTGGATATCCATTTCAGCCATGTGCAATCTGCAAAGTTCATCATGAACTTATGGAAGTTCATCACTTCCAGAAACAATCAGCATAGGTAGATGCATATGGAAAGCCATTTATGAAGATTACACAAATCCATCAGACAGAACATGGAGTTTAAAAGTATTTGTTTGCTGTTTGGGATAAGTGAAGAGATGTGGGCTGTATGTGACTGGAGAGAGGCACTGAGGGGAATGTACACAGGAGGAGGGATTTGTACAGTCACCAATTTAACAACACTAGGCAGGACCATTAGAAAAAATATGCTAACTTTCTGTATGTTATAATTGTGTGTGTGGTGTTGTTTTTAACCTGTTAACCCTGCATAAGTTCCAATTACATTCTTGACTGGAAAAAATTAGTCTTTTTCTGAAGGTATTAAAAGATGGAAAACACACCACTTCTCTTGTAATTTTCTCTAATGGTTTAGCATTTTCAAGTCTGGGGAGGGAAAAAACCCAAACCTATCCAAACCAAAGCAAACCAAAGCAAACCAACCAAAAATACCTCCCTTCCCCCCCAGCCTGCATTATTTCCAGACTGAATTTTTGTGGATTTAATTTTCAGTCCTGCTTTAATTTCTCAGTAGATTAAAGAGCCCTTGAGTGACCAACTTTTTTCTTTTTCTCTTCTTTTTTTCCAAAGTGTTGATAAATTCTTCTGTTTCTCTCTTTGATAAGTAAACAGAAAAAGTCTTACTGGCAAAGCCTAATCCCAGCCTTTCTAGTGGCTCTTTGTTGTATTCTCTCCAAGTTCTTTACACTCTTTTAAAACTAGAGTTACCAGAATTGGATATGATGCTGTAGTATCTTTCTCCCAGTGCTGAATACAAAAGTTAATTTACCTCTCAACTCCTACTCACTGATTGCCCATTTATTCAGCCATGAACTGCAGAGAGATGAAGTGACCTCTTGCATCATGAGTCTGGTTCCCTGCTATTTGAATTGCCTAACCATTTATAAGAACTAGAACTGCTGCACTGGTCCAGCCAAAAGTCCAAGAAGGCCACTACCACATCTCTAACAGTAGCTAGTCACAGAGACTTAAGGAAAAAGAGGACAAGCTTACAGTTATCTTTTCCCCAGTGTATTTCACAGTTTTCAGCAGTCTGCAGTTTGAAGACCCCTTAAATAAAAAGCTGAACCTTTGTGTTTAGTAATTCTTCGTAGCTGGTTTTTTTTTCCTCCATGAATTTATCTAATCTGATACTTGCTAGTCCTCGGACTGTGAAAAATAGTGAGTAATCATTCACCATTTGTCTTCTCCATACTGTTCATGATATTCTATTTCTCTACCATATATCCCTTTAGGCTTCTCTTTCCCAAGATGAATACTCCTAGTCTGTCTCAATCCATAGGCGTAATTTCCTAAATTTGCACATTGCTATAATTTCTGACATATTTTTCTCTTTCTACTCTTTTATTTTGGAAATGGGGAAAAAGAACTGCACATAGGATTCAAGATGCAAGTTATATGTTCAATTTGTTTGACCTGGTAAGAGTCTGCAAAAGAACTCAGCACCACAACTCAGTTACCTAAATTAGGTATTTAAATTGACTGGCCAGATTTCCAGGACTGTTGAGTACCCACTGCCTTCCACTGAGGTAGTGGAAACTGTGGTTTGCTCTTCTGAATATCTGAACCCTGCTGTGGACATTGAGCACTTTGGAACTAACCTTTATAATATAAATATATCTTGGAAACAGCATGTTTGCCTGAACAGCAACAGAATGAAAAAATTCCTCTAACTCTCTCACATTTTTTAATGCTGAGGTTAAATATGCAATCATGGGTAGGCAGGAAGAGGGTGTGCAAACTCTCTGCAACTGTATCATTTCATAATTTTTATGAGCAGTGGGGATTATTTTTTTGCAGAGAACGCTATGCATTATAAAAACATCTGATTTTTTGAAACACATTTCCTGGCATCTTAGACTTAGCAATATTTCTTCTTTTCTTCTTGTGTTTTAGAGGTTTTTTTAGAGTTTTTTTTTTCCAAAAAAATTTCTTGGGGAACTTATGACTAATTATATCTAACTTAGGCTACATTTATATTGCCCTATGGAAAAAATGTTTATCTTTTACAACAACAGTGGGAATGCTGAACTGCTTTGCTAATGCTGATATATTTCCTTGTAACAGATAGGGCGTAGTTTTAGTCCTTTTTAAACAGAAGGCTTTTTATTGGTACGACCCTTACTCTCTGCTACGGATCATAACTTCACTGAAAGGCCCAAATGAAAAAAGGAACAAATAATGAAGCAAAATTCATGAATTTGAGTACACCTGCCTCTTGTACTAGAAAAGTCCCATGGAAAAGTAATAGTATTGTTCTCCTCTATCACCAATCTGCCCCCTTTCATAAGCACTACACTTTTTTTCTCAACATAATTAAAAAAGGAGAGCTAGTATCCTGGGAATTTGTATGCTTCATTTACTAGCACCTGGTGTACCTCTTCCTTTCTCTTGCTTTTTCTCCCAGTAAACATATATAGTAGATCATATAATACAGAAAAGGCAGGAAAATCTATGCGACTGCTTCTTTCTAGAGAAACATGGCAGTCCTTCAAATAGGAAATAAACATTTGGCGATTGAAGTAAATGGCAATGGTGACTTTATTTGGCATACAAATGGTAACTAGGGACCTGCATTGCAGGGATTTCAGATCCTGAAGCAGTAGAAGAAGGTGGAGGTTGCTGACAGTGTTCAGACTAATAAATACCAAGTCTCTCTGGTGAGCTTTACCAGAGCTTTCACATAGCAAGAAATCTCTTCACCCTAGGGCTGAAAAAATGAAAGATTTTCACTATTCCCAGGACTGCTCAGAGCAGGTTCTTCATGTCATGGTTTCCTGAGTAGAAATCATCATTGCCGACTGTAGCAGTGCTCCATTGGCCAAAGGGATTTCACAAAAGACAATCTGCCTAGTTATTTTGCTACTTCAATTATGCCTACAAGGACTTGTTATCAGAAGCAGAGCATTGCACAGTGTTAACTGGAGACATGTTTCTCATCTAATTGCAGTTTAAAGCCTATAACACAGACCAGTGAAGATCAAGCCTATATTACATGGTAGACATCTTAAAATTGCACTTTGTCCTCACTACAATGAAGTAGCTGTCTGAATGAAGGTCCTACTAAATTATACAATCATCTTGTTCTGAGAGCTGTGCTTTGAATTTCCCTTCATAAGCAATAATGTTTGAATAAAAGAGAATGTTTCTATCAGGACACAAGACAAAACATCATAACTGCTGCCCAGAAAAATGATTGCTGTCTTTGGAATTGAGAGGCAGGAGTTACGGCCTCAGCTGTGCTTTTGGGTTGTTCACAAAACCTGGGAAAGTGATTACACTGCCTGATTTTTTTAAAAATAAGGATAACTGCTGATCTCTAGAGCTATAAATCTGGACCCATCTTAATGTCTTCCTTCCCACTTTCAGCGGCTGCAGATGTCCCCTTGTGCTCACACACTTCACGCTGGCCTGTTGTCCCTCTCCTTTAGCAGCAGCAACACCAGCGGAGATGCTTGTGGCCTCAGACATGACAGCCTTAGCCTGACATCACCTCAGAGCATGCTAACACCATGCCTGCTATGGCCTTGCTTGCATCTTTGGTTGACTACCTTAAAAATCTAACATTGCAAAGTACTGTAGAAGAGGTAGGTCTATGTTGTCATTATGGTCGACAGCACCTTTGGTGATGAAGTTATCTGAACACTAGCTCTCAGAGCAAGCGCCGAAGATATTTTTGGGAAAAGCCTGTACACAAGAGCTAGCAGCCACTCTTTCTGAAGCTACTGGCACAGCTCCTGGGAGCTCAGCTGACCCATGGTGGCCAGAAGCCTGCTGGGAGCTGGCTGTAGGCAGGGGAGGGATCCCCGGGCTTTGGATCAGCCCCAAGTAGACATTACTGGCTTTAATTTTGCCAAGCCTGTAGAAAAGTGAGGGCTGGCACTGAGAGGGTGTTAGGAAAAGTGGACAAGCTTCACACATCCTCAAAGAAGCTGAACAAGGGCAGTAACATAAGGGTGCAACTGCAACCCTCAGGTCTGTTGTACTTTCGTTTTGCTGAGGAAGAAAAATGGGTAAAAATTGTCTACCCACAGATTTGCCTTACAAAATCTCAGTTCCCTTCTCACCCTAAATACTGGTTGAGTGTGATGGTGTGAGATGGGATGGGATGGGATGGGATGGGATGGGATGGGAGGGAGATTAAGCAGAAACACAGTGTCCTACTTCCATGAAGTCAAATAGTCTGTCTTGATTAAGAAGGATTTATTGAATTCACAGTTTCAACTTACCTAAGTCCCAAGAGATCTGCTTTGTGTTACTTCTCACTTACTGTCCTTTTTCCAAAGGAAGATTGACATCTCCCTGCACCATCTCAGTGAAGCTGAACTGAGGAAATCTGCAGAAGATGCAGAGTGGAAAGTAGACCTAAGCCATTCAGCAAAATTGGAAGATAACAGACTTTTCTTACTGTGTTGGTGCTGTGTAACTTGCCTCCTGACATGAACTTTTCTCTACTATAGCAAAATCCTAAAGCATTTTTTCCCAATATGGTTTAGTTGTGCTATTGATTTTTTTGAAAAAAACAAACAAACAAACAAAACACAAAACACAAAAAAACCCCCATAACCAAACAAACCTAAAACAAAAATCAAAGCAACCCCACCCCAAAGCCCCCCAAATAAACCCAAGCTAACAAACAAAAAAGCAAACAAAACATCAAAAAAAATGCTAACTGATTTTCCCAGATGTTTTTTTTCAGCTATGTTTGTGACCAGAAGAGGGTATTGGCAATTGCAGCATATTTTATTAAACTACTAATTGTTCTCATGTCCTGTACAAAACAGCAGCATGCCAGACTTCGTGTTTGTTTGTCAATGTTACTTATTCTTTTCATGGGGTGAACACTGAATCTTTGGTTTATTTTTATGCCATGCCTGTTTTCAGGTGTTTCAGATACTGAGGCAGGTAAAGAAAGAGGTACTGGATGGAGGTGTTAGTGTTACTACCTAGTATCTAACACAGGTTCTGCTACTTGAGGAGCTTATGGAGACCCAAAGGACCTGTAAGAAGAGCAGAAGGGTGGTGGTAGAGAACAAGTAAGCCATGGTTAACATTTTCCAGAGTGACGAGCAGTACCTGTGGAAGCCATTTTTGGGTGGGGGGTTGGCAGTTCATTCCTGTTTACTGAGGTAGAAATCTTTTTATTTCTTAATCAGAATAAATTATATTAAAAGAGGAGAAACTAATGAGGCTAGCAAGGTAGTTGGTTCCAAGAAGAGCCATTTACTCTTACAAGGGTCCCTCCTCTCTCCTTCTAAATATTTCTGATTTTAATTTTAGGGACTTAGGGACAAGCATCCTACCTTGCTGAAGGCAAAGCAAATTTTGCCATGGGCTTCATCAATGCTGCAAGTTCACCCTGATCCCTCTGCATTTGCCTAGACCAGGAAAACACACCCTGGGCACAAGATGAAGCAGTTGCACTGCTGTGACCCCACAACAACTGTGCCATGCTCTGGCCCCCAGAAAGGGCTGATGTCTGAGCAAGGGCCACATCGCAGTTCAGGCAGTTGCTGTGGCATGGAAGCTACATCAGCGTCAGTGTAGAGTTGCAGGAGTACCTCATATACAAAATCTTCCTGTTCCTTTTGAGGCCCCCAGGGTGAATCTGCCACCTCTCTTGCAGCCTGGGCTGAATCCACAGCCCTCTCTGAAGCAACTGATCCCAGTGCCAGGTATTTCTTGCATCAAACAGCTCAGCAGGTTCTGGCTGTGATCAGAATGGTCCCTTGTCTCCCTGAACAGAATTAGTCCTATTGTTTCATGCAACATAAATGTCACTATTTGTACTGTTTCACAGAATCTCACTTTGCATAGTGCAAATAAATTGACAATGGCACCTTATCCAATGCTCGTGCAGTGCACTTTACATTAAATGTTGCAAAATAGCCTGGCTGGGCTATGACCTTTCGCTTTTGTCAGACCTCCTGACTCAGGAAGAAATGGAAACAAGCTCACAGATTACTTAGTAATGAATAATACTCCAGATGTTGTTAACCCCATCGTCTGTTGGACATCAGCAGAGGCGGTTGATGGGTGCAGCTATAATATATCTTTACTCTCAAAGGAAAAACAAAAAGCTGGCTTTTGTTCAAAAAAGGAAAGAAGGACTCACATGAGCGATTTGTTTTACTAAAAGAGACTCATGAAATGTTCCCCCTTCAAATTAATCTTACTGAAATCTTAAAAATCAGAGGGGTGCCACAGAGTGTTAGGTTAGCAAGCCAGAAGCATTTGCTGTGAACTTCAACTCCTCACACCACAGTTCAAGCCAAAAAACATCTCCAAGCAAGCAGATTTATATTCTTAAGAGGTTTATAACATGGGTGAAATAACTATGTGTAACTTTTTTCCTATGGGGAAAAAAAAAGAAAGAAAGAAAAGATTGCAGCTGCAATCAACCCAGAGACGCTGAAGCAACAAAATGGAGTGAGAACTGCAGGAGAGAGGAATTCTGTCAGAGCCCAGAGATGCTGCTGAAAAACACCTGGTGAAGATACCCACATGTGTCTGCAGTGAAAGTAAGGATGCTGGTTAGGACTGGCAACCCACACCAACCAAGTGGCTGGTCATATTTTAAATGACTATTATTTATTCATTCAATAAAACAATTAAATGTCTTGCCTTTCCAAATAGCCATAAGAAACATTTAACTTTTCATACAGCATGATAGTTCAACAATACAAACCTTGGTCCAGATGACCAATCAGCCAACACAGACACACTATCCAAGTAAGAGGAAGGGACAAAGAAATACTTCCATCTAACTGCTGTTTTGCCTGGGAAATCTGGGAGACTTTATCAACATTCCAGCTTACGTATTCCAAGCAAACTCAAAAATCAGATCCTCATATCAAAAAAGTCCCATCCTGAAAGTCTGGGGCAAAGAGTGGCAGAGGTTGAAAAAAAGATGCAAGAATAGTCATGGAAATTCTTAAACTGGAAAAGAAAATTATTACACTGAAGAAAAAAAAAACAACAACAAACAGTTATAGTGGAAATAAGGTGCAGGAAAAATCTCAAACTTATTGGACCACCCAGGAAGTACCAAACTCAATACTTTACTTCAAATGCTTCCTGGCATCCTTCCTGGACAGACATGTCACACGCAGCAGACTGAGGCTCTAACAAACCCTCTCCACCCTGCCTTCATGGTGAGCAGCTGATAACCAGCCAGACCTGATCCGACTCACGTTGCAGCACAGGTAATCTGGAGGGTAGCATTAAAAAGCCTCTTCACCTAGGAGAGCACAACTATTTTAGTACACAGGACTTTTTGTTACCTCTGCAGTGTAGCCACAGGGAAGCATCTCTCATCCTACAGTGCAGGAGTTTCCAGCAGAAAGGAAAGAACGTCTTTATCAGCAGGAGACATATCTACATTTATTCCATCATACCCAGAAGCAGAACTTCAGATATAATGGTTTTTCTCTTTGCTTTCTCCTGTGTTCTCAGCAGGTGCCAAGTGCATATCCCATGCCTAGCTTTGAGGCAGCTAAGCCTCATGCACCTGACCAAATATCATCCAAAGTCTGGACTTTTCCAGAGCACTGAGTCCTGGCTTGCTTCTGTGCTCACCGAGGTCATCATCATCACTGCTCTCCATCTGAGAAGAGACGGACAAAAAGAGAGAGGCACCTGAAAACATAATTTAGAATCACCCTTTTGCCTAGATTTAGAGATCATTGTGGACATGTTCAGTCCATGCCTGTTGTTGATATAGGTATGTTTTTCTTCTCTTCCTCACATTCTCTTTACTTTTCTATCAGCTGCCTGCATTTCTATCTATTGCCTGCATTAGGTGTAAAAAAGGACAAATATTCTTGAAACATTCATTCCCCTCCCCCTATTTCATTGATTCACTAGGAAACAGGGTTTTGAATTTTATTGAAAGAATGGAGATCTGTATCATGGCTTACTATGTTACATATATATAACAGAGTATTATAGTAGCATATAGTACAATATATGCTATGTAGTGCATTGCTACATTGTAGTTTAGATAGTATATGATATATACTATAAAACATCGTGTATATATATAGCATATATAGAATGCATGTATGCACTATATGTATACATGCACATACATATATAGTGCATATTTATATATAGAATACAAGAGTGCCTATTATATATACAATATGTAATAGAGTATATATTATTAAAATGTGGTGTTTATGTGCCACAGTATTAATGTGCACAGTACTCATGTGCAAGTTGCTCTGTGATTAACAATTATTGAGGCCATATGGATTTATGTGGTATGTCTTTCTGTGCACTTTCACCACAGTAACCTGAGATTATCTGTGACTTAATACTTCTGCAACACATGCAGTTTTTGTCCACGCCACCTATTTTCCCATGCCTCTCTGTCTACTGGATTTTGGTTAGAGAAGCTGAAGTATGAGCTGTATCAGTTCCAATGCTGACTGGCCAGTCAATGCATGTGTCCCAACTGGCCAGCTGGCAGACCAAACCAAGTAGATAATTACTACTCTCACACTGCAGCTTTTTGTTTAGTCCTTAAACTGGGCTAACCTCCACTACCAAGCCACTGACTCAAAAAAATTTGTAGAAATGTAATTTTGTTTGAATAGTCTGTCCTGTCAAATTTCATTGGAGTTAACCAATAGCTGGCAGGAGGAATGACAGACGCATATACAAACAAATGGAGAGAGGGACTGAATGCATATGACCCACTTTCTTAGGGAACAATGAAGGGAGTAATATTCTTAGACACTTCAGAGTTATGTGTCTAGTCTAAATTACTTGTCTTGATCACTTCTACGCTCAATGAAGAGCACAGGCGTACCCAGCAGGTATTTGACCCAGTTTAGGATATGTAGGGGAGCATTTCTTGGATAAAATATTTATAGTACTACATAGCATATGGGCAGCTATTGATTCAGGAAGGCTGGCTGTTGTTTTACCACACCCGTTAGTTGAAGCAGAAGCTGTGCTCCTCGGTGACCCTAGCAACCAGCCTGCAGGAAGCAGTACACTCCTGAAGAGATACTCCAGATCAATCTGTCATTGTGCAGTTACACCCAGACATTTGTTCCTACAGACACATCCTCTTTTTATAGCCCAAATTTTATTCAGAAATAAGAAAATGACAATGTTGGACAAGATTTTTCATCCTTGGCAAAATTACCAGTGACCAGAGAGTGCTGCTTGCTATACAAAAGACAGACCCAGACAAGCGGGCTTTTTGCATATAGAGAAAACTTGCAACCAGTCCAGTGCAGGCTGGACATGTCAGGCTTATTGCACAGGCACAGATGAACCACCTGGGCAGCCGTGCTCCCCTGCCCATGGCAGATTCACTGCAGTTACGCATAGAGGGCAAACATAACTGGCCTGACACAGCCTGGGCACAGCAGTCTTTCTGTGTGTGCATCACACATTTCTCTGTCTGGGGAATCCTAAGGGAAACCCTTGTTATACTTAGAAGTGTTTTGGAGTATTTTTCAAATTATAATTTCCAAATGTGCAAAATCTCACTGGAATAAAGTAACATAGAGCAGAGAATGGCACAGGTGTGGAGCGTGAAAGAATTACTGGGTTTGCCAACATATAACTAAGCAAAGGATTACTAGGAGAGTGCTGTAAGCTTCAGCAGGAAAGGGTGAAGTTTACAGACACACTCAGGTCACAGAAGACTTGCTATTTTCAATACCAAAATCACAACCAGCCACAGCTGCTCTCTATGAAAGTAAAGAGAAGTTCTGAAAGCAATAGTTCTGACATAATTTGCTTTTCATTTTGAAATACTGTATTTATGTTCCTTAATCTGCGGTGGTGTTGAATTTAGAACTGTTCTAGAGCACTTATGAAGGTGATATAAAATCTCCATATCCTCAGTAAAGAGGGTAATCTATTGTTTAGGAAGTAAATAAGATGTAATCCCTAAAGATAAAATTAGCCCAGCTGGAGTTTCAGGAAGCCTCCCTTTCAAGTGAAGAAAGACAGAGGATTTCCTTCAAACTGTGGTTCATATTCTCTTTCTTGCTTTCAGTTGCCGTCTAGATAAACTCTTTGTTGACCGATGACCTGATGAACTATTCCCATCCCTATCTCAGTGCTCAAATTCCTGCAGTTGTTCTTTAGTACAAGCAAAAAGTATAAGCATGCCCACTGCCTCTATCACTGCTAGGGTCTCCACAAAACAACCGTGTACTCCTTCAACTCCCTCAAACCCTCACCTTCGTGATGGTACCTGCAGTATGCAGCACAAGTGGCCTACAAAGGCCTGCAGTTATTATAGTGACCACAACCACTTTGCTGTCCCTCATAATCTGCTTAGATGTATATTGTATTCATCTGTTGCTTCTGCTGCAGACTATGAGGTCCTTACAGCAGAAGCAACCTTTATTGTTCCTTAGTTATATGTTCTGTATTTAGCATGATGGTTTTATCATACTACAATCCTTGACTGTAGCTAAAAGGAAATGCCTCAAAACGCAGGTCTATCTCTAGGCAGAAGCTTCATTTGCCTAGGGAATCTCAGGAAAGATAAACAAGCTTTAGCCAAGCCTACTTCACCCATGACAAAGCCTTAAAAGCAGGTTAGCTGCTGCTGCTGAAGGAGGGGCAGCAGTGTGTGTGGCAGCGGCCTCTCCCAGCAGCCACATTCTCTGCTCCCATCAGCTGTGGTCTCCCCATGTACCAGAAGCAGCAAGCTCAGCTCTTGAGGAGTCTTTCCTCATTCTTCACCACATTGGTCTTTTCTCCATACCTCACTTTATTTTCCCTGGCAGAAGTTGCCTTGGCCTTGGCCTTGGCAAAGAGAAACTATGTTCTTGCTGTGCTGCCTGAGGAGCCTTGAACTGACACCATCTTTACACACAGAAACATCTACAAATAAATTACTAATTTGAGGGTTGCTCAGTTCTTGCTCAGTCATTGTACATTGAAATTCAATGTATTTTGGTTCATCTTAGATGGGGGATGAGTCTTCAGCGAAGATGGTGGCTAAATGCCAGTCTTTCTCAATTGCCTCCAAAGAACACATGGAATAAAACTGCAGACTTATATAATGCTCTATTTGTTAGAGGTAGAAAAATAGAAGGATATCCATACAACCATGTCTAATACTTTGGTCAAGCTGTATTAATTCTATACACAATTATTTTTCTATGCATGAATCAAAACAGAGGTTTTTTTCCTTGCTATCAATAAAGGAAAATGTCTTATTTATGCAGGTGCAAAGTGCTCTCTGTGTGTGTACCCTGGCCTAGGTGAATGAAGACTCTTACTTGGAAACCATTTGAAAAATACCATTGATTTGTTTTGATTTTTTTGCCAGCAAGGATTGGTCACGGGGTCAACATATGGGACTGATTTAGGGCATTATTCAAATGAGCACCCTCTGCCACTGCTTTTTTGCTCTCTCCCAAACCAGCGGCAAAATATTTCAGCCATCAAAGCACCAGTCATTTTGGTAGAAGATACATCCTAATCTGCAGGCTGAGTTATGCCTTGATGATTTATCCAGACTAGCTACTTCTCTATGTCCTGAAATCTTTCTCCATTTTTGTTTAAAAAGTATGATAATAGGTATAGCATACAGAAATGTGAGCATGCATTTGTCTGTTTGCATTTGTGTGTTTGTGCTGGTGGCGGGAAGTTTAGTATTATGGATGATCTCATGTTGCAAAATTCACCTCTGCATATATGTTTTGCTAATGCTCTGGAGCATTCAGATCAGTGTACTGCCAAGGTCAGTGGCTGGGATTGAAATGTTCTAAATTTTTAAAATGGATGTGATTTAAAAATACCTCCTCCCTTCTAGCAGTTTGTAAAATATCCCCCAAATGCTGGAGAAAAGGCAGAAGCAGGAATGTAAATTTTCAGCAACTATATAACCTGTTGTTCACTAGAGCCACAGTAAGGTCCTCCTCCCAAATACGGAGCACTTCAGCAGAAATGCCATCTGGAAGGAATCTGCCCTTTGTGGAGATCTCATGCTGCTTTGTGCTTACAGCAGAGGAAAAAATGATTTGACAAATTTCAGGTCATAGCAAAATCAGTGGAAGAGTGTAGTAAAGGTGTAGTAGCGAGGTGGGTGTTGGTCTCTTCTCCCAAGTTACTGGTGATAGAACAAGAGGAATCGGCTTCAAGCTGCATCAGGGGAAGTTTAAATTGGATATTAGGAAAAAATTCTTCATTGAAAAAGTGGTCAGGCATTGGAACAGGCTGCCCAGAGAGGTGGTGGAGTCACCACCCTGTAGACATGGCACTTTAGGGCATGGTTTAGGAGACATGGTAGCGATGGGTTAACGGTTGGACTTGACGATCCTAGAGGTCTTTTCCAACCTTAATGATTCTATGATTCTATGATTCTATAAAGATTTAATTCAGGTACATCCCACAAAAAGCTAATAGTTACAATAACAACATCTTTTTTCTGAAAGAGACAATGAGTAACAATGAGAAACCCAAGAAGAAATTGAAGAGAAATCTACCGTCCACCTGTGGGGTGACACTTGGCCAAACATTAGAAGAAAACTAGAGCAGCTGGACTTGCTTAAGGCCACAGCAGACAGGTCAGATATCTATGCTTTGGGGTTTCCTCACGTGTATGCAGACATGCACACGAACATGAATAGAAACATGCACACTATGTGCGTACTGCATGCATACTGTGAACAACAGAAAAAGTCTACTGGAGAAGTTCATGATCTGGACAAGTAACGTAGGTGCAGTACCTCACTTTCAGATATCTCAGGTTAGAAGAGATTAATCCCATCCAAAAAGACTTTATTTTTATCAATACCCTTCCCTGATCAATTGTACTGGTACTTATAACTTATAAGATGTGTTCTTTGCTTCCGCAGGTAATGCATTTCTATATTTTCTATGTTCTTGAGTATAAGATGACCTTTATTTAAATGGTAGCCTTTAGAAATATGTTTGCAGAGAGGAGATATAAAGTCAAAGAGTACCAGAATTTACAAGGACCAGAATTCTCTTTATTGCCAAGGAAGGAAGCAAATGGGGAACCTCATTGTGTGAGTCATTCCAACACTACCTAACCTTGCAAAGAGGATAATGAGAGCCTGGTATTTTAATTTTAGGTCCCAGATGCTTGGTTTTCAGTATCACTACAGGCCTGGGCATTGCTACAGCCAATGATGCTGCTTCACAGAACAGCTTCAGCTTCCCTTTGGGAGTATGGTGGCAGGTGCCAGGGGAAGAACACACATGAGGATGTGTCCAACACCTCTTGGACATCATCTGTTTCCTATAATGCCATTCTCATCTCCTTCAGTCCCTGTTCAGATCCCTAGCATACAAAGTAGAGGATTTCTGAGAATTGCCTGGAGAGAATTGCCTGATCCAGCTCACAGGCCTCCTGTCAAGCCACATACTTAAAAGTAGATGAACTGTTTCCACAGCTTTACAGATGCTTAAAAAGAGATCTTCAGATCTTAGAGGAAAGTGAGAAGCTGCATGTTTTGTTGCTCAGCTTCCCCCACTGAAAAAGAATAATGTGCACAGGAAAAAAAAACCCACATTGCTTAGTTTACAAACTTTCACCATGGGATGGAGCAGCTATGGGCATGCACTTAATTCATGTTCTCCCCCACAATGACTGAACACACAGGGGACAGAAAACTCAGCACTGATTGATGTGAAAACTTACAGCATATAAAATAACCCACTGAAAGCTCTCCTTCCCTAAATCAGCTAATGTGAGGCTCTCCCAAACGTGCAAGAGAGTAATCAGCTTCTTAATAGCTTTATCAGAGCCATGGGACAAGGAGATAGATGATTATTATCTACCTTGTTGCATTTATATGGTACCCAATAGTGTGCTCCATCCTATCCCAAAAAGTCACTGGGAATACTGTTACATAGCTTTTTCTCATATAGGTCTTTGTTCATTAGGCCTTCCTTCTCTTTCTTTTTTCTTTCCTTCAACCATCAAGTCTAATAAATCTCTCCTACTCTTTCTCACTTTCTGTTTGAAGCTTTGTCACTACCTTATTATGTTCAGGTTAGTTTGCAGAGATACTGGACATGTATTTGGAGGAAAAGAAGGTGGAAAGACATGGTGGCAACCTGTGAAGGGAACATTTGGAGGCTTCCCTGCTGGTTCCTGAATGAGACAGCAGCAAAGAAGTCTTTGCTCACACAGAGAAGGTTCCAAGATCTCTTAGAAATCATCTGTTTCCAGCAATGTCCTGCCAGGTGATTTCTCACAGGAGGTTTCATTTCCTGCTTGCAGAGGTGCTTTTCTTCAAGCTAGAACAGTGGTCCCAATGAAACCTGTCTTGGAAAACAGTATAATAGTTCCATGAAATAAAAAAGTTGGTGGGCATCTTGAAGATGGATTTCTTTCACAGTACTCAGGATTTGTGCATGAATAGGTTGCTAAAGGTTAACTACACTCCAGGACTGATCTTTCCTCAACAGCTGTTTGTGTTTCTACCATAATTAACTAGGATGTCAGGAGTTTAAGAGAACAACCTAAATTTCCAAATGGTTCTTCTCACAAGAATAACTTGCACAGACCAAAGCTGTCCAATAACTGAGACTTCCATTAAGATAAATAAGGCAAATAAGGCGCTCCCGTTGAACAGAGGTATCAAATAGGTGGGAGGGCAAGGCTAGTATGTTTGGCTGTGTCTGTACGGTGGGACCTGGGAGTGCACCCCAGATGCAAATTTGGAGCATCTCTATGGGACCATGGATGTGTCTGTCCTCTCCTCCCTCTCTCCTGCCAAACTGGCAATCAGACTGCTGCAAAGCCCTACACTCTAGATGCGGCCATTGAGTACTTGTCAGGGAATTAAAGATGGCACTTGTGTGGGATGTGGGGCACATACCCTCCTCTTCTAGGAACACAGCTCTGATCATAGAGCTAGATTTTTTGTTTTACTTACACGGGTATTTCATTAAGAGTAAATCATTGAGTACTGGTAGAGTAGCTCCAAAGTAAAACGTGTAACTGAGAGCAGAATTTAGGATCAGGATTTAACATACAGAAAGAGCAACCCTGTAACTTACTTTATTTATGGATGTAATGCTCTGAGACCACATTCATTCCTGTATAAGTATAACTCTATTCAAATCAATAGAATTACACTGGGGATTAATTCACTCCTTAAATTTAACTGCATTGAAAATAATTATAATGTCCTATGACTATAATATTTTCATTTTCCAGGGGGAGAAATTTGCCAATATGTAATATAGTCTCACGTACCTGATTGCATATTACCTCCAAATCTGTGAGGGCTTGCAAGAATGGTAAAGCTGAAGAGGTCATGCTGTTTAAGTTGGAAAAGGGCCAGCTGCATCACTGGCTGAACATCTAGGCTGCCTTCGTAATGGATGCACAAACCCGATGTTGAAATGGTACGACATATGTCGATTACTAAATCTCAAAACTTCTTTGTTGTTGTTTCAGCAAAATTCTTTGTGTGAAGAAAAGGGGGCCCAGTCCTAAGAGGGCCACGGCAGCTGCAATTCCTGCTGACCTCACTAGGAGCTGGAAGCGCAGCACTGGAAGCTGAAGGGTTTGTTCTAGTCACATTGGTCTGGTACACTCTTGGAGAAGTTTCTTTAGAACTAGTAGAACCATAGACATATAAAATTTGAACAAGCTTGGTCCTAACAGAGGTCTTTAAGACTGCATGCCATATTCATTTTCTGAATTCATGGTCTCCGTGTTATCTAGGTTGATCAGTAATTCTGTGAAAGAAAAAAGTATAAAATACTGAGCTGCTGAGGAAAGGATAGACCTATATACTTTTATTTCCATGAGTCAAAACTTCACAAGTATTTTTCCTGAAATATAACAGGACACCCAAATATTTTAAAGAAGCAGAAACAATTTCCAGTCCCTCAAATGTTCTTACAATATTTTAGTTTTGTTTTTCACAACATCTCTTTTAATACTTTAATTTGGTTTTCAACAACTAGAAGTTCATAATTTCTTACTTCAAAATACATTTCTGGAAACTGAAGCTTTTCACGTTTCTCAGTCAACAATTTTGTTTTCCAGATTTTGATATCCTACTCTTCCCCAATGCTACCTTTAAAAAATGTGGGGCATTGAAGCCAGTTTGTTTCAGTTATTTGAGGGGAATATAAGATGGTACAAAGAAAAGAAATAAAAAGAAAAGATTCTCATGAATTTGCTTTCCCTTTCAAAAAGAACATTTTTATTTTAATAATTACAATTTTTAAATCAGTTTTGCAAGAAGTCAGTGGGACTTTCCAGGGAATAATCAGTATTGATAAGCAGTGTTGAAACAGGTGATTTTAACCTGGGCTTCAAATAATTATGGGCATTTTTAATGCCTAGTATGCAGTGCTAAAAGTCGTGTCTCCTGAATTTTTATACCGGCTCTTGCAATTTGCTACAACATCTTTTCTGTCTTATGTACTGTTTATATGCTATATCTTTACCTCACAGATTTGCTCGCCAGCCAGGTGCCACCACCAGTTTAAGAAAGGTTTGACTTTGTGGGACAAATAGCTCTTGGAGCATGTAGATCTAAATGTCATCACATTGCAACATTTTAGCACAGGGTGATGATATCCTGTTTTGACACAGTGTCGTCACGCTGCATCCCTGTAGGAAGATGTTTTGACACAAAGTGCTGACAAAACATCAAAATGTTAACAATTGCTCTTTAATATTCATGTGTTCTATGATGCCTGGAGCATACTAACTGATAACAGCAAGATGAGGACCAGTAAAGACTGCTGTTAAATATATTTATTTGATTTTTATACAAACAAGTTACTACTGACTATTCCTACCTGGGTGAAGGTGAACACATGTCCTCCATAAGGACTACCAAACAGGATGCTACCAACCTAACATCTTAATCTACAGAAAAGGAAAAAAAAAAAAAAAGACCCAAACCCACAAACCCCCCTTCTTTCTAACTTCTTTTTTCTGTTGTTACAATGCACAAAGAAAAATAAACTAATGGTCAGAAATAGAAGCGTGGAAAAAGCATGATCTTAATGTGAAAGTAACATTGGGTAGAAACTGTTATAACTGCCCACATGTGAAAGAACAAGCCTATGTAAGAAGAGGATTGATTCTTCTAAGAAACATCTCAAGATTTTTGGGTGTGAGGCACAGTGAGGGGAGGAAAGATTTCAAGGTGAGCAGAGTCAGCAAGGACCCAGCCTGCTTGGGGTCCCAGTTAGGGGGTCTGCCCAGAAACCCACAGCTCAGCATCCTGGACATGCAAACAGCAAAGCAAGCAGGAAAACTGCAAGGGGTTCGCACCCTAGAGGTGGAAGCAGTGACTCTATCAATTAGCTCACCTAAGGCAGAAATGCTCACATAATTTTCTCAACAGAAGGGACGCAGGCAGTGGTTTTACTGAACTCTGTTTACTGAACCTGAACCCAAGTTTAACCTGAATAATAGCCTTGTGCAACGCACTGGGCAGCAGCTGGGGCAGAGAAGCCGCAGATCAAGGCTGTCCACCAGCCAGGCTGAGAGAAGCAGCAGCATGACACTGAGTTGAAAGCAGGATTCATCCAGTCAGATGTTTTTCCCACTGCCCAGCCTGTTCCCAAGCAGCACTGGCACAGAAAGCTGCACAATAGCCACATTATTTGAAACATTTCATGATAATTTTTTTTTTTATCAATCCATTAAAGTGTATTAATTTTTTTAAGGGAATGCTAATAAAACAGCAAAATAAATATTTTACCATATAGAAAGATTAGTACATGGCGTGACACTTATCTGGCATTTTTAAGATGAACCACTCTGGAACTATTGACAGCTTTGACAATTCGAAACCTGTTTTCCAGTCTTGAGTTACCCTTCTCTTTATGACTTTATATTTGAGATTACCAGAAAGAAGGTGACATATTGAGAAATGACAAACAACTCCGTAGAAATTTTCAAGCCACAGATTTGCCTGAGTACTACAGATAAGCATAAACATAAAGTTATCTCTCATCATCTGCAAGTACATAATATTATACATGCAAATCCATTCTGTTTTGTGAATAGAGCTACTGATTTCTTTGGATCTATCAAATGATTAAAAGTTACTTACTTGCATAAATGTATGTGCAGAATCAGATCCTTAATAAAACCTGTGTCTGGACATGTTACTCTTTCCTTATGAATTTTCAGTAGCTGCAAGAGTATAGGCTTGCTATTGTTATAGCATTGAATTATTTGCACTAATGTTCATGAAAGTTAAATTTCATCTCTTTCTTTGAAAGGTGAGAACGAAGGACAGGCTTACATGTTCTCATGGTCTGAAACAAACAATATTTTATTCTAAAGGATTATTGCTAATTTAAAGATTTGGTCCTGAGCCCATTTCTCCAAGGATTAGTCTCTCCAATATTTCTGGCACATGTTTAAGTTACATTTGAATATAATGAATAACTGTCATGAAGAATGGCCATAACCAGCAGCCTGTGCTGAATGCGTCCTGCACTGTTATAGGCTGAATCCTGTAATAGTTCAGCACCTTCGTTTCTTATTGACTTCACTAGGAGCCAAGGTGCTTAGAATAAAAACTGGCTGGGTGATGACAATTCCATTTTATGCAACTTTCAATGTTTAACATTTGTTTTTGTTTCATGTTGAACTGTCTATTATTGTACTGAAACTTGAACTGTTCAGCTAGGATCCCAAGCGGCATTTCTTGATTTACTTCTACATCACCTTGAATCTGGTAAAAAGCTGAAATTAGCTTTCCCAAATGAATACAGTAGAATACAAGATGGTCTCTTTTTTTTTTTCCTGAAAAAAGACCCCCCAAACCTCAAAACTTCAAAGGAGAAAAATGAACCTGAGGGCTTTTGTCCAAGTAACTCGTAGGTGCGAACCTCAGCACTTCCTCAGCTCCGGGTCCCTGGGTGTTGCACAGTCTTTGTATCACTGCTGCCCAATGCAAAGGCCCTTGGGCAATGCCCACTTATGCCCCTACAGCCAAGGAGAATGACTGGGGGGTGTGTGTGCATCAGCCTGGGGTTTCTACCCCAGGCAGAGTGAGCAAGAATATGCACTGCCACCTTGCTCACGTGGGCACTCCAGTTTGTTCCACTGGGACAGCACATATGTACTCTTAATACAATTTCAGATTGTTTCTAGAAGAAATCTGTAGTTAACAGATGCTGATCGGGCTTTTACAGAAATGCGTGTAAGTGGTAAACATATGCTTTGGGGCTGGGTTCCTTAGCAGACAGATATAATTAAAGTGCACCATTAACTTACAGAGCCACATAGGAGAGTTGCAGGCTCTCTTTCTCTCTCCATTCCTTCAGGCTTCCGATGCAGCCAAGCATCCAGGCCTGCCTGCGCATGCCGCACAGAGTTATCTGCATATACCAGCAAGCCTGACACGCGTATCACACATGTGCAGGACATCTGTACAGTGCATGTGCAGGAGGTTCAGCCAGCAGCCTCATTTCTGCCTATGATTTCCTGGACAAAGGAATGGGAGCTCTATCCACACACACTCACACCACACTGATAGTGTGTGACCACACACTTGGCCTGCATGCTGGGGGCTGACTCCAGCCCCTAGAGCGCAGCTGACTTCAGCTGAGGGTCTGCCTGTTCATTGTGGGGTTTTCTCCTTTCATTTCTAGTCATTCTGTCACGGCCTGCATTGATCTCATCTGACTTACCTTTCAGAGCCTAGACAGACTGGGGAAGCAATTGCCCTCTGCAACTGCAACCATGTGAAAGGTCTCTGAGCAAATCCTCTCACTTACTCAATTATCCCTTCACTGAAGTGATTTGCATTGCCGTGGGCAGGGAGACCTGAACTCCCAGTGCACCACACTCATTTATCAGGTGAAATGAGGCAAAGAAAGCAAGGTCAGTGAGTGTCCATGCTGCTTACAAGCTGCAGAGCCCTCAAGCCTGTCATTGCCCAGATTACTTAAAAACTCATTCCCTTCCCAGCATATGATCCCCTTTATCAGCAGCTGCTCTCCACTCACTGGCAAAAGGAAGCTTGTTAGCCTTTGTCACCATGTCCAAGAGAGTGATGGGCACTACAGACAAAAGCCACACCAGAGAAGGTAGTACCCATGCTAGTGAAAGAGGTTTTCTTCAGTCTTGGAGCATTGGCTGAGAAGCTCCTCATTGCCAATACGCTTTGATGGAAATCGGTATCGGCAAGAAGACAAATCAGGAACAGGCAGATGGAAAATGATCACTTAAATATTGTTTAGCTTTTTGGTCCTTGGACAAGTAATGGCAAAAAACCTACATTACTCAGCAAGTTTAACTGAACAATTTTAGCCTGGTTTCTTGTGGAAGGGAACTTCTGGCCTTACAATCTATCTGTTTTCCTCTCTTGTCCCTAATAACTCCCATTTCTACCAAAATTCAGGGAAAAGTAGGGATCTTTAAGAGAAAGATATCATTCCTGGAAGTTTTGTGAAGATAGGTGTCCCTACAGAGAAAAAAAAATCCTGTAAGTCTCCCAGCTAAATCTGACCTAGATTTGTAGGACAGCAAAATTCATTACTTTTGATGTCATACCAATGACTTATGACTTTTACAGTCAGTTTTAATAAACAGACTGGGTCTAGCTCAGTTTTGACAGGCAACATTTGTGTAGACTCTGAAGCCAGTAAGTTAATGAGTGCAAGCATTAAACATGAAAATTTGGTGAAGAACTTTTACTATCTGAATAAGTATTTTTAAAGCCTAAACCCCATCTTTGAGCATTACTCTAATTCTAATTAACCCTAGTGTTAATGTGATTTGCTCAGATGCATTTTCATGCCTACAAGAGATATTCACATCACCCCATCTACAGAGAAGGTGGCTCTCGGATCATGGGCTGTCATTGTTCTCCTTCATGATCAAAGCAGAGCTCTGTAGGACTTTGGAGGAAAATGTGTCATGTTGTCTATGTTAAATCAGTTATTATGAGATACAGATAAGTATAGATACATGCAATATGCGCAAACACGCACACGCACTAACAGCAGTTTCAGATTGCAACATCCTCCCAGCTGTTCCTGCCTCTGGTTTACACCAGGATTTTACAGACAGTCCATCCAGGAGCCCTAGCATCACACCAGGTGTTTACTGGTGCACACACAAAGACTATGCTATTGGGGTTCTAGTTTCATGTTTGCTGTCTGCATAGTCACCAGTTCTGATTACAAGGGTGTGTTTTGTCAGAAAATGATGCATTTTGTCTTCTATACCAGGGTAAATCTGAGGGGAGCTCTAGTGCTGCTGAGAAGTTATTGATGAGTTCAGGATTTACTGACCACCGGCAATGTTGTGTTGCAAGTCAACAGGAAGTTGGCTTGCTCTGTGCCACTAACATTCTTATTACTGACAAAGGGCAAGTTACTTGGTTCTTGTGCCTAGTTCTTCTGTGGTCTATGCACACGCAAAAAATCTACTACACTGTTTTAAACAGCATTCTTCATAATTTGCAGAGTGATGGCAGCACATGGGGTGAGATCCTAGGTTTTTTTCTCTGATGGGCAGCTCAAAACACAGGTATTTGGGGGAAAAATCACTTAGTCAGGTTGTAAGATACTTTGAGTGGGTGCTGCTGCAGAGGAAGCCAGGTCAGCTTTGAGAACTGATATTTAAAACTTCACTAAAGATCTATGGCACAGCTTTCAAGGACTAGGAAACACAGGCTGTGAGGACTCTTCAGCCAGCTCGGTGCCTGCTTGTGTTCAAAGACTTATGAAAGACCAGCAAGGGACTAATGGTGAGGAGAATATATGTGCCTTCAGACAGTCTGAGAGACCTAGATGCCTCTCCTGGAAGCAATCTTGACATTTACTTGACAGGTTATTGATATTTGTCTAGGTTTGGCACTTGAGGTTGTCATGCAGAGAGATTTCATCAGCTTTCAGGATGATAAAAAGCCTGACTATAATCATATAGACCAAGTTGGGCTATTCTTTACCTGTAGTTTAAAGGGACACCAGTAGGTCTGCTTGTCCTGACATCAAACCTACCAGATTTCTTTGTATTTAAACAGAAATGCTATCTTCCATCTCTTATCCATCCTTATGAACAGGAAGGATACTCTGGCCTTGATTCTACTGCTCTTGTTCACATCTACAGCTGCAAGGTGGGCAAGGTTCAAGAATAACTGAACATGTATATGCTTTTTTCACAGAAAATCTTGGGCTAGTGGTGAGCATGTTCCCTAGCTGAGAAGATGAGTGGGATATGAGGGGTGAGGGAATCCTACTGCTACAGTGTGAAGATGGAATTGTATCTGCACAGCAGCTGTTTCAGAAGTGATATAGCTTTTTTCTTTTTTTTTTTAACATAAACCAGAAATTTTGGGGTTTCATCCATATAATAGGGTTCCTTTAACAGGATGCTTTATATTTTACTACCTTTCATATTCTTGCCTCTGAACTAGACTTTTCAGTACAGGGCTGGCAAAAAAGCAGTAACTATATTTATGTGGGCTTTTTCATGGAGAGCTGGCCAAGCAACTGGAATTATAGAAGGCACCCCTAAGAACAGCTTTTGAAAAGGCTCTTGGAGCCACCTCCCCACCCCTCCTCATGGAACAATAACTACATTGCTAATTATCCTCCATTTCTCCAATTTCTTGCATGCATGAAGTGTGTGAAGCCCACAGTTTAAAGCTCATGTGTTATTTGTGTAGCATTCCTGGGGCCAGATTTTGACTCTGTGCCACTGGCTGCATTATGGGTTGGCAAAGAAAAGGTCTGACCTCTGCTGATGGTCCCCAGAGCCATGGTGAGTTTGGCTGCAGCTCTGAAGAGGCACATATCTCCTCTGCAGCGCACATATCTCTCTGCTGGCTGATGAGGAAAGGGGTAGTATCACAAGGCTTGAAGTTTTCACTTTCCATGTAGCTGCTTGTCACAGGCAGTATCAGATGAGAAAAAATGAAATGTGAGCTGAATGACAGTTCACTTCAGGGTAGCAGCCTAAGGCAGCTGAAAACTTCCTGGTGAGCTCTTTCAGATGAGCTTTGCTCATGTTGGAATAGGTGTGTGTAACCACAATGTAAGGAACAGCATAAGAAAGCAGGGGAAATACATTCAGTGCCTTGCCCCATGACCCTGAGTCAGTCACCTTTTATCTGTGTGCCACCCTTTTTCTCTTCTATTTAATGGTAAGTACCTCACAGCTGGGATTACCTCCTACCATGTGTACACTCAATGCACAGTGAGGCCCTGATCTCAGAAACTGTCTAAGGGCACAGGTAAAATAATCCAGAGCAAATGTTTCAGTTTCCTTCTGAAACCATATATTTTGGTGATGATGAAAATATGCCAAAGGCTGAGGTTGTGCACAGAGTCACAATGAAACCAAAGCAAATATTCAAAGACCAAACATATAACTTTGTTTCCTTTGCTGCAGAGCTGATGGATTCTCTTCTCATACACAGAGAGTTTTTAGATGAGTTTCATTGCAGCTGAGCTTTTTTGTCTTTTACTATAGACTGAATTGACTTCTCTCTTCATTAAAGTACAATTCTAAAGGGATGAAACAAGGCTCCAAAAGAAAAAGAAAAAGAGTTAGCAGCTTCATTTTCTGAGCTGGCAGGCTCTGAAAAACATGTATTTTTTTTATGCATGAGGCAAATAATACAAGATCTTGCTTTAAGAAGGGCTAGGGTTTTGATAGAAGGCTGAGTCCTAGAGCACTCGCCCTGTCGAATGCTGAATATCTTTGCTGAATATGGAGTGCAATGTGGTACACAGATGACAGAGCAGGCGCTTAGAAAGTACAAAACAAAATAAAAAATCCTAACCCTTGGACAGTGAGATTAAGCAGATAGGATGATACTACACAGAACTCCAAAGACACTACATGTGCGGACACGCACTAAATCTCAGCCTTTTATAACGTCATGCAGGCTGCCATTTCAGATCTATCATCAGCTACGGTGAACATGATGAACTGTCTGGTGAGTGGGTGCAGTGCCATGCTAACAGATGGCTATGAGTGTAAACAGGCAAGAGACTGCACAGGAGCTTCAAGATAAGTCCACTCAGGTCTCAGGTGAGAAAGGAACGGGAAAACTTTCATGTTGTTTCTATGGTTTCTACCTCTTGACTTCAGCACGTGTGATTTGCATGCCTCTCTGGGGCTGGACTGCAAATAAGGAGTTATAAAACAGCTCTTGTGTGTGCAGAAGGTGGGATCTTTAAAATCCAACTACTGTCAGAGCTTCAGGAAAGAAAGAGGAATGAATGGAGAGTCAAAAGCATGCACAAAATCTCTTCTCTTCTTCTTTCATCAACACAAACCCCTCTGGAGACAGCAGAGATCTGAGTACCTCCAGTTAGCCCCGTGCTGTCTGCACTGAGCAGGTATGGAGGATGCTGCTTCTTCAGAAAAGTCATCTTACAGGCAAACCCTGCTGATGAGCAGGGCCTTCTGTGTGGTCACAGTGTGACCAAGTGATTTTCTTTTAGTGGGTAGAGATTATTCTAGTGGCTTTGGCTTCTCAAATTGAAAGCAACTTGCTTGAGCAGCAATCTGTTTATTTAATCATTTGCCACACAGTATGCATAGCCATCAGATGACAAAAATCTGCCTTACTCTGTCAACGAAAACTGGTTTTTTTGCAAATAATTACTTTTTGTCTTGTTTCACCTTTGAGAAATTAAGTCCCCCTTAATATAAGATCGCTTTCTCTCTCAAGATTCCTCAGATGAAATACACTGCAGCTTTACAGTTGTGTTTGTGCTTGTCTATCATTTATATTATTTTTGTTGCAAGGCACCAGGTCAAACTCTGTCCTCGCTTACTCTGGTGCAACCGCAGAGGCTTCAGTGCGGCTGCAATCGAGGATGGAATCTGACCCATTGCGTTTGTTTTTAATCAGAATATGCATGACTTAATGTTGCCTTCTCCTTTATTTTAATCTCCAAGGGCAGTCTGAAGAATCAGATGTTGAATCTCAAGAGATTTCCCCCCAGTGAAATATTCTAAATATGTCAGGAAAAATGTTTTGTCAATTCCAGCTTGTTGATTCACCCCAGCCAGCTGGCTGGGCAGGCTCAACCACTACACGCTGCCATACAAACTGGGAGGTCGGAGCTGGGCGCTTGCAGGCAGGATGGTGGGGCCATGTGCTAGAGCATATTGGATGGATTCCACGTACTGTAGTAGATGATGTGTTTGGTCTTCTGAGGGGACGGGAAGTTGCACACTAGCTGTTGCTCAGGACTTAATTTAACTGACCAAAGTAGGCAGAAGTTAGAGTTAAGGATCATCCCCATGTTTTCAACATCCTTGACTAGATTCTGCCCTGCCCTTTCTACCAAAGGCGTCAGAGTCATGGTGCACCTCTGAAGATGGTGGAGCTGGAGGGTCTGCCTTGCCAACTTCCAGATCTACTAATAGTCACTAAAAGGTTGCATGCAGACAAAAATCATCCTCCATCAAAATGAGCACTTCAGAAATTCCCTTTCATGAAGATCTGATGTATTTTTAATATATATACTAAATAATTTTTAAAATATTTTTAAGGATGATTGGCTTTTTACAGGGCTAGTCATTGGAGTGAAGGATAAATTGGCCTTTTTACAAAACTATCCAGATCCTGCAAATAATCTGGAAAGTTGTCATTTATGTCTAACACACCAAGAAATTTCCCCAAAAAAGGTGGATTTTCATTTTGTAGATTATGTGTATTAAAATAGCAAAGGAAAGATGGTAATGGTGGCCACCATTGTGGCCATGTTAAGAACATCCCCTTGGTTGGGGACAGCTTGGACAGGCACATGTTTTGAGAAAAGACTACTTTCATGTTCACGTGTGACTGTGTGAAAGAGGAGCATCGTGCTACTGGTGCCATGGCAGAGCACTGAGGCGTTTTATAAATCGAAAGGAAAGTGTGTGTCAAACCAACAAAATAATCTTCCAGAGGTGTAAGTTCTTCCCTTTGAAACCATGAATTTGTGAGCAGGAGCCCTCTGTGTTAATGAGATTTTTAATACTAGAGGGTGTTTTATGAAAGTAAGGTGTGACTGTTTCACTGAGGGTTATATTTTCATAGTACTCCAAGTGTTTAGATCTGCATATAACCTTATAGCCTTTGCCTTGGATCACAGCCCTAAAGACCAAAACAATATTATATGTGCCTTAGTGCAAAATGAGCAGGGAAAACAACCAAAGCAAAGGAGCAGACACAGAAAGCAATACACAAAGAGACAAAGGATACAAAGCAGAACCAGGCTTGGACATCAGAGGTCAACCCACAAAATATTGTGAGGGGTGAACATGTAAAAAAGAAAACTCTTCCAAGGAAAGTACTCACAAAATGGTTTCTGAGAAAGCTGCAGGGCTCCCTCATATGGGCTCCTCATGCAATATGTACTCCTTGCTCTCCTGCAACTGGCTTTGGCACACACGACACACAATAAGAAAGCAGTCATGAACCATTTTTTTTTGTTGGGATATGTTTAACACTAATTTTAATGAAGGCTTGTTGTAGAAGTTGAAAGGGTTAATTATAACTGAAAATACATGTAGGGGGAAAAAAGAGAGCACAGCTTTGTTTTGACTTTACTTTATTGACTGTTACTTCACTTAACACGAGGTACGCTAAAATGTCTTACAGAATTAGAATCTACAAGACCAACACGTAGTCAGAATAACAGAAAGAGGGATACACTGAACTGTGGATGTGGTCAGAAGTGAAACATGTTTCTTATTGCTAACCTGTCCCATTTGCCATAATGTTCTATACCCAGGAAAATAAACTTCAGTCAATATAATCAATAGTTTGATGTTTCTGCCTTGTAGATCATTAATGAAAAGAAGTTTTAACAGCACCTGTTCTAGGCCATTGGAATAAGCGACATATTTTGCACACGCTTCTAAAAATTACAGTGCAATATTAGCCCAATTAATTTCCGTGGCTCAAATGTTACAATGCCTACCTACTCACTGGATAACTGTTGCAGATTTTCAACTGCTCTCAAGTGGTCCCTGCTGACTTATGGTCAGGGTTGTCACTGTCAGTGTGAACACTGTCAAAGGCCTGGAAAGAAGAAATGCTTTGATTTCTCATAAGAAACAATAGTGAGGAAATTTGTTGCTTGTTAGGCATACTGATAAGTGAAATGTGATATTCAGAAGTAAGCACCCTCCAGAAGGATCCTTATTTCTTCAGCAAAGAAGTTATATGGCTTATCCTTAGTATAAATGACAGGCCTCTTCCAGCTCTTTCCTTTCACATCTGTACGATGATTTTTATATGGTTCTAGATATTTCCATTTTCTCCTAATCTAATCTAAGCTTGCTATGTCTTAGTTGGCATTTTTAGCATGAGACTTATACAAGTCTCATCCAAGATTTACCTCCTAAAGTCCATGTCAAAGCTAGGCATAGGGTGTTGGAAGGACTCTGAAAGGCGAGGCCTCTCTAGGTGCCAGGTCTTGGAGCTTATCCCAAGGGCAGACTCTGCCCCTGGTCACTTCTTGCTGGCAGAGCCTTTATTCAGGAAAGCTTCAGTCCTCATGACTGAAACAAAACATCCTTGAAGAACTTATGAATAAGTCCATTTGCTTCCTGCCTCAAACACTTCTAAAACATTAACCTGAAGCGTAAACGTTTCTGCCTTTCATTTCCTTGGGGATGACAGGAGAGAGAGACTGAGACTGATTGCAAAAGCTGTAGTGCTTGTCTGAAGTTTTTGGCCTGACTCTGGTCAGGCCCCAGGTGACCAGCTAATGAAAATAATTCAAACTTTACCAAAACAAGAGCCATTTATAATGTGGAAATTCTAGACAGACAGCTCCACAAAACCCTGGGAACAAGCATGGAGATAAATCTCTGCAAGAAAAAACACCCCTACCTAACTACTCATAAGGTCAATTCTAAATAGCATCATGGGGCATAGCCCCCACATGTGGCAGAATATGTGTTAGTATTAGCTCTTTTTTAAATACACCATACCTGAGTGCTCTTTCCTCTGGAGTCATGAGGTATCAGGAAACATTTGGCTTCAGAAATATTAGAAAGGCTTTTGAAACACATGCCTTTTAAGTACATGGGCTTTGGGATTATTCTTAAGAACTGTTTCTATAACTGCAAATGAAAGAGGAAGAAATGAACAATGGAAAATGGGTATAAAAGCCCTGATTTCAAATAAACACAACACAGCCAACAAACAAGACACAGAACAATATGAGAAACATGCATGAAGGAGGAAATCAGCTGGGGCTCTCCAGTATCAAAACTGGAAACTTTCAGATGTCCAAAGTCTCCCAGAAACAGGAAAAGAAGGATGGTTTGCATGCTGTGGCACATAGGCTGTGCAAGCTTGGAACAAGGCAGCACCAGTGAAGCACATCTGGACATAACCAGTGACAGGGAGCAGCAGCATCCCTGAGGAAAGTGTGTGTTGGATTTCCTGGGCTTGATGGTCAGCAGCCTGCTCCTGCACTCCAAGTAGTGCAGCCCAGCCCTGCCCTGACTGAAGGGCTACGCATCCTGTGCCCTGTGCCCCTGCACCAGGAGGAGCTCCCCAGCAACAGACCCAGGCCATGGGATGGACTTTGGGCTGGCCAGGGGCTTCCCAGCCAAAAAGCCTGCAGTTTGGAGGAAAATGCACATTAGCTCTGGCAGGCTCAGGGCCATCCCCAGGGCATGCCTGAAGACCAAGCAATGGGGAACAATTTGGAATCAGTCCCCAAACGGTTCTGTAAGACCATCCCAGACACTGCACAAAATGAAGGCTCTTCTCTTCAGATAACTCTACTTAAAAGCCTTATCTAACCTTTTATGATCTAGGGATTTCAACTACATCCAAATGAAGTGTTTTTATTGTGATCTAAGTAATAAGTCTTTAGAGGTACACACTATGGAGCAAATAATTCTTCCTTTATATTAACTTCATGTATATAAAAACCTATAAAATATTTCTACGTGTTTATATGTGTTTTTTATCTTGCCGTTTATTAATATTTTATTTTTTAATAGCTATCTTCTAAGCATTTTCCAAGAAGCCTGCAAAGACCCAAATTGCATTTCTGCTTCCTGTGGAAAAACAATAATTGGAAAATTGGCTTTTTAGCAATTACTGCCTTCTGAGACATCTTAGATGTGTCCTAATAAAAAAGGTTATAATACTTATTAAATGAGTTACATTGAATCATATCCTGATCACACACACTAAACTAAATAATTTTATCTATGCTAAGTACCAATGAAAAATAGTATTTCCCACACCTCCTGCTTAATAGGATTAGGGTTGAGCAAAATTCCTTTCCTACTATGTATCTGTTACCTTGCTGAACATCATGTGCACAGGACACTGTATTAAGGTTATGGAGAGGAGCATTTTAAAAGTATTTACTATTTCCAAAATATTTGAAAGAGAAGAGCATTATGTGGAGTCTCAAAATATCTCCATACTAAAGAAATCCCTCTGGATATGGTTGCTTCCTTCAAGTTCTCACTGCAAGAAGAAATTTATTTCTGAAAGTGATGGAGAATTCTCAATGTGTGGTTAAAATTCCTAAATGTTGATTGCTACATCATGTCATGTGGTGGTGTACAAAAGCAGCACAGTACATTACTGCCTACACCATCACTTGAAAACAGTTTTCAAAGCATCTGTTAAATTATTGATGGAAGTCATATCTATGTTTTTGTTTCCAGGTACCCAACATTATTTTGATGGGTCTCATTTCAGTACATTATTGAAACTGTCACGAATTAGCAAAATAAAATTAAAATAGAATTAAATCCTTGAGAGTGTCAGTTCTGCTGCTCTCTAGCTTCCCTGAGCACAGATGTCAAGAAGACATCACAAGCATAGGAATTCAGGAAAAACAGTCAAAGGTTTTTGGTGTCTGTGCTTGAGGGAAGAAATGTGTTAAACTAAAAAACAAAAATAAATTTTAAAAAATTGTTAAACTGGCCGAAGGAGTTTGGAAGAAATTTTGTCAGTCTGTCACTTTTTCAGTACAAGAGGACTAATTTCTAAATTGCAAGGTAACACATTATAGTTTTGTTTTTTACTTAGTACCAATCTTCTCAGGCCATATAATTTTTGTGATGAACATTCATATGAAATATAGAAAATGAAAAAATAATCCATGAAGATTTGTAGTTGAATATGTACTACTAGGCCCCAAATTGGAAAATGATGGTAGAATCAGCATCATAAGTTGCAATGTTCACTAATAGTGCCTACTAACAGACCTTCAGGTTTTTGGGTGTAAACTCCCACGACCCCAACTTTGTAGCCCCCAAACTGGCATCATTGCTAGGAGTTTCCTGCAGGCAAAGATACTGGTGCTGCAGTGATGATGACTGGGTTACATCCTTCCCTTTCCTTCCAGGAAGCAGGGAGGTTAGAGATGCTGACATCCACCAGCTCAGGACATGTCTGGGGGGCTGGTGGGAGTTGTTGCCTCTTCAAAGGAATCCCCTGCCCTGGGCGACCATGTCCCCTCCAGCCGTCTGTAGCCCCTATAGCTGCCACACATGACTAAGTGGGTGTCCACAAAGCTTCCCTGAAAAAACGTGTAGGTAATCTTCATGGTCTGAGTGGGGCAAAGTGAAGGGAAACAGCCTTTTACTGCTGGTCTACAAGCACTTCAGTCTTTTCCAAAACACATCTCCAGGGAAGCTTGGGAGAGGCGAGTAACTTCAGCCCTTCCTCACCCATCCCCAACAGCCACTCCAAATGCCTCCAGGGTATCCCATCACAAGCTTATCAGGTCCTTTTGATGACTAGATTGTCAGCCTTGCAATGATGGGCTGAAGTTATCTGAAAACATTATGCTGCCTTTGTGTTATTTTCCGAACAACTCAGCTACAGAAGTAAATCAACAGAGGCTAGAGTCTTCCAGTAACTCAGCAATCTGATAACTAGCTCAACAATTGTACAAAGAATTAACATTCCCTTAAACAGTGTCTCCATGCCCTTGAGACCCATTAGCCTGGTATCCAAAATAAAATAAGATCACACAATAGCAAGAAAAGGAAAAACTTGTGTCTCTTGACCTACTCTATTTATATCTTTTTCCTAATAAATCTTTTGAGAAAGAAGAAACATTTGCAGGGAAATTCCTTTGACAAGCTAAAGGATAACAATTATGTTTTAAACGACTTGTGAATAATTTCCAGAAAACTAGCCTTTTCACAGACAAATTGTTGAAAGTAAAAGGGGGCCAGATAGATAGCAACTGCATAGAGTATTCAAATCTTCATGACTGAGTCACTCAGTTGCAGTCTGAAGTGAAAATTAAGGTACAGAAAGATATATTCAAATAACATTTAATATTTGGCTCCATTCCAGATGAACAAGCATGCTGCAGTTGAGTCAATCTGAAAGTTTTCCCTGTTTTCATGCACTGTAGGTTTAAAGAATTAGCATCTCAGTCAAGCTAAGTGGTATCATAGGTTAAGTTCTGGCATTCAGACTAAATGCCCTCATGTTTGTACTTTACAGCCAGGTTTTGAACATTACTTGAAAAATTGTCTACATCCGAAAAAAGAGTGATCGCTGCACAGGCCCCCTCCAAGAGTTTTCCCCTCTCTCTTCTCTGCTTTCCTGTTAGAGTTAGAGAAATGCCATTTCAAAGTGGCAAGGAAACCATTAGGCACTCTCTACGCTTGGAAAGGATGATGACTTTTTAAGAAGTTTGGGCTGAAATGTTGCATGTCATGAAACATTTTGATTAAAAGAATGAGTTACGGATACAGGAGTTAGAGTGGCATATGCAGACTAGCTGGGAAATTAGAGTCTTCACTGTTCCGTGTAAAATCTCTTCTCTAAGGTTTCTTCTTTAACTGTTAGAGCAGAAGTTCATTATTCTTATTAACTCTTTGTGCCTCAGAGTTTGCATTAATCACCTCCGAGGAAAGCAACTGCTCTCAGTCGTGTGGGTTGTGTGTCTCAGCTTTCCCTGCTCCATGCTAGGGTAGTCTCCAGTGCTGTTTATGTTTGCCACAGCATAATCACTTAGCAGATCTCCAATAGTGATATTGTTCAGACCCAGGTGATCCAATGACATCAGCTAGGCATTTATATACTGTGCCTTGGTTTTGGAATTTAGTACAAGCTTTAACTGAACAAGACTAAGAAAAACTCTTCAAGAGAAAGTTAAGAAGCAGAAAGCATAAACTGAGCTGAGTCAGACTTTGTGAGTAACACTAGAAGTAGTGGGGGTGCTCAGAAAGATTCTTCTGGCTTTACAGATTTCAAAGACTTTCAAGATATCCCCTGTTCTTATAAAGAACAATTCTGCTACTTGCTGATATTGCCTCACAGCACCACAAGGAACAGTCTATGCACCCTCTCTGCTTGAGCAAACAAAAGACCTCCCTAGCTGAGCCATGCTACAAGACCTTGTGTTAACATATTTAATCCCTTAGTTGCTTTTCAGCTGGGATAGGGAATCTGCCCTAATCAGCGCTGTCAGCAGATGTATCTCACGTGTACCGCAGAGCGCAGAGCTGAATCTTGTTTGTGCCACTTGTGTAAAATAAACCGGAGCTCTGATGAGGACAAGGGGCATATGGGCACACATACTCTGTTGGTACCTCTCTCTCCCACTTCACCTCCCTGGAGGGCTGGGTGACTAGTTTTGGTTGTTCACTGGCAGTTAGGGGGGGTAAAAAAGAACCTCTGGTCAAAGCAAAACAGCAAAGTTTTCATGTGTCCAGTAAAACATATAAATTTAATTTCTGAATAAGCTGATTATATTTGAATTAGATTTCAGGAACTCTTAAGGAAAAGGAAAGGCAATTTGGAAACAAGAAGCTGGAAGACCGAAGCACTGGTCATTAAAAGAAGAGTGATCCCCTAATAATCTAAGGCCCCCTGGTTAGAGCACTCGTCCGCGATACTAAAAATACATGTTCCTCCCACCACCTGTCCGTAAAGCTCTGGCATGAGTGTCCTCACTGCCAGGCTGAAGGTCCCTGGCACTTTTAGCTATGGCTAAAGAATATTTTTTACCCTTTGGAGGCTGTTTAAATATATGAAAGCTAAAGCCACCCTATTTCTAAGTAAGCACTACCACAGACAGTCTCACTGTGTTTAGATTTTATCCATTTTCTAAATTCCCTATTGTTTTCCAGACCATCCTTGGGCAGACAAGCCATTAATACCATATTTAAGATCTTTCTTATTTCTCTCTTTTCAATCCACTGGTATAGATCTTTCATACTTCTAAAATATCTGAAAATTTAGAATTTTCTACTTTAGTCGCAAGTGCACCACACATGCCTTAGTAATCTTTTGCCTCAGTTACTCCAGCCTCTGCCATTTTGACCTTTGCATCTCATCACACTTCCCTCTAGTGTATACATAATGCTGCTAAATCCAATTTACTCTCATACAAATCAAGCCCTTGTCACTTCTCTTTTTCAAACACCACCAGCAGACTCTGATAAATTCCAATGTAACGTGTGAACTTCTTATCAAAATCTTCACATTTTCTGATTCTCAGGCCAATGCAATATCTGACTCATCCATACTTAAATATCCCTTTTGTTTTCTTTTTTTGGCTTTACTATTTTTCCTACAAAAGCCTTGCCTTTTTTCTCTTTCTTTTGGGTCAAATGACTACATTTTCTTCAGTCCAGCCCTTCCTTCCAAGGAGTTTCTTGCAGTAGGTGTTTCACTAGTGTTCAGACAAAGCTTTCACTGTCTGATAGACTTGAACTGTATTATCGATGTTTTATAGACAAAGACTAAATATATTGTAAGCACCAGAAAATTATACTTTCCAACACCAGTTGTGGAAAATAAATTTGAGAGAAGTCAGCCCAAACTACACCTTTGTAGCTGTACGCTTCTACGGGAGAACTTATCTTGGGCCGCATATCTCCGGGACACAGGGCTCTACCCACCCTGGGGACAGTGATGCACAGACATCAATATGATGGATACAAAATGTCCGTCTATTTGGCTGCGTCACACGCTTATATAGCTCTTGCAGTTCCTGTTCCTGCCACTCCTATGGGGAGGAGTCTATCTTTCCGTCACATCCCGTAACCTTCCAGTCACCGATCCCTGTCTATTCCCCTACACACCTTGGACATTTATGATGAAAAAACAGAAATAAAATTTTCACCTCAGCCACAGGAACTGCATCAGAGATGAAGACAGAGAGGGACTGTGCGTGCGTGTCTTTCCAGCTCAAAGTCTGACCTTTTCCCTTTTCAGTCAATGGAAGCTTCACCATTAGCCTCAATACGCGCAAGACCAAGCCTGTAAAGGGGCTACAGCAAAGACAAATTGAGCTCTCAGGTCCTGAAAGCCAGCAATGCAAAATTCAGAGCAGGATTCAGGTACATAAGTTCAAACAACAAGCTTAAGTATGCAAGGAGCTTCCTCTAGCAAAATGTGAGACATCTGACTCCTGAAGCAGAAATTATTGTTCCTGTGTTGAATGAGTTAAAAAAATACTGCTTCTGTAGCAGTATTGATTCTTCTGGAAATTTGCAAATAGTAGTCTGAATACATTTATTTATATAATATTATATGCTATCGATTCCTTAAAATCCCACCAATTATAGATTATGAACAGCCTCGCTTAGCTTGTAAACCCAGTAAGTTTTACTTAATTTAGACCAGCTTGGTTGTCTTCCTTCCAGCCTCACTTGTTCTTTCAGGACCCATTGAAATGAATGACTTTCTGTTATTTACAACAGAGGAAAGGGATATAACGTACATAGTTGTGGATCCTATTTCCATATGTCTCAGTGCCAAATCAGTTCCCAAGGTAGTTTGAGCCATGAAGGAGCCTTGAACCTTGCCTGCAACTGCCTTCTGGAGAAGGTTGCCAAAGTAAGGCTGGCTGCACAGCCAAGGTTTGGAGAGGAGAAGGCCGCTCAGGGATTGTCCCCTGGAAAATCCCCATGGTCTGTAAAGGATGGCATGGCTTGTTTACACACACAAGAGAGCATAAGGGAACTGTAACAATGAACAGGAAAGACAGAAAGTAATAAAAATATAGGGGGGAACATAGCAGGGTGTGGAAAAGAAGTACATTGTTTTTCCACAATGGAATAGAGTTGAGATGTGATAGGACTGACACTTGGGCTCAGGTTTTCAGAAGTTCATCTATATACTCTCACATCTAATACTCAGTTGCACATAAGATGGTAATGCACAATGCCATTGTACATGCAGTCCTGGGGAAGAAAGGATCAGGTCAAACGTGTCACTGAGAACATTTTTAAATGGGTCTAAATATTTTTATATAGGTTTTATACATTATTGCTGATGGTTTCTTGAATATTTTGCAAGAGTTTTTGTGATGTTGACAGTGGCTCTTTGAGTGTTTTTGTATCTGTTCTGAGTGCATTTGATGGGAAATAATCAAGCATATAGAGACCTCATTTAAATGTAACCCACTCCTTGGAGAGACGAAGAAGTGACCTGCAATGAGGTTAATGAACCGACTGGCAGAGAAATCTGTAAGACCAAGTTTTAACCCATTTATTTTTTAGGGAAGATTATGCCACTGAAGGCTGACTATGGAGAAATTCCCACATCTCGCATTAAAATGTTCCCACCTACTGCTTTTCAACAGAAAGAATGCCAGAAAGCCCTTTTAGGCCAAAGAGTTCAGTCATGTTATTTCTACCATCCCAGCTGAAAATGCCTCCTTGCAATATTGTAGCTAGCAATATTGCCACATTATTTATTGTTGAGCTTCTTCCAATAGAAATACCACAAAAATGCCTTTTCTTTGGGGTATTTAGACTATGAAAATCTTACAAATTGTATATATCAACATAGCTCAAATTGGTACCAAGTATTTTTCTTTTTTAACATTACCAGTGTTTTGTGGCATGTCTTCCCTTTCCATTTTGAGAACACATCATCAGATTAGAGTTCCTGCTGGGAAGGAACTGTCACCAGACTTCTTACTTGGTAAAAGATGAAGAAAATATAAATTATAAAAAGATGTATAAAACCTCATCTTTGCTTCAGAAATAAGTCAAAATCCTATCTTTCCTAGAGAATTACATTGGCCGGTATATTTAAGCAGGAGAGACAGTCAAATGGATGTATTTCCGGATGATTTATTTGTATACATTGCCATATAGGTCTTGCAAATTCCATTACCACAGTGCACACTGGTAGGAAAATCACTTCGATTTTTTAATAGCTTTGTTTCATATATCTTCTAATTCCAAATAATTTGGTTATGTGAATGAACAAATGTGTTCTTCATGTGTCCTTTTCAGTTTACTGCTTTGAAAGATCCAAAGGCTGGCTTGAAAGGTCAAAACAGGGAATGACAACCTCTGAAATTCTGCTTCGTCAGTGACACAGATGTTGGAGAGCAATTGAATCAAAAGGGAGGTGTCCTCTCTGCATCCATCACCACTTTCAAAAGGTTCTCTGCAAAAGCATTACCTTGGAGGCTCCAAAATTTGGAGGGGAGCTAGCTCAGGTGAGAAAGCTTACAAACAAATACATGGCGAGTCACCCTGTGAGAATTCAAGGCCCCAGCAATTTCCTTGGGCAAGATGCATATCAAGGTTTTGTCAGGTGTGTATTGTGAATGTGCACTCCCAGAGGCTCACTAGGAGGTAAGGCTTGCCAAAAGTTGGTTGGAGGAGAAATACTGATAGTTTGTGATGAAGCTGGATTCCCTCCAATTTGGGGAAGTTTGTGTTCAGTCAGGAAGCATCTGCCTTATGCTGCTTACCATAAGGGATCAAACTGGGACACCAGCCTGAACTGGTTCCCCACCTTCCCAGCATTGTGTTCAAATCTAAATCCTGAATGAATGTTATGGCTTGAAGCCTCCTCTAGGTAGCAAAGGTGATAACTGTCCTTGCTTTGACTTCTAGGGGTGAAAGAACAGACCCATAAAGATTAAGAAAAAATTTCTGTAGTTTATTAAATACATTTCCATTTTGTGTCCAACACTGCAAAATCTCATCTTAGCACTAGCACTGACTTCTTTTCAGTTCCCTTGAGTTGCTCACTCAAATAATGCAGCTCTGCAGCATCTCAGGGCAGCAGCCCAGGAAGGCAGAGGCTCATCAAGGAACTGTCAGACCTGATAACAGCACCACAGGTTTCCCAGAGAGCTATTTCAACAGACTTCAGAAGAACGGAGATGACTTCTACCAAACAGTCTTAACATTTGAAGACAGTTCCCAGACAGAGCACCAGAATGGGCTCTGGGTTGGTGCTGAGAAATACGGACGTCACGCAGAGTCTCTCTCTCTCCTCTGACTCACACTGCTTTTATAGTGGTGTGGCCCCACTGAGCAGCCAGCTTGTCGTCGTGGACATAGAGGATGTCGGAAATGGGCCCACAATGTAACCACAGAAGCAAGCAACATCTAGGTAGGCCCCTTTGCTCTGGCCTAAAATGTTGGTGGGTTTTTTTTCCAAAACTATTTGGCACTCCCCTGAGCTGTTGAGTAACTGGGTTAGAATTTTTTGTTTGTTTGCTTTAAACAAAATGGGATTGTTATTGTGCAATAGCATTGTTCTGGGATGCAGACAGCTTTTGCAGGCTGTCTGCAGCTTTGTATTTATAAAGTATGTGTGTTTTTGAAACAAAGGTCAGTGATCATGCTATCAGGTCGTTCCTGTATCTGTGTCACTGCGGGATCAGAGCCTGCTGATAATTGGGCCACCTACTCCCCCATGCTCCCACAAGCAGCTTCGGTGCAGCCATCTGCAGGGCTGCAGGGTTACTGCAGGTGAGCCTGCATCCTCCCACCCTGCCCCAGCCACCCTGCAGATCAAGGTTTTCTTTCCCAGGTGTTCCCTGTCCAGACAGGCAGCGGAGCCTGATTTAGTGCTGCTAGTAATCAGCACCTTGAGATGAATTAAAAGCAGGACTGTAAATCTTGACATGCTCTTTCATCCGTGACTTTTTGGTTCTTAACATCAAAATAGATTGACATTCCTCTACCACATGGCAGGGTTGGGTCTTGTTTTACCGAGAAATTGAAGACTGCAGCCGCAGCACTCATGCTGTAACGATATAGCGTGTGGGAAGAGGCTGAGTGACGTGTTGAATAGAGTACAGGCTTTGTTCCTCTGGGATCCAGGTTTCAGTTGAATCTCAAGTCCTGTGTTAAATGAGTAGTCTCTGCTCCATTCCTGGGGGAACAGCAGTCTGCATTAGAAAACCGCGGTGCATAATTCAGCAGACTCAGTAGCTGAAAGCCAGGAAACAGATTCTCAGGGAAAGTTAAATGTCTTCCTCCTGGACAGAGGATCCCTTCTGCTCCTCCGGGCTCAGGTCAGAAGCCGTCTGATGGGCATCTTGCCCATGGTGAAGCCAAGGACACTTCTGCCAGAACTAGCCTCAACCACAAAATGTGGGGACATTCTTCTGACTGGTGCTGTCTTGTAGCAGTAATGTAATTCTGCAGCTTGAATCTGCTAACACTCCTTCCAGACAGCACTAATATTACTCACAAATGAAATGAGGAATGCTTCTGTCCAAAAAAGCCTTTATACTGTCACCGTTAAAAGCCGTTGGACTTGTAAGCCCTGGAGTGGCTTGTACTATTGAATTCAGTTCAGAAAACCCCAAAGAGATACAGCTGTAGTGCCCTTTGAATTTCAAACAGATCTTGTTTTTATGAAGGGAAATTATCCCACAACACTGGTAACAGAATCTGGTGATCGATGTGTTTATTCATTTTAACCAGTCAGAATTCCAGGAAAAAGAAGACTTTGGAGCCACATGTCTGCCCAGGACCCTGACACCAATATGAGCTTTATGATGACACTACAAATGATAGAGAGACGTAGATGAAAAGAGAGAGGAGTCTTAAGACTGGATGCTGGAGGCAAGCTCCTGGGAAGAGCAACCCTCTTCAGCAGAGTGTGCTGGTTGGAGGCTACCTCAGCCCAGAATGCCAACCCTTCAAGATGCAATCACAGTGTATGGTATGGAAATTATGGAACAAAATAATAAGCACAGAGGAAAATGATAAGACAAAAGCTTTCATTAACAGGTGAGATTAAGAGTAAAAAAACTGTTTCGATTATGTCAGCTGTATCCCATGCTTGCTCACTGATGTTGATGTAGTATTACAAATATGGAACAATCTTCTGTGTTTTAAGAAACTCTAAGGAATGGTCCATAGTCTGATCTTGCTGTTTAACTATGAAGTATTGCACTGACATCAATAGAATTGCTCAGCCTTTATGAAAATCTGAATCTAGCCCAATGTTGTAAAAATGCCAACATTTCAGCACATTATTCTTAACAGTAAGCCAGATCCCACAACATGCGGTGTCTGCTGATCAGTGGGAAGCAAGGCTGTACCATTTGTTCTTCTGGGAAAAGGCTGTAAGAAACAAGAGGCACACATCTCAAGGGCTGTAGGAGGAATGCAGAGGTTCATGTGTGTGCTACAAGGAAGTGCTATGCAGACATCTGGAAACAGAGTGGACAAAAAGTAGCAAAACTAGACTGCCCAAGGGTGGCAATAGTGTTCTGACATGGGAATACAACTTCCAAGTCAGTATCTCTGTGCTGTGAGTGAGTCTGGGTGACTTGATAAGAGCTGCATGGAGCCAAACGTCTACAAAATAGTTGTATGAAATTCTGTGGTGTACCACAAGGCAACAGTCTCCTCTTTCCTTGCAATCAATGAGACATTAGTCCATCTTTCACATAGCATCTCTGGCACCATCATATCCATTGTCTCCTTCTTTCCTTCAGCTTCTCTTTTCCTACCTCTCTCTCTGATGACCTGCCTTGAAGCTTCACTGCAGTCCTCCAGGTCTCACCACTCAGCAACACCAGCACCCCAGTCACCTGAAATGACTGCACTGAAAGCTGTAATTCACTGTTATTCTTCATTGTATACATTAGAGAGAACTGTCCCGGTTAATAATACTTTAGATTAAACCTGATCTGGGCTTTCAGCCACTTAAGAGTTGTTAAGCGTTGTACTTACAGTTGTAAGTTATAAGTAAGGCCAAGCTGGAGTGTGAACAATTGCTTTTTTTTCTCTAGAACACTCACTCATTATTAATCTCTCACCTAAAAGTGTGATGACTGGAGTGTTACTTCAGGGAGACTGATAAGAATGCTGTGTTTTGGGGTAGGAGGGTCAGTATCTTAGAGCTATTTGTTTTAGATAAGCAATTAGGTCAATGTTATCAAGCTTGCGTGAAAAAAAAAACAACTGGCATTTAATTCGGATCCTTACTTAGGCACTTCAGTGGATTAGCAGGAACATGAAGGCTAATTTAGTTGTAGGCTCTTATGTGTACATGACCAGGTCTGGAAATCACCTAATACTAAGTATATAGAAAAGAGGAAAAACTGTTTTGGAAACAGGGTGATGTAGCAGAGCAAATGGACATAGTTATCAGCTGCTGCTGAGGAAGGTGCACACCTGCAGCATCCTGGAAATCATATTAGCAGTGCTTGAACAAAAGGCCAGAGAGTCCTGTGTTTAAGATAATAATTACAGGGAAAACTGGATAGGCAGCATGCTGTGGTCCTAATTGCATCTAAATACAAAGCTGAATGTTTTAAAGCCAGTCTTTAAATCAAAGCATATTCCCCTTTCATTACTGGACCTTCAAGGCAGAGTGAATTCATAGCAAATTCTAAGGCTTTAAAGTCCTTTCCCATACATTAAATCATCAAAGACTTTTCTGCATGAATTTTGGACTGGCTTATGGCCAATCAGGGGAGACTTGACCATTTTCACACTATCTGCCTAATGTTCCCACAGCAAAAGAAAGCATCTTAGGTAGGAACCAATCTACTTACTGACTGTTAAATCCACACTACCTGTGTTTGTCTGAGCAGTGGAGAATACAAATCCCCATTATCTCAAGTCTGATACTCCTTTTAAAACTCAAATCACCACTGACAGGCAGAACCAGAGACAAGCTCTGTCCCTGCACTTAGCCACCTAGGGCCGAACTGCCAGACTATCCAGCCCTCACCAAAAAATCATTCCTTAAATAACTCTCTCCCCCAAAGAAAAGCACCTCTGAACTTCACCATGCATTTCCATAGATCTCCTAGCATGGGAAAAGAGGTGGGAATTCCACAGCTGACAATCTCTTCGTGGAGTTGGACCACCAGGAAGGGGCCTCACTGTGGCGTCTTCATAGCAGTCATTGCAGCTGCTGTGGCACCGACATCTTGCCTCAACCAGAGGAACTCAAAACACTCTCTATCAGGTGTGAAAAGACAAAGCCAGCACCCTTCTGATTCCCGAAGGCAGGCATGGAGGAAGACGAAGATGTCATATTGTATAATGAAACGTGGGGTTTTCCTATTTCTCTGTAATCCTTATGTAGTACTCACAGTAGAAGCTAACACAATGTAGTAGCGAACTGAGTTGTGCCTGGCTTATTGTACAAAATTTTGCAGCCGCAAGTTGCTCTCTACCTGTCTCAACGTAAGTGAAGGACAATTATTTCTATAAACAGTAGCCTGGATAAGAAAAGAGAAATCCATCAGGTTTCTGAAGCAAAACTGGAGTAACTAATGGCAGACACTCCAGTGTGGGGAGAAGATAGTTTTTTACCACCTTCCACATCCTTAGTATTGGTGGTCCCATCTCCACTAAACGCTGATTCAGCTGCAATGAGTAAAGGAACAACAGAAAACTGGCAGGTATTACATACAGAAAATACCACAATCCAAGACTTTAGGCTAAGCACAGGGTTAAACACCTGCTGCGAATTGGCCTGCCCTCCTAATTACTGAACTAAAATGGAGCACTGAGGAACCTAAAGGTATTGACTTCAAGTGACTAGTAGTGGGCAGGATAGTGGGCACTGGAGAGAAAATCATCTATGTTATGAAAAAGTTCCAGAATGTTTGGCATTTTGTTAGAGTTAAAGTAAATGGGAAACTCTGTGATAGCTGAAAAAATGAGAGAGGTAAAGAGTACCCTTTGGATTTAACCAATTCCCCCCAAAACTAAGACACAGGTAGAGGATCTCAGATGTTCTTCCTTTGCATTAGGCAGATAAGCCTTAATATGGGCCTGCCCCATCCTCCTGAATCCTCCTGGCCACAGAGCCAGTTTTTCTTTATTCCTCATGTTAAAAGGGTTTTGCCCAGACTGTGCAATTTTCCATAGGCTGAGTTCTGCAGTCCAAGCTTCCAATGAATATAATTCACAGAGACCTAACAGCAGAGATATCCAGGATGCATCAGAAGGAAACATGACAAGATAGAGTCATCAATTAAGTTTTTCCTTATCTTTTTACCAGCTCTGTGCTTAGGATACAATAGGGCTCTATTGCACTCAGTGGCAAAACTTGCACTGCTTTTAGTCACTTGAACCCAGACAGTCTTTGTGTTCACAGCTGAAGAAAGACCGTACCCAGCTGCTCAGCAAGGGAATAGCGTGTGTGGAAGAGAAGGAAAAGCAAAAGAGAAAGCACCATGTGCCTGTTGGCCTCCCCCTCCTCCCACCTCGCCTCTCGTGCATCCCCCAAGGTCAGGCACAATCTGTCCCTTTGTATCCTGGAAAGAAATAGGACGCAAAGTGTTAGGAATTTCCTAAAACTGTCTCGAATCATGTGCTGTTTAAGTAACTGTCATTTCACTGCCTGGTTCATTGACACTTGGGTCTTAAATGGTGCTTGCGGAGGAGTAATATTTTCAGCTCTGAAGGGGTAAAGAAAACAGTCTTACAAAACTAAAGCCTTTGAACAGTGATATGCCAAGGAGGAATATGTTGATATGCTTGTTTCATGTAAAGCCTGCATTTTTTTTGCATGAACTCAACAAGACGTTAAAATAAGTATTTCACTAAAGTGTAGCATGTAGGAGAAGTCTATTTTCATAGAAGGAAAAAAGTCAGAACAGATGGTTGAAGAAAAAAATTAGTTTAAAGACATCAGAAACAGCTGAATAAACTTTCAGTAGTCCAGGACAAAAAGAGGCTCAATCTTCTGGTTTATTCTTATTTTCCTATTTACATTCTTTAAATGCACTGGAAATGGCATTCAACTTTTCTAGTACCTTGGCCTTTTTAATTTATTAAGGTTTTTATTTATTTTATTTATTATTATTAAGGTATTTATTTATTAAGGGTACGGATCATAATGTTTAAAGTCATGGGGGAGTACACTGTTAAAACAACACTAGATTTGGTGTTACTCTCTGTATGTTAATTTCAAAGTCATAAACTAACAGGCACACAAGACTTTAGAGCTGTTATTAGTCCTCACCTCATGAACACACCATAACAGAGATAGGATTAAAAGTCAGGCTCATCTATTAAAAGAAGAAAAGTCTCACTCATGGCTTTCCTTTGGCAAGTTCTGCTGTATGTTGTAGCATGCAAATGTACGGCCGTGAGAGAGCTCACTGCCAGCTTCACTCTATATGTTCAGTGCCAGTGGAAGAAACTTTGCTCAGAGTGATGAACTGCCTTATGGATTTGACACTGGTTAGATTCTTTTCTGGTGTCATGCCACCTTTTACATTTAAACAGAGAAGAAGCAGGGTGCTGGAAACAGCCTTTTACACCTTAAATGGTAATTTCTGGTTCCAGGTATGACAGAGATATCAGACAAGCAGCCCTTTTCAATGGTGCTAGGTTCTATCTGTATCAGTCCTGATCTGGATTAAGAACTAAAGAGGAGTGTTGGAGTAAGGTGTAGCCTAAAAAGTTATTAGAAATTAGGCAGACCTAACACTAAGCATTGTTATTAATTTCTTTCTGTGGGACCACTTTTTTAAACATCAATTTGCATGTGAATCCATAATAATTATACCCATAGAGTAAAATACTCAATGTTTTTCTGAGACATACAGTGGATTGTCTAACTCTGGGTTAGGAAGATTAAGAACGTGCATTTTTTGATAAATAATTTATATCTTAAATTTGAATGTGAGGCAGCAGTTTTGTAATACTAAAATAATTTTATGATTGGAGAGGTCTGAGTCCCAGAGACACTGGGACTGTTTTCAGCAACAGCAATGAAATAGAATTCTCATTATTATAAAAAAAGATTATTATTTTCAAACAAAATTGTCCTCATGATAAAATGTATATAACATATCAAGAAACAAATCTTGGTTGTCTCATGTCAAATAGCAGCATAATAGTTGACAGAAATAGGTCAGTCTGGAAGTGTAAAAATTGATGGCATATGCAAGCAGTTTGAGTCTTCCTGCCACTCAGGAACATCAACAAGTTATAAACAGAACAATATTTTTTTATGCTTAGACGTAAGAAGAGAAAATAGAAGGTAAGATTTTAATTTTGCACACAAGTCCTCAAGTTTTCCTGGTGGCAGAGCAATACAGCTCCAGGATAAAAACTATAATAAGGTTGAATTTAATGACTGAGGCCAGAAACATCTTTTTCCTACCTTTTTATGAGTAGCTGTCTTTTCCACCAAAACAAAGATTGCTAGAAAAGAATCTTTTATTTTTAAATTAATATATAAATTATTTTATAGACAACTAAAAATCAAGCAAAACCAAGGAAAGCCAATAACCTACAGTAACCTCTAAGCAAACAATAAAATGTGGTTAAATTCTTTTTGTTGTTCTTTCATCATGACGTCAAATTATTTCCAACTGAAATTTGATAAAAATAACTTCTTCAGCATTTCCTATGAAAGCTAGTTATGTTTTGTATCATATCTAAATTTGATCTTTTGTGAAAAAATGTGAAAAGTTCGAGCAGCTATATTTTTAGCCTATAATGTAAGAATATTTTTTCTACTTCCCTTTATAATTCCCTTATCTTGACTGCATTTTTAGTCTACTAATTTTTAGACCAGTATGGAACTTTTTTTCTGTTCAGTAATAGAAAGGAGCCAAAGTTGTGTTTATAACCTGTGTTTACTAAGAGAAATAAGTCATTCCGTAATAAACTTGTTTTATGATTACTCTAGTGTTGTTCCAGTGGCTGAATGAGATTCATTGTGATATCCTTCCAGGACAGCTTCCAGGACAGGACCTTCAAGGAAGATGAATTTACTGTTAGAGAAGCCCAAGGAGAGTTGAAAGACCAGAGAGGAAACCAACTGGTAGCAGAACATGATCTAAAGAGTCCCTGTTGGAGAAGATTTTGACAGTATGATTGTTATTAGAAAGATATGAACTTTTATGGGTGAGTTTAATCATTCTCTTGGTGTACACACATGAAAAAGCATAATCTAGCTCTTCCTGAATTATTTTTTTTACACTTTTGATGAGGCTAAACTGAAGTCATTGCACCTTTATTTCCCCATGCCATCTTTCAGTTTACTATTGTGTCATGCATGGTGTTTGAACTTTCTGAACTAGGCCTATATCTTATGTGAAACATTAAAACCAGTTGAGTATTGCTACTATAAAGTAGGAATAAAACAACTGGTAGGCCATGTCTATGTCTTTTTGGCATTTTTAAAGACAGAGTTTATCAGCTGCTTCTTAATGACTTTCTAAAGAAGTTCCCAACTTTCAAGTATGCAGAATGGTCGAATAAGGCATTAGATGATACTCAGTTTCCATTTTATTTGTCACAGGTAAATTTTCATTGTGGTTCTTGATGATTTTGATGTTTTTTGAGTAAAGTGCTTTGTGAAAATTGTCTCTTTCCCATTTATCACACACATGTCATATCAGAAACACGCTTTCTGCATCTGCTATTTAATTAGAACTGTCTTCTACCAACAGCAAAAAACTAGAACATAAGCCATTATCCACAGCTAGGAGACAGCTTAGGTGAACACAGATTCAGTGCCTAGTTCAGTTAATATCCCCTTTGAAGTTACAGGGACATCATACTCAATTTCAGTTAATGCTGTAGTAAACTTCTAACATCCTGTTTAACAAAACTTTAAATGTGTCTCTCTTTGAACTCCAGATTTAGTCGTGCTTCCCTGCTGAGTGGATACGTTCCCATGTTGTGTGAAGAGTCCACCTCTGGACCCAATGACATCCAGAGACCTCTGGAAGAGCTCATGGCAAATCAAGGCACTGCAGCTCAGATCTCTGTCTTGTCCTCATTCCTGAGACCTGGCACCACCACCCAACAGCCAGTCTTTGGAGCTCCATGCTGACTTTTTGCAGACAGACAGCTAACACATCCTCTCCCAGCAGCCAAGTGGATCCTTCCTTGTTTAACCCCTAAGTGTGGTGTAAAATATACTCATCTTCAGGCTTTCCATGGTTCCTAAATACAATATAGCTCTTAAAAGTCAAAGTACAAGAGAGATTAAACGCCAACAAGCAAATAAGAACAAGCTGAATACAATTCCTTTTCTTTGTCATTCATTCTTTCACTGGGGGCCCATCTGTGTAGGACATCAGGGTCAGTAAAGCAGCTGTGCCACAGGGAGCTCCTACCCTGGCATTGCTCATCCTGAGCAAGTAACTGTTCTCCATAAACATCCCTCTTTTGTCATTAGTCTGAATCTGTCCCTGGAGGTGGTCAGAGACAACTATCAGGTGTACCACTGACAGGTAATCTCTCTAATTAACTCTTTCACTTGGGTGAAATACCTTCTTTTTTGAAGCAAATTAATTATGAAAGCAAAGCATGCAAATCAGCAACTCTTGTTAGATTTGTTATTCAGTGCCACTAGTGTGGGGAATTTTACCACAAACACAGATGAAATTAAGTGACAAAGACAAAAGTGGTAAAAAAGAGTTCCTGCCTCACATTCACATCTGCAGCAAGTTTATAATTTCCAACAGGATTCATGAATTGTTATAAATGGATTCTTCATGTCAACACAAGCATTTGCAAATTTATTGTTGAACTGGGGTTCATGGGAGATCGGTGAGCAGCCCGGACTGATTCTTCCATAAATTTTAATGCTGGCCATGAAACTCAATTTTGTTTCAGAAAAGTCAGCTATGCTTTGATACTGTGCTGTGAGACCCAGCTACAAAAATTAAGTGGTCGAAGGAAGGAAGAGAATTGCCAACACTTGTGATTTTATTAGGAGAGAGGTTGCTTTTTCTTAAAACCCTAGCTCCTGAAGTCATATGATTACAGGAAACTGTCATGTTTCATTCTTTCAGAAGAAATAGTTTCTACTTTTTGCGGTTGTGAAGAAAAGTTGAAAATATAAATCCAACAGAAGGGGCCACCAGACGACAAAGACACCAGCTTTATTGGCATTTTAGGGAATGTGATGGTTTATGAAGGCCTGAAGTTGGGAATGCTGAAATAATGTTATTCAAACAAAGAAGGCAGTGAATAATGATGTGAAAGTAAAATTTAAAGAGTCAGAGTGCTTTCCCTATCATACTAAAGAAAGGAAATAGCATGTATAGTGAAACTCCCCAGCTTCAAAGCTCATCCGCATTTTTATCCTAGAGCAGTTGTTTAAAAATATATATCTTTATTCTTGGAGAATGGAGCACGTACTATGTCAGATGAGATACACTCATCTGCTAATACGCTAATGGAAAGATAAAGCAATGCTTTAGGTCTCCATGTTGAAACTTTACTTTTCCTGTTTCTCCAGATAAAAACAAGAGAGATATGTTAAATAATACGAAGCCAAGCTATTGCAGAATTTGCAGAAACTGCTTCCTGTGAAGAATTAAGGTTTAATTAGCTAAAAAGGAAGTGTACAGAGGGATGATAACTGAGAGTTGGTCACCCTGTCTCTCTGATGAGATTATCCTCTGTACCTCTGAACTTTATTATCCAAACAACAAGTCCATGGTGTGATTTGGTGCCTCCAATAATCTTGTGCTAATTTTTACTCATGTTGTCTGTCAGGAGGCCCTGAGTTGTTTGCAGAACAGCTCTAGATATGAAGAACAATTGATTGCATTAACTGTGTATGCAGAAACATTATTATAGACATCGAAACATAGACACAGGGTCCTGATCCAAAGTCCATTAAAATCAACAGATAACTTTCAGTATTTTGAATCAAGATCTTTGATCAGTTTGCTTAGTATATTTTTGTGCCTTTATTTTAAAATTGGTTTACCTGATCATCCTAGGACGTGCAGTCCTAGGATGAGAGTGAAAACAGGTCGGACTTAACTGAACACCAAAGCACCATGTGCAAAGGTCAGCGATAAACTCCTTCAAATACATACACCACCAGGATATAAGCATAGCTAAGGACAGGCAACAGGTTGCCAGTCTGGGTTCATTACTAGAATCCTCCTGGCTTCATTGACTTTCTGGCTGTGACCTGACTTTGCTCTCTGTCTGAGGAAGATGTCACCAATACAACTTTCTGCAGGGGTTCAGATACTGACTTGTAACTACCCAAGTGCCAACAGATGGGGTCCGCTGCCTGCTACAAGTGATGAGACTGGTTGTGTCCCATCTACCGTTTGGTGAACCCTTGTTTCCAATGCAAAATGGGGTGGTAACTGCCAGTGCTAAGGTCCCAGGGTGCTCCACAAGCATGCAGTGCTCCCTACTGCAAACAGAAAGTGATCCTGCCTGGAGCAAAGCTGCAGTTCAGAGCTGTGGAAAAAGCTCTCTCTACAAAAATGTTTAAAAAGCCAAGAATTAACCCTCTTCATGGCCGTAGTCTTGGTATAGGCAGGTACTTATCTGGGCTTCCAATATAGTGACACTGCATTTTTAGGGAAGATATTTAGTGTGAAAATGTGTCAAAATTAGTTCAGGTATTCTGAGGGATTCAGAGCTGTGGTGAAGGAAAGCATATAAAACCTCCATAAGCTGGTGTGGACAAAAGGAAAGGACAAAATGAGATGATAAAGGGATTAAAGGATGATACGGGATGAGATGTAAGAGTCGTTGAGAGATGTGGATCAAAAGCAGCTGTGGGGATCTTACTCTCATTTGTCCTTTAGCAACAGTTTAAGAACATCACTGACTGAGGGACCCCACTGTGCTAAAAGTATTGCACAAACTCATTGTAATTTTTACAGCCATGCTCTGCCCTGAACCGTTTCTAATCTCAGTTGGTGAGCAAGGGCACAAAGGCACAGAGAAAAGAAGCAGCTTGCCCAAAGTAGGTTAGTAGCAGAAATAAAGATAGGATCCAGATCTCCTGCAGCCAACTGGATGCATCCCATGGAGAAAAGTGTAATCTGCCTCCCAAACCCATGGGGAAGCTTCCAGGCAGAAAAATCTGTTCAAATAAAGAAGCAAGGAAAAGGAGATAGTGTGGGCTTGAGGGTCCTAATTGATATACGTAGGAAGATGCTGACTGTCTGTAACTTTCTCCCAGTGGAAAGGCACAAGGAAATAAACAAGTACAGATGATTCAAACAAAAACCAAGACTCAGTAGCTGCAGCACTCAGAGCCTCTGCTAACGCTGCAGCCCATTCTCTCTTCAGAGAAAGAAAAAGCATGGCAAAGACCTCTCACAAGTGTATTATAGAGTGAGGACAAAAAGAGGATAAGTATGTTATTCTAAGCTTTAGTGGTTTGGGGGAAATTCTGAACTAGAACATTTCTTTTTAGCTAAAAAAGCACAGATTCCTTTCTTCAGATATTTAAGTCTGGGTTTCTTGATGATTTACTTCAACTTCTGTTCCAATCTGTTTCTGATCCTCATCTTTTAGCTGTTTAGAGATTTGAGAGACTGAAAAATGGCTCCTGTCCATTGAAATTTCAACATGGCTTTGAAAAGCCATGGTTTTAAAAAAGTGGCCTAACTATTATCAAGCCAAAGCGCAATACAAATAAGCAAATCACATACGTCCACTATGTTGCATGCTGCCATTAAGAGGAGGCTGGTAATTTCCTTTGAACTCCACAAAGAAATTATTAGTGATAATGTAAGGAAGATCGTCAGTGTACCTGAGGTTTTGTGTCAACGTCAAAGGTTTCAAAGCCAAGGAATGGAATTAAGAAGGAAAATCTAAGACAACAAGGAAATACTACGCAGTGTAACATTAGTACTAAATTTTAATGCAATGAGCCATTTCTTGTACAGGGAGAACATTACTTTTTTCCTCCAGAAATCTGTAAGCATTCTGCTTAAAAAGACAGAGCACCTCTGTGAATGAAGTGTGACAGTATTCCTGCATCAGCCCTAAAGGAAAGTAAGCTGAAGTACAGAGACGTTAAACACTTAGCTCTGCTACCTGCATCTCTGACCTGAGTTAAAGGAAATAACCATATTCATCATCTTTGGAAACTAGATTCTGAATAAAGGTGCTCAAAAAATTAATGCAAACCCCATACTTTTGAAATTAAGTTGTTACTTCTTAAAATTTCATCTTCCTATTGCACGTGACGTATTAGTGTCAGAGAGGGTCACAGCCCAGACATATAGGCCTCTTGCTTCCTGTGCTAGCCACTCAGGTAGGACATTTTGCCTGCAGGCAAGCACTGCTTGGTTTTTCTCAGATTAATTTCATTTTTTATTCTCTTTGCACACAGATGTTCATCACATGTGCACTTCTCTAGCTGCTCGGAGAGAAACTTTCTTTATTTCACATTTAAATATGTTGGATTTTGGATATTTTATGGGAGTTACTGTCTCGCTTAATGAAAAAAACATTGCCAAAACTCTAAAATCATGAATGACACATGTTACACTGTCAAACCAATTAAGGCAAGGAAGTTGCATGTGCTTTGGTTTCCAGCACTGGATAAGATCATCTCTAAACTGATATGTTCCCAGTGCAGGTTAGCTCATTATCAGCAGAGCTCTGGAAGGTAACTTCTAATGATGAATTCCTTTGCCTCCAAATTGCTCTGGAAGTTTATCTGCACGAGATCTTTTTCAGGCACATGTGAAGGGGATCATCAGTATGGTCATTAAATCACAGGACAGAGTCTGACAGCATGGATTCTGGTCTCAACTCCGCTACTGAGCTGCTTTGCTGAATGCAAGCTAGTCTCAATTTTTCCAAATGTCTGCTCAGATTAGGAGATTAGCCTCTATTTTCAAAACCAGCTGTGGGGAAATCCACAAAGAGAGTTGGACCAGGCAAGAGAGCAAAAATGAGACGGGGTGTGTCCACAAACACCAATCTTGCACTTTGTTTTGCCTGGCACGGGAGGTACTGACTGCTGCTCATGCACACACACAGCACATTGACATAAACCACCACAGCTGTGCAGAGAGCTCACCTATCCCCAACACACTGCCCCTGCATTCCTCCTGTCTTCCCTGTGTTGATTTGAGCCTCGGTACAGCTCTGAGGTGGACAGCTTCAGTACTCAAGTGAAGTTCACAAGGCAGTGAAAAGGTGTGGTGAATTTCTTAAGAAAATGACCGTGGCTAAAACTAACCTTTTTTTCTTTTCTGGCAATCATAGTTTTAATGCAGATCAATTCACTGATCTGGATCACCATACGGCATCACAGATGCTTGTGCCAGCAGCAGGAGGTGATGGGACAGAGGTGCGAACAAGACGCTAGAGGTGGACGACAGTGGTAGCAGTGCTGGTTTATGCTGATCTAGTGTTCACAAGTATATGTGAAACTAACAGCTTTAATCTTTTGCTTTCTGCTTATGGAAGTGTTCAGAAGAACAGCATTCTGTACAATCTATCTGAAGGAAAGATGACTGGATGATGATGATGATTGTCATTTTTCAAATGGCTTCACTTCCTTTCATTTTGCAAGACAAACGCTCTCTCTAGGGATTTAATGCTTAAGTGTTTAAGCACCAAATCCTGTTCATGAGACCTAGGCTCAAAAAATCACACTCAAAAGCATTACCCTTTGTATTCCTGAATCCATTTATCTGTTTATAAAACATGACTGACATTTATCTACATGGAATTTATCTCTACTCTTGCTGCCCAGTTGCCTGGAAAAAGCAAAGAGGAGGCTGCCTGCTGATAACACATGACATATTTTTTACAGTAGGACCCATGCGTCTGGGATAGGGTTTCTGGAGTTCACAGCTCAGGCTCACTCTGAGGCTGACCTGAACGTATTCTGCTGGATCAGCCCCTGAAAATGCTGGCTGGGTATGAACAGAACAGATGTTTTAATGGATGCAACATCAGGCTTTCTTTAATAAAGTTCAAGGATCAATTAATTCAGGGAGCGTCCCTGCCTCTGCTTTTTGATTACACCCACAGGCCTCACAAGGGCCTACAATTAACAGCAAAAAAATGTGAAAGCAGAATGGGACAGAGGGGTTGTGAGGGGTGGGTGTCGCTTCCCTAGCAAGGTCTGGAACAGAGACTGAATTTCCTACAGTTTCTTTCTCTGACACTGATTATGCTCAACACATCTTTTGGTAAGGGGAATTTTGCAGTGGTGTTTCCTGGAAGGATGTTGCCATGCTGCTCCATGCCCAGTGGGGTGCACATCTCTGAAGGGACCCAGACATGATGCACAAGGGAAGAGAGGCTAGTGCTTGTGGCTTGCTGGGAGCTGCTGATGGTGGCTCTCTGCAATGGACACCTTCCCTCTGAAATGGGTGCTCTAGTCACAGTGTCCTGAATACCTCCTTAGCTCCAGAGTTTCAGGGCCAAAATTCCTTACCCATTTCAGTGGTGTAAACATAGTGAAACCACTTAAAAGAAGCCTGCAGAGCTTGCCCTTCCCTCTGTCCCCAGTGAGCTCCCAAAGGATGGGCCTGAAAATTCCCCAAATAGAAGTATTTTTTACTGCTAGCCGTCACATTGAGGGACACAGTAAGGACAGGATCTGTTCCTGTGCCAGATCATAAGGTATGCCAGAGAAGGCAAAGTCTTCTACCACCCAGTGGAGGTGCATGATCTACTTGCTCCTGCAGAATTGTTTCTGCCAGCACAGTCGTAACTCTCCACAGGCAATGTGTCAGAAAAAGCCCCCTCAACATATTCTGGGGTGGATTTATAAAATGCCTTTAATTGCCTCTCTTAGTGGAGCATATCCACACCATGTCTCAGGAGGCAGCTGGGTCACCACAAGATCCCTCCCACCCTCCTGATTCCCTCCTGCTGCAGCTGTATACAGTCCTGGTGGGCCCACCTACAGGGGAATTTGGGGAAGAAATTTATATCTCTTTCCCTCAAATAGGATTTTCTTCCTTTTCTTAGCCTGAGTGAGGCTAATCCAGAAACCAGCAGCTCAAGAGCTCAGTCCTAGAGTTAAACTCTTACAGAAGTATCACACCGTCTTTGCTGGGCTATTCTAAGACATAACCTTGGTGACACTCAAGGGACTAAGCTGGAGGTCTCAAGTAACCTAAGTTGTGAATTAACCCTTATGTGATGGGGTTTGTGAAAATGGTAGAAGCTGTATTAACATCTTTTTAAATTTAAGTCCACAGTGGCTGGTCCTGATTAGTATGGAACAGGGTTAGCTATACTGTGAAAGCTCCTGAGGCTCTGAAGTTCACCCTCAACATTTCTTATGCAACAGGCAATATTTTTTATATCCCACAGTAAGGTCAAATGTGACCTGTGGGTAAAGGATACTAAACCAGCATCCCTTACCATCTTCTGGACTCTAAGTGGTAGCAGAGAGTGCTCTGGACTCCCCATGAGCACCTTTGATAAAAGAGCATGCTGATTGCACAGGGGAGGTGGAGAATCTGAAGCAAAGCGATGCTTGTGAGCATGTGGCTTGTGTCTTACCCGGAGTGCATAGTGCAGCTATACATGAGCTGTCTATGAACCTCAAAACACAGGAATGCTCACACTAACAAAGCCATAGAGCAAAAACCGTGCCTGAAGCTTGCTCCTGACATAGTTGCCCAGTATGTCAAACCTCTTGGCATGCAAATGAGACATAAGCCACTCACAATAGGGCTGTTTTGCACATCTTCAGTGTTGAGAACAGTGTGCCCTCGGCTAGAGAAAAGGGTGCAGCAGAATCAGTTGGTTACCAGACTGCATTGTACTCACAGGAGGCATGAGGATTGACAAGTGACAAGTGCCACACGATGATGTGCAAGTGCCAGCTCCGGGCCCCCATCCAAAGTGACTTTCTCAAGGAAAAGTACAGCATATCCAGTATCACCTCACTGGCTACATTTGCTCTCTTCTCCTCACAATATTTCAGAGATCTTCAAGGCCGCAGCTGCGGGGAAGTCTTGCCTTTTTGGCAAGTGTGCAGGATGGCCGAGCATATCAAATGAGCTTTCTAAGCTTAATTGATAATGACAACAAGTCTAAGGCAATCACATATAAAATTCTCTCTTCTCTCACATGTTGCTGGACGAGTGCTGGCACAGCCGCCTTCCCTCACAAACATTTCAGATACTGTTTCTTACTTTTTGGCTAGAGCTTCCAGTAAGACTTGGAAAAAGACCAAGATTTATCATGGGCCTGGGTTACTTTTTTTTTTCCTACTTTTTTATCCTTATTCTCCTCAGACAAAACACTGCTTGATTCACTTAAAAAAAACCCATCCTCTAGCCCTATTCTCACTTTCAGTTCTCACTGAGGGTTTGGGGTGAGGTCAGGAATGCTCTGAAGCGGCACCTTTGCAGACAGCATGTTAATGACACAGAGGTCAGATTCATTTCACTTACACCTTCACTAATGGACTTTTTACAGAGTACATACAAATACACACAGAGCTTTCTGTATCTCCATAAATAAAATCTCCTCCAAGCACAAGATTGTACCTTTATGGGACTTTTATGAAGTGGCATTGTTCAGGAAACTTCACCTAAGTACATATCAACATTATGTCTGGACCAGTGTGCTACAGCTAGGAGCTGGAAATTAAAGCTTCCAAACATCAGGAGTGTACATCAGTGGGGTTCTGAAGCAGGCACTTTGCAGGCAGTGGAAGCCCACAGGGTAGGGGGTTTGGGAGGGAGCTGGAATACGATCTTGACCCAAACCCAAACACTTTTAAGTCTGAATGGGTGTTTGGAACCAAAGTGTTAGTTTAGTGCGTTACCAAAACGTGAAAGCTATCCATGGAAGAGAGATCTGACACTGAACTTTCCTCTCATGTGTGTAGTGTCCTGAACTATTTCTTGGTTCAGGTTCATGTCTAGGCAAAACATCTCTGCTTCACAGTGACCTACATTTTGTGGCTCAAACAGCTTTCCCCTCCAGGCTTTTTCCAGTGTGGTTTGAACTGCTGTAATCTCCATTTCTTCGCTCCCAGCCATACCTGTCTATGTAGGAATATCACCAAACATGCCCATTGTGTCTCCCCTAGTCCCAAGAGGAAATCCTTTTATGAAGTCTGAGGTGGGCAGTGATGATATACCTGTCAAACATGACCACCTTACAACAAGGAGGCGCCCCCCCTAGCTGCAGCCCAGCCAGCCTAGCCATCACTGGTGAGGAGACTGTGGCTGTATGGGCATCAGCATGGGCTATATAATAACCAGGACCCTCAGGAGGTGTTTGGCTGTTGAAAGCCACTGTAGTTAGAAGCCGCTGTAGCTTCCACTCATTAGGCCAAAATGTCTCAGTCACGCAGAGGAAAAGACGGGTCATAACAGATTTTGAAAGGTGGTCCAGGAGGAGACCTATGGTCACATTTCCAGCTATTTACCTTTCATAGAGGAATAAACATACCACACAAAGGGAAAAAACCAGGCATGGCATTTAGGTTGTTCATTTGCAAAGAAACTGGAAACCTAATCTCAGCTCTCTTTTCCTCTCATGTGCTCTCCCAAGTATGACCATTTTATCTGCGAGAACAGTTTGTTGAAAACCCCCATATATCATCCATGCCTGTCTCTTCTATTCAGAGATAAATAAGAATAAAATGTCGATGACCGTCTCTTCTCCTCAGTTCCCTGTTTTCCCTGTCAGAACAAACAGCTAGGGCTGAGACACCATCCCAAAGACATTAACTGTTCAGCTCAGCTGAAAACTGCCTGTAGCTTTATACTGCAACATATCACTCATTGCCTAGCTCACTAAAAATAAGTTGTAGTTCTTTGCTCCACTGAAACCTGTACAGAAGAGCCAAAGCTTTGACAAATCTGTAGCAGAAGAGCTATGGCTTTTTATGACCATGACCTTAAGTGACCATGTTAATTTACTCTTCTTCCTGGCTCCATGCCAAATCCCACTTGCATGATCCACACAATGAGTCCAAGTTGTCCAAAGCAGAGAAGAGGGATTTCAGTTTGCTGCTGTGTAATTAGGCTCAGTAAATGACAGCGCTCTTCAGCAATAAACCTAGTGCTGTTGGGGCTGAAGCAGGAGTGAGGAGTCATGGGAAGAGGAGAGAAAAGAAAAGAGAGGAATGAAGGAAAGGCACATGGAAACTGCCTCCATAGGTGCAGAACTCTCCTCCCCTGGATTGAGCAACAAGCAAAACAGGGACATCTAATCAGTGTTACTCAGGGGAACCTCTACCTTTTCCCCTTCTCTTCTGGTCAATGCATTTTAGAGCATAAGCACAGACATCACAGCTGGCTGCAAGCCAGGAGCATGTCCCAGGTGGCCTTTGTTCTTGTCTCAGCCATGGAGACTGGGAGGCAAGACCTGAAGGGACTGTGAAAGCATGGGGGCAGGAAGGCAGCATGGCTGACCCCATGGGAAGACATAAGCTTTTTCCACTGTCAAAAGACCGGTTAGAATAGCCTATATCTCCAGTCTCCTGGGCCAAAGACAGGTGTCCTTTGCCTGTACAGTGGATTGTGTATTAATCACCCAGTCCCGAGGCAAGGAATAGGTGCCATCACTTCCTAAGTGTAGTGGAGAAGGATTGTGCTTTACACATCAACAGCACTCTTGACAAATCTTTGTGAAGGAGAAGCACACATTAGCCGTGATTTTTAAATACAGTAACCTGGAGGCTGGACACTGAGCTTGAAGGGGACATGCATTACACTTAAGTGACTGCTTATGTTCTTTTTTCTACTAGGTTGACTTGGCATATATCATGTGCAGCACCTGACCTCCAGATGGTTACCAAGAAGGATTCACCAATATCTCCAGTCAGAAAAAGACTGAGGAGGATTAGGTTTCAGAGTCAGCTCTTTGGCCTGACCAGCCTACTTGGAACTATGGGAAAACAGACCAGACGGTGGAAAATATAAATGTTTTAAAAATTACTATTATACAAAAATGGAAACATAGTTATTTTATTTTACATTTATTTGTAAATCAAGCACATGCAACTTGTCCTAGATCCCACAGGTCCTAAAGAAAGGGCAGGAGACAATCATACTGGGCAGTAAAGTGGCAAGCTGAGGTCCCCAGGCCTGTATATTAGCCTCCTGCAGTTCGTCTGTGGAAGCCATCCTTTCTTTCTTTCCTTTACACCCTGACTTTCCCCTCTCATGTCTGCTTTCCTTTTCCTGTTTTCTCCCTCCTTACATAACACCTGTGCTGGAAAAAATAATGTTCTGACCTTTCCACAGCTCCAAAAGGAATTATTTAATCAAAATATTGTAAAAATTTTTAATGTAAACAGGAAGAGAAGTTTTTAATTAGACATAGGAGAAAAAGCAGATTAGCCCCAGGATCTCTTGTGTGGAGATCATCAGGCCATTACGGCAGCTATTTTCCTGATGTCTGCATGGACTGAAGCCAGCTACGTTTTGCTCCTGCTGAAGAATCAGGTTAATCAAAACGATGACAGCCAAATGGACAGAGAGCAGGATTCATCCAGGCCTCTTTGTCTAAACTCCAGATGGAATTAGAAAGTTAAAGCACAGACAGCATGTCCAGGATGGCCGGGCCCTCATGTGACAAGCCCTGTCTAAAAATCGTTCCCATTAATTTGCAACTGTCAATCACCTCAGCATTCTGCTCCGAAACAATGGCTGGCCCTGGATCACAGCTTCTCCCCATCTCCTCGCACCAGCAAAGCAGAGAATTAGGGATTTTTTTTTTCTTGATTAGTAAAGACTTCTTGGTGCAGTGCAACTGGCTTGGTGCAAGAAAACAAGCTGCTTGAAGGCTACGGGACACTTTACACAGACCCACCCCCTACTAAAGAACTAAAACAATTTGATGGGTTACATTTAGTGGCTGCATTTGGTCTGTGTGAATAACAATTTTTTCAGCTTGGCACCCAAATAAAAAAAAATGGAAATGGGAGGGTGGAAGTTGGTTTGAAGTTAAGTTAAAAGCAAGGAAAACAAAACCCAAGATCCGCCACCCCACTGGAGAAGAAGGAGACAGCGGCATCTCTGTTTCACCCAATAGCTCATGGGTGGCTGCTCTCGCCCAGGATGACCTTACCCACAGAAGGGCTGAACATGGGTTCCAGTCACTGCTTCAGAGATTATAAGGAGAAGTGTCACCAGAAGAATTTGCAAACATCTTTCCTCAGCTGTCCATAATCCACTGCTTTCTGCACTTTCTTGTTGGGGGTGGGTGGGGGTGGGGTGGGGTGTGGTAGCTGTCAAACAAGTAAAGGAGGGAATGAATCATGGTCTCATTCTGGTTTTGGAGAGTCTGTCTGAAGATACAGGGCAGATGGGAGATGACAGCAAGTTCTGCAGTTTTGTGTCTTGATCATCTGTATTCCCTGGGAGAAAACAGTACAGAAAAATTTGACCCAAGTTCCTAAATGGATTTAGGATGACTAAAAATATTTATTTGAAGGCACACTTACTAATATCAATAAAAATAATCCCTTGTTCTATTGCTTGTATAAATTTAATGACAATTAAATTTGTACTAATTTCACATTTATTTTCTGCAGACCACATTACCAGTATATTGAATCTAATGCAAGGCTCAACATATTTTTGAAACCAAATCACATTCAAGATGTGCAGAAACCTAAAGAAAAGGATATAGGAGGAATTTTGACAAATCATAAGATATTATTTGAAATGGCAGGGTTTTTTTTTTAGATATTTAGAATAATATTTAAAAAGAAAAATATAACCAAACCAAACATTTCAAATTGACTTCAAGGGAGCTTTTTGATTTTTTCAAAAAGTTCTAAGAGTTTCTATTTCAGTTCTACCTGAATTGCTGTTCAGACCAGCAACCAAATTGAAAACCCTTGTTCTTCCCAACTTTTTAATATAACACAAAATAATTTGTCACCTGAGATTGCTTTCCTGAGTATATTACTCTATCTGTGTGACCCAGTGTGAAGACAGAAAGCCAGAGTCAGTAGCCATTTCACTTTCCAGACTTAAGCTGGGTCATTGCCCTGCACATGCTTTGCTTTTTCTGCTTGCCTGTCTAAAGACACATATACGCAATATTTAACAGATGTATGATACAGGGATGACATCATGCTATTTTAAACAATCATACAGTAAAGATTCTCTATTGTATACCACATGAAACTTGTGTAACTTTTAAATCCATATTTCCCCTATTATTTAGACTTTACCCACGAAGTTTGTTGTCATAGGAAGAGGAAGAAACTGTTAGCTACATGAGACTTAACACAAAATGACATGGTCTCAAAAGCAATCTTTTGCTAAGAGTACAAGAGAAAAGAGGGGAAGTAAAACAGATCAAAAAGAAGGACAAGGGGGTTGAAAAATTACATTACTTCGCTCCTGGGGAATGGAGCTTTTGAAAATGAATGCAGTCATTAACCATCTGGCTTACTAAATAGTGAGCAAAAAGTTCCTCTGAAAGGGTTGGCTTTACATTCATAACTGCAGTTTATTGGTCCATTGGCACTAGCATGCCTAAACACAAGGGAAAGTCAATACTGTATCATAGCATTGCCTAGCTAACACCTGGAATATATTCTCTGGAGTGAAAACAGCAGGGAACTGACCAGAAATAACCTCTCTCATATTATTCCTTCAATTAGACCCAAACAAGTTTCCCTTTGAAAACTTAATAATAAACACTGCAGGTCATTCACTTGTTTGGAGCCCCTTTGGGAAAGCTGAGCAGATGGGTCCCCTTATCTAGCCCCCTCGCTGTCACAGAGACAACAGCCGCAAATCAGGACAGATATTGATTTTAATTGGAACCAACAGCATCTACATACCGTCTTAATATCCACATCTTCCTGGAAAAAAATACATCTTTTTAAAAGATTGGTTTGTTTTGTCCTGTCAGGTTGATTAGACAGAATGAGGTAATTCTTTGCAAGATGAACAATTATGCCGTTTTTCAGGTTCACTGCTTAAGTAGATACACACAGCAAATCCCTAGGCAAACCCGAGGTCCATTTCAGAGCCTTTGTACATACAAGCAGCACAGATTAAAACATTGTTCATCCAAACTGAGGCAGTTATATTCTCATTATCAAACAGATTTGAGGTGTTGTCAGGGTCTCTTCAGTGGTTTTCACTGAGGCGTAAGTATTCCTTAGCCATGGAGAGAACTAACAACACAAAGTGAACATCTACTTAAAATCAAATTATCTGGGACATTTTCACCACCCCCAGGGTAAAAGCAGTTCTCCTCAAAATCCTTGTAAATTCATCAAGCCTGCTGTTCCGTGAAGAACCTCAGATGCATTGCTATTTGCCTTTAACAGATGCAAGGAAACTCTCTCCCCCTGCCCCCCGCCATGCAAATCTCTTTCCCATACGGCATGTTAATTCCCGCGAGGGAGGTGAGATGAACAGGTGCCATGGTTCTTGACTTAATTGCTGCGAAAAGTAGAGCACTAATAACGAGCTGTTCACTAGAGGCAGTTTCCATACTGGCAAAGGAGCCCTGCCAATCTGGGGGGTGTCAGCCAGGCAGTGGCACTGTCAGCTGGCCGGCTGCTGAGACTGCAGGGGCGGGCAGATTGCGGTCTCGGCAGCGGGCCAGCCCAAGTAGACCTTGCAGGGTTGTCGTTGTCATCAGCATCAGCGTTGTCCTTCCAAAGCGGTGAACAACATGACCCTCCTTCCCCCTGGAAACCACAAGAAAAAGCTTTATCACTAAGGGAGTCATCTCAGAGGGCCTCTATGGACCCAGCAATAAAACCAGCAGTAACATGAAAAGGACTGGACCCCTGCCCACATGTATCCCTATGGAGGCCTTAATGGGGAACAAATTAGACTGGGGAACAATTAGGCACTGCATTAGGAGGCTGGGGTGCAAATGGAGGGATCATGCAGGGCTTTCATTACTCCCTTCACTGTGGGGCAAAGGACTGTCACAACATAGGCTGGAGGCAATGTAAACTCTGTTTCTACCCTGTCTCTGCATACTCCATGCACCAATGGCCACAGCTGGGCCTTTTTGGATGTACACCCCAGGGAAAGGTGTTCGCAGGGCACCCAGATGCCGACATCTATACGCTCCATATTCCCCAGCTCTTGGACCCATACTGCAGAAGCAGGAGGGTGCATGCTGCACCTCCCCAAAGGACAGTGCTCCCTCCCATGTGCCAGGCAGCTCCAGCAGAAATTCTTCCTCCATGAGAAGCATCCTGACTTGGCAGCATAATAGCCTCTCAAGGGAAATGGTATAACTCATGGTTTGAATCGTTTAAAACTAGGTTGTAGCAAGTGCCAGCAGATGTAGGGGAGATAACAATCATGTAAGGGGTGTGGGGGAGGGGGGGGAAGGACTACTGTCCATCTCTGACATTTGTACTTCTGTGATTGATGAAATCCCCAGCAACAGCTGCCCTTTTGGCTAAGACTCAACAAATCTAAGGGTTATTAGAGCTTTTTGCAGGGCTGAAGGGGAACACAGAGATGCAGTGCATCTCTTGCATCATGAAAATTGTGTAGTACACTCAGATCACTTCTCCCCTTCACTACCTGATATGCCTTTTAATTTCCCTTGTGCCGCTCATCTCCATTCCCCCTGCCAGACTTCCCTGCGAGCTTGGCAAGCTTTGTTTCTTCAAGTGCATGCTTACCCTACATGCAGGTTTTCCCGAGCTCTCACTGCTTCTATTAAAAGCCCCCTTGGAGACAAACTACAAGACTAACACTAATTACCATAATAATTTGTTAGAGCATTGCTTTGATCTTTTCTCACCAACCAAGTCATTCTTGTTCTACTCCATCTCCAAAAGTGTTAGATATGATTACATAACTAATTAACACAAGAGACTGAATTTTAAAGAATGTGTGACAGTAATGCAGATAAAAGTTTTGATCTCTTGATAAACAAGGAAGTGGGCAATCTTATCACTTCCCAGGAGACTCATAGCAGGCCAGTTATTGCCAGAAATCTAATGTGTAACATGAATGGCTTAGAACAGAACTGCTAAGGCAGTAAGTTGTACTGATCCCCAACAGTTTCTGTAGAAAACACCATTACTTTTTTAAAACTCACAAACTTGATAATAGTCGTATTTTATTCTTACATGTGAAGCATGAATTCTCTTTGATCAGGAAAACCTCAAACTTTCAGAGGTTTTATCTCCTTTCAGGATCAATTTCAGTTTGATTTCTACCTCAGAATAAGACAGTTTTGAGTGTTTTCAGATTCCCTGGTGTGTCATCACTATTTTGTTCCATAGGATGCCTGGCAAGTTACGCAGATGAGC